>NC_060245.1:1618630-2286130 GCF_021155785.1 Neodiprion fabricii | reverse complement strand
AGATAACCCGCTCGGTTTTCACCAGAGGAGGAAATCGGCATCATTACAGGGAGCGGCTTATGCGTCATGGGTCCGTCGAAGTTACCAACCAGATAAGTTGAACAGTCCAGATCTTTCCTCGTCTCGAGTTCAGAGACTGTAACGATGATCAGGATCATCCGGATCTCCGAAGCAGAGTTCATTAAAACGAATTGCGCGCTTAGAGCTGCAAACGTGGATGTCGAGTTCGCTTTGCAGCGTTTACATCTTACGAGCGAGTATCTTGGAATTAATTGCTGGGAGAGTTGGAGGGACCGGCTGGTTTTCTGGTTAACGTCGTTTCTAATTAGGTAATTGGGTCGACGTTACACGAGCCTCCAACGTCAGAACGATCGTCAGTGTAGGTACGCGTGAAAAAACCTCACCCAGCGTAAAGGTTATGGGAAGATCGCACGAATTCCAGCCCCGGTCGCAGGCACGGCTGATACCGGAACTTGGAACTCACGCGATCGGTTATGACCATAGGGGGAGGGTTGCCGTTCATGCAGGTAACGCCGAGATGGACGCCACGGAGCAATTACGAGCCCGTCGTGTACGCGGTGCAAGCGCACATGTCGACCCCCGCCTGCTGCCGACGCACCCCACATGGCGTTCCATCGGCATTTTATCCGCTTGTACCCCCCGTAGGTGTCATGTGGTCGATGCGTCGTTCGCAGGGGGTGCAGGTATGGGAACCGGCGCGGGGGCATCAGTCCATGTCCTCCACGATCACGTGGAATCGCCGTTCCTGCTACCCTTCACCCTCCACCCTCAACGATCAACAGCTGATTGTTGGCCGCGCGGCAACAATTACGCACAGTGGATGTTGGTTAGGACGCGGTACGTCGAGGACAGGTAGGTGGGTAGGTAGAGGTACCGATGAAACTACCACACTCTGAAATGCAACCGCAGTACCTATAGCACCACAGATGCAGACACACGCATTACTACCGACGCACAACCCCGATATGCAACAAGTTGACCGGTGTCAATTGATGCGTTATTAATTGGCGGTTAATCGCGTTAATGTACTGACCGAGCTGCCGACCGACCGACCGGGGAATCCCGCTCTATCAACTACTCTGTTTTATTATTATGTGCCGCATTCAAATCATTTTAATTCATTGGCACTGTGCCAAATGCGTCTCTAGTCGCCCAGCTCACACCCACGCGTAGGCTCGGCTCGTTGTATGGATAATATGGGTTATTTACGAGCTGTTCAACGATGTTTTATAATTCGAATTTCCAAGGTGTGATTTCAACGCTTATGCGGAACGCAGATAATTGCAGAATCACTAGAGTTAGGTGTTACGTTACAACGTTGGAAAACAATACGAGAGACCAAAACAAAAATGATGCAATTTTCTACAAGTAATACAGCTTATGCAGTAATAAACTTGAAACTAAAAACTAAATCTAGGACTACTGAAGTCTAAGTTTTCGTTCGAGTTGATCGGGGCTTCCTTTGCCGATTGTATCTGTAAATACATTTCTGGAGAATTTATTCTCATGACTTCTCGGTCTGTGGGAAAAGACGTCTGTATAATACCGACGACCTGACGCCGTTCGAAGGGTGCAAAAAAAAAAAAAATCCACGGAGACTAATTCCATCTCTTTCTATTTCTCGCTAGAGCCACTGCTAAGAAACTCGGTTAGTTCAACGGTCCTTGCCCTCAAAGGCGTAGGGTGAGAAAATGATCGGTTCAAAGTTGCCCCGCGAGTTCGAGATGAAACGAAGCGACGTGAACTCCTCTTTGATCGCGTTTCATCCGCACTGTCAAAACATCGGAGAGAGAGAGAGAGAGAGAGAGAGAGAGAGAGATCGGTGCCGAGGATTTCAACGCTCTTTTGATGGAAATTTTGAGCCCAAGGATCCTCAGCGTTCGACACCCTTGGCTGCGAGTCGCGAGGGGGCCCCTCGAGTCGTCTTGTTCAGGTGGTTCCTCGGCCGGGTAACTGAGGGGTTTAAAGGGCCAGGTAGAGCTCGGCCCCTCGGCTTTAAGATCCTCAACAGTCGACCCGGTAGCCGAAGAAGCGAACGGCCGGTTTTCTTGAGGAGCGCGTGCCAGCTGCCTCGACGATGTGAGCGAGGCGTAACGGACGCCGATGGCTTCTTAAGGTCGAACCCATTGAATTTAAACGGCAGCGCGTCTTGAAAGGAAGGGGGACGGTTGACGGGCCCAACGTCTTAAAGCCCAAAGACGGTTACCTATCCGAGCACCACGAGGAGGAATCGTCGCGGCGTTTCGCCCCCCTTGGCATCAGGCGTTTCCTCCTTGGCAGGCGGTTGGGCGTCGGGCATACCGGCAGCATATTGGCATCATCGGTGTTACGCCGTTGGATTACGAGACGGGATATTATCCTTGGTTGGGTATCGTGGCCGCGAGCCAGAGCGACATCCTAGTCAGATTATTACATCCCCGAGACCTGGACGATGGTAGTGGAGAAATCGCGTCCTCTAATTGCGTTCAATTGCCAAGGTTCACCCTGACTGCACGTCTATGCGGCTTATTGTGGGCGACGTCGCGACTTCCAGAAGACGTTTTCATCGAGCCTCGGGCACTGCCGCTTCCTGATGTGCGGCTACGCCGGGCGGCAGATGTGGGTACGTGCAGCAGGAGGTCCAGTGGTCGTCCGATCATTGAAGCCAATCAGGCAGTGATTGACCGTAATGGACTTGCGTCTTGTCCCCTATCCCAGGGGCGCTCAGCTACGGGACAGGAGAGCCGGGTCGCCGTGGCTCTGATGCCGGCCGCGAACGCCTTGGATTGGGCACCCGGCAATCGCCTCGCGCAAGTGACTAGGACACAGGATGAAGGCTGTGCCGGAGAGTGAGTGAGTGAGTGAGTGGCCGGTGGTATGATAATGAGGAAGGTGACTTCCGATGACGACCCGTCTGATCTGGCGACGCACATGCGCGCCTATATATACCTAACGCTAAAACGAACGTTGACAGAGACGACGATCGTTCGCCGAAGAGCGTTCTCTTCTCTCTTATCAATTCCTTCTCCTCCTCTTCCGACGACGACGACGACGATTTTCGGTACAGGATTCTATGTCCCAGAGGTCGAAAGGTCGAAGCTATTAAAAGCAATCGACAACGACGACGACGACGACGGTGACAGAGTCGAGGAATTGGAAGATTGGATTTTAATGCCGCGAGATGGGGGAGCCATTCTCGCAAAACCAGCCTGCTGGAGTCAAGCGCAGGTGAAATGTTCCTCTGGTACCATTACGATGCTATGATCGGATGATTGTGGCTTCGACGTACTCGGAATATCGCGCTGTTGGGGCGGTAATAGCTTGCCTGAGTGTGTTTGTGACTGCGCGTGTGTGTGTGTGTGTGTTAGCGCGCCCTAAACAAGCTGTTTAGACGACTTTAAGTTAACCCGAATTGACTCAATTGGATTAACCGCGCCCGGCGACACTTGGGAACAAACGTTTCACTCCGCATTGACGTGGATTAAACGCAAACGCGGCGATTCCGCGTCACCGAAAACCGCTCTCGGCGTGGTATACGTACCTACTATATATAAACCGAGATGATGCTTCTCATGCAAATTATCACTATATACATATACTATTATGTGTATAAACGCGTCAAGTTTGTTTTGTCAACTCTGATGCTGATCTCGTTTCTCGTGCTTTTTTTTTTTTACCGTCCTCCTTTTTTCACGCGAATTGAGCTGGTTAACCGAATTGACTTGCTTAAGCAACGCTTCCGGAAATGAAACCAGCCTCTGTACTCGCGGCTCGCCCGATGCGCAAAATTAGTAATCAAGAACCACGATCATTCTCGTGTGGATATAATTATTATTCGAGAAAAGCCACTGTTACACATTACACTCCGTGAGAAGATAACAATTAAGTATTCTCTCCGGAAATGACCTCTCCAAGGTATCTTTACGTCGAAAAATAAGCCATCATCAGCTGGACCGTGATGCGTATACGCTTCGAGATTGACCCTTTTAGTCATGCAATTCGGTTTTGTTTTTTTTTTTCCACGAAAGTCCAATTATACGTGCTCCTATTTATTTTGCAACATTTCTCAGCTAACGAATTACGTTCACGAAAATACGTTCTTTTTTTCCCGCATGTGTTTATTTATAACAATAACAAACAATCATAGATTCGCAAAAAATTCTGATCCTTCTAAAGTTCAACTACGTTTTTATCCGATAATGCAATAAAATCGAGATATATGCAAGGAGTATAAAAAAAAAAAGAAAAGAAAAAATCAAAAGTCCTACTATAGCGGTTTCTGTGTCCGAAAGGGTTAATTACAAATTCCTGGGACACTCGACAGTCGCAACTTTGTTCCGACGACCGCGTCGACCTTCACAGAAATTTTCGCGGAACTGTGAAAGTGTGCCAATCGAATCTTCACCGCGGCGCAGGGTAAAAGCGAAAGAGAAGCAGTAAAAAACTGTTCCGTTACTGGGATAAGTGTAATCGGGGGGCTGGATCACTCGAGTCGGGTCGACGGTTTCTCTCATTCCTTCAATCAACGTCAGTCGGGGAGGCCGGTGTCTAGTGTTTGCGCGATGCAAATACTCGTCGAGGCAGACGGGAGGCGCAGGATCGGAATCGGGACCGAAGTACCGAGAGGGTCCGATCGCATCCTGGGCCGACGACGACGTTCGGATCGGGCGTGTCGCGTACATTCGTCGCAATGATCCGGAGATCGGGTGGAAACAACCCGCGGGACTCGCGAGGCCTCAACAAGTGTTCCGGCGGTGTCGCCCGGCATCGGCGCAACCTTGGAACGAGAGGCGGGCCGGGGGGCCGAGAGGGACGACGAGTAACTCAAGACGTGCCTAAGTGAACCTTCCGGCCGCAGCGTGATGATAGCCCTGAGAACTAACCCGACCCCCGGATACGCGTTCCGAGCCCGTGGCCTGGGCGTCGAGCATCGGCGGCCTCTACTGGGTGTCGCAACCTCGTCGTCACCCCGAATGCGGTTTTCTCGGGCTAAGTTCGCGCCCGGCGTCCCTCGGCGTTGTTCCGTAATCACCACTTCCGGGTAATCTTAGGAGCCGGTCGATTCGGCCCCGATTAAGCGGATATATCGGGGCATCGCCGCGGGGGCGATCATTGTCCGTAAATCCAAGGCGAGTCGGTTCGCCGATGCTGATCGTTGGTAATAACATGTTTGTACTGTGACAGGCAAAGTGCCGCGCGAAGACAAATGGCATCTGTCTCTGTGACTAACCACCCCCGATCCCCTCTCACGTACCGCCCTTAAATATCCTTTTGGGCGTTTTAAGTGACGCCTTCTAGCCTCTCCGTCACCCCCGAGCTACCCCCAAAAAGCCACGGCTTGTATCCGTCCGTCCACCCGGATACTCGGGATTCTCGATTTAAGGTGTCTCGAATGGATTGATAGATGGATGGATTGATGCCGTCGTTGTAGGTAGGCACTAACGACCTTGGAATACCTTTCTGTAAATTTAAATTACAAAGTTACTGCGATTAAAAGAAAATTAGGAACCTCGCCGGGTGTAACAAATACACTGACGTTAATGTCAATAACGAGCGACGCGGTATTATGGAAAATTGATGTCGCGTGTATACACCTCGACTTTTTTTTTTCTTTTTTCACTTCTTCTTCCTTCCTTTTTTCATTCCAAACGAATCGGGGAGTCACACTCGAAAACCCAACCAAGTATCGACTCCTCCACCAGCTTGATGGTAACCTCCTCGTGTTTACAATCCATTATTGAATCGAATTCTCGGTAGGCATACGCGTTATGGTCTCGGTGATTAAGTTTCTCGAAAATGATACTTCGGGACAAAAATTGATACAATTATACTCCTGCAATCATGTATCGTACGCTGATGTTACGACAGCGACGACCGTCAATCGACTGGTTAAAATCGTTTCATACTCAACAAGTTTATGATTTCGTTTCAGATCTGACTGGAAGGAGTTGACGAGAAGTAAAAATTAGCCTCAAGTTGCTGTGCGGTCGAGTTAACTTGGTGTCGTTCCGAGTGTTCTACGAAATGGTAAGTCGAATACAGAGAAAATGTTCCTCGACTCGTTACTTTCATCGTTATTAATCAAGGCAGGTGATAATTACTCAAATTAGACTTACATGCGATAATCGTTGTCTGTAATCCCCTCTAATTGACGAAAAATCATTCATCAAGCCGGAATGGAATCGGGTGAAGATAATTCCTACCGATGACACCCAACACCGGATATAACCAACGATGGTAAAGACATTATAATTCGAGTATGGTTATACACGGAACTCTATTGCGGAACAATCGCGGTCCTCCCAGGAGACGAGGTCCACTGACCACTACTCGGGGCCACTCGTTCTCTTAGGGTTGTAAAAGTTTTGTCGAAGGCTGGAAGCGACCGATTCCCCGTCTCGATACTCTCGGACAACACTTTCCGCCGTTCGAGCTGCCGCCCCCTCGCGCGTTTCGAAGTCGTCCAGGTGTGTCTCCTTCCGTGGCCATTGTCAACGCACTGTACATATTCCGGATCTGAGATTTTTTTCCGCTGATGCTTGCGCCTTTTTTCTCTCTCTCTCCCATTTTTTTTTTTTGTCTTTTTTGTCTCTCTTCTTTATCCCCCCGGCACGAGTGCGTCGAACTTATTATACACGTCGCCCACCTACTACCGTGTAATAGCTGTACGCCAGCCATTCGAGCGTTCTTACTACACACGAAAAGAATGAATCGTATCACGAGATCCGCGTTTGTGTATGATAATTGTAATAGTGCGGGAGTCAACCGGAAGCTTCGGGTAAGCGACTCGCGCAGGGGGAACCGGAACTTTTTTTTAACACCTCTGCTTCCTTTCTCGTCTCTCTCTCTCTCTCTCTGTCTCTCTGTCGCTCTTTCACTCTTCTCAAGGGAATTTTAATTTTCGTCTTGAACTCGCGCCCCAGATTCACCGCGAAATCTCGAGCACGCTTGCACCGGAAGTCCACGATTACGCAACGCCCTCTCCCCTTCTCCCCCTTGGTGCCAAGTCACTCTTGTTCGGGAATTCGGGTAGTCGGTATCAGCGATAACCGCTCAACAAGTTTACTTTGATTTTATTTTTTTACTTGTTTTTTTTTTTTTTTTTTGTTTTCAACAAAACTTGCAGAAAATGTGGAAGTGTAGTGTAGCAACGTCGAGGGTAATAAAAGCTACCGTAATGTTCTTTGGCAAGCGGTGAAATAACGTGGGGAAGTGCCAGTAGAGTAGGAAACAAATATGTGAGAAGTTGATCATTTCGTTTCATAGACGCAAGAAGTAGATTTTACTGCCTCGTTTTACAGCCAGTAATATCGACTCTCAGGTACACCGACCTCAATAAATATATCCAAATAAAACATTAAAGACTTGACAAATATGGATAGAGAAAATGGTATAAAAAAAATAAAATAAAAAATATCGTTGCACAGTTTTGATGGCTCCAACGATGCGGCGATTTTTTTTCTTGCGATTCGTGTGCACCGTGCGAGTTGCGCCAAGTTTTCATCGTAAACAATGGAAAATGCATACACACGGGGTGGGTTGAAATTGTTGCAGAAGCCTTCGCGTCTCTGATG
Organism: Neodiprion fabricii; assembly: GCF_021155785.1. Classification (NCBI taxonomy): domain Eukaryota; kingdom Metazoa; phylum Arthropoda; class Insecta; order Hymenoptera; family Diprionidae; genus Neodiprion; species Neodiprion fabricii. The sequence continues at coordinate 2,278,556 of NC_060245.1, read as the reverse complement.
AATATTTCATAACCTACTCCGCAGTTCTTCGCCAGTCATTCTCCCCGGCCGATACGCTCGCCGGTTGAAGATTCTAAACGATTGTAAAGTCGGGCAGCACCGTCGCCGTCGTCGGACGTGGGATTATCGTTTATGGCTCGTCCACGTCGTTGTTCGTATAATTGATCCCCGCTTCAGGAGATATCGAAGGGTTCCCAGCAATCGCCAAGACGGCAACGAGGCTCGGTGTGATTACATGTAATATCGAATCCACCAAGGGTGGATGAGTTTTTCATGTGACAATTTTAAAATCGATGACACTCTCCCTGCTTTCCATCGTCATCCCCTTTGCGGCTCGCGGCGTAATTTACTGGTCGATGAAATTGTGTGCAAGATTCAGAACCCTTTCTTTCTCCTCTCCCTCTCTCCCTCTCTCCCGATTCTCTTATACCGAGCTCCCCTTGGAAGGGGGAATCGAATGAAAGGCACCGCGAATTTTAACAATCAGTGATCGTGACGATGACGTCCGTCCACTACGAGGTACGCCGATATTAACCGGAACTCGGGACTCGCCTTTCATTTCGGCTTCCGAGTCCGCGCTCTGCCCACTCGAGCACAACCCCTGGCGGACTGTCACATCCTGGAGAGGAGCTCCCAGGAACGGGAGCAGGGCTTGAGTGAGTCCCGTTGTGCCGCATGCCGATACTCCGGGATACACTCGGATATACGCGCGTGATTTTAACAAAACAACGGACGTCCGGAACCAACTATAAACGAGCTCGTTGTCGGCCGACGCCGATGCCGATGCCTGTGGAGCACAGTCGCACAGGTATCGCTAGTCCCCCTTCTCGATCGTTCTCTCATGCGTCGCCTCTTCGACACGGTGAGAAGTACAACTCTTACATTATGTTTGTTCGATTCCGGATGCGGAAATACCTGTTCGGATTCTATTTCGGCAGTGGGAAGACGGGGATTATCGTTTTGTCACTTTCTCAGGATAAGGCTATAAGATAGATACGTGGTAGGATGACGTCAAACTTACTTGAACAATTCTAAACGTACGTGAATTGGAAAGGATTTTATTCAACTTTGTTAACACCTGAAAATTCTAACACAGACTAAATAAAATCTGTAAGTATATACCCTAGGATCGTTCATTTTTTAAATTTTAGTTTTCTTTTTTTTTTCTTTAGGTACCACTCGAAAACTTTGTGACTGATACTGAAAAAAAATTGTCGTGAAACCTGGAAGAAGTAGAAAAATATTTTGAGATCGCTACCAATTATTGTATTATTTTTTAAATTGTTCTTATGTGTAAACCTTACGGGCTTATAGTATCGTGGTCCGATTAATTATTGTTAATAAAAATCAGTACTGAATCAGTACAGTAGTTTTATCTTTCGGATAAAAGACGAGAACAGCCAACTGCGGCATTTGTTAGGAGCCGTTTGCTGTTGATTGGTAAACGATTAATTGGACTGCGATACAAAAAAATAAACTAATATATATATACAGGCCTGTAAGGAGTACACATAAAAATGGATGAAAAATATTACAATAATCGGTGTCGGCCTGTAAATATTTTCCTACCTCCTACAGGCTTAACAACGATTTTTTTTCGGTGCTTGTCACAAAGTTTTTGATCGGCACCTAGAAAAAAAAGGTAAGAAATTAATCACCCTAATACTGAATAACGTCCCAAATTGAATGACTGACTCTGATTTTTCAAATTTATCTCGTATTTCATCAGCGAAGATTTCAGCGTGCTACAACGTAGTGACTTGTGAAATTTCATGTTTCACTTCGTAAGGTATCGGGAAAATATTACGTCTCGAAAGGTTTCAATACGAGATGCTATGATTATATACATCGAAGTTCGCAAGGCTTCGGGGATTCTTAACGATTCGAAAGGACTTAAAAAGGAACTTTCATTTGATCTCGGTAGAGCGTAAAATTTTCGCACAGAATTAAAAAAAAAAAACTCATCCCACATTATTTTTCGATTACGATAATTTGCGAGATCGCAAAAAGCATTTTTGATTCGTGGAACATTTGATGAGTAATAAAATAGCGAAACTTGAACGCATCGCGTGTCAGGAAACGGGATGTTTCTTCTCCCTCTGTGTACTTTTGTCAGGGCACAGTAGAGAGCCGACGAGGAAAGGAAGAGGGTTCAGAGTCAGCTCGGTACTGTTTACCGGGGATCCGGGGGTAGTTTTCACGCCATCGTTACCTATTGTCCAAATCGCGCCATCCAAGACACGAAAGGCGAGTGGAAGAAGAATAGACACCCGCGCAGTGTCTCATCTCTTCTCCGGAGATAAGTAACAGAGTCGTGAAAATGCCTAGCTTTCACGCTCGCGTCTCTTGTCGCGTATTTGAATAAGTAGCACTCCGGTGTGTCGAGCAATAGTCCAGGTCTTCACGGCATCGCGGCGTGAAGAAGAGTTCTTTTCATACTACCCCGGGGCGAAGCCCGTTGATCACCGCACGGAACCTCGTCCAACGATTCGTAATTTGTGCTCGCCGGTGCCCTTTAATCCATCGCCACTCGACTTTTAGTGCGATCAATTTTTCGGCTCTCTTTCCGAGGAGGGAATAAAGAGAGAGAGAGAGAGAGAGATAGAGAGAAGGAGAAAAAGGGAGCGCGACTTGGCGCCTTGTTAAATCCACCTCGCGGATTTGGAGAAGAAGTAATCGATGCCTACCGCGGCCTTGGGAGCCGAGGGGTCTTCGCGAAAACCACTTTGGCTCACCGAGCCTCGACGTTTTCTGGTCTTTCTGGTCTCCTCGGCGTCTACCTCCTTCTTCAGCACGGGAGACGTCGTCTCGATTTACATACTCTAACAACGCGAGGCGAGTCTGACTCTCCTCCCCTCTCCTCTCCTCTCCTCTCCAACGGCGTGCTCCCTCCTCTATGTACGCATCTTGTGCCAAAGTGGTGTAAGAATAAGGTTATGCCGTGTTTCCACCCGCCTGCCAGGCCAAGGGAGAACGGCTCAGGTCGGCGACGGGACGGGCGAAAGGGGTAAACCACGGGGACGGACCCGGCTTCTCCGACGCCAAGGAGAGCGTCCTTCCCTCTTTCTCGCTCTACCGCCCCTCCGGATAACGTTCTCCCGTAACCACTCTCGCATCCAACGACTACCCACTTCAGTCAACCCGCCCCGAGAACGCGCAAGGAATCATTGAGTGTCACCGGTGTATCCACCTTGCGGACGGTTCTCAACCCTTCCGAATTTTTTTTCTTACTCTCCGCTTTTTTCGTTCACTCGTTTCACTCAGCTTCTCTTCTCGTACGTATCTTACACTCTGGTAGAAAACTTTTTCGACATGTCGTTCTCACTAGCGGAGAACCAAAGGAGCAGAGAAGAAGGAAGCGGGAATCCTGAAGACCTCTTCTCTTCACCCACCGCCCACCTTTTTTTTTTTTTTTCTTCCTTTCTCCTTCTCTAATCTTCATCTCCTTACTCTTTCGTTTCCAACCCTTTTCACACGTTCGGCCAAACCTCTCAGATTTCTCTTCTCTTTCCTGAAAGGGACGCAAATCGATTTTCACTTCGAGGTTCACGCTTTCTTCTCAATGGAGTTTTTTTCGCTCTACCTACATCTCGTTAAGGAGAACACCTCGACGCGGTGGTAACACTCGCCGTTCCCTAACCTGAAAAATGGATCATTTTAAAGGAAATCACGAAGACACTTTCCTCTTCGTCATCTTCTTCCGATTATATCTCCGTTCACCGTCTTCAACAGGCGTCGCAATTATCTGTAAAAATACCGAATCCTTTAGCTTCTCCTCTCGTTCTGAAATATCTTCAACGCTCGTCTCCTCGTGACCATCATCATCGTCGTCGTCGTGGTCGTCGTTATCGTTTGACTAAATCGAAGATCCGAAGGTGGCGGTGAATCGCGAAGCGCGCTCCGGGCAGTATTGAACGGATCGTGCGAGGGTGGATGTTTTTCGGAGCAGACGTAGGTACCCTGCGCAAAAATCTCTTCCTTTCCTCCGGTAACCCCTGGTCGGATTGCTTGAGCGACTCGAGTGGGGGCGAGGGTGCGTGTGCATTGTACGGGACCCATCTTATATGCACCACCATAAGCGGAGACGAGAAACACCCCATATCCCGGTCCTGCACCTTAGCAGCGGAGGACCGAGGACTCTTTGTTCTTCGGGGGGCATTTCGCCCCTCCTGAGCCAGCGTCTGCACGCAGGCAGGCACACCGAGAGAGCTGAAATAGAGCGTTGCGACTTTCGCCCCCTATCTTACGTAGCCCGTCAAAGACGCTGCGCTGCGCGCTCGTCATCGTCAAGGGGTTGTAAAATGAAACCGAGCTTGCTCGCGAATTTTTCACCAGCGAAGAAAAAGTAGAGGAAGAAGATGACGAAGAGACGAGCGGCTGGCGATTTTCATCCTCGTTTCCATCCGGTATCTCTTCTCCGAGAGACAAGGATGAGCTGATCTTTGTTCGAGATCCCCGGGGTGGAAAATAGATGAGAAAAATCGTCGGCATAGACCGACGACGACGTCGCAACTGGTCGAAGTAGAAAACGGGAAAATCAGCTGAGACAGAGACGGAACGTCCCGTTTCGCTAGACGCGCTCTTCCAAAGGCAAGACGGGAGGAGGAGGAGGAGGAGGAGGAGGAGGAGGAGGAGAGCCTGCGGATTCCTGGAGTTGCAGTCTCGGATGAGGCTACGGGGTGCAGGGCGTACAGTCGAGGAGACCAGGAAGCGGGGCGAGGGGATTGTTAATACGTCTCCAGTGCCGTCCTGGAGATTACGGTCGTCTCGTCGCGTGTCCCGCGGGGTCGCGGCAATATCTTGCATGCGACGGTGACTGCAGCAGCAGCAGCAGCAGCAGCAGCAGCAGCAGCCGAAAGAGTCGGGAGAAGGAGGAGAGGAGTAGAAGAGGATAAAAGAGGAGGGGAGAAGAGAGCAGAAAAAAAAAAGAAAAGAAAATTGTCGGAATGAAAACTGCATCCCACGTAGAAGAAACCACCGCGTTGGTTGGTTTCGTTCGCGATTCGAACCTACCGCGACCGGCGAACCCCTTCGGGTCTTAAGAAATCAATTAAACAGAGAGAAAGAATCGACCCTGAGCGACGGGGAGGGATAGAGAGGGTGGGAGGGAGGGAGGGACGACGACGCTGCGTATGAAGTGGATGAAGTGGATGAAGTGGCGAGAGGGCGGGAGGCGGAAGACGCAAAGACGGAAGCCGCAGTAATCAGGGATCCCTCCGCGTCTCCCTGACTCCCTCCCTCCCTCCCTCCCTCTCTTTGGGCAGCCTCCCTTTCTTTCGCGGGGGAGCAAACGAGAGAGAGAGAGAGAGAGAGAGAGAGAGGGAGAGGCTCTACACCGGATCACGAAGAATATACACGAAACGTGGACGCGGTGAAATCAAGGTCGAGGGTGCGGGAGGAACGCGCAACGTTCCGCCCCATTTTCCACCCCCGAAGATCTTGCCGAAGACCGGTGAGATCCGTTCCTTGTTCGGATCCTGGATCTCTTCGGCGTTTCGGAGAACGCGCGAAAGGGGGATTAAGGGGAACCAGTCGAACACGCCGGGGCGAAAGTAAGGGGTTGCTGCCTACTGGCCCCGAACCTCAAGCAACCCCCGTGGTGTGAGGAGCATTGGAATCAATATCATTGCAACGTACGGTGGCCCTCCTCATCGCGGTAGGTGGCACTCCTGGGGTTCCTTCGACTGCGTCGTCTCTCCGCTCTTTCTCGTTCTCCGTCTCTTTCTCCCAACATTGACTTCGCCACCCTCACATCTCTTTCTTCTCTCTCTCTCTCTCTCTCTCTCTCTCTCTCTCTCTCTCTCTCTCTCTCTCTCTCTCTCTCTCTCTCTCTCTCTCCATCTCCTTGTTCGTCGAGGCTCGAGGCCGGAGGGATGGAATGGAATGGAATGGGCGAGGGAGTCCCGATCACCGAATCAGAACCCGTTACCACTTTATTAAGATATTTAAACCCACCGCGTCAGGCTTTCTCCACACGGATGAATGTTACCGCGGAATCGTCGGGGTGGGTAAATTATCGTTACGACGTTATATAACTCTCGGCTCGTTAAGAACCCCGGTGTTACACGCGAGGATATTTTTATGAAGAATTTTCCTTCCCTCAAGCCTGCCTTCTTTCCTTCATCACTTCTCTATCCGTGCTTTCTTCACTCCGCATCTCCGATGGATACGCGTGCTGTACGGATCATCATCTTCATTCCGTAGACGCGTTGAAGATCCCAATTTTTCTTCCACTTGACTATTGCCTTATCAAGATTAACGTGCCAACGTACAATTTATAGTTATAATTAACTGTTGTCTTCTTTCTTTCTTCATCATAGCTGATAGATTTGGTTCTAGTTCTACGAAATGACAATCAGTTTCCGTTTTTTTGTTTTTTTAATTTCACTCGCATTTGTCGCCACATAGTGTCACTGGTTCTACATTTTCTTCTTACTTTTGCGATAGTTTGATGCTGGTGCGAAAATGAGGTTACGTTGAGACCTGACGCGGAATCGATCTAAAGTTGCCATTATCAAACAATTGATCAATGGTGACTATAAACTAATTGATAATCAGTCGCTTGTACCAAATCTCCTTGTAATTAATTCCAACCCGGTGTATATCGATTCATTTTCTTGAATACAAAGTGTAGAGCAAACTGGTTATAGATATTCCCTGATGGTTCACTTTGAGTACCTTATACTGTCCAGCCGCTAGATCAACGCTCGTGACCGAAGGATAAGAGGATCGAGAATTGAGAATAATCGAGGCAACGGAACGGGAAAATAAGAGGAACGGTGGTAATTACGGTAACAAAGATGTTCGGAAGAGGGGGTGAGACGACGAAGGTGCGGAGGGTAAGGGAGGGAGGGGGGGGGGGGAGGAGGGGGACAGTGGATGGGATAATAAAATTCAAATAAAGAAACAAACAAGCGCTGTCGGACGTCCCGCTGATCCCTCGTACTCGGCGTCGCCGCAACCCTTATCCACCCTCCCCCTACCCGCCCCCCGCCCCCCACAACGAATCATCCCCCTGATTCTCGCAGCCCTCCCTCGTTCGAACGGCGTTCTCTGAGAGAGTAAGAAGCGGGTACAGACCTTGAAAAAAGCTCCGCTTATTCGACGCACGGCGGGAAATTCGAATCGGATTGAATAGAGGGATGGAAATAAGAGCGCGTTCCGGGGTTGATTTCGAGGCGCTTACATCGTAGTCACGTGTGAGGTCAGGTTGGGCTTGAAGGCTTATCAAAGCGTTGCATGTGTTCCGTTCGGTTAACACGCACGTCGTGTTTTACCCGGTTTCGTATCTTCCCGAGAAGGCTCGAAGCGCTAGCGGCCTCAGACCAATTTAAACTTTGTCCCTACCCCCACTTCCGACGGGGTCAGAGGCGCATTAAGATTTTTTTCAAGTGTTTAACACACGGGTTCGGGGGGGGGGGGGGGGGGGGGGGGCTTCTCGAAAAATCGATCGGCTGCCCCCCTCCCCCCGTCCTACCTCTACAAGCCCGGCGAACACATCACACCTACAATGTAGGTACGTACTGCGAATTTCGGCTTGTAGGTTTCTGTCTGTATTGGCGCACAGCCGATAAATGCAAATCTAACAAAACCAATTAGGCACGCGTTTCGACTTGTACTTACCGCCCGCGTCCACTCTTTCTCTCTCTCTCTCTCTCTCTCTCTCTCTCTCTCTCTCTCTCTCTCTCTCTCTCTCTCTCTCTCTCTCAGTCTCGATACTCTACCCTGCTCTCAAATTCGCTTCACCCTACTCTCTGCGGCTGCCTGGCCCCCTTTCAACCCCCCTATTGACGACCAGGCTCGAGGTTACGAGGACGCGAAAAATCTCCCTTCTTCATCCTCCGGTGAAGAAAAAAATATGCCGGATGAAAAATTTGCACGAATATATAAGGGTATTCGGTAAATTCACCCCTACTCAATAACGACAAATCTCATCAACTTCGATCGGTTTTAAAACGAAATAAACGATCATTTGTAAATCACTCTTAATTATTTCCATACCGGGATGAAACATGTGAAAAAATGATCGACACAAAATAGCAAACCAAAATCAAGAACGACGTGCGATGAAGAATTAATGAGGGTAGTTTGAAGGGGATAAAAAATGGCATAGTTTTTCAATTCCGATTACCGTTCCTGCTTCGCGTTTTTTCCATCTCGCGAATTCCCTTCGCGAAAACAAGCACTGAAAATACAGGAGGGAAGGGATCGAAACGAGCCGGTTTCAACCTAACCTAACCCAACTTGGCGAGCCCCAATCGCGGGAGTCGGAGCGACGAAGGTATAGGAAGGGTGCATTCTATGCGGGAGAATCATCGAAAAGCCTTCTTCCTCGTCCTCCGCCTCCGCCTCCTCTTCCTCTTCCTCTTCCTCTTCCTCCGGGCGCGGCTTTCGTTTCAACAGCATTTCAGGGGGAGAGACGGACAGAGTTGGGCTGGCCAGTCCGTGCATCGGTCATTGAAAGGCGCGCCGGCATTGCTGCAGCGGCGGCAGTAAAAAGGGGGCAAAATCATTGAATGCCGATGACTCCCTCTCGGTGCTCGGATAATCGGAGAGAGGGTCATCGAATGACCGGTCGACCCCGGGCTTTCATGATTCCCTCTATTTTGCGCGCTTTCTTTCTTTTTTTTTTTTTCTCTCCGTTTTTGCTTCCTGCATTGGAAATTAGCCAGCTGGCTAACAACCGAACGTGGCCGCGGCTCGCCTCGAGTGGACGCGTTGAAAAAGAAATGAAAATAAAAAGAAAATTTTTTAATTCCTCAGTCATCGTCGCTCTCTAGGTACAGCATCAAGATGGGAACTACGGGCAAAGGGGACTATATTCAACGATCTCTGTACTTTTGGTCATGGGTATATAACGTCACGTGGTAACGGTGCATCGTAGGGTGGCACTGAAGTTTATATATATCCTATCTATGGTGTCTATATCTGTATAGTGCATACCGTTTCCGTGATGGAGTGATAGACGTATATGCAGCTTGTTTGACCAAGAAAAATGCAAGATTCTCCCCAGTCACGAAATGCTAAATTGCAGTTGGAACTTCGACCCGGGCCGAGCCGGTTCAACCACTAAATACCCGGCAGGCAGACCCTGTCTTCGAACGTCTGCGCAACACCCTCGATTCTTAACACATTTTCACCTGCGGTAAAAGTAGAAGGATAAGAAAAAGTACCCTTTAAGGTGAGTGTACCGGTATTGGACCCTGTCAAAGTTATCAACCTTTTTCTTTTATTGTTTCTTTTTGATCCTCAGTTATAAAATTACCAAAATACATAAATTTGTAGTCTCTAACCTTTTAGCAATTGGTTTTAGTTATCGAGAAATTCACAAAAAGGGTCAATAATCGATACACTTATCTTAATAATACCTATTTCAGATTCAAAAATCAAAATTTGAGATTCTTCGCTCATTTTACACGTGTTCTTGCGGAGGAACGAAAGAGAATTGAAGTTGTCAATTAAATTTCGATTAGCTGCGTAACGCCGTTTCAACTTCCTTAAGAACATGTTGGGTTCATCGGTGTTTCTCCTTATTCTAAGTCTCCTCGTCGTCTCGCTAACCATGTAAAAAGTAATCAACAGTTTCTGAGTCGTATAAGCGGGCGTAAGCGTAGGTAGGGAGAGACACGAAGCGCCGTTTCCCGTTAATGACGCGAGTTCGCGGGTATTTTTTCCACTTTTTCCGGGACGCGCCCCGCGGTCCTTAGCTCCTGGTGACTCGCGCCTGCAACAAAACGTCGAGCGGTTCCGAGGCGTCGCTTCGTCGTCGTCGTCATCCTACCGGTTTATCCTAAACGGATGCGCGTGTACGATATAGAATTTCTTCCGTCATTAAGAAAGCGGCACATGCCGGTCGGGGCCGCGAGACACACGCACACCCCTGCATCTGTTATCTGTTCTAAACAAATCTCGGGGAAGTTTTGACCCCCGGTTTAACCGGAGCCCGATTCACGCCCAGGACCAAACATCCCCCGGCGTATCTCGCGCCAACCTCCAACCCCCCTCCTCGTGTCTATTCAAGGAAAATGGTTAAACTACGGGTCGTCGAGTCGTAGTTGAGCCGCATTCCTCGCCGCCATCCACACGGGCACCTGTGCGCTTCGTACTCCACTTTACTCGTCGCCTTATACTCACTTACCTATCCCTCATCTTTCTCTTTCTCTTTCATCGCGAAGCGCGACGGTTTGCTCGCTGCAAACTTTGAAAATTATCTATGGAAAGGTGACGACCTCGCGACTTTAACGACGTTTCAAGAATCGGGTTACACCCCCGATACGACGTTGTGAAGGAGGGGGGGGATTCAGCTTTGACGGTTTGAAATAATACCTATTTTTAGGAGTTGGTTTTCTTTTCTTTTTTTTTTTTACAGAATATCAAAACACTTGGAACTATTTCAATTCGAAGACTTTATTATTTGTAGTTAGAACGACATTGTAGAATTTTTTTTTTTACTTGTAATTAATAACAAAATGGTGACATGGCGCACATATTCGGTCAATAATTATTCGTCCCTGTTGAAATTTTGATACAGTCTTAAAGAGTTGTTTATCGATTCGAGCCAGTGACTAGATTTTTTGAATATCAAGCCCAACATTTTTTTATAAAAATGATGTCAACCATTTCTTGGTCGAAAAATGAAATATTTCAGTCATAGACGTATAAATTTGAAAATCAATTTTTTTTTTATTCAACACTTGAACTACAAACTCGAATTCGAAAAGTTTTGTTAACTCGAAAAAATTTTTATATCAGTTACAAGTTGGACGGTGATATCAGGAATCGTTAGCTACTTATTAAATTCAATGAAACAATGCTAAACTTTTTTGGAAACTATAAATTACAAAGCTCTGAAATTCGTTAAAAAAAAAAACTCCTGAAAATAGGCACGATTTGAAACCTTCCAAGCTTCACCTCTCACCTCTCGATCTCGTCCTCCCGTTTTGAACCCCTTCCATCCCGCTCATCGTGACGTCGTTCCATTACCTCGACGACGGTCAGTTTCTACCCCGCGTTGACCCGCCGCCGCCTTCGTTACAAGTTTGAACCAAGTTCCAAGAGGCCCTTCCAAGTTTCCAAACACAGCCCATTCACCTGGTATTATATACCTGTCGCGTCGGACTTTGTCGCTAGTCTCCAGTGCAGACGATTTTCAAAGATTGCACGAACAAATTGGAGATTACAACAGACGTTGAAAACGTTGACTTTCGAACCTTTCGAACGGGTGTTTTAATTTCCATTAGTAAACACGTGGATAAAACCGTCCATCGCAAAACGTTCCGACGAGTTGGAAAAGTTACGCGGGACTTTCGATTTATTTCGGAAGATCGCATTGTCTCCGCATCGCGGCAGACTTTCAAGGGGTCGTTAACCCTCGAACAGCGCCGACAATTCAGCGTCTGCTTTTTCACTGCCGGAAGCGTATCAGCAGAGAGTTGCAGCATCCCTCTCCCTCTCCCTCACGCGGGAGCAGATACCGGCTGATCACCGTTGCTCCGGTGCAACGGTTATTCAAAAACTGCATCCTTGCAGGAAGATTTCCGTCATGGGTTTGTCAATTCCGTCCGTCGTGATAAAGTCGTGAACTTCGAGAACTGGAAGCGGAATCGCGATGATAAAAATCGCACGACGATCTTTCCGGCGGGGCTTCGCTCGACGGTGAAAAAAAAAACAGTTGAACCGACCGGGGTGGATTGACGGGATGATTAGTGGTCCGAATGACTGCAGTGGGTGCACATCAAGTCTCGGAATGATTAAAACCGGGAACCGGGGAGCGTCCCGGGAGTTTGGCGTGCGTTCGATCCGTCCACCCCAGGACCACGGGGGTAGTTTTTTGAGCGTCATCGATTGGCGGGCTGGACGCTGATGATATATACATACACGCACGCACACAAACCCGCGCATATATATAACGCGGGGTCATGAAGCGTCGTCTAGCTGCTGCTGCTGCTGCTGCTGCTGCCGCCGCGCGTGTTGCACCTCGGGCAATTTTTTGTCTGGCCAGTCAGTGGTCGGTGAGTCCCAGGGATCAGTGAGCGGGAGGCGGAAGGGGATGTCGGGGGGGAGGGGGAGGAAGGGGGCGCAGGCATCGATCAGACTCGGCCGGACCGCGCAATGATTTTTACCCCCTTCCTTCCCGCCTTCCTTCCTTCTTCCCGCCGCGTCGCTCGACTACCCCGAGCCCGTATCGTGCATCATGGACACACGCACGAAGCGATTCGCAACACACACTCTCTTACCCTGCCACTGCACTCCCACCCTCTCTCACCCTCTCTCTCTCTCTCTCTCTCTCTCTCTCTCTCTCACACACTTCCTCCGCCCGAGAGAGAGTCGGGTCCAGCCGGCAGCCGTTGGTCCTCTCGGACATCTCTTTCCTCGATCGAGAACTGCACAAGCTGGCCACGCCCACTTCCACCCCCGCCCTACAATCCACCACCCCTCGCGACCCCGCGGATTCGCAGACGCGAAAACCGGACCGAGCGACGAACCTGCAACGACCATTCGGACGCTGGCTGCCTCTACCTACTGGTCCTTTTTTTTTTTTTTCTTTTTTTTTGCCTTCAACTTTTTTCTAGGTTTTTTTTTTTTCTTTTTCTCTCCATTTCGTTTTCCTTGTTTTCCGAAGAGGGGGAAGGAGCTTCCGCGTTTTTTTTTTCTTCTTTTCGCCTTTTATCATCGTCCAACCTTTCGTTTCGTCTCGTTTCGTCTCGTCTCGACTCGTCTCGTTTCACGTGAATCCTGGTACACTCGGCGAGTATCCTGATTTGCGGAATTCCTCCGATATCTCTCTGCTCTATATTATATGGCAAGCTTCTACGCGTGGCAAGATCTGCGGGTTGTGGGTATCGCGAGGTGAAGCGGTTAAACGAGCAGACGAAACGACAAACCCAAGACGGATGCGATTGTATCGTTTGCCAAATTTATGAAGTAAAAAAAAAAAAAACAAAACCAAAGAACAACTTGCTTAAACGATAAATCAACATCATCGTACTTGAAACAATTCGAACATTCAGTCCATACCCCTTTTTCTGCAAGGATATCTCAGAATCAAAAAGAAAACAATATATTCTGTTAAACAACTTCCAGTAAAATTAAAAATAAGTGGATTGCAGATTTTGTTCATAATTGGTTATTCTCAAGAAAGAGTTGACGGATATTCCAAAGTTTTTTTGTATATCTTTTTATTTGGAAAAAGCACGTCGAGAACAGATCACTGACGTCATGTTCCCTCCAGCTTTTCGCGTTTTTTTTTTTTATATATCTTTATTTAAATTTTTGTTTGTTGCTTATTTTTCATCTTGTATTCTTTTGAAAAGGGACGACGCCGACTTACTTTGATCGCGTTTTTCGGCCACGCGTATCCACTGCTGGAACGTCGAGGCGTTGAGAAACGAGGACGGTATACATACACATGTATCCGCGTTCCCTTCTCCTTCAAGGAACGAAACAATAAAATCAACCCCGTATCTTTTTCCCCGTCTTTGTCGCTTTGCTTTTGACGATTTATTTCTCGCTGTCTTGAAACAATTATTATATATACGATATCGTTTCTGGGATCAATGTCATTTTGTAAAGAATAAAAAAAAAGAAAAAAAACGAAAGAAATCAAATAAACGGAGTGTTCGTCAATACGTGTATTTACAACAATAGTAAACCACGTTTCCTCCGTCGTTTACTATTGTATAAATATACATATTGACCAACACTCAACGAACTTTTCATTTATTACTCTCGTCAACCTGGCCGCGAATCTAGACTAAAAGAAAAAAATTAAATACGCACAAATGGATGGGAAATTGTTTTGCAGTCATTTATTGCAAACTACAAATCACACAGCAGTTTAATGTCTGATTTTCTCTCTTCTGTTATCAGGTTCTTCCGGCTTACAAGGCGTTATTCATCTTCTTCGATCATTGTCGGCTTATCGCTGCATACACAGCCAGGATATCAACAAAACGGTGAGTGAACCATGCGCTAATAATTCAATAAACAAAGGACATAAACAAAGAACCGAGTGAACGAGTCGTGTTAATTTTTTTTTATTAATAATCAACAAACGTTTGTTAGATTTCTCCTTTTCCTCAATTTTTTCACAGCGATCAGTGTCACACAACCGCCGTCCAACAATAAGGTTATGTAATACCGAGTCCATTTTTCTTTTTTGTTCACCCCATTCACCGCCTAGCCACGGTTAATTTTCCGGCGTCTTTCCCCCGGCAGACGAGCCAGCTCGCGTTATATACGACGAGGGGATTAATTACGGTTAAATTTGGCAAAGTCATCACTGGTCGATTTGAGACGCGACGGCCACGCAGGGCAGCTGGGCTTTTACAATCGCGACGTCTTCGACCGGTTTTCGCCTCTCTACGATCCACTCGATAGTCCGTGACTGACGATTATTCCAAGCACGCGTGCCGCCTGGCTCTCGTTCTTCCTCTTCCGGGTCGGGGTGAAAAGACGAAGAAAAGTTTCATTTTTGACAGGGTGGAAAATTCAACCTGCACTCCGACTCGGCTCCTCTCACAGCGGGAGATAATAGCAGTTAGCTGTTAATTCCAAAAAAAGGTATACAAGTCCTGTTAGAATTTTTGTAATTTCAACCATTTCCAACTGCCGTGCTGCAGCGCCTTTTCGTGCAATAAAAACTTCGAGCAAATCGTATTTCCTGTTAGATTACGCACGGTAATTCATCATCACCGTCTTCCGCGCGCTCGAGTGAAACAATGAACTGTGAAAAAAACCCAGGAGAAAGAGAAACGAATCAACATTCCGCATTCCAATCTTATCGTATTCCACGAAAATGACTAGGTACCTAATCTATTGCTTATTGCAACTCGATCTCGATGAAGGAAAAAAGTGAGGAGGAAGTCTCGATATCGTTCTCTCGCTGTTCTTATTTTATCAGCAGATGCCAGCACCGGATTTAACTCATAATATAACATTTCAACGATTCGAGATCGCGAAGAAACAGTTTACTTCCATTTTCATTTCTAGCAAAGTCCCGCATCACTGGTCTCATTTTACTAATTCCCGTTTCTCCTACGGTTTATCAGAAAAAAGGCTTTCATCGTATTCGTAAAAGGTGACGGTACCTTTTTTGTTTTTTCCAAATTATCGTATTCAACGATGCGAAATTGACGATTATCTTTAACAAAAAAAAAAAAAAAATTAACCATTTGACGTTTCTATCAAACTTTTCAAAGTGTCCGAGATCCTTGAAGTAGCTTTCGAGCTTTTAATCTTGCGATTCGAATCATTGATATCTTCCCGAACAATTTAAATTCCTTATTTTTCTCTGAAGAAATAACTTGAACGAAGTCCAGTTACGGCTTTTGAAAAGGAACCTGATTAAAACGTTTTCGAAACCGTACTGTGTGCGGAGATCGCGAAAGGCTCGGGGTCCAGGACCCGTTGCAGATGGGTGGCGGTCAGATTTATCTCCCCGCACGTACACGTGCAGGCGTGATTGAGATTCGAGTCGGCCGTGTGCATGTTTGGCGTTCTGCGTCCACGCATCGGGATAACGTGCAGTGCGCCACGCGAGCGGCGGCGGGGGAATTCCCGAGCGAGAGAGAGAGAGAGAGAGAGAGAGAGAGAAAGGCGGGAGGGAGAAAGGGAGGGAAATCGAGTCAAAAAAGGAATTAAAAAAGAGGAGCGGTAGATGAACCGTGGAGAGGGAGAGAGAGGGAGACGAGATGCAGAGGCCACCGACTAGCACCAGCCATCCTCTTCCTCTCTCTCTCTCTCTCTCTCTCTCGCTCTCGAGAAGAGGAGAGGAGAGGAGAGGAGAGACCGAACGGCCGGGCTGCCGGCGCAGCATCAGTGCGAATGTGTGGAGAGAAGGACGGAGCGGACTGACCAAAAAATGAAAAAAACAAGGACAGACGGACGTTTCAATTCATTGATCGCCCGGCAGCTTGGACCGTCCGCTAGGATGAAAAACGAAGGACTTGACCTGCTGGAAAAATGACGCTCGGTCGGAGCGAAATTCGTAATTATTAATAATAAAATACCAACCGCGAGTGCGGATAACTTAATGTTGAAGTGCAGGAACGTGAAGATTCGGATCTATTTTTAGTTTTTTTTTTTTACGCTGCATTTGGCACTAAAAACTTGGAACGAATTTATAGAACGATTTTTGGATTTCAATCCACGGTTGAAAATCAATTTGAAATTCGGTTCTTGTCACATTTTTATTCCAACTAAGTAAGGTGAGTGAACCAGTTATTGACCCTGTCCAAATTATTGACCTTTTTTCGTTGTATCTCTTTGATTCTTGGTTCTAAGATTCCCGAAAAATTTATTTGTCGTTGCTAACCTTCCAGCTATTGGGCTTAGTCATCGAAAAATACACAATTTGTGCGGTAAATTTATAATTTTGAAAGAAACTGAACGCAAATAAGAGAAAGAAAGAGAAGATGGAAAAATCAGGATAAAAAAAAAAAAAGATCGAAGGCAGGTGTGTAAATTTTTCCTATCACACACAACGTATCGCATGTCTATACGTGTACGTGTGTGTCTGGTTTCATGGCGTTTTAACCCCATGAAGTATCGTCATCGGCATTGAAGTAACCCTGGATTGCGGTTCTCGGAAAGATCTTGAGAGTTTGAATTTTCCCGATTTCTTTGCATCCCCGGGTGTGTGAAAGAAGAAATTGAAAATTTTTCTCCACTCGAATGGACCTGGTTGCCTTTCTCCCCCTTTTTCTATTCTCTCTTTGCTAGCTCGGCCTTCTTCTCTCTTTTCCCGCATCTCTTAGTTTCCGTATTCGGGTTATATTACCGGCTGCATAAGAAGGTGCGGCTCGCGCGTGAATCGAAACATCTGTATTTTCGAAAAACCCTTTTTCATCGGTATAACACGAGGGACAGATGCGCCAATCTGAAATTGCAAGGGTTTCACCGATCTCTATGGACGCGCCTCGTCTTTCAATATTCAAAATAACCCCCTTCCCCTTCACGGATAAACTTTGCTATTCAATCCAAATTCTCCAGGTACGCCTTGGCGCCGTGTGCCTTCTCCAAGTTTCGGAGACACGCTGCATCTGTTCGTAGGTACAAAATTTTAATCGACGATAGTAACGAAATCGTTGCAATAATTATTCCCGTCGCGTCCATTCTTCAACAATATTTAGTCAAAAGAGATGAGAGAGAGAAGGAAGAAAAAACCAAACAAAAAATCACATTATCGGAGAGTGGATAAAATTTATTACCGCTAATTATCGCAAGCGATTGTGTCCCGTGATTTGACTAGCGATTCACAAGTTTCACACAGACTAAGTGACGAAATTCTTACTTGAAAATTCAAGTGCTTACTGCATGTAAAAACGAGAATTCGTCGAAACGAGATTGAAGTAATTAAATTTTGAAAAGCAATCGTGAAAGCACTTCCTGAATTGCTTTGATTAAATTTAATAGTTTTTCACATAACAGATAACACACTTTATCGGTTGAAGGACGAGAGTGTATAACGAAAATTGGAAAAATTGTTATCGAGTGCATAACCATTTGAGATAAAATAACGAAAATACGATTTTATCTTAGTGAAATTAATTTTGAAATAACAATGTTTCAGTGTGAGTTAATATTTTGTCAAAGAAATAAATAAATTTATTTAAATTTTCTACAAAACGAATCTCAATTTTTGTAATCGAATAATTTGAGCGAAGCTCTTGACACGATAACTTTTTTTTTTAATCTCTGTAGGATATAATTTACCTTACGAGATTAAATAAAATTTGAACTATATTTTCGAAATCGTTATTGTTCATTTTTGTGGAAATAATTTCGATTACATTTTTCGAATATGTCAGAGTTAATTCGCGCAGTTGGGTGCCCTCGATTGTTTCGAAATCGCGCGTGCCGCGCGCTTCTATTGGGGTTAAATTTGACCTGACTATCAGGGGTGGCTTCTGCAGGAGTCGAAACCGAAGCGAGAAAAGGCGTCCCCGAAACTCTGCACGGCAGGCTGCATGCTGCAGGCTGCAGTTCCGGTTGGATCCGGATCCCATTAAAATTCTCGTCATCTTCTTCTCCAGCACGAGCAAGGGTTGGTATGCAAAACGGCCTTGCCTTCCAGCAGGTTTGGCTTCGTTCAGGTACATCGCCATCGGCCTAGACGGCTTTTTCAGGCCAAGTCGGACGGCTGGCTTTCATTAGAACCTTTCTCTATCCCTTTTTTACAACCACCCTTTTTAGGGGTGGTTAGATTGGTATAAGACTGGTCAAAATCACGATCGAATCTGTTTGAAGTATTTCAAACAGTTCGAGATATCTTGTCGTTATAAGTGTGTTTTAAAGAGACCGTAAGCAATCAATTTCGAATTATCTGAATACAGTTCTCAAATCCTTGGAAACATGTTTCGAATTCTCTCAAGTTGTTTCGAGACTAGCTTACAGGATAAGTATCGTGTTGAATTTTGTCAATATTTGTAAACTGTCGAGCCTCTGTCAAAAACTGATCCTGATCGATCCGAATCGGTCTTAAAAATTCCGCCTTCAAGATCACGCCATGGTTAAACAAGCACCCGAATTTTTCCAGGCTAAAGCGACACCTGCGGTTCGTAAATCAAGGCCAAGATTGAGGTTAGGATAAAGTGATTGAGGATTTCGATCGGCTCGCGCGGTCGTCTAGACTCGAGATTCGCTAAGCGGGGTTTTCCCGGAGCTCGTCAGACGCGGTTCACCCCCCGTAAATCCATCTCGAAGGGTGGACGGGGGGGGATGAGGAAGGGCACGGGGCCCCTCGGCTGCAGCGGCTAATTCTTTCTTTCATAGACGGCGCGCGCCGTCCCCCGTTCGGGGCCCGAGGCATAAAGCGAGCCAGAAATCGAAAGGGAATCGAAAGAGGGGCGCAAGACCCAGGATCACGTCATACCCGGCAGCTGCAGGGCCCTCGCGTACGTCATAGGTGCCCGCGTCTTTGTCTCACGCGTTTCGGCTTCGCCCTCCTAGGCGTTTCACCTATGCGACGAGGCGAGCTAACCCTCAGCCCCCGTCACGATGCTCCCTGCTTAAGGGGAAAAGAAAGGGGGCACGCGCTACCGGCAGATGTTCCGTGACGTGTGCCGCGACGCTTCGCATCGTCACGAGGCAAGGGGGCCCCCCTTTTCCTCCACCTATTGCCCACCCTGCGTACCCTGCGTACCGCACGTTGCGATATCGACGATCGACGCTGGTTCTGAAATTTTTTCCTCAGAGGCGGTAGACGCTTTTTTTTCAATGATTTTCGAATTTGAGGTTAGGTCAGATCGAGTTCAAACCATATCGTCACGTTTGAAGTTAAATCGGGTTGGATTTCGAGAATATTTCACGTTGGT
The DNA here is from genome assembly GCF_021155785.1 of Neodiprion fabricii. NCBI lineage: Eukaryota > Metazoa > Arthropoda > Insecta > Hymenoptera > Diprionidae > Neodiprion > Neodiprion fabricii. The sequence continues at coordinate 2,259,240 of NC_060245.1, read as the reverse complement.
TCCTCAATTCTGTCATTCAAGACGGTCGGCGCATTTTATTTTGAATGATTTTCGAATTTGAATTTAGGTCAGTTCGAGTTGGGACCATATTTTCACGTTTCAGGTTAAATTAGATTGGTTTACGAAAATTCTTCAGCCTCATTACGGGTCTGATTCAACAGAATATCGTTGTTAAGATTTCATTCCGATCAAACGTATCGAATTATCGGTTTTCCGACGACTTTCAGGAAAAACTTTTTCAACATTGAAGTCACAATTACATACGCCAATTGCATGGTCAAAATTAATAAATCTAATCGTATGGTCAATTTTGTATTTCATTAATTCCTTTTGAAGTACTGAGAAAGTGATTGGTAACATTTATTTCCGTTAATATGAAAAATATATAACCTCCTTTAAGATATTGATTCACAAGTGTCTGTAAAAAAGCAGAATACAGATGAAACCATCAATTTATTAACACTGTTTTCGAAATTTTCAACTTTTTGAAAAAGTTCCTTTTCTTGTCCCACTTATATATACTTAATTATTTAGAAATTGATCGTCGTTTTACAGTGCAATTAAGTACAATAATAATAACAATATTGACAAACTCAGTTCTCCGAGATCTAAAAATTTCCCAACGTGGAGCCTCCCAGTCTGCGGACAGAGCGATCCCAATTTGTTTTTTTTTTTTTTTTTGGGTCAAGGTATCGGTGAGGCGGTATCTTCACACACACGATCGCACACATTCGTATTCCGGCGGTTTCTGTCTACACCGCCCCCGTAATTAGCTGCCTCTCGCTCTTCCTCCGTATCATCTAAAAGGATTCCGTCTCCGTTTCTCTTCCTCTCTCTCTCGCATGCCACTTTACGATAAAGAATTAGTATTACGCGTAATGTTGTAACATACACGCGTTCAGGCTCGCACGCCGTTTCTCCAAGTGTTGAAATAACGACATAACCCAGCTAGCAGCGCGAGTGACTGCGTATTAATTTACGAGATATAAAATACGCCTCCCGGATAACGACGAGAAACATAAATTGCCCTCACCGCCTCCTCTTCCAGCGCCTCGACGACGCCCAGAAGATTAATTCGACGCTGGTCAATTTTTTTTTTTTTTTTTCACACCCATTTATTGCTCCTTTACCCCTCTTTCAGTTCTCAGATCGCCGATTTCGAAAAATTCATATCGCTAGAAGAAAAAAAAAACATCTCCCGCCGGGAAAATAAAGAAAGCAGCGTTATTTGCGACGTCTCTCGTATCTGAAGTTACACATTTAAAAAGTCACCGTTTCTTTCACACAGAAACCGATCTAATCGTACCACCGTGCAAGGCAAAGATCTTCTTCAAGATTAAGACGACCGGTTACACAGCCGGGGGGTCGGACCGCAACGGTCGTCGCGAGATAGCAAACATCCTGTTAACCGTCTCCTCATTCCTTCCTCCCACCCTCACCTCCCGAGACTGCACAGTCTGTTTCGTTTTTTTTTTTTTTTTTTATAGATGTATGTCATCGCTCCCCTCGACTTAAAATATAAATCAGAAAATTCTATTCTAGCTCATTCTTCTTCTTTTCTTTATCAAGCCTGACGCGATGCTTCATTTTTCTCAATCACTAGTCGCAGGAATTAGATTTTTAATGGGCATTCGGTCGATACTGCTTCCAGAAACTATGGTTAGGTGATTTTTTAATTCATACTGATTTCTTTTACGATCGTTTGGTATCGGTCTACGTCTTCTGAAATATTTCTCTGAATTTCAGATTTACGTAATATTCAGCTCTGTTGTATAAGACATTGATCTGGATTTTGTTAACGATTTATTTTATCTACATTTTTCTAGAATATTTTTAAAATCGTTGAAATTAAATTAACAATTCTCTCTAGATCTGAGAAAATTTTAATTCAATTAAATACGATCTTGAAGTTCAACATCTTTACGATCTCAAAACCGATCTTTTGGTTTAGTCTTTATTTTTCCAAGATTCAATAACCTCATCAATCAGTTTTCAAAACGATCGTTAGATCCAGCCTCGATTTCCAACCGATCTTCGAGCGATTCAATTAACAATTCCCCGATCATTTCTACCATTATTTACAACATACGATCATCGTGATATCCAAAACCGATTCCCAACCGATCTGCAACCGATTTCACCTCCGAAATATCGTCCAAATTTCAATATCCTCATCGGGTATCCGCGTTCGTAAAAATTCTGCGACTCGCATTACTGGCGCCGGTTTCTCGATCGTACGCACGGACTTCGTCGACTCGGCGTCATACCTGACGTCACACACTGGTTAGGGGGGGCAGATGGGGCGCCCGTGAAGCATGACGCGTTCGTCGACGTTGACGGGGGGAGCCGTCGTAAGTGTCCGGGCGCACACACGGCGAAGGGGGAAAAACTTGAAGGGGGCTAGTTTCGCCGAGGAAGGTGGGTAGGTACCTGGTGCCGTCGTCGGCGGGGAACGGTGGACGGGGGATCGGACCCCCAAACAGGCCCCATAAGGCACCTAAAGGTAAAATAAAACTCCTGCAAGGGGCGCCGAGCCGCACGCGTCCGCAGCTGCACCACCCGGCACCACACCGGCTCGGCTCGTGCTCCTACTTTTATAGCCCCCCTCCTTCATTCAACCCCCCGACACCCAGAAGACCCAGAAGGCGTACGAGAGGGTGAACGAGAGACGAGACTCGACGCTTACTCATTTTTTTCACAATTTTTCTTGTTTTTTGATTAAATTTTTCGAGCATTTCTTTTTTTTTCATCCAGACGAATGTCACACGATTTTAGAGATTTAGGATCTGAATGCCTGCACATTTTTTATTCACATCATTTTCATTCCTCGTTTGGTTTTCTATATAAAGCATGATGTTCGGAATCGGTAAACGCAGTTTCTACTTTCCATACTTTTTTTTTTTTTACTACATATTTTAATTTCTTAGGTCTATGTTGTATCTACATATTTTGTAATTTTTAACACATGCTCATCCGGGCTCTATGTATGAATATCCGATTGATCGTTGAAATGAAACGATCTTCTCAGGTTTGTTTTTGTTTTCAATTGAGATTGTTAAAATTTTCAATAATACCGACTGTAATTAAAGCCAGCAATTGATTAATTCATTGAACTCGGTTGGAGGTAAGAAATTCATGTGTTCAAATTTTGATAAGTTATGTTTTCATCCTCCTGAATTTTATTGCAATGAAATTTGAAAAATCATAAATCCGAGATCATTTTTTCTTTCGAATCTATTCCTCGTCCAGAGGATAAGAAAAAGGGAAATTCTGTCCGAAAGTTTCATTCTGATCGTCACATTTTCGCTAGAATCTAAAAGTGTAACGATATATTTAAACGTCATCTCCGTAATATGATGTAAAATGATAAAAAAAATTTCTTTTCGTTGATCAAATCTGAAAATATGACTAACAAAAAAGCCTCGAAACTACGACGGTTACCATTTCATATTCACTTTATTCCATTTACTCGTAGAATTGTTCCATCGATTCTACGATATTTAAAATTCTTACGTTACCCGATGAAAAATTTCAGAGCAGAATTAATATCCACGTAATAACTGACCTAGACACACGAGACGAGGATCAGGCGATTTTAACGAGAGGCTAATAGCCGCGGGCTTGTATCCTCAAAATTCTATTACAGTCTAATTCGCAAACAGGCGGAGTTTAACGGAGTGGTTTAACCGTTCCGAGACCTCGTCAATAATGGAAGTAGGCTGGCAAATAGATCGTGGAGTCTTTTCACGGCAATAACAAGCAACGCCTACCAAAGGAGGAAGAATAAAACGAGGATTGTAAATCTCCTTTTCCTAAACACCGGCTACGCTGCTATGAAAATCTGCACCAGAGCCGTCAGACTTCCGGTCAATCCGGGCTTTCTCGCAGTTAAACGATCAATTATCCCCTAATGGGCGCCTACGCGATGCACTTTTCGTCCCCTGTCGATAATAATCCGAGAGGTGGTGGAGGAGGATCTATACTTATTGTGCTCGACACTTTTCTTCCCTCATCTTTTCACTCTTATCCTTATTCTTCGCCCTTATTTGCTCTTCTTGTACCCCATTGTGTGTTTATATACAAGGTTCTCTCAATTACCGAGCCAATTTGTCAACTTTCAACTATAACATAGGTACGGTACTGTGAAAGCTGTTCCTTTCTCAAATTTTAGGAGCGGAAATGATGGAAGTAAGAGGAGAAGTAAGACGTTAAATCTAACTCAAATTACGTGTATAATATCGTACATACTATCGGGTAAATATACAATGTACGATTTATGTACCGTGTATCGATCGCATCGTAAGTTTTTATTGCTTTGAAATATCTAATGTAAGTTTCTACTTTTGTATACAATCGCGTTAATGTAAATTATACGTTATACCGTTGAAACTTTTGTCGTTTTCTTGCGATATATCGGACGTATTATAAATAATATGAAACATTTCTACCTGTACAAGAATTTATACAGTGAACGACGATTCTGATACTTATTTACGGTGGATCTGATATAAGTATTTCAATGTTAATCAAATCTCTTCTACTTACGAATAATTTATGCTGACCACCAGATTTCTTTGGTGCTTTTTTTTTTTTTTTGCAAGTTACAAATTCTTAAATTTTTCTATCCGTGGAAATTAGAGTTGAAAAGTTTCCCAACTCCGGGTGAAAGTGTAGCTATTTTCTTTTCTTTTCTTTTTTTTTTTTTTACTCGACTGTAGAGTGAAAATAAATCCGAAACGAAAACTAAATTAAAGATCATGCAAAAAAGAAAGAGAAAAAGATAAAGATAACAAAAAAAATAGGGTACAGCCGACAAAAGAGGAAATGATTACTCCAATAAACAAGCGAATCATCGAGACGGAACGTAAATAAAAAATGTTGAAAAAACAACAACGACTTGCCCTCAAGAATAAGATGGGAGGAGACAAAAAATGGTTGTAGCCGGTTTTAAAGAGCCGAAGAATTGCTGCGGGTTCATCGCGTTTTAAAGACAGGTTTCGGTGCCCGTGAAAATCCTCGGTGAAGAAGAGAGAGGAACTCAAGGTGTTCGTTCGGACGGGCATTTAAAGGCGGTGATCTAGAGCGTGGGGATCTCGAGGGGCGCCAGATGTCGGGGGGAGGGGGCTTCTTCCACCCACGTGCCGAGGATTGTTGAAAAAGGTCCTAGGTGAATTTTCGGGGCTCCGACAAAAGGCGAAAACGGGGCTCCCCCTCCCCCCTCCCTTTACTCCTAATAACAGATCTAGATGCGGGAAAGTGAAGCATCATTCGACATATGTTGCGGGACCGTTGTTTCTCACCCGCAAAACCCGGCGGCCCCGAGAAAATAATAATCGCGAGGCCCGATGCGAGCGTAGGAAATCCTCTTGTAGTCCCGTTATATCATCGAGAGAGAGAGGGAGGGAGGGTGGGGGGCGCACAGGCCCCGAAATTGGGCCGGATGCGGAGGGCCCGATGTAATTCCTCGAGGACCCAATATGCCGCTCTCAGCCTTGCTTCTCGACCATTTTTCATCCCCCATTAGATAATGGATCGCCGAAAGAGAAACACTTTTGACACGCGAGCCATGGAAGCGTGAAATCGAGGATCTTATAGCGGTAATAAAAATTGGGTGTAGCGGGGAGGCCTAGATGGATACCTTCTATTATGCGCCCCTTTGATCGTCTTCCGTGTACTTCTAACGGAATTTAATTCACCCTGCCTTTCAACCCCCGCCTCCGTCCGCCTCCCCCACCGCAAACAGTTTTGATACACCGTTTGACGGCCTTTATGGTACGGGAATTGATTATTCAAGGTTGAGGAAGTGATCGCTCGTCATTGGGGACTGAAATTCATTGCCGATTTTAAAGAGAGCGGTGCTTAGTTTTACCGAATTCACGAATCGCCGATTAACTTGACGATGAAACGAAATTCAATTTTCCAGTATTACCGCAATCTTGTTGTATCGTAAGGTATTGTCGAGGTTATCGAAAATTTTTATTCTTCAATCTTTGGCATAAAATCAAAACTTTGACTATTTGTTCGGTAAAAAATGGTTAAAACAACGAATTTCTTTTTCGTCAAAACGAAGGTAAGCATTTTAAAATCAGTCGCGCGTGGGATAATTTTTGGCAAAAGATTGATTGAGAAAAAAGAGAAAAAGCAAAAATGTCTGCTTTTGTAACTTCACCCCCGATGAATCTCGAATCCAATTTCTCTACCGATATCTAGAATAACATTGAAGAATCACTCGTGGTTCGTTTCACGGTTCACGTACTCCTCGCTCAACACAGATGCAGATATACGAAAGCTGGAGGAAGACTTTAGATCGGCGAAGGGGGTGAGGGGTGACTCGATGCACAGAAGGTGGAGTCGTCGGGTGGTTGATAGATTCTTGGCGTGCATCGGAGGATTAAAAAACTGCAACCGTGCAGATGCAGCGTCGCGATGAATTTTCTGACCTGTTTTCCACCCCCCTCCTCAACCCTCCACCCCCAGCAGACGCCTATCCCCCTCCCTTCGCGCCGCGAGCCCGGATACCTGCACTGATACCGGCACTGCATGCAGCCAGCCTTCGACGATGCACACGTCGTCGGTTGCATACAACGGGGAAAACCACCCCGTCGGGACGCTGACAGTGAGACTTTTATTAGGGAAGGAATCAGCAAGCATGATTATGTACCTTAGAACGCCCCCCGCGACCCTCGCGGCGCTACATTGTCGCCAATCCGCAGTGGCGTAGCCACCGACGCTTTCGATTCTCGAGAGAGATAACCGATATCGCTACATTTTCACCCCCGCCTTATTCGACCGACGATTTTTCGAGTAACTGCATTTTTTTGCCCATCAATTTTTATCCGACATTTCGACAACGTGCAAATTTTTTTTATTCACAAAACATGCGAGATCAAGGCTTCGCAATTTATACATCAATTATTTCGGAAACTGTCGGACTGTTGTTATTACGGTTTATTTTTATTTTTTCTAAAATTATACGAAGTTCTTGAAATATGAATATTTTTTACTCACGCGTTAATGTGGTAGTCGACAGTGTCGGTGATTATCTGCTCTCTGAAAAAAAAAAGAAAGCAAACAAAATTAGGATTAAAATTAGAACTCGCCGGTTGTTCTGAAATTGATCAAAGATTTTTAGGCTAGGAGTAAAAAAAAATATATTCTTTCGGTTGTTTTTTTTTCTTTTTTAAGAGTCGCCAAGCAAATCAAGCTATTTTAATCCGAACTGAACAAATTGAATTTTCTGCAGTATGTTCACTAGAGTTTTGACGTGTTCGATTAAAATCTTGGTGTTTCGATGCCTTTTTTTTTGCCTCTTTCACGTTGAGACCGAGTTTCATCGCCGTGTTTTGGAAAATTTATCGACTATGTACGGCCGAGTGTTTGGATGGACAATTTTTCGAAATTTTCCTTGCTCTTTATTTCTCCTTTCGAGCTTTTCCCGCTCCGCGCACCGATGATCAAGAGACGAAGCGAGTCAGAGATAAAGACAGAGAGGAGACCTTCGCCAATGGGCGGCCCAAGGCGATATATTGTCGTCACAATGAATTTCCCTCCTCCTCCTCCTCCTCCTCCTCCTCCTCCTCCTCCTCCTCCTCCTCCTCCTCCTCCTCCTCCTCCTCCTCCTCATCCTCTTCCTTCTCTGCCTCCTCTTCTTTCTCCTTCTCTTCACGAGATTGTGCGCTTGCGCTATCCAAAAGTCGAGGATCAGCCTCGCCTCAAGTTCGCGACTTCCGCGTAGCCGCCGCACGACATGCATGAGGGTGCGAAAAAGTTCTTCCCTATCCCCGACCCGTCTTTACACGTGTGCATCATACCCGGACATCTACCGGGTGTACCAATTTCGAAACATCGCAAAGTCCCGGTTTCTTATGAACAACAAAAAACGTGAAGTTACAATTTTTTTTTTTTCCTCGAATCCATCAATTTTTCCCTCGTAGAAACTCGATCGTTTGGTTAGGTTAGGTTAGGACAACCTCTCAAAGAGTCTGAAAATTTTTATTCTCAATTTTTGGAATCTTTAAAATCTTTCGATCAAATAGATCACAATGCACTCAAAGAAGGTAGCAAATAACTGTTTCGCTACCCGGCGTATCAAAAGCCTGTTTTTCTTACATTTCAGCCCCTAATTTTTTCGGGAATAAAAACTGGGATCACCCGGTGAAGTGGCATCGAAAATTAGTTTCGCCGAACCGCAAGCCTGCAAGGCTTTAATGCTCGATGCTTCGTTCGTCTATGGAAGGGGATGATTTTAAGGGTGCGCATAGTTTTGTCTTAGCCTCCGTAAATCTGCGAGGCGTATTTGCGAAAGTTGGGCAAGCGTCATTAGGCGACCTGTGTGTGGGCTTCGATACGTACGTTAAGTGTAATACACACACGTGGCGCTGCGACAATGACGGATAATTTTGTAACGTCATCGTGTTTCACTTTGCGTTTTGATTTTGGTCATGGAATCTCGAGGAATTGCACGGCGTTAACTTCTCGGGTTTATGGAAAATTGTAGACGCGATAACGCTGTTCGATACCTTCTCTCTCTCCTCTCTCTCTCTCTCTCTCTCCTTCTACCTCACCTCCCCTCCACCGCCCCTTCTGTCCGAGACAGTTTAGCAAGTAAGACTTAACAAATAGGTAAAGTTTCGACGCTACCCGACGCCAGAGGCGGATTCGCTTCGCGACCTCACGTCCTCCTCTTTGTTCTCAAGTTTGTGATGTATAAGCCATTCTCCCGCTTCTCTTCTGTTCGAGCTATATCTCCTTGTAGCTACCTACGTAACCAACCCCCCGTCCCCAAAAATTATCATAACGTGTACACAATATCACGATGCAACAACAATCGCAAGCCGAAGTTCTACCCCGTCTGCGATTTTATACCTATTCATTCTTCACACATCTGTCGAAATTAATCTCAGAAATTGTTTCACCGATTATCAGATGTCGCGTTTTTATAATAATTTGGCCAGCGAAAAAGTTTTTCAAACTTTGTATAATGGTTAACCAAGGTTTTGTAGCCCGTTTCATCTTCTTGGTATCAAGTTCGATCAATCTTGCGGTATATTAAAAAGTTTACACGCTGAATGATTATTTATTATTCTGTTCGACATGCGAGAAAAAAAATATATAGCATGGAGATACAGAAAGAATCGGAAAACAGTTTAAAATGATTGAATTTCGATTTTGAAAAATCTTTGAGATCGAATTCAACATCTTCATTACTTCTTTCTTCTCGTGAATACAATTCTAAATTCAGGTCTGATACGTGTTTTTTGAAAACTGTTGATTATAACCGATGTTTCTTTGAAATTTTTTTCACCGTCCTGGATCGAATCCACGCGAAGGGTGACTTAGTCCATGCGGTGTTTATAAGGTACGTAATGAAAACTTGTAAGCACATACGCAGAGCTCTTTAGGGTATGATCGTATACGTCATAGTTCTTTGTCTACGAAACTGCCATCTGTCGTTCCAGAAGCGTGCTGCGTATTAATCGATTCGTGTGCGTGAAATACGCTCACGTTACACGTACGTACGTACGCGGAATTTACAGGCGCAAGACGTGCGTGTAAAGCTGTAATCTCATACCCACTAAAATCACTCCGATACGATCGAGAGATAAGGGCTGGATATAGGCGAGGAGGTGACCGACGAACCGTTGGAAAGTATCGGAGGTGGATATTGATTTTCATTCTTTACGTTTTATCTATCCGTCATATTCCTCCTCCCTCCCCCCACCTTCCCTTTTTGTTTGGCCGATTATTCGGTTCTCAGAGCCGCCCAATATCGTCCAAGATTATATATTGAGCGTGGATTACGTAAAAACGCGTGGGAAAATCGTGTCGCTAAATAAACTCGTTCTATTCGACGTGAATAGAAAGGGCGAAAGGAATTTGGTTAAAAAAAAAACAAAAATTCAGCACGACGAAAGAATAGTCGATCTAGGTACAAAATTTCTTTCAAAAAAAAAAAATTGTCTGAAATATGACAAGAGGATTGGTGGTAAGATAATTGAAACGAAAAATGATACAAAAAAAAAGATACAAATTTTGATCGATTATAACAAACTCTGTGACGTAACTTTCTAATCGATTTTGTGTGGGGTAAATTCAAGGGTCAGGGATCGAAGAAAGGTTCGATTAATGTCTTAAAAGAGAAAAAATGAGAGGCGGGGGAGGGGGGCGGGCGGGGGGAACAGGCAAAGAAAAATGAAAAGAATTTGGAAAACGAAACGAAGTAAAATGAACCCTCCTTGCCTTCTTGCAGGGTGAACGATGATTAGATTCTGGCACGTGCCTATTATTGTCCAGCTTAATCTAGGGAAGCGTGTATTGCATGTACGTGTAATATACCAACGTATGCACAATACTTATATTATACACAAGTGGTATGGAAACCGAGTGGAAGATTTATTCATGCATGCTTCTATACTGCCCGTATATTTTCTTTGTCAAACTTACAAGCGCGTGTGTGGTTATAATGCGTGAGAGGGTGAAAGCTTGAGAAGGGGAGTGAGATGCGAACCGCATTAGATTTTTCGTTGTCACAAAAATCGAACGGGTTAAGTCAGAAATGAGAGTTGAAAAACCAGAAACCGTATGAATGTTTTATTTATTTTTTTTTTTTTTTGAATTATAGTATTTATCAACGCTTCAACTTTGATATTCACGTTTCATTCGAATCAACGATTTCGTTTTATTTTCATGAAAGAATCGAGCGACAGCGGAAAATTTTCTAGACACAGAATAATGGAAAAAGGGCGACCTAAGCAGAGCGATCTATGGAAAATCTCGACGACTCAATTACTACGTTAGATTTGTTTTTTATTGTGCTGGTACGATCGCGTCTCAAAACTGGTCACAGAAATCCGACTCTCCCTCTTTTATTTTTCCCTCAGTCTCGCTCTATGTTCGCTTACAAGTAACGCCCCCATGTTCGATACGACCTGGTTCTACGATCTGTTTCACTCACGATCGGTGTCGAATTTCGGCCTCAGATTCCACCTCGACGTACACTCATTCATCGGAAGATTAACGAGGGGGGAGAAAAAAAAAAGGAAGAAACTTAGATAGAAGCATCCAGAAACGTGACATTTAATTCCGTTTTGTTTTCAACGATTTGTCACTCGGTTCAAATAATCACGAATCTTTTAATATCGAGTATAATAATTTCTACAATCCATTCGTACAACTTATTGCTTTGAAAAAAAAATTTCCGCAGCACAATCTGAACCTCAGATTTGTCGATTCGATTTCGGATAAAATTAAAGGTAAAAATTGCAGTTGCTTTGATTCAGTGAAAGTGTTTTGGTTATCCGTTTTACCGTACAATTGTAACGGCGATACCCAGAAATTTTATAGCAAAACGTTTTCATCGTTGTTCATTTTTATACGGTACATTGCCGAGAAGGCGGCCCGTTTCCTTGCAGAAGTCTCGAAGTGTGACTTGGGGGGGAGCAACAAGTGGTTTCTTATGTCGGACAATCTTGAGGAAGTGCCGAGGGGATTTTCGGGGCGGTGGTGCTGGTGCGGCGTTCAACAAGTGTGTTTTCACCAAGTCGACAAATTAGGGAAACTTCCTGTAAGGAAGAGAGATATCCGAGTCCCTTAAGTCGGCAGCCGTCTTCCCGGCGAGCCGTTTCTTCTCCCCTTCTCGGCCCCTTCGAGGGTTGAAACGACGGCAGCTTACAGAGTCAGGCTTTTCCTCTTATTATTCTTTCCCATTCAAGAGACGCTGCCGCGCTGCAGCGTTTGAGAGACGTTTTATCAGCGTCAAATCAGACGGCAAACAGACCGCGAATTACGATCGTACAGCTCGTATAATTTTAATTAACCCTCAGCGACAGCGACGCTGCTTTGCAGATTCGTCGTGTCGTTAAATTCCTGCAGGACGCAGCGCGATTAACTCCGTTTATCGCTGCGCGACGTCGAGGGGATGAAGCGAGGCGATATTAGAAACGATCGAAAATTTATAACACAGGAAACAACAAGTAAGGAGGAAAAATTCTAGAACCTAATTAAAAACTTTTCATTGAATCGAGGAAGAAATCTAGCCAAAAAAGTGACACGATCAAAGATCTCATCCGTCAACCAGTTTTTTCAGGACTGTGTCGATCAACAACGACGGCAAGAATTATTCACTTCAGACCCTCGGAGTAAAATGACGAGCATAGTTTTTCATCGTCTGATTATTTGATTTGTAGAAACAATTTAAAAAGCGAAGACAACGACAATTTTTACTTGTTTTCTTTTGCCTAAGAATCACGTTTATAAATTAACAAAACCAAGTCCAACGACGAGATTAATCGCCAACGAAGTAGACAAAACAAGGGAAAGAAAAGGGGCATAAAAAAACTTTTCACTATTCCCTAAATCGACTCTTACGAAACGAAAAAAAAGCAAACGATTTTTTGTAAGGAGTACGTTAAACTGCTGCAACAAAATACTAACGAAGTAGGTATAAGGTTCTATTATTCGCGCGTTCTAACAACGTTGAATAATTTATGCCTGTCTACCTCGCTCTCTTTACACTGCAGAACGACGCAGCCTTGTATTTATAGTGCGTAAAAGTTTTCCCCTTCTTTCAAAAAACGTGCGCTGGTGATAACAATATCACGTTTTTTTCCACCCAAGTATTACACAGTCTCCACATATTAACACGACCTCGTTAACGCGTGTCTACTTTTTTTCCCCTCTCGTTTTTTATTTTTTTCTACCTACTTCTTCTAAGCTTAATCCGGTTTTTGTCACTTTTCATGTCTCCTGAATTAGAAGGACCAAATTATTTTTCGCTTCAGCTCTCTGAATAGGATAGATGAGGGGGGGGGAAAAAAACAATAAAAAATCAAAAGGGTGAAGGGAAAAAATATTCCTAATTCGCGAGCCTTGACCTTGTTTCGCGGTGAGAAAATCTGAAGAAGAAGAAGAAAGAAAAAAAAAAAAAAAAAACCACCCCTTTGTGCAACGGTGTGAAAGTAAATGTAAAGAAAGACACCCTAACCGACGACAAAGAAGCGTTGTAAGAAAGTGCGAGGGTGGAAACTTGGGGTAGAGTTTCGGTGTGAAGGTGGGGAAAGATTTTCCAACCCTCGAGAACGCGGCCGTTGTCACGGCTAAGAAAGCACTTTATCTCTCGAGGCAGGCCTCAACAGGTTAAGATCCCCACTGATCTGTCTCGGGGGAGTAAAACCACCCTTACCCCAAGATTCGCCCCAAGATTTTCCGGCCGATATACCGCAGGGTTCGGGGTGGGGGAAAATTCCGGAGCTAAGGAAGAAGAAGAAGAAAGCTTTCGCCGCGGGGAGACCTGTTGATAGCTAAGAAGCCGCCCTCCCTTCCCTACCCCTCCTTTCCCTTCTCCTCCCTTCACGGGGTGATGGAAGGGTGTTTTCTTACGCCGTTTCTCGCTGGCCCCGCGACGCGATCGCTTGGACGGAATAAGATATCAACTTGTTGCTCGCTTCCGAGCCCTAAGAGAATTTCTACCGGCCCACGAAACTCGGCGGAAGGGGGGAGGGGGGGGGGGGGATCCCTCGTATGGTCCTGCACGCTTTTAGTTTTATTATTTAGGCGTGTATATATATGTTTGTGTGTGTGTGTGTGTGTGTGTCATGTATAACCGACACGCGAGATTCCTGCCACTTTTCTACCCGAGAATTTCACCCTTTAGGAAAAACAACCCCTTTTATACAACCCAACGATATTATTTAGATAGAATCGTTTGGGTGTTTGTCTATTTTTCGTCTTAAAATTATTCTTCATCGATTTCATACCCGAGTTAAAATGTAGCAATTAGTTTACGAGTTTAAAGAAAGTAAGGTAGGTTCTTTTTCAATGATATTGACGCTAAGAATGTCCGAGATTTTCGCATTTGCCAAGTTTGGACTCAAAGTAGAGTCTGTTTGGAAATTCCTTTGACCCTCCAGAGTGGTAGAGTTCAATTTTCGAGTATTAATAAATTTTGGAATCTTGTACTTATGTCAACTTGAAGGTCCTCTCGTTAAAAGGATTTTTTTACTCGTAAGAACGTTGAATAAATTTATATGGTTTAAATGCGATAGTTAGTTTTCAAATGTTATTAAAACTTGTCAAAATGATTATGTAAAAATACTTGAATTTCGCTGTAATGACATATCGATAGAAGATGAGTTACAGGTCCAATGGAGGAGCTGTAGATCGAATAGAGTCAAGATAGATGCAATTTTCTACTGAGAGCGTAAAATTAGGGTCTGAGACTTTAATTTTTAGGAGTTAGAGGTTCAACGTAGGCTTTGTTCTTAATTTTTTCTCGGTCAGTTACTCCAGGCTTGATAATACTTTCAGGACTTTGGATCGGGTTAGAGTTATGATTTCGAATTTAAGTTAGGTTCTTGCTACGACTACGAATTGCGGTTAGGTTTCTCTTGAATCTTCGAATTTAGGTTAACTTGAAGTTACGACTTGGAATTCAGGCCAGCGTCACGTTATGACTTGTAATTTAGGTTAGTATAAAAAAAAGACTCGAATCGAATCGTGCCTGAATCTATAAAATTTCTTGATATCAGTTCACGATCATAATAATCGATCGTCGATATTCCACGAAAGAGAAAACCATCTCCGAATCAAGGTGAAAAGCATACGTGTCTAGGTCGAAGACAGCTCATTCTTCATTGTTGTCTCATCTCCTTTTCCTGATTCTTTTCTCCTTCATATTCTCTTTCCGTTTCCAGCAGAGGGACGGTCTTCTTCTATTCCGGTGGCGCTGGTTTCGTGTTACGTTGGGGGCGGGCAGGCGGAGGATTCGTCTAAAATTGATTCGATTATCTGAGACTTTTGTCTCCTGGCGCTATCTGCGCTGGGTATTCGGGTATTTACCGGGCTCCACATCTGCTTGGAAAAACATTGGCTGTCTCCCCCTTGCCTTTATTCTTAGTCAGAAAGAGTCGGCGGAGAACGGAGAACTCGTAACTCGGAACGAGAGATAGCTGCCAAAGGGCCAGAAGCAGAGCAGCTGCCAAAGGGCGCATCGATCATCTCGAATTACAAAGTTTTCTCTTCGTGTTCACTGCCTTTAAGTAGTTGCATGCGTCGATCGTACAGTATGAACGAAAACGTTCCTCACGACGAGAGAAGAAAAAAAAAAAAAAAACGGCAAACACTGTTCAGAAAATGGGATGTCTAAGTCAGCAAAAGCTGATCTCGATCGAAACGAAATCTTATTGATTGTACGGGAAAAAAATCACTCTATTTGCAATAGAAAATTGATAATTTCAGTAAAAAATTGGTTTGTTTTTCTTCTAAAAAAATCTGATTAAAAATTAATCATTCCGAATTTCGATGAACTCGCGACTTTTTCCTTTTTTTTTTCGATTTTCGGTGGAGAGATTTTTTATTTATTTTTTTATGTAACTACGTCAAGTTTCAGTTTGCTTTCGAAACCCTGATCTCGTGGTTATTTCACTCGTTTTAAATTTTTTCCCCGGACTGTACGACGGCCTCGTAGATCTTTAAGGGGTCGATAATCTCCGAGAGATCATCTGCTCATCTCGGCGTTTCGGTCAGCGCGGTAATGCGCTTAAAATCAACGAACCAACCAACCAAAGAACCAAGAAGCAAACCACCCACCTCGCCCCCTCCATCTCTGCGGTCTGTTTTGGGTAAACAAGCACCCCGCGTCTTTATTATGCTAAGATCGGTGAATCCGCAATCTTTTCTTTTCCTTTTTTTTCCACTTTTCTTTCCTTTTCTCTCCTCTTACTTCTGCTCTGAATTTGCGTTGACTCTGCGGAAAATAAGAAGAAGAGAAAAAGAGAAAAACGATGTAAAATATCGCCAAACACCGGGTATTCCAAGCTTCGATTTTATTATTCATTCTCTTCCTTATTCTACGCTTCACTTTTGTGCATGAAAACGAATCGGATGATCGGCGATGATCGAAGAGTTTTGCACGGATCGTGCATAATAGATTGTGAATTTTTGCCCGCCTGCCGTGCAGACACCGGGAACACCGGAAGGATGTCGGTCCTTTGAGGATGTTGGCATAACAGTAGACGATCCTTTCAATATTTGACAACCATCAAGTATATAACCTTCCCTGCCTCTTGCTTACACCACCCTTCGGTCAGGCTCCTCCCCCCCTCTCTTCCCGCAATATCTCCACCATCGGCCCACCCGCAAACGGAAACCATGAGAAGATCCTGTACCTCTTTATTTTATTTTAAACATATTGATTCCGTTTCCGACTCGATCGGCACACGCATAATTTTTACCCTGACAATGCATAGTAGTTCGAAATAATGCCAAATCTTGGCAATATTCACAGTCACGTGGTTAAATAATGCGAATTATTGTCGAGATTTGTTTGAATTATTTTTCAGAGGATATTGCGAAAATTTCGCAAAACGGTAGAATATTTGACTAAATAATATTACGGCGCATTGCGAAACATTGTTTTAGAAAATAATTCAAAATTGAAGGTAATATCTTCGCCTTCCAGTTTCGTTCTAATTTCCTACTTTCGATTATTTTTTTTAAAATTTTTTTCTTCTCTTCACAGCCATCACTTCTCACATTCGTTCGAATTATTTCATGCTCAATTTTGCCGAAGCCTGCAATCGTGTGAAAGTAATGTAAAATACGATTTCAAAGAACCCAAGGGTTGAAAAAAATGTCGAGAAAAGCGAAAAAAAAAAAAAAAAAAGTAAGGAGTTGAAATATCGTTAAGGAAAATTCGAGGCGAGTTTCGCGTCGTCGTAAGTTGAAATTTGAGAGCTTTTTCAGCCACGAGCGCCGTTCTTCATCTTCTTCCTCTTCTTTCTTCCGAAACACAGCGGATCCTCGGGATTTTTTCGCGGATTTGTTACCGGCCCTTTTGTTCGAGCTTTGCACGCAGAGGTGGAGAAGAAGGAAGGTGGGTAGGTAAATTAAGAGAGAGGCCCCGGTGTACACACGGCACAACGCGGTGCAAGCTCCTCCTGTCGCCTTACAGGGCGAGCTTTGGCTCTCTTGCGGCGAGAGACGACACGCCACCACCCCAAGTGCAGCAGCAGCATCGGAAAACCGCCCTCCGTGCCTCCATTGTCCGCTGACACCTGTGGACGTGTCACTTGGCACTCTTTTTCTCTCTCTCTTTCGCTCTCTGGCCACTTATTTCAGGCTGAAAGAGCCAGCCGAGACTCTCGTCACCTCTCACATCTCTCTCTCTCTCTCTCTCTCTCTCTCTCTCTCTCTCTCTCTCTTGGCGATGCCATCCGGTGCAACCCTTTTCTTCTCATCGTCATCGCGTCGTCATTTTCTTCTCTCAACATGTTGTCGTTTTTTCTTGTTTTTTTTTCCTCGTTGTTGTTGTTGTTTTTCTTATTATTACTCGCCCAGCCTCGATCTACACGCTTCTTCTGCTTCTTCAAACTTCGACTCGTTAGTGTACTCAATCTCACGGGTATAAGCACTGTGCAACAAATTAAATACTCTTTTTTTTTTTTTTTTTTCCACTAGGCTTGGAGCATCTAATTATGATTCCTCGATTTACAGTCAATTGAGGCTTATAAAAAAAATTGAAAAATTGACAAATATTTGTTAATTGTTTTCTTTTTTTTTTTAACTATTTGCTCTTATCTTCTAGTCAGTTATCGATGATTTCAGTTCTGACACCACTGCAACGAACTTTGCTTTACAGAATTGAATTTGGTTCGTTGAGCGATAAAGGAGTGGTAAGAATAGGCGGAAATTAAAAGATGAGAAAAATGCTTTATCAGCGACACGTGTTACTTGGCGTAAGGATTATATCCGAGGATTTTCAAAAATAATTCTCCTAATTTTTTCTTTTCTAAATGAATATTACTACCCGTATTCAAAGTACCGTGTAACTTGTACTCGCGAAAGAAGGTGTAAAGGGAAATTCTCATCATGTTTCAGAGAATATAGGATCGAGAGAAATTTTCAAACATGACGAAAATTTGTACATTTCCTTGGTTTATTATCACTCATCAATCATCGCGATCATCGGTATTATAACGTGTAACCTACCCGCACTTAAATTCCTGCCTGTCTTTTTTCCCCCCCTCCAGTTAATTCTTCGTCTTTCTTTCTTATTGCTTTTTTTCTCCTCGTTCGTTTTCCTAGTGCCTACTAATGGTTACTTCGCTGGGTGTGGGATACGAGCTCGAGCCAACGTCGATGAGCTTAGTCAGTGCGTTTATACATTTACACGCGGTTATAAAGAATGGCCAGCACCATCTGTCCTCTGTATACACACAGACACGCGTCTCTTCTTCCATATAAACCTGATATATATTTATATGTATATATACCGCTACCTGTGAACTGAGACACCTGGTTAGTTTCACGTTATTCCCGTCTCTCATCGACAGAATTCCCGCAGGAATAAAACCGAGACCAACCGTTACCAAACGTTATCTTGACGTTCGACGTTGCTAATAGCTCTTATCGTGCATTATATATATATATATAGTAGAAGCAAAAGCTCCGTAGCCGCACTTTTGTGACAGATTATTGAAAGCATCGTCTCTCGACGTGATTCGAAATCGATCGAACTTTGCAAGTGTGACGGAAAATTGTCGATTCGCAGGAAAATAAATAAACAAATGAATAAATATTGAATAAATCACCGTGTGTAATATTGGTTTCTTTTTTGTAATCTTTGAGTATCGCACCATCGAGTACCTCTACATTTAACTTTCGACGATCTATTTATCTTTCAATTGTTAAATAATTATTTCATATCCGATTGCATGACTGAATTCTCATTTCCATAAGAAATTTTTGCACACATTTATCAGCCAGTCTGTCCAACTGCGCTGTTTTCGATCTCGTATGCAAAAGGGCTTTGATTTCGTATAATTTGTAAACAAATAAATATCCATCGAAATCGAGGCTTGCGGCCAAGCAGAAACGCGGGTGTAAGACAGCCTAACGGTGAGGTTTGAGAGAGATCCATCCGTTAATCACTCCGATAGTTTAATTGATTTCGGAATAGTTCGACTTGCCGTTGGCTCTGTATAAGTGCGCGTCGTGAGGCCGAGGGGAAGGAGACTGTCGCAAATTAACCGCCCCGTCGCTTGCGAAGGGCTTTCGGATGTGGTCAGAGGAAACGGTTCTCCTCCTCCTCCTTCTCCTTCTCGTTTCGTATCGAGGATCGAGGCAAGAAATAAATTGGCCAACGCCCCGCCGGCCAAGAATGTTGCCCGGTGTTCCCGCCTGTCCGTATCGCAGTAGATGTCGAAAACTATTTCAAAGTAGTGTCCTGTTTCGGTTTAGGTCTCAACTCCTCATTCTCCCATCCTTGATTTTACCCTCGGCTATACGTGTATACGTTGTATATACACGATTATTCCGGCTATCTGCAAATCCCAATTTATCAGATCGTCCACTTCGTGCTGCTCGAAAGTTGTCCCCCACCCCCATTCTTTATGCGAATTTGATTTGATTTGTGTATCGAATGATAGTTGCGAATTATTTATTTTGAATTATTTGATCGGTTTTATTAAAATAGCTGATTTGCGAAATGTTGGATAAATGGTAGCTAGCGTAAGACTCTTGTATCAAAGTGTTCGAGAATTTAGCGAGAAAATTTACGGATGTGTTAAAAAATCTGGCAAATTATTGCGAAATTACGACAGGTCCAAATTTTTTTCCACCATAACCGACAATGAAATATAATAAAATATCGTCAGATGTGCAAATTTTTTTGCTTGATTGAAAATTTGAAAATCTATCTCAGAATTATTTCTAAATCGGACGAATGTATTCTAAATGCTGTAAAAACGGTCTTGATATTTTTCTAGCCGATAACTTGTCCGAAACATTTCTCGTTCTCTGAATTTTCTCGCAACAAATTGTTCGTGGTTAAATTTATGGCAAAATGTTCTTAAAAAAAAATTTTTCAATTTGCATCGATAACGTGAGCTTGATTCGGAGAGCGGTCGTTCCGAGGAATCTCCATCGGAGAAAAATAAAAGGACAGCGAATAAGTTGTGAAATACGATTTCGACGAGGCCGAGTAGGAGGAGGAGGCCACTCGTCGACCAACGCAAATGAAACGAACAATACGCATCCGGCCTATTCAGGAATACAACGCGGCGGGATGCCGGAGCGGTTCCGAGGATGTCGGGAAGGGGCGATTTCGGATCTTCCTAGTTACAATCATTATCTTACTCGCGCGGCGTTATCGCCGTTCGATTCTTCCTCCGTGTCTATTTTATCGTCCTACGGTCCAGCACGTGCCTAGTTTCACTTTCGTCGACTCCTCGCAGGAACGAACGCCTCGACGACGACGACGACGACGACGACGACGACGACGAATCGCTCGTTCGATAGATAACGTGCCGTATTATCTTCGCGCACAGCTCGCTTCTTGGCTTGACAGGAACCGGACACGAAGATAGTATTTATTATCGCTCCAAGACTCGAGCCTCGTGTCACGACTCGCGAGCAACGGACCCGCGTTTGTCTTTACGAGCGAATTCGAGAAACGCTTCGACGCAGCTTCTTTTCACGCTTTTTTTTTAACTCCCCGTTTCTCCGGTTTCACGGGGAAAAAATTTAGCCACCGCGTGTCGTCAGCCGGAAAATCAAAAGTCGAGTTTTTAACATGTCTCCACTTTTTGTGCCTGTAGAATTAACTCCAATCGTTTTCGTATGGATTTTGATTATTTTTTTCACAATCGAAGCGGTTTTTCCAAACTCAGAACTGATCAGATTTTGGCTCTGATCGGTTCGTTACGTTTTGAGTTATTTAAATTGACCAAATTCAAAAAATAACAAAAATAACAAAATAACGATATCTTGAGAACGAACGAATGGATTCGAATGAAAATTGATGCCGTAACATTTTTTGGATAGCTGATCACGAATCTAAGGCCAGATTAGTAGAATTTACATTTGGCATATTCGATAAGATGAAAACAATAGAAAAAAAAAAAATAAACTAAAACATTTGTACTCGAAGGTTTATTAGGTGGCTGATCGCGAATCTCAGGTCAGATTTGCTGAATCTAAAATGGTGGGAAAAAAACTTAAATACATTCGGATTTTGGTAGAAATTAGATGACGTAGATTTTTTGAGTCTTGAATTTTTCTATTTTAACCCTGTGCCTTAATTTTGTATATTTAGAGCTTTTTTAAAAAAAACTTTGAGCTTAATTACAAAACTGGCCAGGCCGACTTATTTTAATCCTCTGTACGTTAATTTTTCTAATTTGACTCCGTATCTTGATTTAAAAAATTGTCGAGACTTTTTTTTTCTTTGACTCTTCGTTTTCCTGTAAAATCGATCAGCCAACTCGGTTCACTGATTGATTGATTTCAAGCCTCCGCACCTCAGTTTCCTTATTTTGTGTCGTGTTTTGACCATACCGTACATCCGATGGACGAAGATAAATGGAAAAGGAATAGGAAAAATTCGTCAGCTACGAGCGAGGGACGTTATTGGTCGACGTGTTGATAAGATGGAGTCGCTCGTGGATAATTGAGCAGTTTAATCCGCAATGATCGAGGGGCGGTGCTTGCAGCAGAAACTCAGTGAGCGAAGATCCGGCGCGCCTTTTATACCCGCTGCATTGACGGAGTCGACCTTTATTGCCTGTTGTGCACCTACTTAATATACGTGCGCATACATACATACATATACATACATATATATGTATATATATAATTCGTTGATAATGAGCGGCGGTTGCGTGAGTTTGTAAAGCGCATGATGATACACGTGGCGAAATAGATTAAAACTCATTCCCTGCGGACATGCAAAAATATACACACACATACACGTATAGAAACGTACTCGCGTTATTTGCGATTATATTATTTTCTATTTTTCAAATTCAAATTTCGTCATGCGCCCGCGGTCGAGAGACGAACACAGAGAGAGATAACGAGAGTAGGAGAGTCTTGCGGCATCGTCAACCGGATGCTCCCAAGGCTCTCTCTTCCCCTTCCCTCGCCGAAAATAATTCGCGATAGATACGCCAGAGGAATTTGCGACAAACTCGCTCTACGCTCGCGGTTATGCTGCAATTTTCGACCATTTTTCTTTCAGCGTTGTCGATATTTGACAAGTTTTGAAAGAAGGAGTTTTTTTTTTTTTTTTTTTTGGCCTCGTTCTTCATTCATTCATTCATTCTACCGGAATTATTATATTTTTAGACACTCGGGTAGTTTCATATTTTTGTAATTATATTATCAGCATTCTCGGAGTCGGTCGAGTCGATACGAATCAGTGCGTAGAAATTTACTCATTTACTTGATATGTTCAGAACGCAAAATATCAAATTTGTAGCGTTTGAATCGGGTACTGGTTATTCAATTAACAAATGAGGGATAAATATTGAAAGGGTTATTTTTTACTTATGAGATTATCTCGGTAAGTTTTTCAGACACTCCTTCCATTTCACTACGATGAAAATTATCGCGAATAAACAGTTTTTCCGGCTTATTTTTTTTTTCATTCTCCTTCTTCACCTCCGATTGACGAGAAAGAAATTCGAAGAATAGGGGTAAAAAATCCCTAAATCGACCGGTGAACGTATCCACGAGTTTGAAGATGGAAGGTGCCTAATGCGTTTCGACAGCGTAGCGCTGCAGACAGTGACTCGTGTGTCTTTATGCCATGGAATATTTTCAGAGGCTGGCAAAGAGAGAGAGAGAGAGAGAGAGAAAAGAGAGAGTAGAAACCCGAAGTACAGTAGCGGCGGATAGACAGGCGCAAAGGAGAAAAGATGATTCTCGAGTGGACAAGTGCATTAAAACCCCGGGCGTTGGGTTCCGGCCCAAAGCTGAGTCGCGGTAGAGAGCGAGGCTCGAGGAGCGGAGAGCGAACGAAGTAAGGGTGCGAGGTTAGGTTGGAGGGAAGCGAGAGAGGAGAGGAGAGGAGAGTGAGAGAGAGAGAGAGAGAGAGAGAGAGAGAGAGAGAGAGAGAGAGAGAGAGAGAGAGAAGGCTCGTGCCGGCGCAGAATGTCCTACAAAGGAATGCAAAGTAAGAAGAACTCTCTCTTTCTCTTTCAATTTCCCTCTCTTTTTATTTCTCTCTCTCTCTCTCTCTCTCTCTCCATCGAGTCGCAGCTTGCAAGTTCGCTCCTCTCTCCGTCTTTCCCAACCTCGTTCTTTGCCCCATCATTTTCCCCACGCGCTGAGGTTACAACGCATTATCATGCAACGGATCCTCTCCCTATTTCCCCCCCCCCCCCCCCCCCTTTTTCTGTGTCTCTTAATTGTTTTCATCTCTCTTTCGTCTTTGTTTCTCTCTCTTTCTCTCTCTCTCCGTTTTCACCCCTGAATTTAGAAATAAACTCGAACTTTTTTCATCCGCCTAGTTCCGGTCATCTAATTTTGCATTCTACAAATTTATTCCGGATTGCATATTTTTTTGTTTTTTTTTTTTTTGCGTTGTCAGACTGTTTTATGGATTTTTAAAACTCTTTGATCGGGAAGAAAAGATTATGATATTACATTCGACTTGAAAACGAAAATTATTCGTTACTTTTATCGATCAGGAATTATAAGTTTTTGGATACTAAAAATTTTTTTCTCAGTTTAGTTGTTGAGAAATAATTCTACGTCATCATCTGAACATCGATGCCGTCATTTTTCCATGTTTTACGGTAACCAAAATCGCAATTTTTATCTTCTGCCGCATTCAAGCTCGATTCAACGATCTTGAAACGATTTTTCGAGGGGTGGAGGAGAGAGAAAATTGAGATCTAATTCGCGTTCTCTTTACTTCGATGAGACGAAGAGAGAAGTCGAATGATTAGCGACGATATAAGCTGTCCGATCGACGAACTAATGTCTCAACTTTACGGGTCCATCGACATCTGCCTAAGATTAGGGAGATTAACCCCCCTCAATGTTCTGACCTTACGACGATGACGACGAATATAATAACATTTCTCAAACTGTCGTTAACAAATGTTGGCGCGCGTCGCTTCCGCGCCTTCTCAGACCCTTTGCAGACTTTCTCTTAAAATCAATTCACGATAAACTTTATCAACCTCGCAAATTCCCGGCCTCAAACTCCGGAAAACAATCTCAAGTTTCTGCCTCACGAAATTCGAGATTCCCTCGTTAAAACCTCATCGATATTGTTTCGATTTAAGATCAATTCCTTTGGATTTGATCATAAAACAAGAAAGTAATTCCAAATAAGCTTAGGTGTTTGTAAAACAAAATTAATTATTTTATCAACTGTCTGGATATTAAAAAATTTTTATTACTCGTGACGAAAAATTGCGAGAAACTTTTGAACGTACGAGAATATTTTCCAAGCCTGAAATCGCAGTGAAACCGATTGAGGAATCGATCGAAAACGATTTAAAAAAAATCAGTTCACGGTTTAAAAGTTAGTTATGAATTTTTTTGAACAAATAAAAGCCGACAATCAGTGTCAGAAGTTGAATAATTTTAAACGATTGAAAACCTGTATTCAAAACTGAGCTTTTAAGAGTCTGGTAATAACGAGTGACTTTTTTTTTTGTTACAGTTGCAGAGCAAAAATGCAGCAAGAATCGATTACTGGAATGAAACACGCGGAATTTGGATTCGAATCGACGTATAATCGAGCGTCAAGTCGTAACCTGTACGCATTCAACGATAAGGTAAATACGCGATCTTGTTGACGTTCCGCTTCTTGATTTTGAAGGTCAGTTTCGCGTCAGTCGATTCTTGAGCCTCGCGGCGTCGGGACGCTGCTCAAGAATTTACGCGTATCGCGAGTAATTTACGAGTGAATAAGTGAACAAGTGTGAATAAAAGTGAACAAGTGAATAAAAGTGAACAAGTGAATAACAAGTGTGAAGTGAGTGATCGTGAGTGATCGTGAAGTGAGTGACGTGCGAGTTCAATCGGACCTGGGTAAGAAAGCTTCGGCGTCGCAGTTTCTTCTTCTACACCTTTTATCACCGTGCAGCTAATGGTGAGTTTATTTATTTATTTCAACCAATTGTGCGCTTTAATGTCGATTATCGTATTCTTTGTCCCAAAATTCTAAAATTCTTGTCGTTTTGTTCACTTGTAAAATCTCCGGCTGATTTTTTCCGCGCTTCTTACTTCTGATCGCACACTAAATTCACCCGAATTGTTAGTAAGCTAGATCGAAGTTGATTATCGATTTCGTCGACTTTTGTCCAATGTCTGGCAAAATTTTTCAACAAAAGAAATGGTCTTCGCTCACCTTCCGTTTCTCCTCTTTGCGCATTAGCCGTGGACTTTTCCCCAGCTCAAAGGCCTTCGTATATTGCACGTGTTTCTTATCTGAAAAAGGGAAGCAAACAAAAAAATCGATATCATTATTCAATCGAAGTAATTTTAGTAATCCGAGTAAACAATACCGCTCCTAATTAAATCGTAGCAATTTTATTGCGAATAAGGATAACTGAATAAGAAGCAAGGAGAAAAATTTTTGCGAAAAAAAGTGAACAAAAAACCGTTGAAGGGTTGAAAATTTTTGTTTTTTTCCTTTTGACTTTGCATCGATTCTTCGACCGTTTCTCGTATCTCCGTTTTTGCCGAGAGGCGATTTATTATTCGCGACTCGTCGTCGTCGTCGTCGTTTGTTTCGGCGGTTAAGGAAGAGGGTCGAAACCCTCACCGCCCTCACCACCCTCACCCTCCTCACCCTCGACGGCGGCTCCCCAACGCCCAGCCCGCAGCCAGATAGAGACGAGGGTAAGGGTGGTGGGGCCATCTAGTGCGTGCCGCGTTACGCCTCGTAGTTGTGTAGTGGGATTTTTATTATCTTTGGGCTTTTTACACCCCGCAAGGAGTCCCACTTACTCATCTTTACGAGCCCCGGCACACATTTCGCAAGCTCACACACCAAAGTTACGGGGAAACAAATGTAGTCGAAACCTCGACTCTTATTTGCATAACGCAGTTTCTCATCTTATTGTTTCTCTCCTTATCCTCCTTTGCTTCCTTTATATCTTTTTTTTTTTTTAAGTGCCACTTCATGGATTCTCGCGCTGATTTCACGCCCAAAGATTCGACAAACTTACGCGTGATTTTATCTTTATTTTTTTTTTTTTTTTTTTACATTCGTTAAAAATACATTTAAACCGTTGGTTAAGAACTTTGCCAAAAAAAAAAAAAAAAGAAAAGAAATTTAAGGTACGTCAAATTATTTTTCGATCACCACCATTGTCGTTTTTTTTTTTTTTTTGTTTTAATATATAATTTGTTTAATTTCAATTTGTCAAATCTTGGGCAAATCTAAGAAAATAATATAATGCTTGCAACTGTGGAAAATTTCACTTTTGTAATTGTTTGCGTTTGAGGAAGATTTACGTTTTGATAATCTGCGGGAAGTTTTGAAATCCGTTTTACGTTCACCCCGTTGAAATTCCATTACACTCAGGATCCCTGGTATTAAGGATATACGTATAAGTGTGTTTAAGACGTAGTTTGAGATGAGTGCGAGAGAAAATTAGCGTCTTGTCTCGTCTCGTCTCGTTTTCTAAATCTATACTAATTGTAAGCTGAGTCGTCGCGTTCGCATTTCGGCGAAACATCCGCAACCTCGAACACAAGTTTTCTAATTCCAGGTATAATTTCGTATCTCAGATTCAGCCTCCTTTATATCCCGGCACTCTCGATATAGCTCTTTTAAATTGTCCCCCCCCTCCCCTCCCCTCCCCCCCTTGCACGAATTAATCAAGAATTACACGTTTACGTGCCAGTTTCTGTCTGTGTATTGTTTGCGGATGCTTACATAAAGACTCGCTCAGAGTAGTCGGGTCGATTCTTCGAATCCCTTCGAATATCACCCTCTGCCGAATCGTTGTTATTAGTATCATATTATTATCATTATCTCCTGAGATCCGCGAGAGATGGGAAAATAAAATTAGCTTATAAAAAATGGAAAAAAAAAAAATAGTTACCAAGACAAAATTTAAATTCTATATTCAAAAGAAACAGACAGATTGGAATATTCTTCTGATAGACTGAGGGGGAAAAAAAAAACAAGCGTGGAAAATTCTATTCAACGTTTCAAAAACTGCTTCGAAAAGCGGTGAATAATTTTTCGAATCACTGTAATATATATTTTTTTTTCTCTCTCGTTTCCTTGGCAACAATTTTCGCGGTTGTAAAATCGGTATAAATTTCCTCGATGGATTTTTTTTTTTTCTTTCTTTTAATCAAGCGTTAACTTATTAGGCAGGTATATATAAAAAGTCTATGCGCACGTATGTACGTACTCACGTTATGTCTGTATATGTATATAAGGCAGATGTTGATAAGGTGTGTGTATACATCTGCTTCTACTTCTGCCCCTATTGTTCGGCAAGCTTAACGATTGCCGGTCATTCACCCTCCCCCTCCTCCCCCCTGCTTCTCGGCCCTCCCTTTTTCTCACGTTCTAGGTTTCTAGGCTTTATGTAGGTATATAATATATACCATATACCCATGTGTCAGGAATTATTATTATTATTATTATTATCGATTTGAATAAATCGACACTTATTTGTTTTCTATCAAGAGCTTTCCTTCGTTTTTACCATATTCCTAAAAATCCGCAGCCTGGTTGTGAAAATTTAAGGACAATTCTTCAGTCATACGCGAAACATAATTATATTGGGGATGCAAAACGTGGAGTTAGAAATGCGTTGAAGGTATAGCGAAAAAAATAAGTAAAGAAATAAATGGAACAAGTTTGATATAATTTGTTTGAGAAAATTTTCAATTACGTGAAAGGGGAATACGAAAAAGTTGTTGCAGTTCTATTTTTGTATCATAAATTCTTCATTACTTCAGATCTTATCGTCGTTTTTCCAGGCTTGCAAACCAGTTTTCGTTCAATTTATTTACCCGACGGCGGAGGGTTCGAGTTACTTAAAAATAATCTCGGTCCTTAAAAAATTCGTGTTGGAATTCAAATTTCCGACGATTCGTTATCGAGCTCGCATGACGGTGAATTGTCAGGATTGGGGTTAGGTTAGGTTAGGTTAGAGGGACAAGTGATTAGGGTAAACAGGGTGAAACGAGGAGGATGCGAAACATGCGTAATGATGAAAATTAAACACAGGAGAGGAGAAATAAATGATACGTTTATTTTTTACGATTCTTTCTTTTCTTCTTCTTCATCATCTTCTTTCTTTTCATGTTACTTTGGTTCTTGTCATTTAGTTTTTTTTTTTTCAAATACGGACGATCACCTTTAATATACAGCATAAGGACACATAATGCTAGGAAATTATACAAGAGATGAGAAAAATGATGCGTAAATAATATAGATAGAAAATAGGGCAATATACAAATATAGAAAATACATTGAGATTTATGTATTTCGAAATTATAATTGTACGTGATGAAATAATAGTAATAATAATAATGATAATAATAATAGTAGTAATAGTTATTACATAATAAACATAACAATAATAATCGTAACACAACTATGTACAATTGTATTGGAAAACTTATAAATAATAACATTGGAATAAATCATACCTTATATGAATGATAAAAAGTGCATTTAAAAAAAACTTTTGAACAGGAATAGACAAACGAAGCACTTTTGGAATAATTGTTAATTAAGCGAGTAAAAAAAGGGTGGAAGAATTTTGTTGAAAAATTAATAGTTTTCCATCAGTCCACCTTTGTTGCATATGTATGAATAAACGTCCGTTGACTTCGGTGGGGGTTGTGAACGATAATTGTCATATTAATATAAAACGTGGAAGTAGAATAATCTTACATCTGTAATAAGTTAATCAATAAATACAGGTATAATGTTAAATATCGCGAAAATTTACCTTTTCTTATCTGATATAGCGGTTAAAGGCCGGGTATCCGAGAGACATTGAGAAGAAGCGGCACGTGTTTGTTTTTCGGCACAAGACAAGACAGGATTTTACCTAATCGGTGTCCTCGTGTCTTTCAGCATTCAATGTTGAGTGAAAAGTTTTTTTTGTTTTTTTTTTTTGTTTTAAATTTATTTATATTCTCTACGTGTATCGTATTTCGGTTATTTTTTCCTACAACCATTCTTTCCTTTCTCTTGTCTCAAACTGAGTATTCTTTCGATGCACTGATTCATTCGCTCGCGACGATGTGCGAGGGAGAGAGGAAAAAAAAATAAAAAAAAAAAGATGCAAAAACTGATTAAAAAAAAAAAAAAAAAAGAGACGAACAATCACCGCTTTTTTCTTTTTGTTTTTGGTCTTTATTCTCTCCAATTAGCGTTCGTGATTGTTGTCACGTGACATCATCGTGATCCTATTTCCTCTCGCACTACAAGTTCCTTTGAAACGCGATATTCACGTATTACGGCTGAAAATTGTCTCTCACCGTTTCTATTTGACGGTTACATTTTATCGCCGTGACCGTTAATCCCGATTGTCATCGTTAATAATTCATCGTTCATATTTCATCGTTCCAGATTAATTGACTACCGATTACGTGTCCCTCCTCTTAATTAAATTGCGACAAAGACACTCGCGACAGCGAAGAAACAATTCGAATACGGAGCAATTCTAAACTTGTTTCAAAACCTCTTTTATCATATTATCATTTTTATCATCATTATTATTTATATTACTTCTCACGAAACGATATTTCCGTCAATTTATATTCATATATTTATACAATTATGTATATATATAATATATTCGTGTATATTTATGCAATAATATTAAATACGCGGTAATTTGATTTAGAAAAATCTTTTTCTCTCTTTACTTTTTTTTTTTACTTCTTGTCAATAATTTTGTCTCACTACTACAGTAAATAATCAATTATATATAATATTATTATTCTTCTTCGTTTCAAAAAGGCCGAAAGGTATTTTTTTTTTTTTGTTTCACTTTATCGTAACAATTATTATTAATTCTTGATGTGGATCGTTAGAAAAATTTCTTTTAAAAATTAAGTTTCTTTTTCTTTTCTTCAAACATCGTTAATATTATTATAATTACTATTACTTTAATCTCTCTATACGTTTATTAAAAACTTTTGTTGTCTTGGAATTTTTCGTCTTCTGCTTCTTCTGCTTTAAGATTTTTTCTTGGAAAATATTCATCAATTTTCTCGTCTTCTTCGTTCACATTTTGCGTTATTATCTTCACTTCACGACAATCAGGTGTTGTACATTTATTCTCGTATTTCTTGAATTCCTCTTGAACGTTTTTCGCTGCTCTTCTCGTATCTTTTTCCTCTTCGCTTCGATCTCGATTCTCACTCTGTATTGTTATTACTCTTGATTATCATCATCGTCATTATTATTATTATTATTATTATTATTATTATTATTAGTATTGTTATTATCATCAACACGGGACAATGTTATTCTAATAATCGAAACAACAACACAACGTCACTCCTCGCCTATGTTTCTTTTTTTCTTTACTTTCAATAATTTGCAAACACTTCCATCAAGACGACGAGAAAGTAGGAAACAAAAAAAATATACACATATATATATATATATATATATATATATATATATATATATATAATAACAATAATAATAATACTACACAACTCTTCCTAAAACAAGAACTAATAATAATAATAACAATAACAATAACAACGATGGTAACAATAATTACAATTGTTGGCAAAGGATGCGATCGCGTTTATTTATTTGTTTATTTTTTCTTTCTTTCTTTAAACGCGAACGATGTTCCGAATTACGTCGACTGTGTTCTATGTACTGTTGTTTATAAAAATAATAATAAACGACGGTTTGTTTATGCGGCTGCGCGTGTGTGTATGTGTGCGCGCGCTTGTCGAGAAGCAATAATATACACGCACACGATTGTTATCGTGCGTTATTATGTTTATTATATTATTTTAATATATATATACACACACATATGTATATATATGTATCTATATGCGCGCGTGCGTTTGTGTGTGTGTGTATGTACGTATTTATGTATGTATGTATGTATGTATGTATGTATGTATATAGCAGTGGTGGTGGCGGTGGTGGTGGTAGTTGGTAGTATAGTGGTAGTAGAGTGGTAGTATATGGTTAATAAATTTGGGGGGAGCGCTGGTCAGCCAGCAGCTCCGTATGATAAGGCCGCCGCTTCGCTACTGACAGAGCCGAAGACCACCCTAACTACGGAGTCGGGGATGCCCTCTGCATCCCTCCTGTGCAGCCTCCGCCGCCCCCCGCGACCGTACGCGGATAGAGAGAGAGAGAGAGAGAGAGAGAGAGAGAGTGAGAGAGAGAAAGAGAGAAGGAAGGAGAAACGCCGGAGCTGCAACCCTTAGCGGCGAACCCCCACCGACGGATTTCGCCGCCCCGCGGCAAACGGCAGAAGCTCCGTGAGCGCAGACGCGTCGCAAGTCTTATCCCCACGCCTCTCTCTCTCTCTCTCCCTCTCTTTATATATATATATATATAATACACACACACACATATATATGTATATATCGCGCCGCGCCTCCATCCCCACGCGCGAAGACGCCCGTCTATCTCCCCCCTCCTGCCCTCCTGCCCTCCAGCCCTCCACCGCCACCCTCTCGCACCCACGGCGCAGCGACGAGCCCTCCCCCCCGTATTCATCCCCGCGGCGTCTCTCCCCTCCATAAAACGCCACGGCGAACAACACTCGCGCAACCCCTTCTCGGAGTCTTGAGATAAAAACGACGGAGAGGGGTGGGGGGTGGCAAGGAAGGCTGGACAATCGGGTTTCCCCGTTAACATACAACCACCCCCAGCGCCCCTCTCGACACAACCCGAACCCACACTCTGAATTCTCATCCATCCCCTATCTACCCCCTTAAGATTTCTTGTAATCGGCCGAGGGGGATGCTCCGATAATTTCGTCCGGTATAACCTTCAATTTCATGGTTTTCTTTTTTTACTCTTCTTGTCTCGGTCGGTACGTTTTATTTTCTTGTGTTTTTTTATTCCGGTACGACTCGGACGTTTTTCGTTGTCGTCGTTAACCTTCTTGAAGTATTGTCTTTTTATTTGAATTTTTCCGTCTGTATTATTTACTCATTTCTAGTCTGTACGTTACTTCGGACGGATTTTGTATACTTGTGTTTTATTTCGTTCGTTTTTGCCTCTGTTTCTTTCTGTTATTTTCTTTTTTGCTGTTGTTTAGTTCCTTTTTTCTTGGACACAGAAAAATTTGTAAACCTACAATTGTGTGAGTAAGGACGAAGATTGTTTTAACCCTCCCTTTTATTTTCCTCGACATTCTTTTCTTCAGATTTTTTACTTGTTTAAGTTTCTTGATTTTTGATACTTGAATTTCGTTTTTATCGTTTGATCGTTCGTTTGGACTTTTCTCGTTCTTCGTTTTCTCCGATTTCTAATTCGTTTCTTATACAACACACCGATCTAATTCTTGTTTGTAGGATAGGAAATAATCCAGAGTTTGAATTTTCTGCGAGGAGAACTGATTTTGATTTTACGTCATTATTTTTATTTTCTTTCTTTTCCCCACCTTTTTCTAACCGAAACTTTATAAACCGATAACGAAGCGTGAGAAATTTGTACGCGTTAAAATAAACTTGTAAATCAATTTGAAGGATCGAACCCGCAGGTTGTTACCGAATCAATTTTCATCTCTTCAATCCGTGATAACTGAAACTCTATTTACCATTGGCAGAATTTCATTTATTCATTATTTTCTTATTCTTTCATACAATTAGTTTGACACCTCGTCAATTTTCCGACTTAGTTACCTTGAGATTAAATTCTTTTGAAACAATTGCTGCTTAATTCTTTTCGTTACTAAGGAAGATGCGTTTGAATAATAAAAATAAAAATCTCTCTTCTCTGGTTAAATCATAAATCGAATTTACGACCCACGTTATGAAAAACATTGCGAATTAGAAATTTTCAGATTGTGAAAAAATGTTTGATATGAAAATTTATATTTCACTGAATTGTTAGAAATTTTCCTCCGATTTCTTGCGATTTTCTTTCTTCTGTCCGTCCGTCTTTTAAATCGTTACCATTTTGATCACGGTATCGTCTACGAATTATTATTCATCAACGTGCATAAACGCGTAATTAGCTCTATTACATCGCATCGATGCGCATATCTACGTATTTATGAACATTCATCGGATCGATCGACGAGTTGGTCACTGACCACGCGATACGCAGCTACTATCCGCAAGCTCGCCGCCGAGTGATATTAAAGCTCGGGAAATAATCAATCTCTGATATAATAATCGTTCCAGGTAAGAAAAAAAAAAGAACTGTCAAAATCGCGTTATTCAAACGATAACGAATAAGAAGAAGAACAGAAAAAGGGAGAAATTATTCAAGCTTTTGTAGACGTTGAAGAAATTACACACGTCAATTTAATGTTGACACTTAATTTTTGGTCGTTATTTATTTTTTTGAATTTATGTACTCGATTCTTGTAGCTTGGTAAAAAAATTTAAACGCACACATCTTGAACTAAAGCAATGCCTGCTTAATTGAGAAAATGAATTTATAATCGATTGGAAATCATTTGGTAAAAGATTCGTTTTTCAGTTTATTACGTTTTGTTTTGATGAGAAAAAATAAAAAAAAAAAACACACACACACCCCCCAATTTTCGAAATTCATTTCTTCGAACTCGAAGAATAAGTCAACGAGGCTGCCTGACGATCATGAGCCGTCACGCTGTCCGACGGAACGCGACTCGCCTCGCGCTCCGTTGCGGACTTACAATTAACACACCTTGTCTGGCACTCGCGGTGTCTTACTACTTAACTGCACGCGCCGACCCGAACCGGGCTTCATCACTTAAAGCAGCAGCGATCCCAGAGACGCGGATCGTGCGACTTGTTTCACCCTTTGATTCCCTCTTTTTTTTTTTTTTTTTTTAAATTTATTACCGTGGTTTCAATATTCTGATTTGAGGTTTTTATTTTTATAGAATTAAGTATCGTTTCATTGTCGAATCATTCGTTATTTTGTTATTCCTTTTTCGGAAAATTATCATCGGCATTCGTCGCAATGTGTAGGACAGTCTCATTTTTATACGTTAATTGTTTGCTTATTTTTAACTTTCGTCTTTTTATTTTTCACAGTTAGAGAGTTATTATTAATGTGTTTCTTTTTGTTTTTTTTTTGTAAATCAATCCTTGCGCGGGCTTGGATTATGGTTTTTCACAACATGTCGACTAACTTGAATCGAACGATTCGGAGTGCGAATATAATCGACGAAACTGCAGCGAATTATAAACCAAATAATAATATAAAATACGAAAAACCGAAGTTTTCTCACTGTATAAAATTTAAGATCGTTGAATAAGAAAACAACGAAGATGAAGATTACAAAGTGCAAACTTGTATACGCTATCTTGCTATTTTGCAGAGGAAGGTGAAATCGGAATAAATTTGAAAAAAGATAGAAAGCGTTTCGCTAAATGTTTTCACGGTTTTCTTCTTCTTGATTTCTCTTATTTTTTCCTTTGCCTTCTTGCAGCCAGTAAACGTGCCACTGCACGCAGGGTTTTTCGAACTCTGAGGAATGGAATAGCCACGTTTCTCTTCGCGTATCGTCAAATTTTTCCTCCCCTTTGCCAAACTTCTTTTCTCCGTGTTCAATCGACTGTGAAATTTCGATAATTATCTTATCGTTTTCACAAGGCAGAGAGAAACCAGGAAGATTAAACCGGAGAAAACGCTTAAAACGCACCATCGCCGATTATTATCGCACGATTTTGATTTATCACTGACAAATCGAAGCACCCGTGTTACTTTTTAAGATTTTCACGCACATTATCCGGCACCGCGTTAATTTTATTTAGTTTATTTAACGCTGACTTACATTTACGCACCGTTTCACTAACACTGAAATTATATTTAACACCTTGCACGTAAAGCTGAAAAGATGATTCACCCGAGTTCAGACGGTTAGAAAAAGGGTTGCACTGATTATCGTCTTGTGCAAGAGACGTTTCGACGTAACCCGCGTGTCGTCTGCACGCTGACGTCACTTGTCGAGATTTATTTTTTCGTTTCTCATTTTCTTAAGCAGCTTTTCACTGCGATAAGCGAGATAAGAGATGAAAGCATCTCCCCAATTTCTTCAGACTTTGACACAATCGACAGGTTGGTAGAGAAAGAAGAAACTAAATTTAAGATTTGCTGGGAAAATAAAAATTTTAAGTTCATTCAAAGTATACGTAGAAGAAAAAGAATGAGAAAGCTGAAACGAAAATCGTACTACAAATGCATGGAGAACTAATGAAATTTTCTCTTTCTTGGAAGAGGTTTTGAAACGTTGTTTTCAGTTTCGATTTCTTTTTTTTTTTTCTCGTTCTTCAGTCGACTTACCTCAGTTTATATCCTTAGCGATTTATCGAATCCGAAGATTCCGAAGACCACCACAAAACAACAAATCAAATTCGTATATTTTGTTCATCTTCATCCGTGTTCGTTCAAATTTACTTATTTACTTATATATTATCTTCAATTTTAAATCTCATCCTTCGTCTCCGCGTTAGTTCCTCTTTCTTTACAACAGAACAACTATCGTATAATCCTCACATCGTAAAATCTTCAGTTACTTATTTAGCGATTATACGGTTGTACGCGTTTTAATTTATTTACGTTTCACTTTTCTTTTTTTTTATCCTCCTACGTTCTATTCACGTTTCTCGATTATCTTTCATTTTTTTTCTTTTTTTCATTCAAACACGCGACGAAGTTTCCACTCTCACGACGAGACGGAACGTGGAAGAAGAGGAAGAACTGTAATTTGAGAAAAGAAATTTCATTTTTTTTATTACTCTCTTCCGTTTACCGTATCTTTTTTTTTTTTTTTTATCCTTACAGTATCCTTCGAAGAAGAAATTTTCTTTTTTTTTTATTTTTACACCTGCACGCACGTACACCCACGCACAAAAAAGGAACACGCACACACTGCACACTCGATTAGGGCTGGTGGTGGTGGTGGTGGTAGTAGTGAATTATTGATGCAGTCTGAGAGTATGAGTTATTTTTCTTTTTTAATTTTTTTTTTTTTTGTCTTCGTTTCACCCTTTTCTACAACAAGTCACGAATACATATATATATATACACACGCACACACATATATACATATATATATATATGTATATATATGTATATATATATACTGATGCAATAGATATCGTGATACTTTTTCACAGATAGAGATTACTGAGAGTGAAAATTTGCAACGAATTGGCAGGTCTGATAAATGTTTGTACTACATTTATAAACCGACAATCGATATGATATATAATAACGATTAGGGGATAAGGTTTTTTGCGTACCGCGTGTTGTTTTTTTTTTTTTTTTTTTGTTTTTTTTTTTTTATTTTATACAATATCGGTGCACAGCCTGCACAGTCGAGAATAATTGATGGTCCGCCGGTCCGATTGATGATCGTTGGTTTAAATTTACTTATCGCTTGATATATTTATTTTTATTTATTAATTTATTTTTTGTTTTTTTTTTTTTTTTCCTTGTTAAATACAACAATCTCGAGCAGGACCGATGTCTTAATTTTAAAAAGGTGTGGTAGGTTAGGTGTTGTACGTATGTGCGTGGGTTGTATATTCGCGGGTTCCGCACACCGTGTCACTGATCAAGCGTTCAAGGCTCTGCGTGCCCGGTGTCGAGAGTCCGCGGGCCGCGTGGCGCTGGTTGCGGTGACAGTACCGATAGTACCGGGGAACACTCTCTCTCGACGGCGGTACGCGGGACGTGCGTTGACGGTTTGCAAGCGCACAGGGCCACTGCTCAACTTGGTGATATCCGAAAGTCGGGTAGCGCGCGGCGCGCGACCACCGCCACCCCCGCCGCTCCCCGAGGGAGAGAGGGCGAGAGAGAGAGAGAGGGAGGGAGGGTGGCTCGCGGAAGCTGTGAAGCACCAGCAGCACCAGCAGCAGCAGCAAGCAACGGCGGCACCACGCGACCGCCGTCGTCGTCGTCGCCGTCTCTCTCGCACTCTCTGGTAGCGAGGCCGTTCGGTGGCGCCGCGAGCGGCGAGCGCGAGAAACACGGAGCTTCGCTCGAAACGCCGAAACTTACCGCCAGAGTGAGCGAGCGACAGGCGAGCTTGCGGAGGAGCGAGTGGGACGAGAGGATTTCACGCGGTGCAAGCTCGACGCTTCCCCCCTCCTCGCCACCTACTCCTCCCATTCTTACTACCTACGGCGGACTCAAGTCGTCTCAACCCTTTCTCGGAACCACCACCCCTCCCCCCCTCCCCGCCCCCTGCCACTACCCCTACATACCACCCTACATCGCCTTCCCACTCTTATATCCCCCTCTCTGATACTCCCGCTGCCGTTGCTGCTGCTGTTGCTTCTTCTTCTTATTCATCCTGAAAACCAAGTACGACAAGGACGGAACGTTTTGGGGGATGACGATTCTCCCTTGAACGTGAATTTTCTCTCCCCACTCTATGTTCGAGCCCGCAAGACGATGACGAGGAGAGGAGGTTTTGATGCTTTGAGATGCGGTGGTGGGGATGGACGGATTGGGACGAGGGGGGGAAACGGCTCCTTTCCGTTATTAGCTCTCTCTCTCTCTCTCTCTCTGTGCGTGTGTGTGTGTGTGCTTGTATGCCTTGTGCTAAGGGGCGGAGGGAGAGAACCAGAGAGGGAGGGATAAGGGACAAACTTTCGTTATGAGAAAACGAGGGAAAGAGATGGAAGAAGGGATGTTAACGAATGTGGAGGAAGTGTACGCGGTGCAGCGGTTCTGTTTCTGCACTTTTCTGTTTTTTCTTTTTTTTTTTTTTTTTTTTATCTTCCGTATTGCTCGCGGCCACGTGGAACATGTATAAAAGGTATAAAAAATCAACACTGTCAATATTGTCTTCTCGATACATTATTCCTCTTGATTCGCTCTTCTGATTCCTTACGTTGTTATTTTCTCTCTCTCTCTCTCTCTCTCTCTCTCTTCGAATGCATATTGTAACGAAATTTGTCAGATAGAAACTTGAATCCCTGTCAAGTTGGTATAAAATTATTCAACAGATGAATGACCGGTTTGACGGTGGTTATTTTTTTTTTCTTTTTTTTTCGCGTTTTTTGCTCGCGTTTGTCTTTTCATCCCCTGTGAATTTTCGCACAGTTCCTTTTTCCCCCGATGCGGGAATTGAACTCCCCCGAATTTTTACCCCTGGTCCGATTCAACTTACCACCGTCATTGTTTTTCTTTACAGTTATACTCGTTAATTATTGAATATTACAGTGTTTTCGTATTATTTGTCCTGTAACTCTTGGTAATTGGAGGAAAAACAATTAAAGTTGAAAACAAAAATACAAGAACAACAAAACTATAACGAAACTTGCGAAATAACTGTGAAACAGGTTACAGAAAAGTGTTAAAAAAAAAACCACACGTATCTCGCTGTAAAATTGTATTGGGCGAAGCACGGTATAACAATGTATAGCATATATATATAAGTATATATGTGCAACACGTATACGCGTCTATTAAATGGAACTTTATTCATAAAAAAGTTGGCGTTCGAAAGTTCCTATTCTCTTTTTCTATCTTTATTTCCTTTTGTATGATATTTACCCAATTTTTATTATTGTCAGGTTTTCTCTCTCTCTCCCTCTCTCTGTTTTGAACTTGTTGTCATTTAGAAGAAAATTGTGCGATTTTTTAAAATATTTTTTACCAATCGTTTCTGCTTCTCAAATTTTTCAATTTCATTTTTATTCCTCGCACAGCTACATGAAATTTTCAACCTATCAAATCCTTCACGATATCAAGATCGATCATAGTGCGATCGTATCGCTCGAACATTTTCTTTTCCTTTTTTTTTTCTATCAAGGGGTGGAAAAGGGGTGAGAAAGGGCGTGAAATTAAGAACGCTTTGACACCCCGCGTGCATACATATCTGGTATGATATGGGTAAAAAAAGACGTTGTTGGTAGAAAAGCAGCAACACCACCACCACCACCACCACCACCACCACCACTCGGTACTCTGGCCATGCGCGAAAATTATAGAGAGATCGCGACGCGGAGGGTGAGAAAAGGTGAGGGAGAGAGAGAGAGAGATGCGTCGCCTCGTCTCCCCCCCCCCCCTCCCCCACCCACCCCTCACTCTTCAGCCGAAACTCCGTTATCCCGATTCTGTTGGCCGAGGGAGGTTCAGTGTCTGCATGCGTGTGTGTATTTGTGTTTGTGTGCGTTACACCCCGAAGAAAAATCACCCTCGCACTCGGCCATCTCAACCGGCTAGAGGGAGTACGGAGTGGGGTGCCAGGATGCTGCTTCCACCCCTCATCCTCCTGCCGCTTGTCCTAAGGGGTTCAATGTTCGAGGGTGGTAGTAGAGAGCCGAAAGGGTTGCTGGACAGTGGCGAACTCACTTGCCTTAGACGGTCAACGATCGTACTATCCAACCCCTTCGCGGGGGGTTAAATCTCGAATCTAGATCCCTTGACTACCGTCCGCATCTTCGTCTTCATCTCCTCATCCATGTCATCCGTCCGATCGTTGTCGTCGTCGTGGATATTTTTTATCCAACAGGCATTCGTTCGTTCTCCTTTTTCCCGTAGACGAGATTATTTAATTTTTTTTTTTTTTTGAACGCAACAGTTCACTGGTCAAAGGGATGATCGTTGAAAATTGCGCATTATTGTCACAAGAATTGAAATTTTATCCAGTTTATTCACGTTCAGATTTTATAAGGGTTTACTCCGTTTAACGGTATTTTGACGTTTTTATTTATTTTTTTTTTTTCCTATTTCACGCCAAACTCAACAGGTGATAATAAGAATGACTTTTTTCTGGTCAATTTTTCGGATCAAAGCCTTGCGAAATCGGTTTTAATCAACCCTAGAACGTCAACGTTATTATTTTTTTATTTTTTTCACCTGTTCCGGTACGAGAGAGAGGGGGCGGGGGAGGTGAAAAAATCCACCAATCTTGTAAATTCAAACTCTCGGTTACATCACGTAGTTAAGAATCCTGTAGGGTCTCATTTTCGTCGTTTTTTCCCAAAGAATCAGCCGGGTGAAAAAAACTTTTCGAGCAAGTTCCAAAAAAGTGACTAAAAAACTAATTAGATGGGTGAAAAAAAAAAGAAAAACAAATTTCGCCGCAACGTGACCAAATTATAGGGTGAAATTTGTTTTGAAAGAAGATTCTTTAACTTTTCGATGAAAGGATCGTATATTTACTCTTCTTTCTATTCCCTTGATGAATAAACGATACTCGATTCTCGATTAATCGCAGTTACGAAGGAATTGAGACGTTTGTAACGCAAGTCTCTGCTGTTGTTTGGGAGGGGTTGTTGTTGTGACGTCATTCTGGTGGTCAATACAGCTGTAGTCGGTATGACTTGCAGACCGACCTTCTCTTTGCCTCTGACCACCCCTCGAGTTCCGAACCCCTCGAGTTCTTCCACCCTTCACTTCACCTTGCTTCGCTTTTCTTCTTTTCTCCACCCTCCCTTTATTCTCATCCCCCTTTCGGTTCACATTTGCTGCTGCCGCAAAGCTACTTTTCCAACTACGGTATTGAAGTCTATGAAATTTGTATAGCGTTTGGTACAACTGACGATGGGAGATTGATCAGAAGGTGGGGAAAAGAGTTTTTATCTTTTTGGGAAAATTCGGAAACGATAGGCGATGGAATTTGAAATAATTATCGGTATAAAAATTATATTGATAAAAATTCAAAACGAATGAAATCGTTTCAAGCAAATCACGGAATTGTTGATTGATTCATGATTCGGTCAGACGGATGTTACTTCAGTTAGAAATCGCTAATTTTCTTACAAATACAAAATTTCGAAAATTAATCATGACTTGAAAACATTTCAGAATGGTAAAAAAAATTGCACTTCTTGTCAGAGCGCAAGCGTTAAATCGTTGTATTATTTTATGAAAAATTTTCAATATCAGCCTATCAACGTTAAACTTATATAAACACGTTAATTTACACTATTTTAAATTTGATTATTCATCCCTTTTTTTCTCCAATATTTTGTTTTCTTCACAAACATCAAAAATTTCGTTCCGGTCATTTTATATCGAGCTACGATATAATAGGTATGATAGATGCGAGGCGGAGGGATAATAAATCTTGTTAAGCATCGTCGCGGATTGAATACCGGTAACAGCAGCAGCAAAAGCAGAAGCAGCCTCGGCACTCGATCAGCCCAGACCGTATTTTTATCCGCAGACTTTTTAAGGTCACTTGTTGCTTGTTTCGTCGTTATTTCATATACCTACACATCTAACCATCTCTGCATTTGGTCCTACGTGTACGTGTATATATATCGCGTATACGCTCAGTTCTCTCTGTCTCTCTGTCTCTCTCTCTCTCTCGCACACTCGCAAACACAAACACACACAGACTTACCTCTCGGCTAAACTCTCTGCACCGGTCTCTGTACCGTCATGGCTACAATTGCAGACAGGCATGTAAGCGCGTGCAATGAAAAAAAAAATAAATAAATAAAATAAAACAAAACAGTGCTGTGACAAGTGGTTTTCCGTTACACTAGATTATTTCATTTGTGTTCGTCAAGTTTTATTCTCGTTTTTTCTTCTATTTCTTCTTGCCCGAAATCGCAGATGAAAAATTACTATTGTGATTATAGATTTAGAATTTGTTTTTATAGATCGACGATATTTAGAATATTATCTTGTTCAAGTTTCGTTGCGTGATACGTATATATATATATATATATGTATACATTTTTTTTTTTTTGTTTAGTTTTTCTCAATGTTCGAATTACAAAATTATTATTCAGATTGATTTAGAACGAAAAATTTCATTGCAGCTTCGACTTGCAGTTTATTAATTTAACGGAGAAGTTTAATCAGGATTGTAACATTAAATTCACACTCGGTGTAAAATTGGAAATTATTGATTCAATTCTAGTTTCACGTATTTAAAACTTGAACTGCACTTGAATAATAAAGTCCTTATTAATCATTGAATCAGAACTTTGTATTTAATTTTAAATTCGATTAGCAGATATTTCAATTACTTCACGTTCGGATTACACGATACTTACTATTTGAATTTCTATTGAAACTGAAACCAGATTAGAAATTACGAGTTGAATTCAAGTTAGACAAATTGAAACTTGAACTTTATTGCATTCGGGGGTTTAAACAAGGATGAAATGATAATTTTCCGTTTTTCAGTACATTTATTGAGCTTGAATTTGAACAATTACGAATGGATTTTTACGCCGACGGAAAAATTGTCTAACCTTCGTTTTCCGGTGTAATTTAACCGCACGAATTTGATAAAACACTCGCTATATTGAATTTGCATAATTGATCGATCGAAGTAAAAATCACATCGCGTTTCGAAAAAATTCCTTCTTTTATTTATTTATTTATTTTTTTTTTCAAACTTCCGACGAATTTCTGAGAACCTCCACGCACTGCAGCGGACTGCAACAATTCTTTCTGACTAGTTAATTGTAAGTAATGTAATTAATACAACGATCCTTAACGGAAGTCGAAATGTCACGAGATATACGTACGTCACGGTTGTACGCGATAAGAAATCTCGAACGTCTTTAGATTTCGCAATATTGTATATTTTAATCTTG
The DNA here is from genome assembly GCF_021155785.1 of Neodiprion fabricii. NCBI lineage: Eukaryota > Metazoa > Arthropoda > Insecta > Hymenoptera > Diprionidae > Neodiprion > Neodiprion fabricii. The sequence continues at coordinate 2,216,787 of NC_060245.1, read as the reverse complement.
TGGCCTATAATAAAATAGCGATATGAATGCGAATGAGTCCTAGAATGACGTTTGCGGTGGATATCGGACAGATATATTATCAAGCAGAAACGGGTTTATCCAGTCCCACATCCGGTCCAGAGGTGAAGTCCCATTGTCGTCTTTTATGACGTCTTCTCATTCTCGTTCAATTCTTTCATTACTTCGTTTTAACTCGCTCTTTCCTTGTCTCTCTTTCAAACGGCGTTATTAATTTTTTTGTTTCTTTTTTTAATTGATTTCTACAAGATGAATACAATTCACTTTGGAATAAAAAATTACCCGCAGTCTGATCAGAAATCGCATTTGGATTAGATCGATAACGAAGAGTGAAAATTTGAAGCAGAATTTAGAAACTGAAAGACGGAATGAATGTGCGAATTTGAAAGTTTCGTCGAAATCAACTCGCACGATTAATTACGTGGACAGACGGTTGTTCTCCCAGGTTTGATAAATGAAATAAATGTTGAAACGAGTCAGGTAATTGAAATTCGAAAAATTACTATTCCTCCAATTTCGTGTATTCAACTAATTTTCGTCAGTATTTTCGATGATTAACGAACGACGATCGGTATTTTTCTTTTTTTTTTCCTCGTCGATTATAGTCCGAAGTAAAACGAATCGTTCCTATACACTGAAAAACAATAACAATAACAAGAATTAAAACGTACGTATTACTTCTCGTCCATTTGTCAAATTTAACTAAATACACCGGTTACCCTTAATAATCTCGAACGATCCCGTTTTCGTCCGAATGCGAAGGGATGAATGGAAGGGAGGGGGTGAAAAGAACGAAGGGATGGGAGGTCAGTCGATCCCGGACGACGTTAAGGTGGCTAATTCCTTCCTTGAACAAATACTTTTCCGCTTCACCTCTCACCCCTTCGTTTATGTCATATCCCAGATAATGATTATCAATGTGTTGATTTGTACGGGGAATTCCATGCCAACCGGATCAACGTCTGACCTTCGCCATTTTTTATTTTGTTGAGAAATTTTCATGCAATTAACCCAACATCGCAACTGTACCCTGAATTTTTATTAGAAATTTTTATTCAATAATTTGGTTAATTATTTAAAACTCTGAAAAAATTTTATTTCTTTTTTCAAACATTTCAAGACCCATGATGGGCTGATTTTGTTTCGACGTTTTTTAAAACCTCGTTTAAACGGTCCGAAATTTTCCGAAAAATTCTGAAAACTTCTGTTTTTTATTTAAAATATTTCTGGACCGGTTTCATTATGAAGTTAATGAAAAAGTCGAATGCGCCAAACAAATAAACAAAAATCACCGTATAATGGAATTGGTCTAGAAATGTTTCATGCGAAAAATAGAAGTTTTCGTGAATTTTCAAACCGTTTAAACAATGTTTTAGTTAACCATTGAAATTTTAAGTGCTGAATAAAAAAGGGAAAAAATTGATCCACCGTGGGAGTGGTCTTGAAATGTTTGGAAAAGAAAAGGTTCTTTTCAAAATCACTTTATGAATATTTATAAATTATTGAACAGTTCAATAAGAGAGGTAAAAAAATTAGGTTGCTTTTTCAGAGTTGGGACAATTGCGGAAGATTGTTTTTTTAAACAAAATTAGAAATGGTGATCATTTTGCATGGAATTCCCCGTACATAATTATGTGTTTTAGTTAGAAATTGAGTGGAAAATAAACCTGCGTCGAGACGTTTGATATTTTTTTTGAGTTGGACGGTTCCCATTCGTTTATTTCTTGACATGTGGCATCCGATGTCTTGACGCGTCTGCGTTACGACAGAACTGCATTCACCCCTTGAAGCGAAATACCGCATCTGCCTGACCCTTCTTCCTATATACGGTTTATACGCTCATTCGGCAGTCAGCCGTGTTATTAGGGACGATGAGACGCCCCCGAAGACACACTTATAACCCCTAATTATACACGGGGAAATTGTTTTATACGAGCCGGGACGTTTTAACGACGGTTGCTATGTTTTAAAAAAAAATCAGGATTCAGGATCGAAGTGAAAATTTTTCAATTTCAATCTTTTATTAACCCCCTTAGAATTACGCGTCTAATCGTGATGCAAATTCGGATTTGAGTTTCGATTTAAATACGAATCTAAAATGCTTTTTTCAATTTACTGACTTTTATTTCGATTACAGTATTATTCATAAAATATAATTTTGTTAAAAACTTTTCGTTTTACCAAAGTCTTATTTTCAAATCTAAGAATGAAGGAACGGCGGCTATTTGAACAAAAAGTATCGAATTTAGCCTATATTTTCGACAGTTTCTCGTTAGGAAAAAATATGAAGATTTAAAAATTAAAAATAAAAAATAAATAAAAAATCTGGCAAGCGTACTTTAACCATCGAAAAAAAAATCCCGTCCCGTTACACTAACATGATCGCTTAATGTGTTCATGTACGTATATTTTTATTTTTTTTTTAACAAGTTGGTTATTTTCAATTAATTATTGCGTGATGTTTTCTTTGCTCATCTTTGAATCTTGTCTACTTTATCAAATGAAACGCCCTGTATTTGCGATTAATTTCTGTAAATACAGACACGAACACAGTGGTTTGGTCATACGGAGAAACCGACGGTGGAATTGGCTTTCAAAAACATGTGTGTTTACATGTGCAATAACAATTAAAACGACTCGTTTGAGACGCGCTCAAAGGATCCAATGCTGCTTCAGCAATGCATGGCGTATTATAGTGGTAGAATCGTTTGAGGTGGAGTTATTTTATTTCGTACGGTCGGCGTATCAGATCCATGGATTATACATGTCATTAGTGTGAAATTTTTTATTCATGCGATAAGAATATTTTCTCTACAGAGCGATTCAGGGACTTGGTGAGCAATTTTTTCGGACATACGAGTTCAAATTTGAATTTGAACAAAGCAACGATCGAAAATCTTTCGAATCAAAACTGGCTACCGACTTATTCGTAAGTTTATTAACCCAAGATCCGAGCTTTTATAAAACCGAATCAATTCTTTTTCAATTCGAACATTGGAACGTTCGAAATAAATAAAAAATAATCTTGAAACATTTTTCTTTGACGTATTGCAGTAGCTTTAGTTGAAAACGGTTGGACTTAGAATTTCCAAATAAAGCTCTTAGTATAGCTTAAAATCGAAGCTACATTTTGAACTTTTTTTCTCTTTCCAAAGCTCTGACATGTTCCGTTTTTGGGTTATATATAACCTTGTCCTGAAAAAACGATCGAAGCGAAAACGAACAACAAGATCCTGAATCATCCTGTAGAACGGGATACGTGTACCCATAATATTCACAGGTCTGATGTATTTGCAGCAAATTCTCTCTCTCTCTCTCTCTCTCTCTCTCTCTCTCTCTCTCTCTCTCTCTCTCTCTCTCTCTCTCTCTCTCTCTCTCTCTGTCTCTCTCCCTCTTTCTCTACATACTCAGCAGTGTAATTGGGCGGAGGAAACGCAGCTCGATTATCCCCGTACAGTTCAAACTGCAGTTAATGTACCTCTCTGCCTGTCAACGGCAGCCAACCACTCGCTGGCAACGTCGTCTATGGACTTTTCCGCCCTTTTGTTTATCTCGCTCGATTTTACACAGACATGATAATAATAATGATAATAACGATAGCTCCATTATATTATTATATTATTTCTTTACGTTTCTTCATTGTTTTAACCCGTTTTTAACGTCTTCTTCTTTTCCTCTGCTTTTTCTATTCTTTTTTTTTTTTTATTTTCTTTCACTTTGCTTTGTTATTTTTCATTAACTCTCGCAACGAGAACGTCGTATTCATTACATAAGTGGGATGGAAAGGGAATTAATAAAAACAACAAATCTGATTATACATAATATAAATCTACATCTAATGCTGTTCGGGAAATCGAGTCGGAACTGCTTCTTTTTTTTTTTTTCTTTTCTTCTTCTCTAAATATCGCAATTTTGTTTTCATCTTTGATTCCAAAGACGATTGGGAAATTTTTTTTTACTCCGTAGCTTGATTTTGTCTGACAATTATTTTCACCGACGTTAAGGTTTTCGATTCAAAGTTAAACTTTTGAAGGAATACCGATTCCTGCTGCTTGAAGGCACATCAGGAATTATGATGGATTAATCTCAGCAGAGGGCTACATGCGGTGTATGAGCTATACGTCCATTCTTCCTCTTCCTCTTTCTCTCTCTCCCTCTCTCTCTCTCTCTCTCCGCGTATCTACGTATACGTTGCACCTCGCCACGGCCGGTCGGGCCCGTGGAAGTTGTTTGAATTTTTTTCTATTACCAGGAAACAGCCAGCAGTCGTGTTTCCGGTTGATTCTGATATAACACGCGTCCGTACGTGCAGGATATTACGTGTGTGTAAGCTCTCGCCGAGAATTTATATTCCCGGAGTTTCATCTTATATTCTTCTCTTTTTTTTGTCATTACCAGTTTAATTTTTTTTTTTTTTTTCTCTCATCAATGTTCTTTCAATTTATTCATCAAACATATGGAAATCCGTGTGAATCATATCGAGTCAAATTTAATTTACTTTCTATTTCTTGTCGGCAATCAGACCGCCGATAAACTAGACCTAGTCCTAGACTCTTTCATATTTCTTTTTTGAAGAAGACGGTTGTGTTTTTCAAAAATCATTGAAATCCGTTACCTGAAATTAAAAATAGTGTACACAATTTTGGCTATAAAACGAGTCAAGTTTTTTTTTCTCACTCTCTTCTACAGGTTTGTAATTATTCTGTAATAATTCAACCCTTTCGATTGTAATTTGTTTCAAACTATACGAAAAGGTTCGAATTACTCTTGTATCACGTATACTAACAGTAATCTGGAGAATTGAATCCTCAACAGTTTCTTACAGAAAAACTAAGTTGTAGTTCATTCAGCGTAATTAAAAGAACGAAACGTTTTCGGTGTCAAAACAGTGGTTTGAAAATTTTGCAACAATTTTTTCTTTTCCCTTCTTTGCTTCAACTTGCACCGTGCTTTAGAAAATTGTTTTTTTTTTTTTTATATATATATATATATATATATATATATATATATATATATATATATATATTCAGATAAACTTTCTTTTACCCAACAATGTAGGAAGAATTTCGTAGACCTGAAAAATGTTTTTTTTTTGTTTATTACAGAAATATCATTTTTACGTTATAAAGCAAACGCTCGTCTAGAAAAGCGACCGTTGAATAACGTTTCTCTGCGGGGGCAAGGAAAAGACGGTTGGCGGTAATTTAAGTGCCATGGAAGATGGGTTTGAGAAGAAGCGCGTGGCGAAGAAGGAGAAAAACGGTTGCCTTTCTACAATTCGCCTTATGGCAGAGGCACGTGCTTCGGGACGGTGAAGATAAAAGAGAAAAAAAAAAAAAAAAGAAAAAATTAAAAATCGTTGAGAAACTCCGCGAAGCGTTAAAGACCCCCTTGAACATCCTGGACGCCATGGGTTGGTGCACCTGTAGGGGGTCGGTATCCCGCATTTTGTAACATCGAGGTTCACCCCACTGTGACAGAATCATTCGGACCGTGACGAAGACGTTGGAACGGATTGTTTAAAGGGCAGGAAGTCACTCGGTGTGTTTTATCATTATTCGGACGACTCGTGCGTGCTTCTACATAATATAATTTGTGCAATCAGATGGTCAATTTTTCAACGGTCTTTTTTTTTAAACATCTTATACTTTTATACACGATTTTTCTCAGTTTCTCTGTTTAATTTTCATACATTGTAATTTGTGCAAGGTAGTTGAGTACTTTTTTTCTCCTTATTGCTTTTTCTAAATAAACGATTATTTTTTATCTAGTTTATATATTTGCGTAAAGAGAAGAAATTGAATTTTTTGTTTTTCACGGTCGTTTTTGACGATGAAAGGTATCGCGAAAAAACAGTTTTCTCTGGCTTGTTTTGGTTACTTTCCTTTTGAAACTATCCGAAAAATCTGAATCGACCTTCATGCTTAATGTTGTTCAACAATTGCTATTGCACGAGTATATAAAGTGTTTGGAAATTAGCCGAAGTATTCCGAGAGCTTTCAAAACAGTTACGGTTGAAAAATTATCCGAAAGTCGCGAAGGGAATTTTTCGTCATTTTTGAAATATCTGTGAATTTTTTAACGTCGATAAGAAAAATATGTAATCCTTGAAATTCCTTGAAATTCCTTGAAACTCGTCCTTTGACGGTGAATATCCGTATGCGGAATGCGTCTGAGGCTGATTGGTACGAGATTTTCGATTACCTAAAACCGGTAGCGAAACGAGGCGGGATTCGGGGCTTGAAATTAATATCGCGAAGTGTCGGGTTTTGGGTTAACGGCTCGCGCTGATTTTCTAAGGAGAATGTCACCCGCGGGCCGAACGAGAGCTTGACCTTCTCCCCGGGGATTCTCCCGCGTTTCTCTCCCTCTCTCGCCACCGTAATAAATGTCTGCCCCTCTCTCTTTCTCTCAGACAAAGACGCGGTGACCCGTCTACGTTATTGGAGATAAAGATGGTCCTCTCGATAGCGGACCGCTAAGATACCATTGTTCGGCCGTCCTATCTTGATTGAGATCTTGGCCACCCGGCTGCACCGAGACCCGCAACTCCAGACGACGACGTTCCCTCGGTTTCCATACCCATTACCTCGGCTAAGACTTGATTGGCTATATATCTCAATGTTGTTACTTCCCAGTTTAGAGCCAGGAATTCAGACCCTAGAATTTCTCGATTTACCGTACGGGGTGGCCACACACCTGGAAAACCCGGAAACGTCGGGGTGTTTAAAAAAGAGAGTTCATGGAAAACCTGGAATTTTAATTCGGTCAGGGAAAAGATTGCAAATAGCAGCTTCTTGTTTTCGGAATTAGAAGTCATTTTTTCAGGTAACAAGTTTACGTTTTTTCGTCAAGAAAACGACTCTTGAATTTTCTGAATTGACGCAGAGTTAATAAACTGAACGATTTAGGTTTTAGTAATTTACCAGAACTCGGGAGAGTGTTAGGAAAGACTGGGTATTTGGTTCTGGAAAACCTGGAAATGTTGTGGAATTTTTGTTTCCCATAAATTTAGGCAACTCGATTTTTTTTTTCACTAGCTTATAATTAACCTGACGAAAAATTCAGTCACGGAAGTGAAAATTTTTTATTTCAGACCAATCGAAGTTGACGAAAATTTTATCATCCACATTTTCCACGCCGTGACTTACGGTATTTTTTTTTTCGTCGCACGTAATTCCATGAATTAATATAATTAACGCGTTTAATCGTTATCTGTCATAATTTTACACCTGATCGTTTCTCCGATCTTTCGGTCAGTTGGGAAAGTCATTATTGAAAAGACTGGAGAAATTAAAGAAGAAGAAAAAAGTCACAAAAAGAAGAAGAAGAAACAACCGAAAGTTAACTGTATCCAACTTCAACCTGCCACTTAATTTGACCGACAGCTTTACACTGGCGCCCTTTTTTTCTACCTATTCTTTGTCTCTCTTTCTTCTCTTCGCTTTACTGCACAAATCATTTATCAGACCGTTGTAGTTTAAGAAAGAAAGAAAACAATTCACTCACCTTTCTTCGTAATTATCCAATTTTCAATAATTGACGGTTATAGTTTCCTTGCGTTTTTTTTTTCTTTTTCTTTCTTTCTTTAATCATCTTTTTATCACTTTTTTCTCCCCGTCTCATTTCCTTTCTCGAGTCAGGCGTAAGAATTTTTTTTTTTCTTTACTCGTTCGGTGTACTACTCTTTTTTCCTAGCTACGGGACTTTTTGACTTTGCAAAATAATTCACCGGTCACAGAAATTTTAGTTTGTTAATGGATTGATAGAAGAAACAAGACGAGTTTAGAAGATCGCGAAAGATGAATGAATTAATTAATATAGAAGAAGCTTATCAATTTCCCTTTCCTTTATTCTTTCTCTTGTCAAATTTACGGGAATTGAATACTCTACAAAAAAAAAAAAAATAACATTTCCCGTGTTATTTCAATGGGAAATAGAAAATGGGGCCATTTCACCTTTCAATATTAATATCAAGAGCTCAAACTTTGAGAGAATCTTTTTTGTTTCGTGATTTGTAACAATATCTTTGACTTGAATTCTGAAAATGGATAGTGGATTATTTTTTATACATTCTATCATGTATATGTATATATGCATATTAGGATGTACGTATATGTATATAGTAACAGAAGGGTTTTAGAATAGCCTAAGTAATTGTGTGTGGAGTTAATGACGTAATGGCTGCCGAGTTAATTAAAGGGTGCGCCCAACGGGTTTAGTAAGATACGCGCTTTATACACATTCACTTAGCTTCCTCGACGCTTGTTACGTACAGCAGTTAGTTAGCCAGGCGGTGGATGCGTATACCTCTTATATGGGCGAAACTACAGGTAGCACAGGCATAACCACGTGCGCACCCACATTACGTCCGTCTGGATGGCGAAGGAACGGACAAGCCATGACTGACCGCGACTCACGCCAACCTCAAACGACCAGTCACCCTGGGGAAAAGGATTAAAAAGTTATAAAACAAGGAAGCGTCAATTTGTAAATCACGAGCCATGGGAGAAAAAACGAAGCGTTGAAAACTCGCGGAGATCGAAGTTACAGCAATTTCGTAACGATGTTGAAGTAAACGAGTAAATAAGTATCGAGTAAAGTTTTTTCTAAGAACGAATTTTAAGTATCATAATTTCGATTTTTACTCTTATCGATAATGCGAAATTGTCTGCGTATTTCAATGCCGGAAGAATTTGATACGTGCGTTGGAAATAAAGGGGATGTGAAAAATACCGATCGAGGCTCGAGGGTCGAATCCAAGCCCTTCGTGCTGCCGGGGTGAAAATAAGGAATCGGTATGAATTATTGAACGGGGAAGTTAATCAGATAAACGACACGTTCGACGGTATCCGTCGAATAATCGAGACACGGCTAGCGGCTGCTGGCGTGACGCCGCTTGAACATTGATGTTTTCTATGTTTTCTATGTGTTGATGCAAAACACTGTACGTAGATAAGTGCGAAATGAGTGCAGAGCAGAAACGGGAGGGAGAACAACGGTCTTGCGTTATACTTTATATCAGGGCGGAACGATTTTGTTCTACGCATTATATATCTGGCGGGAAAGTAACGATGAGAGAAAGAGAGGAAGAAAGAAAAAAAAATTGCAGAAACATATGCTTATATGTACGATACGCGTATCTATTATAAATACATTTGTGCATCATAAGGTATGGGTGGTGTATTATAACGCGTGACACTTATTGATTGGATTTTAATCCCAAAGAGAGAGAAAGAGAGAAAGATGGACGGAAAATGATTAAAGTATAATGGAGAAAAAGAATCGGAATAATACACGCCACACACGCTATGTCGAATCGACGAGACAGAGAGAGAGAGAGAGAGAGAGAGAGAGAAAGAGAGAGACAGAAAGTCTGTTGCAGAAAACGATAAACGGGTGTTTTTTTTTCTTAATTTTTTTTTTTTTCACGGACAGATATATACTATGATAATCTATCATCGTTGGATTTCGGTTTTTTGGGTTCAGATATTACGTAGGTTGCCAAAATTTGTGGAGAATTTTACGAAGGAATTACAAAACTGTTTTTTTACGAATTCGCGAATCAAAGTCTTACGGATTGGAATTGAAATTCTTAGGAATTAGAATCAACGTTCGAATAAATTATCATTTCTGTTGTGAATATTGATCGACAATTTTTTTTTTTTTTTTCAAGAAGTTGGAATCACAGATTTGAGGTATTACAATTCAAAGTAGTTGTCTGACCGACAATCTTGCGCGATGATCTCGAAATCGGTCGAGTGAAAAATCTGTAACTGATAGGACTTGGCGGCCAAATGAAAAAGTTTTCAAATAAAAAATAGTTAAAAAAAAAAACGTATCACATTTAAAAAAAAAATAAAAATATCAACTGGGAAGAACATAATCGTTCGTGTACAAGAAGCAATGAGGAGGAAATAGTATATTGTTTCTCGGCGAACCGAAAATTCAAATTAAACGTGAGATGGCAATTTTATATCGAGCCATATCCGAGATCATCTCGGGAGTTTATCGGTCAGGCCGACGTACCGACATTTTTCTAAAAAACTGTTTTTCGTGTTCGAAAACGTTACAGATTCGTTGAAATCAAAAAAATTAATCGTCGTCCAAAATCAATACTTTTCTTATACCGTCAAAGGTGGATGAAAAGTAAAAAAAAAAAAAAAAGAAAACTCGCCACATCGATTCACCGAAAAATACGTACGAAATAAAAAATTAAAAAAACAAAAACAACCCCAAAAAGATCTTACTTCGACACAAATTGATCGAATAATCTTTGACACGTATGCAATACCTCTTCGGGCAGGTAGGCAGGTATGAACAAATCAATCAGCGAGCACCGTGTGACGCGTCGCGTTATATCCGTGATCGCGAAAACCAGAATTTCGGGGGCGGAGGAGGACGTTTAACCGTTTGTTTCAACAATCGTTTGAGGGATCGCTCCGTGGCGAGAAGGGGCGTTAAGGGGGTGGGACGGTTGAGAGGGTGTAGTCAGTCGTAATGCTGTTATCAGAGGGGAGCAGCGACCAGGTGGTGATCGACTCTCTCCTACCACCCCCACCACCCCCATCACCCCCATCACCCTGTATCGCATCGATACGTGTACGTACAGGGCACATCCCACTTGTACCCACCCAATATGACTGGCACGCTGACCTCCTGGCCCACCTAACTAGTGCCCATCACACACACACACACACACACACCCCTCCCTTCATCCCCGTTCACGCTTTATTACAAACCGGGGGTTCGGCAAAGGACGAGAGTATTGTCGGTGAATTTATTGTATCATGTTTATGGGGAGGTTGCACGATTTTCTTTCTTTCTTTTTTACATGTTTTTTGTTTTTCCTCCTCAAAGAATGAAAAAAGAACAAGGAATTTCACGGTCGACTTAATTTCTTCAACCTGATGCATTCCGTTGATTCAATTTCGATAAGTAACTTCTTCTTTGAATTTTAGTATTGAAACTCGAATTCTGAAATTTCCACTTCGCGTTGACTTGATTGTGTATTCAAACCGAATTTTTTCGAACACAATTTCGTAAACTTGAATCGTTTTTTTTTTCCATATTCACACACCTTGGACTTAGTTCCTCAAGTATAAGTTCTTAAAGAATCAATTCAGTTGTAACCGTTTATTGAATTCGAGTTTAAAAAAATTCCACAATCGAAGACATATTCCTTGAACTCGAATTCTCGAACAGAATTCATATATACGCACACACGCACACACACGCCTGTATTGTAGCAAAAATTCTTCGTAACCGAAATCTTGCGTCTGAGAAAGTAATTTTCATCGACAGCTGATTACGGGATACGATTGCAGTCGCAATGTAATAACTTCCCGATTGTAGAGGATGGGATGGATATGCAATCAAATGCCAAAGATTCTGAGGTTTCCTCCGCAAACCACCGCGTGCCGAATATATATTTCTCGTTGCACGTAACCAACTCGATGTTCCATGTTGGTATGTGTATCCACTGCACACACGAAACGTCAAGTGGTGAAGCAGTGGCTGGCTGGCTGGCTGACGCCTGTTGATTGTCAATTTGCTTCGCACCGACGCGACACGCTCAACCTAACATAAACGGCGCCGCGTCGTGACGCTGGTAGAAAAAGTCAAAAAAAAGAAAAAGAAAAAAAAAACACCCGTTTGCGTCGATAATTCTTCCAGCTCTTGGTGTATTATATTTAAGAATTTTTCATTGTTTTTTTAATTTTTTAAAAATTTTTTCATCACCATTACTGGGATAGAAATATTTTAGATGAATCGAAAGATCTAATTTTGTAAAAAGCTGTTGAGTTTTATCATTTTACCCTCTTGGGGAGAAATGAAAAACACAAGTTTTTCCGTGTCTGTTGGAAATTTTTTGTGAAATTGTTTACATTTTCTTAAAAAGCTGCAAAATGTGAATAATGATGAATTGGGTAAAGTTAAATATGCTTAAGGATACGGAGAATGGAAACATCACCGTAACCTACACACTGTGCTTATACTGATTAGATACAGACGGGATCCACTTTGATACGAAAGCGTACTCTAAGTGTGCTTGATAAAGCTCCGCGTCGTGTGTATTAGATTTTTTTGCCATCGAGCTTAGGGCATATCGTTAATCGATAACGGAGCCGCCACCGCAATTATTCCGCCCTGATTATAATTATCTCTGAACGCTGGAAAATTTCTGTTGTTCAGTAACCGTTTGACGAATGTTGAAAATTGTTAACGATTTGAAAAGAAGAATACAACTGATACATTGAAATTTGTTTTATTTTAGTTGTCGTTGCATAAAACTTTTTTAAAAAATCACAACACCGTTAACTAAATGGAAATTAAATTTAAGCTTGTTAACGATCATCGTCATTTATTATTTATTCAGTCTTGTTTAAATTAAAATTTTAATTACTTACACACTCTTCTGACAAAACTAGCTAAACTAAACTGCGATTATCTCTCGGCAAAACTTTTATAAATATTAATCACACACTATTTTAATCAAACAAACAGCAGGTACCTGAATCATCTTCGTAAAAACCAGTCTTTAAATTAAAGTTACGCACAGTATCTACTGTTGCGTACAATCAAGACGCGATTTCTCGCTTTCTCGATATTTCGATTTTTCGACACTCTTCTCTAGCCTCGAGTAAGGCCAGAAATCCTACCCTTCAACCCCCCTCCACCCCCCAGGGGTGAGTAGAGACCGTTTCTTGCGTGACGGCGAGGCGGGCGCGGCTGCCTGTCATCCGGGGCGTCCAGCCACCAAGGGACGGCTGGTGGCTAGTCGTCGGTGCATTAAGACTTTGACCGGGTATATACCTTGGCGAACGTGGTGAGAGCCGAACGGCGGAGCTGGAGGGTAAGGGGGTTCGGTTCATTTGCTAAGTAAGCTCTGATTATCTTCCCGTCCTAGTCACGGCCCGCACGAATATCATTATGTTGATTCACGTTTACGTTACAAAGTATCAAAAGTTTTATACTCCGTAGAGGAGCACCAATACGCGGATAGGAACGGTAGTTAAAATATCCCGGTTAATTGCGCCGACCCTAATTTCTAATTCCTAATTCCTAATTCCAGCCAACTCCCCGTCTCCGAGGTGCCGTAATACAGATCAACGTGTCGATCTATCGCGTATCGTTGTCATGCACACGATCACAAGACTGACGTACAGTGTTCGTTCAACAACACCCGAGGGATCCGAGCCTATCCCTTTTTCCTAACGGCACATGGCGACTTTTCACACCTTGTGGCTAAACCGACAACCGATGGTTAATAAGGTTATATGTATTGTATGTTAAATCGTGCGATCGTTGATCAGTTATTTCCAATAAAAATAATGGAAAAGGTGGAACGGAATAACGGTGAGGGAAAAAACGAATTGCTCTGAATCTGATCGATCTTCGGCTCTGTTTGAGGATGACGTGGGTACCAGATCACCACCACTCACACCCTCGTACTCGCAGACCGGAGTCCGCTATCGCCCATTAGGTTGGGGGAGGACGGGGTGACGGTATGACGGTAACTTCATTATCGGTGAAATTTAAATTCATTATACAATATGATCAATATTTCATATTTGAGAGCGGTTACACGCTGTATATTCCTCACGTTCGCAAAGCCGCGGGGATTTCTTCATTTTTGCTTTTTCGTTTCCTCCTTCCGTTTTATCAATTGCCGCAATATTTTGTCGTTCGAATACCAGAAGTTCCAAGGTACTTATTTATTATATTATTTCCGGATTGTAACGCACGGACGTCGACGGTGTTAACGATCGGGTCTGGGTAAATAATAAACCGTAATTTCACTTCCGGTAGTAGGGTTTATGTACACACATGTACGCATCTCCTTCCATCATTCCTTCATTCCTTTCTTTCTTCCTTCCTACTCTCGTTGGCTCGAACCCGATTAAGACACAGCAGGTTTCTGGATCCTACAAGAAAATACTCTTAGTCCAATACACTATTAAGCACTACGCGTATGTGTGTGAATGTAGCCGCGTGTATGTCACAAGGTCAGAGTGTGGTTTAATCCTGGAAAAGCTAGGAGCAATCGTTTTTGCCCGGCCGTTAGGGTCGCGCGGTTCGATCACGCCTCTGAATTCTACTGTCCATGGAGAAATTAAGGACGCGTGGTTTCGCTCCTTCATCTCTAATCAGGATTTAGCGGGACGGTGGCACCGATTCCGCTTCATCAACTCGTCATCCAGACTATAGAGATACTAAACGTCATCGACACCTTCTCTCTATCCATCTTCTATACCATGCTTAATCTCGTCTATCCTGAACAGCGCGGAATGGATATCTGCAAACTATGCGGCTCGCACCTACTGCTGATATTAATCTCAATATCGTTGTTTGATTGGGTCCGTTTGATTGATCGTTATCCTAGCCGCGTTCTCTGTATCCTGAAACCTTCACTCCACTCTCGGTCAAGTTTCACTGTTTTGAATTTGATTGATGGAGTTCGAACTTTCTTCCGATCGGTAACCGCGACGTTCGGTTTCTCAACAAAAGGCGTTTGGAAGTTTTGCCAAGTCTTGAAATTTTGGAATCAGTAGTCCAGTTAACGTCGACCACAATCGTGGTCGTAAACCTTCGTGTACGCAAAGTAAAGCGTCAAAGAACCTTCGACGTCGATTTAAGAGTCATAAATCGGTGATGTTGAACACGAACGGAACAAGGCTGAATGTTGAAGATACCGTACAGAGTACAATCGGTACGAAGAAAGAGCGCAATCGACGTGGTGAAAATGCTTACATCGGGGAGAATCGACGAAGCTCGTAGATTTGAGACGAGGTCAAAATCCAGTCGAGTTTACCCTACGGATGAGACAGGGATTGCAGTCGAGTCGAGTCGAGTCGATTCTGAAGAGAAGATCGTCTCGCGGTCGGGTGTCCGGTGGCGGGATCCGAGGTCACCATGGCAACCGACTGGCCGCCACCCTTCCACCCCATCGACTGCATCCCTGGACTAGACGAGGTGGATGCAGTTTGAATTTGTTGCTCGGACTGCACTTGCTCTGGGTTCGCTCGGCTTTTTTCCTCTCACGGACAAACGGCGGAGAGAGACATCGAGGCGAGGAGACTGCGCTGCGTGGAATCATGACGAACAAGAAGAGGACGGCCTCGGACGGAAAGGGTCCGACAGCAGCTACGCCAAATTAAGCGCTCTGCGTCATCCAAGCCTCGCTAATTCCGACTCCGAAGCCAAACGTTCCGTTCTCTTTTTCCTGCAAACAAGTCAAGACTCGATCCACGCTTTGCGATTAGGTATTGACGCTAGTTCCGAAAGGCACTTTGACCGATTGAATCGGTATTCGGAAATTGAAATGCTCCTGAGCTTTCAACATTTGGTAACAGTGACCATTCGGCACAATGGTCTGTCTGACTTCCCAGCAGTTGGGAATCTCGACCTGCGGTGAACCGGAGGCTGACAGGTTCGAAGGTTTTCAAGAGTATAACGACGATGATGATGTCGGTTATGATCACTGTGCATCTGCTAAATCTTTGTACGGTTGGTCCGTTCGACGCAATGGTCTGTCTGACTTCCCAGCATTTGGGAATCTTGACCTGCGGCGAACCGGAGACAAGACATGTTCGAAGCTTCTCAAGACCACGATGACGATGGTTATGATCATTGTGCGCCTGGCGGATCGTTGCGTGGTCGGTCTCGCAGATTATGGGACGGGTTAGAAGGTCTTAGAAGTTATAGGTTGTAGACGAAACTCTAGTTAAACTTAACGGTCGGTTAAGTCTGGGCTGCAGCGGTGTAAGTACGAAATACTCGGTGTACAAGCGCACGACCATTACACGAATACGTGGAGTGAGACGAGGCTGACTCGAGGGCCACAGTGCCAAACTGTAATCCTCCTTCTTCGAGGCTCGAGCTGGTAGGCCGACTACAGCCACCGGCCAAGTAGCCGTTCTCTTATCTCTATTTGCATAAATTCATAGTTACGGATTAGAGGTTGGATCGGTTGCGTATCCTCCCTCCGCCTGAGGATGACAACTTTGTCAAACGTCGAGCCGTCGTGACTCAAGAACTCCAATCTTTTACCAACCAGCCGCTTGCTTTTCACCGAATGGATACTCGATCCGATTTCTTCTCCTCTCTGATTACTCTACACGAGAGCAAAATTTTCGCTGTCTGACACGTATTTGTGACACCAGCTGCGAACCTATTATACCTCCTATTTTGTCTCGCATAGGGTAACGATAAAATATGCGACGGAATATTCGCCGAAGCTTGTGTTAGCTCGGTCATTTCCAACACGCCACCTCGTGTGACCCTCGGCAGAACGCTGTCCGGTATGCATGTGAGCGCAATCGACAAACGGGATCAAGATATTGTGAAAAGTAGCGATAACGTAAGGAGGAATCGAAATGCGAGAGAGAACCTGGCTTCGCTGATCCACGATACAAAACGGCCGACGAAACGCTTCGTGGTTGAAAAAAAAAAAAAATATATCGCTAATTGGTAATCAAGTCCAAAAGACTCGAGAAAATTGTTGGAAATTTTATTCCCAAGTATGTATATCGTGTACGTATTACGGTGTGGATGAGTAACGATGATGGGGTTTTTATGGGGGTACGGAGAAGCATCAATGATTCGCCTTGGTCTTATCGCGTCGCCGATTTGGAAAAAGGCGAGTTTAGACAGAGTGAGAATCGAAGCCGCGGGCAGAGTCGGGAATACTAAACGAACCCTTGGCTGAAAGGGGTGGAAAGTAGGGAACTCCATACTTACGTCGACTCCCGTCGAGGAGACGGTGAAACACGCAGCCTGACCGGGAGACAGACAACGTTCCCGCTACTTACGCTCTTCCGCGGCTTTTTAGGGGTTGGAAAAAAGAAGAGGGGGGTTGTTTTACGGACCTACGGACGGACGGACCATTTGGGCAGACACAAGCCGCTGCCTTTCCACCCTCACGCGACCGATCTTATCTCATCATGACTGACTACCTTACCCCGGGTGGTATAGAACAAGATCCGCTATCGCTACGAAATTGATTTCTTCCTGCATTTATTATACATTGATAGTTATATATGCCACGAGTAGATTATTGCCTTGGTCGTTTTCTACGCGTTTCCTATATCGCGATTAGTCGTGTTTGTACAGTACTTATATTTTTACCAATCGATCTATGTAGGAGTGAGAAATCGTTGTAACGAACTGGCTGTTTTATAAACTATGTATATGACAACATTGTCAAATGGTTGTCAAGAATTTTAAAGAGTTTAATTTTTTTTAAGGGGGCGCAAAGAACTGAAAGTGAAGGAGAAATCGGAAATTCGACTATCGGATGTAGATTTGAGGAAACGAAAGCGACCGGAAACATCGAAAAGATTAAAAATAAAAATGTGAAACACCGCGATGAATTATTACCGTGAATTGTGATAAGATATAACTCAGGTGTCTCGGGTGCCTCAAATATGGCACAAGCACGCAGCTGTGCGTTTCAAAGGGTATAAGTTAATTGTCGTTGAAAGTGCAAATATCTTTTTCTCTTTTTTACGCCCCTCGACATTTTTTTTTTTTTTTTTTTTTCTTCTTCATTTTTCCACTCTGTTATTATTGTTTTCAGGGTGTTATTCATATACAAACAGCCTATATGCCTATACGGGGAATTCCATGCGAATCAAACAAATATCTGACTCTAATATCCAATCAACTGAAACATTGTTTACAGGGTCTGAGAATGTTTTAAAAATTCTCAAAACTTTTATTTTTAACTCGGAGCGATTTCATTATGGAGCGATTTTTATATATTTTATTGGTATATTGAGCTTTTTTTTTACATCAGTCTCGTAATCAAAACTGGTCTAGAAATGCTCTAAGTGAAAAACAGAAGTTTTGAGAATATTTTGGGAATTTTCAAACCGTTCGATCGATTTTTCAGCTGCTCAAAAAAATTAAAATTTACCAGTGGAATAAAAGATCTAAAAAAAAAAAACAAAACAATCAGAGAACTGTTTAATAGTTGGGGCAATTGCAGAAAATTTTTTGAACAAAGTCAAAGATTGTGAGGGTCGGACGTTTGTTAAGTTCGCATGAGAGACGGCGCAGTTTTCCGCTATGAAAAAAAAAAAAAAAAACTAAAATAAAACAGATACGTTTAAACCGCACAGATAAGAGAGTACAAGGGGAAGTATTTGATATTATACGTGTATGTGTTTAGGTGTATGTATTCACTTTAGTTTCGTTTACCTTCTGATCCAACCACGGTGAAATTCTCAGCGATAACCGGAAGATAAAAGTAGAAAAAAAAAATGCGCCTAAAACGCGTTTAAAGAACATTGGAGAAAACATTTCTCTCTCTCTCTCTATCTCTCTCATTCTCTCATTGTGAAAGAATTTTCGTTTTGCGCTTTTAAAATATCATTTACTTTCAACCAGAAACAGAAAGTTTACCTCAGCCAACGTCAATGAAATATGATAATTAAATAAGTCAAAGTCGAAACTTGGCACAAGGTATAAAAGTTTTGTTGCGGTGTTGCAGAAAATTTATAAGTATTTATGTGCAGGTAGGTACGGTAGTCAAAGCGAGAAAGAGAAAGAAAGAGAGAGAAAGAGAGAGAGAGAAAGAGAGAGAGAGAGAGAGCGGGAACGACGGAGATGCGGATCGTTGGTTACCTACTTAAAAATAATTCAAAGAGGAGGACCAAAAGCTTCTTGCAAAGGATTCGTTATACGCGAACGTCCCCCGTTCGTTTTTTACTTCTCATTAGCAACGGCTTAGAAAACTTTCTCTCTCTCTCTCTTCACCCCCTTCGAAACCCCTTTTGTTTCACCTCGACTTGGACGGTTTTTCTCGAAAGTTTGCAAAACGAGTCGCGAATAACGGTCTAGTTATAATCGGGGAGGGAAAAAAAGAAAAATGAAAAAACAACGAGAAGTCAATTCGAAGACCCGGGGAAATTATTATCACCAAGTCTCGACTCGTCGGGAAAATCGCGTGGCGATGGTTCGAAGGGGGAAAGAAATCGTGACATCGAGGCCGCTGTGCCGCCGTGGGTGGGGTGGTCAGCCGTATAACAACCACCGCCAACTATCTCCATCACCTATCTTGAACGAAGGCGTCATTCCGTAAATATTTGCCGGTGAAACTCTTATCTTAGGACAAAGCTTTACTGACCATATGCCGCACTCTCACCCTCCTTTGCCCTCCTCGCCAGGCCGCCGATTACGGGTTTGCTTGTTTCCAGATCGCACCGTGTGTCTGTGTATGTAGGTACGTTTCCTTCGTTTGTACCGCCTGATATTGTTTCCTATTCGATGTTGCGTTAACAGTACGCGTACCGAGAATTTATTCAAACTCGGTTAAGGGTGGAAAATGCAGTGTTTTTTTTTTTTTATTTTCTTTTCTTTTCTTTTCTTTTCAGGAATTAATTGGGAATAATTACATGTCAGGAATTGAAAAATGTTCTTTCGCAGAATGTTTATAAAAATAAATGTCTTTTATCACTTAAAGTTAATAATATTGATGGGATGTGGGGTCAAAGGTTAGGTCATTTTTTTTAACCACATTGGGTACGTAAGAAATGTTGAATCGAGTTTTCCTGTATAGAGTAATCTAAATTAATTCAGCTCAATTTAAAATCTGAAAGCTGGAAATAATATTTTGTCACAGAAAAAAAAAATATGAAACCGGGATTTTCTCCACACGTGATTTAGAGGAACATCGATTCCAAGCGTTACTTAAGATTGATCTAAATCTGATAATCTTACCGAGTATTCGAATAAAGAATAAAAAATTGTGATCACGCCGCAGATTTGACGTAAATTAAATACACACCATTTGTCTCGAGACGTTTAAGATCAGTATCATTTCATTCCTAGTGTTTAGCAATGAAAAAACTTTTTAAATTCTCTTCTATAATCCAGGAAACCTCGAGTGCAGCGAAATGTGCGAAACGGAAGATCTTCTAAAATTGAATTACATACGCAGAAACTTCCATGCCCCAAATTTCAGATCCTTGATGGTAAAAAAAGCGCATAAAACGGGGTGAAAATAAAAAGAACTCG
Organism: Neodiprion fabricii; assembly: GCF_021155785.1. NCBI lineage: Eukaryota > Metazoa > Arthropoda > Insecta > Hymenoptera > Diprionidae > Neodiprion > Neodiprion fabricii. Next base: position 2,196,747 of record NC_060245.1, on the reverse strand, counting down.
GTGGCTAAAGATGAAATGAAGCTGAGGCGTTGCGGGAACAAAGGGTTAAGGAGAAGAAAATTGGGGTAAAGGTAGAACCTCGGCTAAGTCACCGGATTAAAACAGAAGTGGCTGCGCTTATGCCGGGACATTCGACGAGTGTCGTTGCTGTTTCGCTCGTGGTCTATTCTCGCCGGAAAGAAAGAGCTAGACAGCTATGAAGGAGGGGGATGGGGGGAGATTTTTGACTATGAAGGGAGTACCTAGAAGGCGTCGCGGTTCCCGGTAAACCGAAAAACAATGAGGAGATAGAGACGAGGGTTGAAGAGAGAGAGAGAGAACAGCCGGAGGAAAGTCGTGATATGAAAACATAATCAGCGTTAAGCTCGCGAACACACAGCAATGTGCTGAGCTTAGCTTAGCTTCCTCTCTCTTTGTCTTTCTCTTTCTCTTTCTCTTTCTCTCTCTCTCTCTCTTTATCTCTGCGCCGTTGGGTGACGGTTTTCGTTACGCGTTTTCACCGCTTCGGTCTACCAGGTACTCGCCACTCTTTCAATCCAGCCTCCAAAAACCCCGAACGTACAGCCCAGGTGTACAATCGAACGATTTGAACTCGCCGCCAGACTCGAATTTGACAAATTTCAATTCTCAGGGCTGCCAGTGTCGTAAAACTTGGAGCTTATTCACTCACGGCTGGCCTAAAAGCTCGCAAACATTTTAACCTCGAACATTCTTTCTTTGTGAGTTCGATTCTTGGTCCGAAATAAAAAAAAAAAAAGAGACACCTTTTGTCGTTTTTTACATGCACAGTAATGTTTGTAAATGGAAACCCAGTGGCTCACTATTTTTTTTAAATCAAAACTGAACCAAGGTTTGTTTATTATAGAAATTTTATGTTTCTACGATTAACGTATCGTTTATTTCTCCTGTCACTTGCCTCGTTGATCATTGGACATAAGATTTGAACAGAAAGAAAACTCGTTCCAGTTTTGATTCCGAAAAAAAAATAGTGAATCACCGCGTACCCATTAATGAACGCAACCGTACCTAACCTCATAGTGAAATGATCCTCATGTATAATAATTTCCTGAGCGAAAGTTTGATCAGTAAGCCAATCAACGAATAAAAAATGTTGCCTTTTATTGGCCTCTTTCTTTTTCAATTCGTGTGAATTCTTTCAACTATCTTATACATTTTGTCCGATTTTTACAAACTTGTCCAACGCGCGGCTGTTTCGTCAGTTAAAGTATCGGATGTACAATTTGAATGCACATGTGCAGCTCGGGCCGAAAATTTTCTCCTCGTTCTGTCCTCGGCACGGTGCATTGAAAGGAATAATATCAGAGCTGCGGGTACACGGAGACATTATAAGCATGTGCTCATGTGTGCGAACGTTGTTGCAACGTAGTGCATCGAGATTGCTGCAGCAGACGAAGAGAGAGAGAGAGAGAGAGAGAAAGACAGAAGGAGAATCTCTGGTACGGTTTAATACCAATTTTTGCGCCCGTCACAGGTGGATAAAAGACTGCAAACTCCGGTTTCGCAAAACGGGAGATGAATTCAGTAACGATAAAGAGAATAAAAGTAGCTGAAAACGTTGAACGTTTGTGCATATGACGAAGAAAACGGAATTATTGTCTCGGTTGTTAATCGGTATTTTTATTCTCTTCTATACGTGTTCGTTTCTTTTTCTCGTTATTTGTTTAAAATTTTGATGTTTCCTTTGTAACACCACGGTGAAAAGTTGCGGTGAATTTACTGCTCCATTCTCCACAGCATCGCCGGTTACGACGCTGGACCGCGTGAAAAAATATTCTTCACGCGTCTCCTTCCGAATGGTACAACTTTTTTACGAGACATTTTCCAACTGAACGAACCAATCAGGTCGGTTGAGAACGTTACGCGTCTTTTAAATTCGGACACCATGTATCTGTATAAATATATATATATGTATGTATAATGCCATATGGCAACAAGGTGTGCGGGTATTAATAATTTATGAAAGATAGGTGAAAGATAAGTCAAACTCGCAACACTCCGTATCTCGTGGACATTGCGTCGATCGCTTAGCTCCGCGTGACGTCAAAGGCGAGCGGGCCTTCGACTGTTTTTTTTTAACTCTTAATTTTACAATTTCGTTTGCCAATTTTGGGCGACACTTTTTTATCCGCCAGCTTTTTTTTCGTACTTTTTGTTTCTCCCTTTTTGTCTTACTTTTTTCTCACAGCTTTGCGAGTTTCTTAACCCAGTTAACGCGTTAATAATTTGGTTATTATACACGGTAAGTCACGTGTGCCATCCTGCAGTCGGAGGTTTGAACCCGTTCCTCCTAACTTCCACACGCACTTCCGTGCCTGTTTCCTGCGCTAACACCTCACTTCCGGAACACGCAAAGAACCCCCCCAAGCAACGCGACGCCGACCCCCGTCAACCCTCGAGAAGAAGACGCGATCGTTGAACAATTTACAACAGTAATTATACAATTGTTGTACGCGATGCGAAGCTTACTTTCTTTTTTTCTTTGTTTTTCTTGTTTTTTTTTTTTTTTTTTTAATTCAATCGTCATGCCCCCACCGTTAATTATTAACGAAATACAAATGGGATTTTTACGAAGGAATTACCTTTCGCTTCTTTCGACGATATCGATTCTTTATAAACGCAATTGAGATTTTCTCCGTACGTATAACAGTGATAAACTTTATTTGCATTAATTAATTCTCACTTCTTTTTATTGATTATTTTTCCTTATAAGCGTTTCAAAGATTTACACGGATCTTTGTAAAATAAAAAATCAACACCTTTGTGAATTCGTATCAAGCTAAGACGTCCCATTATTTTATTTTTCAGGATCGTGTTTTGGTGACCTTTCCGCCGTGCTTGTGTTACGTCATCTTGCATCGAGGAGAGGCGGAAATATGAGGTAATGGACCATTATTCTGATCGTATCCCGACTCGAGAAAAAATTTAAAAACAAACACATTATCGCAACAGGAAATATATTAGAAAATCGTCTATTATATTGGCAAAAAGATGGTTCGTTAGTCGCGATACAAATTATAATCATTTATCATTTCAAACATAATAACGGAATCAGAATTTTTCGTCAACTCTAAATTAGAATATCATCTAGCACGAATATATCGTGTCAGAAAATGTATTTCCATTAATCTGTCTACGTGGATTTCTACGATTTCAAAACTCGAATTTCAAATACGTAATCGAAAAGTCTACCCAGAAAAAAAGTTGGCGCCGCATTTGCTTTGACAAGACAATTTAATCGAAAATTTGTGATTTTCGTCCTGTGGGTTTAAAAATTTTTTTCTTCTTCTCCTTAACTGACAACGGCAATCGAAAGAACGGGTTTTTCACACACACACAGAGCTAATAAAACGCATTTCACATTTCGCAATCGCAAAGTACAAGTCGACATTTTTTCTAATTCTCCGTTTCGATTCTTCTCTTTAATTCCGCAGAATGTATTTCATCGATTCGTTTCCGTGACTTGACCCATTATTTATCATAAATTTTATTCGTTAGACGCATGATACAATAAAGCTGGTACAAAGCATAAAAGTAGGTAATAATATACATGCTACACATGTTTATTCGAATGCATAATTCGTTCCCGTCGCATTGTATCAACGTTCGTGTACTTGTGAAGAATGATTGTACAAGCACGCATAACGAATCGTGAAAGTCGTTATTATTCACGTACAACGTTGAACGATTAATTTTGTTTCTTCTTTGTCAGATCTGCTTCGGTTATGATCACTTGACACCTGTGCGCGTACTTGTTACACCTTGTATTTGCGCAGCACTCGCTCTGCGTGTTGCACTGAAATCAGATATATTTTTCATCATATTACAACAATTTACAAATGGACAGATTTTCGTTTATTGGTTTATTGAATGCGAAGCAGTGGCAAAAAAGCGACAACAACTTAACACCATCGTTACAATGATCCGTTTTCATATTCATTCCACTCATTGTCATTCGTTTGTTAATTCTTTTTTTTTTTTTTTTTAATGATGTGATGTTTTAGTATATGTGAATTAAATTGCCAAAAAAAAAAGAAAAAGAAAAATTCAATGCATGAATTTGTTATACCTATATGAAATGATGCCGCAAGCGGTTCTCTCCTTCGGTTTCTTTATACTTTTTGTAATTTTTTTCTCTTTCTCTTTCTTATTTTCTATAAATAAAAGCTTCCAAATCGAAGCTTATGAGTCCATTTTCGGACCCTCGTTTTCCATCGTTGATGTTGGTGTTGTCGAATTCGCTTCCCTCCAACCTGGGCTCTGTTTGCTCACGCATTTCCCAGCGTAAGTCATGCACCATAAATTCGGACAGCATTCTTCCACCACAAGGCACTGAATCTCAGCCAAATAATAATTTATTTTCTTACTTCAAAATCTGATTATTTTTATTCACCCTCAGCTAAAAGGCAGAGCTAGCTGAATTATTCTTACAATAAATTATGGAGAGCGGAAAAAATTGATCGAATAGAAATGTCGCTTATTTCTGGAAATGAAATGTATTGATACAGCTTGCACGAAACAGAGAAAACAAATTGCATTATACAATTACACGACTGCATGCCGAAGATTTGATCAAGATGTGGAAAAAATCGAAGAAATGCGAGAAAGAGAAAGATATAATAATTTACAAGATACTTGAATCAATACTCGATCGAGATGGAAAGTTTTCAACCGATCGTTTTACGAGACGATAGGTTGTTAAAAAATAACAAAAAAAAGAAACATCAGAGAAATCGATGATAATTCCAAGAAAATCATATAACTTAATAGAAAAAAAAAAAAAAACTGATCCCAATTAACGACTGCAGTAAAAACGAACTAATAATGCAAAAGCAAAAAATAAATACAGCAAAAGCAATCATTGGTATTAAATAATATGATATATTAATAGCGGCATGCAAAAGGCTTGTCATTTTAGCTTGCTTTTTGATTGAACATTTTTTTTTGTTTTCTCTAATTTTATTGCTTTTCTGACTTTCGATACGAAACGATTGTGCAGGTTATCTTCGTTGTTATCGCGTCGTTCGTTATTCACCCTCGTATCATTGTTGCTGTAATTATTATTATTATTATTAATATAATTATTATCATGAACCGACCGGGTCGCCGTGACTCTTGCATGTTGGCCCAGCAACGCTTGTCGGTCTTTTGCCAGTCGACGCCGATATAACGGTTCCGACGAGCAGACCGACGACGCAGACGTAGAAAAGCAGCTTCGACATTCTTGGTTACTACGCGCTTCTCTTTCTTATCTGCAACAAAAACGATCGGGTGTAATGAAGAAGTGAGGTGAAAAAAAAAAAAAAATACACTTCATTTCGCACGATTTCGTTGATTGTATAATTTTATCAATCCAATTAAACGAACACTCTTCGTGGTTATTGTGATTGCATTCTTTTTTTTTTTTTTCAACCAATGCTGCTTACGTGTTCGTTCCGAAGTTTCACGAAGTGTGAGATACGAGAATCTTACAGTCGGTGTTATTCCACTTGGAAGATAGGAAGAGAAACGGTGAGAGAAAGAAAGAAAGTTAAAGCGAAGCTAATTGCGAGTGAATCAACGAGAGAGTCGCTCGAATCGAAACGTGCCGTTGTTCAAGGTTTTTTCACTCTTGCCACGGAAATTCCAGCTGTTGAGTAAAGCTTGAGGAACAACGAAAGAATGAAAAAATATGCTTAACGACGGTAGAAAGGAATAAAAAATGACTCGTATTTTGCTCTTGCGATTTCAACGGTCATTATACTTAACGTTGCCGTGCAAATTGTTAATAAACCAAGATCCGAGACGAGAAAGAAAATTGAGGATAACAGATCGTAGTTGGTGGAATTTTTTTTTTTTCGCTCACAAAAATAATCCAATCGAATGAATGTTGAAAACGAAACAATTTGATCTTTTCCAGGATCTTATGTCCCCGCATTTCAACGACGTTGCGTAGAGTTTGAAAATTTTTATTTTAAACATTCTTCTATCGGTAATTTTTGACACAGAGACGTGTAAATGTTGCACTTGTAAAAATCTAAATTTCTTGGCAAGCAATATATTTTTGATTTGATTTTTGATTCCCTTTTTTTCAGCCTTTTCTTTGCACGCATTTCACTCGATTCCTTCCAGGATAATCAAAATCTAAAATTATTATTACTCACAGTTTCTGCGCTGAGTTATTCTCCTTATTTTTTCACCTCCCGATGTTCTTCTCGTTACAAATTAAGTCGCACTGACTTCTCGACCGCCGGTCTTAGCCTACTTATAGCCTCTCGGGTTTCTCCAACACAAAGGCGACCTGTCGGTTCGTCGTGTGGACGGAGTGAGCAAGTGTTGATTCTGACGTGCCTAACGCGTACACAGGCCGCATAACAAAGTGGAAATTAAGAATCGTAACCGTAAATTGTGTCTGCACGAATGCAACAAACTCAAACGGCGGCAGACATCGCTCTGATAGTAACTAATTTCAAGTAATAATCTTCTATGATATAATTTTCTCCAACTGGTTTAATTGGATAAAAATTTCTGTTGAAAATCATGATAATCGCCTATTTCTGTACGGATGATTTCTAGTGTCGGTCGTTTAATAAATTCGAAACAACGTTCATCGTTCTAATTTGTCTTCTCGTAATCACGAACATAATCACGTTTTTAATAATTTCATTTATTCCGTTTTGTTTTTCATCTCCATTCATTTATTATTTTCCGCCTTTTTTTTGAGCAACGAATTTCACTTATTGCCGCGTTATCGACTCGGGGGAAAATTGAGATAAAAATAAAATAAAACGCAGGAAATTCTTATCAGTAATATTTTTCGAATTCTTCTCGGAAGAATTTCTCCGGAGGAAGCAAAACTCGGGGTTTTTTTGCTATTCAATTTCTATATTGTTTTGGTTTCTCATCTCCGATCCATGCATTTTCATTCTTCACTATACATAGGGTAATTAAACAAGTCACGTACAATACGTATGCATTATATTTGTGCTTAATTTTCATCGTTTTGTGTTTATTACGTTACATTATTGAAATTTACGGAAGTATATTTTTCAAACAATTGTTCGTGTCAGGTTATTGGGCCTTCTCTCTGGTTCCAAGAATCTTGAATCTGGCTTCGGCCAGATCTGCTTCGGTTATTCTTGCTTGGCATCTCCCCGCGTATGGATGGCAACTTGTACCGCTGCAGCACTGCTTGGCGTTTCTGCCGACGCACTGAAATTTGATTTTTTTTTTAATTACGATACAGATCGGTTTTTATCCTTGCTTGTACGTTGTCCGAAACGTGATCGGAAAAATCAAAAGATATTCGCAACAGTGAAGAAATGTAGAAAAAAAAGACCCGAAAACCAATTATACACAAATATTATACAGACAAAGAATTAAGTACCTATATTTTTTCATTTGTTTCGCCTATCTTTTTTTTCCCCTCCCTTAACAATTAACAAAAACGAATAGTCTAATATGCGATGCTTACGTTTCATTGATTCGACTTAAACATAAAGACACAATCGGTACAGAAAGAGAGAAAGAGAGAGAGACAAAAGTAGATAACAAAGTTGAATAAAAAAAAAAATGTAAAAAACTTCAGGCTACTTTTTCAGAGTTGGGACAATTGGAGAAAAATTTTTGAACAAAATCAAAAATCGCGGTTCGGCTCGCATGGAATTCCGCATATGTGAAACGAATAAGATAATTTTGTCGTTATTATTGTTGTTGTTGTTTTTATAATTCTAGTTTCTTGATTTCTCCTTTCGTAGCAGCTATATTTTATATTTTTAATAAATCGCTTGTCGTATTCGTGTCGTTGTTCTTATAATTTAGGTTGTTGTTATCAACTCACAGAGTCGCCGTGACGGCCGCATGCTGTTCTTTGCGTGGATCTAGGTACGGCGATGGAGCTTGAGTGCCTCGTATTTCCGTAACTCGTGGTCGCCGAGATTACGGTTCCGACCAGCATAACGATGCAAACGAAAAACAGAAGCTTCGACATGGTTGATATTTGCCTTTTTTTTTGTTTTCTTCTTTCTGTAACGTGAAAACGGTCGCTTTATAACTGCAAGAGAAGAAAAAAACAACGTTATTCTCACGTTCACGATTTCACTTTTTCGCCAAAGCTCTCGTTGATTCGTGCATAAAATTTCTCAATTCACATCAAATCTTGAAATTCAACCAATGGTAATTTTTTTTTCTGCACTCCTTTTTGTCAGAATTCCTCGATTACTTCAATTTTACTACATCATAATTGGAGAGAAATGAATTTAATTGAAAAAAAAAAAAAAAAAAACAGCAAATCTGTGCAAGGCTCTGCACAGGTTTTATGCCTTATAAACGCGGAAATTTGTAACGAACGTATAAGATATAGGAATGATGTCATATCTGCTATATTCCTTTTAAAATATTGACAGTGAGAGTGAGAGAGAAGTGACGTGAAACTAATTCCAAGTTAATGACTGTACAGTGTGTGAATCACTTGTGAATCGAAACATGTCCGCGCTTCCAAGGTTTTTCCCAGTCCCATTGTGTTATATATACGTGGCGAATGGGAATGAAAGAATAGGTAACTGAGTGTATAACACACAAGGCGAGAATTAATCGTGAATAAAAAATAAAATAAAATTTAAAATAATGACTCGCACCCAGCCTTCGCTATTCAGTGAATTATTATTTACTCGTAAATTTATCTGTTAAATTCTGCCCACGTTATAGAGATAATGAAAATTGAAAACAGACCAAGTATAACTTGACCTCTCTTAGCCTCTGATTTCTTGGAATTTACACAACGCTGCGCGTAATTTATTTACCATTGCGTAACGTAGAGAAACAAAACTGATGTCGTATTTTTGCACAATCTCTATTTTCCAAAATTTTTCACGTCGATTCTTCATTTACATCTGAACGTGAATCGGTGCAAGGTTAATAAAAAACTAATCGAACCGGTTATACGTACAAATTGGCACAAGAATTTTTTAACATCGTAAATTGTCCGAACGAATTCGGATCTTTTAAAAATTTTGATGTTGAAAAAAAAAAGCTAGACTAACGACGCTTACGTCATCGCATTGAACAATTATCATCGTATGGTTCGATGATTCTTTGAAAAAATTCTACACCATAAATTTTGAACAGATTTCACCTTCCCCCTTTTATCTCTGTCGAATTCCGAGAATATAAATCGACAGCGAAAGTTACTCACGGTTTCAACGACAAATTCTTATCCGTTTATACCTCGGGTGAACTTCTTCTCGTCGCTAATGAAGTCGTACTGACTCCTCGACACGGATCTTGACCTACTTATAGTCTCATCGTCAGTTTGGTTCCCCCATCGTAACGGCGATAGTTTCCATAATCGTGTGTCTCTGCGTACATGTGACACAAACGGAGACGGAGAACACGGGTCAAAGCGACTGCGAGGCGATTAGAACCACTATTGTAGAAAAATTTCAACGTCTTTCCAGAAACGGCAAGATTCTAGGAAAAAGACTGTCGTCATTTTTTCTTTTTTCCACAAATTGTTTTTTCTCTTCCATGCCTTTGATGTTCAACTGTCATTAAACACAATTATTCTCGTTCAATGTTATCGACAAGTTTCGCAAATTTTTCCACCCGTTCCGATGATTACAAGGAATTTAATCCAAGCGTGCAATATAAATCATTACAGAAGCACAGATCCAAGAAATTGTCGCACGAAACAAATGTCCGCAATTTCTTCTCTAGATTTTTCACAATTGTTTTCATTTTTTAGGTCAAGTCTTGCTCGTCGAGAGAATTAATTCGGGATGTTTTTTTTTACATACTTACCTAGTTTCAGAGATTTGCTTAATTACTTGTAATATGAGAAATGAAAATCTTTCTGCGTATTTGTATCAAGCTAACTTGTTTTTTATTTATTTTATTTTTCAGGCTGGTAACTTGGTGATATTTCAGTCGTATTGTGCGACGTGATCTTGCTTCGAGAAGACGAGGAATTGTAAGTTGTTTAATTTTTTCCTGTTTACATGTCGTGTATTTAATCGGAACACTTGATTAAAAATTTCGAAGATGTCCGACGTTGATCTTCTTAATTAGATGCGATTTCTTCGTTCGTCTATTTTTCGTTTCAAATATCTTTGTAATACTGATTTCGTATAATACCGGAGTTCCAGAGTCGGATAATATTTTGTGAAAACTTTCGGTATCTTATCTGCTGTTCCACGAACAACAAACTATATAGCAATATCATTTCTATCATCCTTCGAGTCGGATTGAAAATTTTTTGAAAATACACACAGCGACGCAACAGGAAATTTCTTAGAACGTCTTCAGATATATTGGTTTGATTGCCAATGGTCACAAAACATGTTGTATTATTTACCATATCAACTGACTGCGAACCGCGGTTAATCGATTTTTATTTTATCATTTGACCCGGGAGTTCCAGGAGCTGTAACATTTATTTACCCGACGTACACGGATTACATATCACATATTTATTTCTCTCCACCATTTCGACTTTATACGTATATACACACACATTCCATGAAAGTTATATATTGAAAAACATTGGTCGTTTAAAAAAATACAGACATCGAAGTGAATGGGAGCTTTTTTTTTTTTTTCCTCTCTCATTGTCTAAGTTACTGTAGAAAAATACTTTACGCATGTGTCATAGATGAAGAAATTAAAAAAAAAAAAAAAAAATCGTTTGAAAAAATTGATGATATAAAAGCAACGATGTAATCAACGCAACGCGTAACGTTATCAATTAAAAACTGCGTATAACATCGAGAACCTCGCGTGTAAAATTCCCCAAGGTATAAACGCTGCACTTGTTGCGTTATGTACTAATATACATACAATACGTGAGAATTATTCATTGTTCGAATTAAAAACCAGTGACACGGAAATTCTCAGGATATTTTCCCCCCTTCTCAATCCAATCTCTTTGTATTCCGATTGATTTTATTGTTGTATACCGACATTAACAGTTTACAGAGTAGACTTGTGGGTAAAATGAGTTATAAAGAATTGCGACAAGGCGATGATTCGATTTCTTGTTATTTTAATCTCACAGTTAACGTATTTTATTCGTTCGTTATTTTATTTATTCCATCAATTCTTATTCATTCACCTTCACTATTTATTTTAGAATCTTATTGTTTTCGTGCTAAACACATCAACGAAGGAATAATTTTTTTCCGCATTAAAATTCTTCTTTAAAAATATATCCGTTACCGAATAATCGTAAGTCTTGTGTTTTATATAATGTATCAGTTTTTTCTTGCTCTCAATGACATCTGTTTTTAAATCGTAATTCGTCTCTGTGTGCTTGCGTAAATTTTTTTTTTTTTTTCTTTCATCTTTCTACGCTCATACATCACGCCTTATTAACTTATTTCACCCATCCGTTGCAATACACAGGCATACTATGCATATTTTATCTACACGAATACATACGTTTACAATATACGATAAAGTGCGGCAATTATGAAGTCTACAATATTATACACGCGTAATTAAAGCTTATCTTTGAATTTGTTTTTATTTATCAAACGTTGTACTCCTTATATACATGCACATATGTATATATATGCACGTATGTAATGCTGGTACTACGCAGCCGCTCGAGTCAGACGAAAAACAAACTTGAGATGAAAATACAATAGCATCTTGTATAACGTGTGTTCAATTTTTCTTCATCTTTCACGAATTATTACAATTTCAATTAATTTTCGTTTTCCTTTTTTGATGAATTTTCATTAACCTTGGCTGACGTGTGAAAAGTATTACTTTCGGTTTCTGAAATCACTTTTCTTCGAACTTCAACGAATCGTTGCGTTCCCGAATCTCTGGAATCGGAAGATGTCGAAAACGCCTGGATAAAAAAATTCGTAACTTGCAGGATTTTACAATCAAATGATGGGCACGAAAAATAACCAACAAAAATACACTTTTTCTAAATAAACGATCAAGTTTTACCGAGTTTGTATATTTATAATTGAAAAAAAAAATTTACACATGCTTTGTTTCTTAGAAATTATTTTGTTTCGTAATTTTGCTTTCAAAGCTCTTTCATTAGGCTGCCAAGTCCTATGTTTTCGAAATCATCGCGAAAGTTTGTCGGACGTACCGACAGACTCGTAACTTTTCGTGACGATGAAAAGTAGCGCAAAAAAAAAAAAAAAAAAAAAACCACCGTTTCTCCGACTTGTTTCATCCGTCGTAGATAATTTTTCTCTCAGAAATGTTTTGTAAAGTGGTTGAAAAAAAAAAATCACAGCTGTTTTTTTTTTATCTCTCGTTTTACCTCTTCTTTATACTTTTTCTTATTCGAAATCGACAAAAGAGATCACGAAAAATGGAAGTCCCGGGCGAATGTCCTCACTCGCAATATGTACGGCGAAAAGCAATATCGCCCGGTTGATTTGTTATACAATTGTTACACGTCCTCCCCCCTCCCTCACCGAGCTAGTCAGATACTCTGTCTATTTGCTTTGCTGCTCTTTCGTTTCATTGTCCTTCTCCTCATCCTCGTTCCCCTGTTCCAACTCAGTCAGATGTAACTACTAACTCTTGACGGGCGTCTTATTTTATCGCCGCAGGTAAACATTATATTGCTTGCAACGGTGTTCGGGGTTTGGGAAATCCTCGTTTCTCGTTTCGTTCCCTCCTTATACGATTCCCAGACGATACAACTCGGCGAAAAGTTTTATTTTTATTTACTTTTTATTTTTATTCATTTATTTATTTATTTTTTTTTTCTTACCTCCCTTAAAACTTTCCTCTCTTTTTACACTTCTCTTATTACACACGATCGTGCAGAGAAAATCTAAAAAGATGAGAAAAAAAATGACGGAATAAGAATGCATATTTCCATAATCCGAAAAAATTGAAACTGAAGGAAGAAAAAAAAAAGTTGAGAAGACTTTTAGCGGGATTTATTTTCCTTGGTCAAAACTCGAGCTCAAGTTTTCTACATTTCCAGATGAAAGTAAATATTAAAAAAAAAAAATAATTGACTGTTCAGCTTAGGAAGAATCAAAGTAAACTTTGGGAGACAAATGAAAATTGTCAATTTCTTTATAGAATTTGAAGTAAAAAGATTTTTATATTTTTTCTTGTACCGACACATAAAATAATACCTAGATTATTCTCGCCCATTTGTTATAAATATTTTAATTGAAAAGAAAAATACGATGATTTTTGCGGTTTGCTTTGCTAAGTTTGATTTCTCTCGAGTTGATGCAGGGTATATTGTTATAATAACATCTCGCGGTTAGAATGCGGCGAAACCACTTCGTATAGTAATTCCAACTTTTTAGAGCCACGGGAATGCCGGCGGAGCGCATAATGCGAGAGACATATGACAGCTTTGTCGTTTTGTAGGCGAGGGAACAGTTACAAGTATAATAAACGTTGACCGTTAAACGCGAGAAGAAGATGGCACGGCGAAGTTGAGAAACGGAATAAAAATGAAAATGGGATAAAAGGGACTCAGGCTGGGGATACGATTACGCAAAAGAAGGGCGGAGAATTTCAAACTTTTTTCTGGTCAAACTCGGTGAAAATAAATCAAATTTTTACGGAGTGTCAAACTTTCAGCCGTCGGGTTTTCGATCATTCGAAACTTGGTCGTTTCTTCAAAGTTTCAATTCTTTACTTCGACTTTCGCCGCCAAATAATTCGGAATTATACGCTTTCGGAATATCAAGACCGCCCGGATTTACGCGTTAAAAAAAAAAATCATTAGAATCTGTTGTAAATTTTATGCTACTCTGAGATAACGGAAAATTGGAACATTGCAAGCTGATGAAAAAATCGAATTTCAGGCTTTTTCAATATGGATTAAAAAAAAGGGAAACAAAAAATTGACCCGGCAGATTTTAACTTGACGATTTTCTCCGCATCTTTCGGCACACATTTTTACAACGTTTGCAGAAACGACTCGAATAAAATGATCAGACGAATAGTCAAGATACAAAAATCGACGCGAATCGCGGCGTTATAAAGAGCAAGCGATTTCTTTTTCTAGCGACGATAAGAGAAGTTTACCGCACCCCCCCCCCCCCCCCAAAAAAAAAAAAAGAAAAAAACCCTCGAGGCCCACCCCACGTGTATTCTGAAAACGGTGTCATCGTCGTCTCGTCTCGTCTCATCTCCTCTCATCTCATCCCCTCCCAAGTCCTCCTCCCCCTCCCTCTCCTCGACACTAAAACCCGCACTTTATTTCTCGAAATAACCTTTGTAGTGGCGAATTCTTAAATGTCTTTTTCCACCACGGGGTTGTTGGGTCGCGAGGGGGAAAAAAGGGGAGAAAGAACCTTGTCCGTGACAGGCGGTTTAAGCCGGTGAAATGTACTCGTGGTTCTACACACGCACACAGAGAAATTCGCGAGATTCATCTCCGACTCCGAAAAAGAGAGAATCAACCTTAGCCTTCTCACTTTATCCCGCGATTCATCCGGCAACGTTCTTTTGACCGACGTTTCAGGACGCGGCGAATCTGTTTTTGGTTTTTACGAGCGGGAATCGTGAATTTTCTACCACCCCTTAAAACCTGACCCCTTGATGTCTTTCGATCAGCAAGAAAATCGCAAAACGATCTTTTTCACACCCCCACCACCGCCCTCCACCAACAACGCTGCCGCCAAAATTGAGACAGCGGCGATCATTTTCTATGGGCGATGTAATGGGATAATAAAATTTATCATCATACATCCCTGGCTTTTCCTTTCTTTCTTTCTTTCTTTCTTTCATTCTCGATTCTTCGCCTCTCGGTATTCCTCGTAAATCAAAGGTAGAGAATTCGAGTCGTGTAAGTCAAATGAAATTTGAATAACAACAATGCCCAAAAGTTGTCAGTAAATTTTTTGAACAAACCATTGCTTGATAATTTTTTTAGGGAATGTTTCTTCTCGTCGTGTGAAATGAATTCGTTGATTTGTGTGTGTGTGTGTGTGTTTTTATTTTTTTCTTTCGTCTTATCGTGGTTATCCCTTTTCTTTTTTTTTATATTCTCGTTTATTTTGCACGTCGGTCGAATCGCCGAGAGTGGCGAAATAAGAGAAGAACGAGAAAATTATATGACAAGTCTTTACGAGGACGTTGCGAGAGATGCGGAGGGTGTGTTTCTTTTATACCTGAAACATCCGATCGTCTCGCGTGCCACGTCCGTTGGTCCGTGTTTATTTTTACGATAGGACACGAAAATCTCGCAAGCTCTCGACGAAAGACGAAACTCCGTCAAGTCTCTTCGTCCTCCTCCTCCTCCTCTATTTTCTTTCACCTGACGTTTTACTTTTATTATTATTTTTACTTTTACTTTTATCACCGCAACAATTCTTCCCTATTCACGCGGCGAAGATTTGATTCAACTTGAGAGGGCCGTATCGTTTCTACGACGTCATCCCTCCACCACCCCCTCCCCTAAGCCACGTCCTCTTATTTTTCACCATCAAACCGCAGCCACATGCAATCTTTATGCACTTCTTCGCCACATCCCTCTTGTGTACGAATTTTTTTTCTTACTCAGGTAACATAGGATATAACTGTATATGATACATGTATATATATATATGTATGTATGGCTCTTATATTCTTTCTTATTGTTTTTATCATTCCTCTAACGTTTCTCATCACATATTTGGCATTTTTTTAATTGAACACTTTCTCAACGTGTCATTGATGTATTCAAGTAATTCTTTTTGATCAAAGAATTCATCGTGATGTTCAACCTTCGATAATAATCTATTTCATCATACATTTAAAGACCGTCCCAACTAAACGCGTCAATGGTAAATGACCAATCAAACAACATACCTGCTAGTCAATGACCATCGCATAAAAACTTGAAATTTTCAATCACATGTTTAGCCAGAGGCAATTCTATCACTGAATTGTTGAAAATACATCTTAAGGAGACCTCGAAACTAGCGCTGTGCGATTAATCGATAAATCAATACCGTTTAGATCAATCGTTTTTCCAATCAGTCGATTAATTAACCGTTTCGATTGATAATTCTGCAGGTCGATCGGCACGTGAATAAAAATTCGAGAAACGATTATTCACAGCACTATTCGCACCGCGTTCGTGTCAAAAAAAAAAAAAAAAAAAAAAACAAAAGAAAAAAAAAAACATCTTGATATTAATAGATCAAATATCACGAACCTTGTGGCGATCAAGATGCTTGATCAAAAAGTGAAACCGAACGTTCCTGAATTCAATCGCGCCGTCATTCGAGCGGCGAAGGAAAGCAGCAGAGAGCATTGAACGACCATGACCATGAAGTGGAGCTGGATTGGTAGCCCAAATGTGTTTCGCCGTGCGTTTCAAGCGCGTTAAGAGACGAAATCGCGCTAGTTGCGAGGGTCGAATACTGGTTTCCACTCAGATCGAACAGACTGCCGCGGTACGTATAAATCTCTGTGGATGGTAGTTAGTATTGTCCCATCGTTCTCGGCCGAGTCTAGTCTTGAGGGTTGTTTTACTCCTGGGTAAAATCTATTGCCACCCCCCTTCTTCACCACCACGGTTTCTCGGTTTTCACTGATATTCCACACCAGACGGAGTTCCGTACCGGTTAGCCTTGGTCTGCCAATGTCTTCTTCTTATTCGGTCTCTGGTGTTGCATACACATGTATAAGCTGCTGGACAATTTGATAATTGGGATCCTATGACAGGGTAGAGGATGCGGAGTGATTTACGGACTGACCGTTTCTGTATACTTCGCTCGATGTGAATATTCTACGCATGCATGCATATATATGTATATATATATATATACACACACGCGCACCGCGAAGAGGGAAACCACCCTGCGAACAAAACACAAATTTTGAAATATCTCACGGACTTCCTCATCTTCACGTCGGTTTCTCCTACTTTCCTTAAGTATAATGTAACCCGGCTGCTGCACTGCCGAGGCTAGACGCTGTTTTGTCTCTGTATGGCGGCACGATGCCGGAACCGTTGTGTAATTGAACGATTAATCACCCCGGATGCGTTAATCATATCTGCACACTCGAAGGGTTCGAGAAACCGAAAGACAACATCCCACTGCTCGCGTTTTTTTATTTATTTGTCTTTTTGTCTTTTTGTTTTACAACGACTGTGTCTTTCGATTATCGGGACGGAATGAAAAACAGTTTTACAGAATAATTAAGCTGGAAAGATAGTTTTTTTTTTGTATTTTTTTTTTTTTTTTCCTGTTCGAGATCATTTTCATCATCGTGAGAAGTGACGAGTTTTTTTTTTCCTTTCACACTCGGTATTATCAGTTAAAATTCGATCTACGCTTGATTACTACCGTACCGATAGATTTCTAAAATTGGAAATAGAAAATACAATAGAAAAAAAAAAAAACAAACAACGGTATTTGAAAAATGACATCTAAGATAATTTAAAAAACTGGTTATCGATCGAAGTTGATGGAAAATCAATTCAGGAATAAATACCATCGTAAACAATATCATTGATTATATTTCTAAAAGTATATCGAATTCTCAATTCGCTTCCTTCTTTTTTTTCTTTCGCTAGATTTTCGTTTTTTCTTTACGAAAAAAAACGTGTGGAAATAAAATTTCGTTTCACGTATCCCATCGCCGTGAATTGCATCGCGTTAATTTTCTTGTGACCAATGTCCGGTTGAGATATGCACCCAATGCGGGGGCGTCGGTCGATCGGGGGGTGGTGGCGACGGGGGGGAGGGGGGGGGGGGGGGGGGCGAAGTGAACCGTAGGTACGTATGTCGACTAGCTGATCGCAGAAACGCGAACGGATGATTGAATTAGCCAGGCTCCCAGGCGTTGCCGATCGTTTTAACGCCGGCTTAATTGTTGTACTTTCACTTGCTCGCTTTTTCGCCATCCGCTTTTCCGGTTCTCCGATTTAGTAGC
This sequence comes from Neodiprion fabricii, assembly GCF_021155785.1. Taxonomy (NCBI): domain Eukaryota; kingdom Metazoa; phylum Arthropoda; class Insecta; order Hymenoptera; family Diprionidae; genus Neodiprion; species Neodiprion fabricii. Next base: position 2,178,879 of record NC_060245.1, on the reverse strand, counting down.
CTCCCCCCCCCCCTTCCTTTTCTTCACCTTCCCCTTCCGCCGTTTCCTAGCAGCTCGCTCGCTCTACGCTAATTGATAATTACACCGATATTATAACCCATTCAGTCCAATTAAAATTTCAAATAATCATTTGCCTTCTCTTTCGTGTTTGTTTATTTTCCTTCTTTCTTATATTTTTTTTTCATTCCTCGTTACGGACAGGATTTTCTTTCCTCTCGCATCTTTATTTTTCAACATTCTCCCGTGGTGCGGTATGTTTTTCTTTTTTTTTTGTCTATTTCTCTTTATCGACTTTATTTATTTTTTATTAAATATTTTTCGCTACCTTATAATTATTATTTTCAAATGTTATAGATATGTACATATATATTAACATCGAACTTCCGCAGGTGCATGAAAGTTTCTCATTTAACCACATATCTCTAGATATATGCAATACACGCGGGAAAAGATAAAAAATAAAATTGGTCAAGCTACGGCTTTTAACCCTTTTCGTGGTGCGAGAAGGGAAGGCAGAAACGGCGGCAACAACAAAAAGTACTCATTCAGAAACCTTGACGCGATAATTTTTAGAGGTTTCTTTCTTTTTTTTTTGTTTAAGACACGCGCGTTCATGTACGGACGATTCTCCGGAAACTCCACGACACTTTGAATATTTTCGAAGAATAATATTTTTTCTTCAATAACTTGAAAGTTAAACTCTGAGAAAATCTTATCGTAACTAATCTGCTCAGCGGTAAATGTATAATTCGTTACACAGTTGGAACTCAAAATGTGGAAAGAAAAAATCACACGAGACAGTTTTCAAAGTGATATGTTTCATATTAAAAAAATTGCTAATGAATACGTGATTTCGTTTCGTACTGAGTTTAAAACGAGCATCGTGATTGCGGAAGAATCCTCCATATATTGTATATATATTCACGAATCCTTATCAACCGGGAGTGTCTCGGTGGGTTTTAAAGAGAGAGAGAGTGAGAGAGAGAAGGGGTGAGAAAAAAAGGGAATGAGAAAGAGAGAGAGATACATAATACAGTCGAGTTCGGCGAGCGCTGGCCATTTCCTAGCAATTTCCTGAGGCTGTTTTTCATAAAAGTGAACTTTTGAACCGCTCCCGCTCACTTCTCCGCCCCTCTTTGCCTTTGGAATAAAATATTTCGTTAAGTAGCCACCGCTGGACACTCGGAATATCCCCCTTTCTCACCCTCCAAGTTCCCGACACCATAGCTACGGTTATAAATGACTGTACTCACCTAAATTTTCACATAATTTTTCTTCCCTTTCGCAGTTTTTTTTTTTTTTTTATTTTTTTTCGTTCATTTTTTTTCTATTCAACTCTTTTCTCCTTTTTCTTTGTATGCCTGTTTGTCTGGTTGGTTGTTCGATTACGACTTTTCATCGCTGCTAAGTAGGTGCGCGCCTTTTACTCTTGTACGTAAAATAGCTGACCAGCCTTTATTCCAAGTTAGCAGCAATACGCGGATGATTTGTATCGCACGTGCTTTTAATATCCTTATTACTTTTAGACAATTCTTCGTTTTCGGCTTTCCATAATTTAAATTTTTCATCGAGTCATACGTTGAAACCAGCAGAATAAAAACATCAAAATGGATTAGTAGGAAAATAAATCGATCAGTCTCGCTTGTACGTTCTAATCTCGATAATTAAGAACTCAAACAATAAGCTCACATCATTTTCTACCTTAATCTTCACTGTTTTATCTTTTCTGTAATATTTCGTAATCTGATGCTAAGTCTCAAATTTTCATCGACGTAAAATTTGATTTTTTTCCCAACATAGTTTATCACGCGATTTTTTTTTCACCTCTGTTTACCGCTTTACCGTTCAACTTCAATTTCGTTTGCTTGTTTTCCCACCAAATTTAAGCTTTTTTCGATAGTATTATTTTCAAATAAAAATTTTTCTCCCTCTCACTTCTCCGGCGGAAATTTCTTAAATATTTTAACCAACTGTTCAGCAGTTTTTTTGTTCCTCCACATTTTTCATTTCCCTGTCGACGATCAATTTATCAACATACATCGGAAAATACAGCATTACCTGCATATGTATTTTCGTTAAACGCGGGCCAACTTCTGGCGCCATCCGACGTTGGCTTTCAGAACTAGAAATTGGATTCTGGCCTGTGGCGCACGCGTGACGCCAAGCGTTCGAAAAACAACGGTAATTCAAACGCAGAGGTCGGTTTCGCTCAGTCGGCAACAACGGGATCTCCAAATCTACCTCTAGCAGCTCGATACGACGCATCGGCCGCAATTATTGCCCGCTTGACAGTTGCGGCAAGTTTAGTCGTAGCGAAGTAAAAAAAAAAAAAAAAGAAAAAGAAAGGCGAGTAGCAGAGAAAAAAAAAATCCAAAAAAACCCCGTATAAAAAAGCAAAAAAAGTAAAAAAAAAGCAAAAGATATTAAAAGTAGTTAAAAGAATTGAAAAATCCTGCAAAAAAAAAAAAAACATTTAAAGAGGAAAGAAAAATTGAAGAAAAAATTAGTATCTCAACAGGAGAATGGGACAAATTTTTTTTTTTTTTTTTCACAACAATCTTCTGTGATTTTCTTTCGTCGTTTATCTTCTCGTAATTTTCACAATTTACGATACGTATGTCGTATACATATATGTATATGTACGTATGTACGTAGGTGCGTCAAGTCGATTGAATTTCGAATACAAATTGGCGTAGTTGTTTTTTTTTTTTTTCTTTCAATTCGAAAGTAAATTCCGCGCGTACGCAAGTCAAAGTTTAGATTGGTCGGGCTGTTATTTATGTGGAACCAATCGATGGGTGACTACACTGCATACGGTATATCTATATCTGTAAGGTATATCGAGGGAAATTCGCGGTATAACTCGGGTGTAGTATCGCAGGCATACATTCATACACGTGTGTATGTATATAACCTTTGTAGGTAGGTAGGTAAAGTCCTCAATCAAGACGACAAGAGTGCTTGAATTTTCAATTAAAAAAAACCTCCGGCCTTTCAACTCTTCGATCTTTCGTTCTCACGAACGCAAACATATATGCATATGCAAATACACGAAATGCAATTGTGTGTAGTATGTGTATACCCATCTATTACACAATCCGTACATATCTGTATGATATGCACGATTTAACAGGGAAAAAGATAGAGTGAAGTAAAATAAAATAAAAGAAAAAAAAAAAAAAAGACCGTGAGCAGAGACGATATTTATAAAGGAAAATAAATCTGTTTTCGTTCTCCTTTCATTTCTTTTTCAATGTTTTCCACGTTACGTAATTATCGTTTTAGGGATTGAATTTATGTACATACGGTACTCGATGAAAATCAATGATTAAAATCGGATGAACAAAAACGATACTAACCCAGCGTTAAAAACTTTTCATATACAATTTCTTATCTCGTCGATTAAAGATTGGCGAAAAAAAAAAAATGTGTAAATGATAAAACGATTGAAATAGATATATAATATATATTTTTTCAGCGAACACGTAATAGAATACAATTGAAAAAATCATGAGAATTTTTAAATTTCTTATGTAAAAAATCTGTTTTGATAGAGTGTACACGTATGATACTGAACGGCTGGTAGTGACGCATTATACAAAAACATGCACCCCGTGATTTCAGTCTGCATGACGGTTGAAAAGTATGGGTGGTGCACACAGTTGCAATCGTTGCATGGTACCCATAGGTTGTGGCGAAAATTTTTTCGCACTGATCGGTTCCCCGCCGCTGATTTGCCGGGGTGCAACACGCAGATCGTTTCATGGGGCGTGTGCGTGCAAAATTTTGACGCACTAAAACCAACGCATCGCGTACCTCGCATCGGGATCACCGCCGATAATACACTATACACGCGATGAGACCATGGGACATGGATGGCCTGATTGGGGTGCAACTCTATGTGGATGCAGTTTAATTTATATTGCATCACAAGCCAGTCGCATCCACAATCGTTCGTTCGTTCGTTGGTTTGCAAGCGCTGCCTCCGCGGTCGCGAATTTTTGTAATACGTTTTTCAAAAATCATTCACTTTCTCTTTCTCTCGCTCTCTCTCTCTCTCACCGCCTCACTCTGTCTCTTTGTGCTTATTTTTCTTTCGATGTTTTAGGTCGGTGTCTTCAACTACGCGGTTTTTTACTGTGCGAGTGTGTACCGAGTTTCTCTTGAACTCGACTCCATTCTTTTGCAATCTACCGTTGCACCAGAGTCTTACGTTCCGAAAATTGATGATGACCTGAGCTTACGATATCATCGATAACCGCATCATCGCTACTGACATAAACTCTTCCGCAGCTTCCCGTTAGCCGTCGGTAAGTCTTTTTCAAACTACATTCAATGTCCGTGAGTTCTGACGCTATATAATGTCTGACACCTTCGGTACGTTTCTACTGTAACCATAATTCTGATATAACTACATGCACAATCTATGAATTGAAGCCGGTAATTTTTTTTTTCTTTCTTATATTCTAAGGAGCTTTGCCAGTGCTAGTCAGTTTTTCTTTTTGCAAGTGAACCAGTTCGTCTATTAAAATCTCAGTTTTTAGTGCGGAGTGAATTTTGGAACTACATTTTGAATAACCAAAACCGGAATTTTAGAAACGAAACAAAGATCGATGACTAGGGTTCGACTTTTTTGTAAATTTAAACTCCTTGAGTGATCTCTGTTTCTTTTTATTTTCACATTATAAATCGATGGTTAAATCCGAAGCCATAAGGCGCGGCGTCCTCGGTTTCTGTTTTTTTTTTTTTTTTACACATATAATGCAGTAACTCGATCCCCAATTGAAATTCAAAATGTTTGAAAGGAAGGGAGGAACGGCATATGGTCAATTAAGAATAGTAAAGCCGCGATCCAAAGTAAGAGAAGCAATTACCCTCGATGTTGACCGTTTCCTATATCCAAATACACAGGCACACACACACACACACACAGGCATGTGATCCAGACATATCAGGTTTCACTATAGGCGTATTGGTGCTCCGATGTACGTCGTGACTTAATCCTGTTTTGCTGTCTGCTGTGCACAGCATCTCAGCATCCTCATCTTTCCTCATCTCCTTCTTTCCCCGCGTTTTCTTCCAACTCCATAAAAAAAAAAAGCTGACCAACTGGTCCTCGAGTCGTGTTGGACATTCGACATTCTCTATTAACGGTCATACGGATTATACCAACGGGGTGAGTCTCCGACTGGCCAAGATTCTCACGGTGCCTCAAACGGCTGACCCGTTAAAAATGGGAGAGGGGGGACTAAGAAGGGACGCCGGAAATTTTTCGGTCGAGCAAAAAGTGTAGAAATATACCGGCGTATGATTAAAATCAAACATTGTAGAGGGTCGAGGTCACGAACGAGTGTCTTATCGGTTTATTGGATCTTCTGATGGTTCAGAAATATACTTTTGGAATATTGGTTCTCGAATGTTCGATCTTCCGCGAAAACATTATTTGCCAATCGAAGCAATAAGTCCAGAATGCATCATCCGTCTGCATTGAACCGCCTGCGGTGGAAGATTAAAACCGGAAAGTGCTGAGGACTGGACAAGTGGACGAGACTACGAATATCGAGCAGAAAAGAAAGCACTGGGAGTGGAAAAAATTGAACTTGCAAAATGGTGGAGAGTATCTATCTATCTATCTATCTATCAATGTGGCTTATACCTAAAACGAGTGCTGGGTTGGTTGGTGGAACGGGATGTTATTGACCCTCGCATCGTCGATGGTTCGGGACGGATATCGGACGTCTGTAATCCAGCGGCCCGCTGTTTTCATCCCTTGAACGCGCCCGCGTTGAGTCATATAGGCATGCATGCACGGGACTTTTTTTTTTTTTTTTATTTCATAGAATTAATGCCGGACGAGTTTTCCCACTTTTAGAATAGACCAACTCGCCAATCCGTTAGGAACTTGATCCGATACTGCTGCTGCTGCGATTTAGATTAAATCTTACGCGATTGGAACAGGGTCCAGAGTTCGTGTATTTTCATTTCGTATGAAACGAGTCCTCTCCATCTTCTCTTGAAAATTGCACAGCCCCAGCTTCGTTTTTTTTTTTTTTTTTGTGTCAGAGATTTCATTACCTTTACTCCCGCGGTCGAGTCAAGGATTTAGACTGTGACCTGAAGTGGGGAAAACTCTACGGGTCCGAACGTCAGGTGCATACCGGATTTGGGACCCCTTCATTCGGTGCAGACACGTGTGCAGTTGGGACTTTTCTGTTCATTTTCATGGTATTCCTGTTCGCTCGGACCCTTCGTAGTAGTTTGGGTTGCAAGTTACAATGATCGTTTGTCTACTCGCCACGCGTTCGACAGTCGTCACAATTTCGGACAGTTACTACGGTACCTGACCTTCGCACCCCAGAGACACCTTGCTCTTAGCTATGGTTTGGATTGATTCCAGTTTGGAAATGAAGGAGTGCCGGAATGGTTTCTTTGGTTTATTATCCAATGGTCAAACAATTATTATTCATTTTCTGAGGGTTACATTCGTTGGAAAGTAGGAAACGTCATCGACAACGAGAATTTTTCGCATTGTCAACTTATATTTCTCCCAGGGCGTAAGCCGAGGACCTTGCAGTTCGCAAGTAGTAGGATCCAGAATCAGTTTCAGTGGTTGGTGTACTACCGCCCATGTAGGTTGTGGTGGTAGAGCTGCAACGTCCGTATCTAAACCTCCTCCAGCTCTTGCAAAGCCGTCCCCAAAAGCCGACGTCACTGGTTATAGACTCGGCCATGTACTTGTAGGCTCGGGCATGCGAGCATGAACCGGCGGCGTCGACGATGCAGCCATTCTGACTGGATCCACCGTTAGGGTAGAAGTCGATATCACCAATAGCGTCGTCGATACCCAACAAACCACCGTTGGTGTGGATAACCTGAACGTAGGCCGCGTCACCCTTAGCAACTCGGCTGCCTGAGCTCGAGAACCAGAAGTATGGAAGAGCCGGGTCGAGGGCTGCGAAAAATCGAATGGTTGGTAGGGGGTAAAGTACAAGCTGGGAGGGGGTGAAAAATGATGAAAAGTTTTCAACCGTTGGTTACTGATTACGACAATGACCGTTTTTTTGAGGTGTTATGGAACGTACGAGTATATTACCAACCAAAAGTGAAAATGTCAAATAAGAGAATATTGAACACTTGTCGATGAGATAGAAATCTGAAAAGTTCAATCACAACCAAGTTAATAAGGTAATTTTTTTTCGATATCCTCGCCGAGACTGACTTTTGGTTGTCAATACACGTCCCATAACACCTTAAGTGATAAGGATCGATCGTTGACTCTTACGTAATTAATGACATCGTTAACTCGGCTAGCTGATCTCTTCAAGTTTAGCACTTACCGATAACATAGCCGACCGTGTTCGTCGCCTGAAGAGCCGTGAGACCAGCAATGTGGCCGCCAAGGGAGTGGCCGATGACGATCAGCTCGGAAACGTCCATTCCCTTGGTCTCCAGGTAGTCAATCAGCTTTGCAACATATCCACCCACCATGTAGACGCGTCTTCTCGCGAACCCGTAAAGCTGCTTCGATATCTTCGACCAGTCGACGACGATGATGTTGTAGTCACCCTCGGACAGGTAGGCTGCGAGTGGAAGATATTTCGTTAAGTGCAGTCGCGTGCGAACGAGCTTCGTGAGCTTGCGTTAAAACATTGCGCCGGAAGTGGCGACATTCCGGCAACATTTCTTACCATCACGGATAAGGGTGCACGCTTCACTGTTTTTCGAGTTTACCCATCCGTGAGTTATGATGCGAGTTAGTTTGCTGGAGTTCCAATTGCTGCTGGCAAGCGTTTCATCGTCTCCGATGTAGATCTCCTGAGATGAGCTAGGGTTGTCCAACGTGTACAAATGGAAGAATACTCTTTCTGGTAGGAGAAGTTCCGTTTCTTCAAGGGTCTCATTGCTGCCAAGTTCGTCGGTTATTTCAACCAGGTTTCCATCCTCATCTTCCTCGTACCATGTATCTTCGTCCCAAACAACCTCTTCAGAATCATCTTCGTCGTCAAAGTCATCGGTGTCGGTGTCGGTGTCGCGGCGAACGATTCCCGATTGCACTGTAATTTGATGAAAAAAAAATAATCATCTTTCCTTTTTTGTTTCTTTCGATCAATTCATGTAGATATGTGTATTTATTTAATTACTACCAGATCAATATACTTACCAAAGGCAACAGTGAGCAAAATTATTCCCAAAAGGGAAATAAGCTTCATGATTGAATATTATTTGCTCACAATCTTCCGGGTTCACGCAACTACTCAAGTGATGCTTGTACATCTCGTTCTGACTCTTTTATAGGATATTTCATCGCCTCATCAAAATTTCATTGTTAATTGCCGATTATCGATAAAGATAAAAGTAGAATATAATTTTAAAAAAACCTTGTCCGAGGTAAATCAAAATTGGTACGGAGATATCGCTCGTTGATTATCAATCATTATATACGTTTCCACTCTTTTTATCGTATTTACGCGCGACCAAAGCCTTTTTTTTTTTAATTCTAGCAGAGCTATAAATCTAAAAGTGTTCAGATTTTAGGCACGCGAATTATGTTCGCAATATCTTCACAATCTTACTCGATATGATCTGAGCTGTATAACTGTACAGGCTCAATTGAAAGAAGAAGCTAGATAGCATCGATTTCAGTTTTTAAATCAATGATCAAATAAATAAATTAATAAATCCGTACACCGTATCATTAAATCACATCTTGCGTTGGATCTCTTTTTATTAATTTAGATTGCGATATTAAAGTATCCTTGTTCGATTACATCCTATGCGCTCATTCGTGGTTACAATAATCAAACTTTCACCCTGAGATATTCAACTGTATGAATTCCGAAATCGTCAGTACGAAAAGACGAGGTTAAGAGCCACAAAAAATTAGATTTTCACACCAATAAAACGAAGGGCAAGACAGGAGTTTGTTTCCATTTCCTAAGCAATCTTTGCCCAGTGTTATAGCTGTCAAGATCGTTATCGTTTCTTCAAGTGGGCAAACACTACCATGCACCACTGGGCAGGCGTAGATCCACTTTTCGACCCTATCGCACGGTGCGGAGCATGTCATTTTCCGTTCACTCACACCCTTCACGGTGTAGGGTCAAAGGGTAGTTCATTTCCACAATAATTTGGACCTCTCACATCGATACCTAATATTACCTTGTCTCGTCGACCTGCTCAATGCTGTATCGGAATTTTCACCAAGTACTTACATTTAGCATTCCATCAAACCACCTTTAGAAACGGGAATAATGGGAGAGTGTATACGTGGCTTACGATTCGTACATAAAAATACAAATAATTTATTTCTTTCCCTGCGTGTGTGTACATTTGCGTTCATTTCAATAGGCAAAGAACAATAACGATAACACTAAGTCCAGTCATGTGGTTACTCAGTGTTTGGCAGTCTATATCACGCCCAGAGCGTAAGTCGATGAGCTTCCGGTCTCGAGGTAGTACGATCCTGATTTGGTTTCTGTGGTTGGAGTACTGCCACCCATGTAGGTCGTGGTGGTCGAGGTGCATCGTCCCTTTTTGAACATCTTCCAGCTCTCGCAGAGCCTTCCGTGGAACCCGACCTTGCTGACTATGGACTCGGCAAAGTACATCCAGGACCGAGCATGCGCGCATATTTTTACGGCGTCAAGGATGCATCCGTTCTGACTGGATCCACCGTTCGGATAAAAGTCGATGTCGCCAATTGCCTCCTTGAAGCCCAGCAAACCAGCGCTGGTGTGGATAACCTGAACATAGGCCGCGTCATTACGACTAAGTCGATTCTCCGGGCCGGAGAACCAGAAGAATGGAAGAGCCGGATCGAGAGCTGAGGAAAATTTGGATTGTGGTCAGCTGATGCCATTCTTAAAACCAGATCATGTTTCGGTCACCAATTAACGCTGGTGTTGCCTGTCTGCTTATCATGATCATTACCCTTTGTTGATGACTGTCGCGTTAAATGGATGATATCGTTAGCTCAACTAGCTGATTTGATTCAAATTTATCACTTACCGATAACATAGCCGACTGTTTTCGTCGCGTGGCGAGCGGCAAGACCAGCAACGTGGCCTCCAAGCGAATGTCCGATCACGATTAGCTCCGTAACGTTCATTCCTTTTGTCTCGAGGTAGTCTATCATCTCTGCAATGTATTCACCCACCATGCAGACACGTCTTCTCGCAAATCCGTAAAGCCTGTAGGTAATCGTCGACCAGTCGACAAGAATGAGGTTGTAGTCACCCTCGGCCTGGTAGGCTGCAGGTATGAAAGACCAGTTTGTTTAGTTTATTCGCAAGCGAACGATTTTCAGCTTTCAGTGAACGTTGCTGAAATTTCAGTTACTCACCGTCACGAATCTTGGTACATATGATACTTTTGTAAGAATTTATCCATCCGTGAGTTATGATGCGAGTTGGCCTCTTCGAGTCCCAGTTACTGTTAGCGAGAGTATCGTCATCTCCGATATAAATCTCCTGCGATGACTCCCGGTTCGCCTTGGTGTACAAATGGAAGAACACCCGTTCCGGTAGTATACTTTTCGTTTGCGTAAGGGACTCGTCGTCGTCTTCGTCGTCGGTTACCTCCCTCAAATTTCCATCCTCATCCTCCTGGTAAAAGCGATCGGTATTCGGTACGATGGTCGAGGTATCATCATCGTAAATTTCCCGGTCAATGACCCCCGGTTCAACTGTCGTTTCAGAAATTCAATCGCACGTTTTTAACTGACCAGATCATTTATTCATGTATGTTTATCAAATAATTATCTCGTCATTCGCTCACTTATTTATCAATACACTCACCGAAGGCAACCGTGAGCAAAACTATTCCCAGGAAAGTAATCAGCCTCATGATTACGTATCTTTGGAAGCGATTCCTCCTTGATCGGAATCCCCGGAAGACGATACGGCTTAGAAATAACTGTTGACTAGCAAGTTTTACCTCTTTTATATAGAAACGTTGAACGTTTCGTCGGTATCTAATGCTTGATTGCCCTTCATTGATAAAAAAAAAGAGAGAAAAATATTGAAATCCTGTAAAAATTGACAGCTGTTTAGAGATATCATTCGTCGATAAGGAGTAATTATTTATCTTTCTGTCTTTTTATCGGATTCACGCTTGATCTAACAACGGATGTCATTACTTTTTCAACCTTCCTCGCTTCTTCTTCGCCCTCATATTGCTGTGTCGTTCCAGCTATATACCGTTTTCGGAATCAGCAGGGTTTTCACTTTGCTCGTTATTTTGACAGAAAATTTCTTTTAATTCGATGCGATTTGACCGAAGTTGTTTGATTTCATTATTTGGCTAATTTACGATAATAGAACGAAAAAAGAAACTTGCAAGAAGAAAGTAACAACAAAAATTTCATATTACGTACCTTCTTTGACCCTGCAATTGTTGATCAACTTTGTTTACGAAACTTACTTTCTATCATTGTGTAAAATAAATGTTACACGCTTAGTTCAACGGTGTACTTTATTATCTATACTAATAGATTCCATCGAAACGATTACCGAACACACTAATACTTGCATGCTCGAAATTCCTCGACAGCATCTTATCTGAAAATAATCTCTTATCAAAGAAATTGTTTCGAATACCGGATTAAACGTGATCTGTTTAAGGATAAGACTATCCGTTGGTCCAAAAATATTCCGAGATATACGAAATACGAATCTCGAATTTTCGAACCTTTGTCCCGATCATAATTCAATCAGTTGCTTATTCAAACTCGGAAATTAAAATTGAAAAAACCCAGAAGAAAATGCTTGGGAAAATTCGGTTTCCTCGAACTTTCTCAAATCAATTCTCTTCTCTTATTTCACTAAAATTTGACTCATTGATTACTTTTGTTCGACACGTTTTCTCGCCGGTTCCAATCCATTTTCGCAAAGCTGTTTTTAAATCGTCGATACAACTGTTCAAATATTTCTCATTTTATTTCGTGATTGTGAATGTTTCCAAGCTTATTGCTTCTGTGCACTCGCCCGAACAAATTGTTGTTTAATATTGTACCAGTTGCGTTAAAATCTCGTTTATAAGTGTTCAGCTGTTTGCACAGATCTCGCAAATACCGTCACTCGTGTTTGTACAATTTTTCCAATTTTTTTTTTTTTTTTTTTTTCTAAACAAGCCGTCATCCGATGTCGGCGAATTATTCTGTCCATTTGAAGGTCACGACGATAAGTTTAATTGAGATTTTTGATGACGATGAGAGTTCAGTGCGAGTTTCAGGATCAATAATAGAAAAAAGACATTATATTCATATTACGGTGTTAATACGATATGACCGTCAGAACACAAATTCACACAATCAGTCATAATCATTCAAAGATTATCACACAATCAGACCAACGCAAGTATTGGTAATCATGATAAGCCCAAGTAAGAACCGTTCGGCACGCTTAACAAATAATTTGGCCAAGGTTATTTCAATCGATGCCGCTTCATTCGCACATTTATTAGTTAACTGAATATTTATTAGATCAAAAGAGGTCGCGTGCATTTTCGAAATCAGCAGATGACAGATCAGGTATCAGCCGGAACGAAGTTTTTGCCAAAAATTACGCAGAGCATTCGTGGGTCGGAATCTCGAGAAAAAAAAACTATCTTAAAATGAAAAACAGTGTCAAAATTCCAAGAATAACAATTCACCAAGTTTGACTGTTTGAAATTGTTTAAGAATAATTTATTATTCTTCCCATTTTGTGTATTAAAAAAAAACACAGATTATTTCGTTAATTTTCGGAGTGCGGGAAAAATACAATTAAACTTTTTCAACCCTCGATCAGGCAATTTTAAAGCCTGATTAATTTGTAAGCCGCCCGATTAATCCCGAAAGCTGCGTACCTACAGATTCGTTTTTACAAAATAACAGTCGGATAGTCAGAGTCGAAAAATAAATAACAGAGAAGTAAATTTTTCCTGAGGAATAATTAACCTCTGTAGAACGGCGATTTCTTATTTGTCCTGAGGAAGTGCTTGCCGGTCGAGTATGTGGCGAGCACACTTCCGCCCATGGTGCTTTTGCTCTTCAAACTGCATAGGCCGAGCCTGTACTTTAAGTAACTGCTGCATTCTCTCGCAACGAATTCATTCTCGTGAAGCGACTCGGCGAAGTACAAATAAGCCCGACTGTGAGCACAAGTGGCAAAAATGTCAGCGCCGCAGCCTCTTTGCTTCAATCCACCGTTTGGCCAATAATCGGCATCACCCAGCTTTCCGTTGTAACCAAGACGTCCGGCGCTCGTGTGGATCACCTCCACGAACTCGGCGTCCTCCGAAGTCATCCTTGCTTCGGTGTTCGTAAAGTAGAACAGAGGACCGGCCGGGTCGAGAGCTGGAAATCAAGGAAACAAATTTGATTTAGATATTGTGTCCGTTGCGGTGAATGCAATATTGACAGCACTAGATCTCGAATGAATATTGGTGTCGTAAGGTTTTTTTGCAAAATTTAAATTTGACGAATTCAATAAGCTGTCAAAAACCTGATAACATTTGGCTTTCGATGAAAATTCATACTCGAAGGTTTGTTGAGTGGCTGGTGGCGAATCTGAGATCGGATTTGGAATCACGTCTTTTGGAAAATTTTCGAAACGAATTGTGCATAGTGGTCGTTTACCCATGAGATTCGAGACGTTGGAAGATGCCGATCGGCAGGCTTCACCACCGATATGAGCGCCAAGACTGTATCCAACGACGGTCAGCATACTCGTATCCAAGGATCCCGCTTCCTCGAGGTAGTCGATCATTTCTGCTACGTATATACCAACACTGACGATGTTTCTACGAGCGTAGATGTAGCTCCCGGTGGAATAGGTGCTCCAGTCTACGACGATGACGTTGTAGTCGCCGGTCTCGAGGTAGGCTGAAAGTTTTCAGTCAAATCTTTCAATTAGATATAATTTTTGGAAGCAGCGTCGAAACATCGTTAGACTTACGTAAGCCTGTGAAAAAAACAAAAACGTAGCTGAGCTGATCAAGTTGAATTAGATTAAGAGTCTTCTCTGATGTCGAGAAACAGATTAAAGTTACATATTTTTTCCCAAGAGAAGTCAAATTTAACTTTTAAAAGTTGAAAGGTTACTCTGTACTAATTTTTTTTTTACCATTCACTAATCGTCGTACTTTTCTACAATGATGAAAAAAAAAGGCGAAAAATTGTATCACGGTTTTAGAAAAAAATTTCAGACTTACGATGATCAGGAAAAGAGATTTTATTTTTTTTTAAATTAGATCAATCGTGTTAATCGTTGATTAAAAAACTTGGGACGTTGTATATTTTATTTTTTAGATTCATCGGCGATTATTTTAAACTTAAATCTAAATTTGGTTTCTCCATTCGATTCCGTAGCTCTCTCTCTCTCTCTCTCTCTCTCTCTCTGTCTCTCTCCCTCTTTTTCTTTCTCTTTGGATTTTGATTTTGATAAGGTTTATCTCACCGTCGCGAACCGTTATGGGCATGTCGCTTTCGTAGGTGTTTTGCCATCCGTGGATAACAACAATTGTTGGATTGCTAGCGTTGAAATTACTCGATGAAAGAGTCTCGCTGTTGTTCACGTGTAATTCTACCGGCGTCGACTGATTGTCATAGGTGTAAAGATAGAACAAGACATCGGCGTCCAGCTCAGTCTCAGTGTGGTTCAAGTCTACCGGTTCTGTTGTTAGGTCCACATCCTCAATCGTTCCGTTTGGATAGTAAACGTGAGTCCAATTGGCTTGTTCCGTGTCAGGAATGACGTTGAACACTGGAGTGCGGATGAAAAAATTGAAATTGAAACTCTTTCGATACATTGCGGAAAACAATTGGGGACTAATGAGGCTTTAAAAAAAAAAAATCAACTTTTTGTTGTAAGTACTGAGGTTTTATTAAATATGAAAGAAAATCTAGAATATTTTTAGTCTCTGGGTATTTTTTTTACCGACAAATGACCCTGCTTCTTTTTTTTTTTTTTTTTTTACGTGAAACAGATATTTAGCAGGGAAGAATTTGAAAAAGAGATTAAAAAGGATAACCTGCTAACTAAAATTATGTAAGAATTTCAAGAGTTTTGAGTAGGATTTCTTTGAATATAATCTTTGTTGGGGAATAAGGTTTATCAATTTTGATAACATGATGTTTTTAGGCATTACTGTTTTCTTTTTTATTTGTTAAATCTCGAATTTTTGCGAACAGCGTATAGATTAAACACATTTTCTTTTTTTTTTTTCCTCGACTTATCTGTTACTCACCAAAAGCAGCCAGGAGAAGGACGGCATTGCCAGTCTTCATTTTTTATCCTAGTTAGCAGAAGATTTTCCTCTTTCACGATGTTGAAATCTTTTTTAGAATCAAGGTCTCGGCAGATTCTGAATCGACTGACAACGATTTCGTCGGGTAATCGAATTTATTGACGCAAATCGGCGAATCGGCTGTGGACACAAGTGCGTTTGAGCAAACATGTCGACGAATATAGATTTTCGTAGAATGGATGAACCGGCAAGTGATGAAACCTTGCGCACGTGGAAAAATATTTCTGGTATATAATATGACTGATTAAAAACAAACTCAATTCGTTTTTAATTCCCTTCAAGCTGTTTCGTACAGCTCAGAGATTTCTGGTTAAATATTTTTCACTTCATTTTAAGATCGTTTTTATTGAATCTACTCAACGATGTTCAATTATTTATTTTTTATTTTTTTTTCTCTCGCATTACACAGTTGTTTCAATTGCGTCATATTTTCATTTAGGAACCTTTCGACTGTTTTCACAGGTTTTGCGAATGATGTTACTCAGGCTTGAATATTTTTGCTTTCTATTTTTAACCAACCAACATCGAATATCGGCGAATTCGTCCGCTATGCGAAGATTACGGTAACTCGTGAGAAATTCAAACTAACCGAAAATAGCTGTAGGGGTTCGATATTTGTCATACGACTGTAGCAGGATGGCGAGTATCGACGTCATTTAATATCACCGTTCTTAAAAAATTTCTGTAAATCTGTGAACAGGAGTTATGTATTTCCATGCGATTTATCCGGGCGAGATGAATAAGTGGAATCAATCAAAAGAAGACGTTTAAAAAAAATTTAAATGAATCTTAAAATTTTTAACAAAAAAGGACCTTGCCTCTCTCTCTCTCTCTCTCTCGTTGTTTTTTCTAATCTTTCAAAAATTAAATCTATTCACTATTCTTCGTCGAGTTGATCGTTTCGTAGTGAAAATATTGGGGCTAGTTTCGAAATTGAGGATAGATAAAGTGCGTATACTTACGATAATGTTTAAAAATTAACATTCTCATACAAAACTCGTTTGAAAATCACATCGGTCACATAAATGCAAGCATTCGAAGATGCGATAATTTCAGAAGTTTACTTCCAATGCTGAGAACGCTTGTCAGATAATCGCACCAAGATATTGTAAATCGGTTTGCAACTACTTGACTCGCTGATTAGATTGCCAACTACATAATCACTTTGACAACTTCTCTGCGGTGAGTTTGAAATCACCGACACGTATTGTTTTCAAATCAAATCGAACGTTGGCCAAAAATTGCGAGGAACAGTGTAAGAGCTAAAAATGTTTATTCACGTAAGCGCCAGTTGTTTTACGTTTGCTTACAAATTTGTTGTATTTTTATTTTTAATGTCGGAATTTGAGCCCATTTTTTTTTGTTAAACAAGAATAGGCAAGGAACAAGGAATCGTAAGGATATTCGATGAATCGATGAATCAGAAATCCAGGTTGAAATTTTTTTCTACCATTTTATTGAACGTGTTTAAATTTCGATCAATCGATTCGGTTTTAGTCGGAAGAACGTCACCTCAAGATAGAGAATATCAGTTTGGAAACTTGATAATTTCACCTAACAAAGTTAAACTTTCATAAAACCGTCTGAAAAAGAAGATTATTCTACAATTTCCCCAATTGAAAATACATAACATCAAATTCCCTCGATATAATTCCGCTTCCTCGATCCCCGATCACGTAATTCTTTCATCCCAGACTTTAAACCGGTCAAATAGGTCCGCAAGAGTGGTGTAAAAATCAGTTCACCAAACATGGCAGCGAATATTTATCCGATTGAAACTTAAATAATATTCAAAATGATCGTCAACCTCTGGCAAACGGGGCTGCAGAATTTGTCGTTAGGTAAAAGGTGCCGTTTACTGTTTTGTCCAGGGTGGATCCGCCCATTATGGAAGAGCTTGCGGAGTTGCAAGCTTCGGCCTCGTATTCGGAGTAGCTTTCGCAGGCGTAGGAAGTGTAGGTGTTGTTACTCTGGATGATCGACTCGGCGAAGTACAAGTAAGAACGCGAGTGGGCGCACATTGCGAAAATATCAAGGCCGCATCCTCGCTGAAACCAACCGCCGTTCGGCCAATAATCCACGTCGCCAAGTTCTCCGTTGTAACCAAGACGCCCGGCGCTCGTGTGAATCACCTCGACGAATTCGGCGTCCGTTGGTTTCAAACGTGCGAACGTGTCCACCATGTAAAAAAGCGGACCGGCAGGATCCATGCCTGAAAATTGGGAGATATTTTTTTTCAGGGAGTCAACTGCACGGATTTTTATTGTAAAAATATAGCGTTGGTAAAATTGACGAAAGGAGCTATTTGTTAGATTGACGTAAAAAAATATTCTACGGATATCCGCGCCAGAGTTTTTTTTTTTTTCATAGCGTTTCGCGAGTCGAACGTTCTTTTAACGCTGATTTTCGAAATCGGCTAACCCATTCAAAACAAATTATTGTAAGTATTCATGTTTATTTTACACCACATCTGTTACAATCGAATGTCGTCAATTGTTTTTTTTTTTCGTTTCCTTCTTTTTTCTCAATCAAAATTATATTTAAAACTGTAGGGAAAATCGTTTCGAATCGTTTGTTTAATTTAGAATCTTGACGCTGAGGTGAATTGATTTCATCCTTGATTGACACGATTTTGGCAAAACACGATTGCCATAACTTACAAATTGGTATTTTATGTTATTTTCTTATGTCGTGGCAAATCGTGGTTGAAGTAATTCCAAAACTTCCGAATCTTTAAAATCAATGACGACTTTCGAATTGTTTGAAACGTGCAATTCCCCCTCCCCCCCCCTTTTTTTGCTGCATCTTTTTTTTTTGACATTCAAAGTGATTGAAATAGCGTTAAAAAAAAATGTTCGCCCGTCCGTTTGCAGGAATTAGAAAAGTCAAATCACCTTCACCTCTCAGATCGATATCATCAAGTTGATATTGAAATTTGTGAAAAATTAGACATGAATATTTAATATCATATTAAAAATAGTATTCCGTCACCGTCTAACAGTAGCCATCAAAAACTGACCTGATCGAAATCAGCACAAGTATTTTTAAATTCGTTAAATCTTTATCATTCAACGAATTGTGGTCGACTTTCAATAATCGTTCTCGAAATCGTTTCTTCGTCTCGTTTCTTTTCTCTCTGTTTCTCTCTCTCTCTCTCTCTCTGATCTCTTCACAAATTTTCGTATGGTTCGTATCGTCAATATTAACAATAATTACCAACAATTGCGCCCACGGTGTTGCTCGCGGATCTTCCCGCCACGCCGGATATGTGAGCTCCGAGAGAATGTCCAGCGATTATCATGTCTTCCACGCTGGATCCCATCGCCTCCAGGAAGTCGATCATCAGCCCTATGTATTCCCCAATCGTCACGATCTTTGTGCGGGCGGTAACGTAGTCCGAAAGCGCTTGAGCGCTCCAATCCACAAGGATAACGTTGTAATCGCCAACAGCGAGGTATGCTAACGATCATAGTTAATTTATCCTTCTTGTCAAATTTTCTTCAAAGCTTCGTCGATATTCAATCGTATCTACATTACGACGATTATTCGTAAAGCGTCGATAATTTGCAAATATTACAAAATTAAATAGAAATGATATTGAATTCTTGAAAAAAAAAAAAAAATAAAAAAATACCGCCCTCTAAGATTATTTCAACTTTCTGTTCCTCTCAATATTTTTTTCCTTTTCCTTTTCTTTGTTTTGGCTCTCTCTCTCTCTCTCTCTCTGCGTACTCACCATCACGGATCGACGTGGAGACTTGGTCTGCCTTTGAACTTTGCCACCCGTGGACCACGAAGCGTGTCGGATTGCTGGCGTTGAAATTGCTTTCGGAAAGGGTCGAGGTGTCGAGAAGGTACAACTCCTCCTCTGTCTCCGGGTTCGAATTCGTGTAGAGGTTGAATGTAACCTCTTCCTTCAGCTCGCTCAGGGTGCTAGCCGAATCCTCCGGCGATTGGCTCAAGTCGATTATTTCCACAGTGCCGTTTGGGTATACAACGTAATTCCAGCTGCTTTGCTCGGTGTATCGGATCGTGTTGAACGCTGAATTGATAGCAAAATAATCACGAACCGATAAGATTTCAGACGAAAATATCGTTCCAAAGATTGGTAAAAATTGGCGAAAACTACCGAGTAATGACCAAAGTTCCGTTAAAAATTTATCGAGATTTTTCAAAGTCTAATTAGATCGTTTAAAACCTCATAAAAGCCTCTTCGCATCTTAAATAAATCCTGCAGTGAAATTTTTGTAAAAGTTACGTGTGAAATCATTTCAAGTTCGTCAAGTAAAACGCAATCATTGACGTCCCGGAATTGATTGACAGGATTTCAGTTATTAATTTCCTCGAATTGCGAGAGTTTAATTTCTTTTATAACTAGAAACAAGACTCAGATTCTGGTTTAAATTATTTTTTATCGATCACTACGTATTTTATTTCACAATTTTTAACGATCATTTCCATTATACGATTACCGAAAATAGCCAGGAGCAGAAACGCGTCGCTCGTCTTCATTGCGCCGATCCGTTTTTCAAAGCAAGAGTGACAAAAATTCCTTTTCCATTTAACGGAGAACCAGAATCAAAACTCTTCGCCACGCCGCGTTGGCCGAATGAAAGTGTCGATCCCGTCGGTTGGATCGATTTTATACGGATCACGTGAATCGCGAATTTTTGCCAATTAATTTTTTTGCAGCAGATACGTCAAAGCACGAGTTTGGTGAATTTGATTAGATATTAATTACACAATAACCGCAGCAAATGAAATCTACGATTTCGATAAGCGTATAAGACTAATTTTCTGTACCGTAAGACTCATTCCAAGTGACTTTTGAAGTATCTTCCTCCCTATTTTGCCATGTATCAATTGTGATCGATTTATAATTTATATCGTTGTCAAACCGAACAATTATCCGCGTGATTATAAATATCGCTAATCTGAATCCATTATACTTGTACTCTGTGAAAGTTTTGGTGAAATTTTTTTTCATCGTTTCGTATTTTGTTTAATTATTTCTTGTTCTCCGATGAGATAAAATTAGAGATAAAAGAAACAGTACTAATGAAAGGCGTGACTCCAGATGCCTTTGAATGATTTCGTGATTTTTTCTTTTTGGCACTTTTTGTCCTTTTTCTATTATATATGTATATATCTGATATCTGATAATATGTCGAGGCAAAGTGAAAATGAGTTTTTAAAGCATTCTTTCTTACCTGACGGAGGGGGGGGGGGGGGGATTATCGTAATTTAAAACAAGAACGGTATAATTGTAAGTAGGTAATATATTTGGAAAAGCGATATTGAGTGTTGAAAAATCGTGTGAATATCCTTCCATGCGGGGATTTCCTCGGTTTTACGTGTTTCACTGCAGGTGGAAAAATTCCTCCGTCATCGTCATCGTCATCGGATCGAAGCGCCTGCGTGAGAGTCGGGATAGTTGCTGCGGATAGGGAAAGAGATGGGGAAAGAGGTAAATAGGGAGAGAAAGAGAGAGCCTCGAAAATGTCGAGGGGGTGGTTCGGGGCGTTTTGCCGGGGTGTTAAGGGGGCGAAGAGGCCGGGGGTGCCGGCAGCCGAGGGAACACCAACCTCCATCGATTTGCCCGTCAGCCGCCATCTTGCCACCCCCCCATAGCCCGCTTCGGCTTTGCTGATACTACTACTACTACTACTAATACTACTTTCGCCACCGCCACGATCACCACTATTTCAACGTGCGTACCTACGTATACCCCATAGGTATACCAATACCGTCGCCTCTGCTACCCTCGTCTAACAGCCGCCCCCCCCCCCCCCCCCCCCCCCACACACACACCTTCGCTCAACCGGTAGACATTTTGAAAAACGATTCACCCCGTGACAACGCCGTCATCGGTTTTTTAACATTATTATTATTTTTTTTTTCCTCACTCTTAGACGTCTCTCCGTTTTTCGCTTACTTCGATTTACGAAAAAAAATCATCATTTTTCCGTCTTAATCTCGTGTACTGTTATTTCATTCCGCTGTGCATGTATTTCTATCGTACCTACTTTTTTC
Source organism: Neodiprion fabricii (assembly GCF_021155785.1). Classification (NCBI taxonomy): domain Eukaryota; kingdom Metazoa; phylum Arthropoda; class Insecta; order Hymenoptera; family Diprionidae; genus Neodiprion; species Neodiprion fabricii. Next base: position 2,157,558 of record NC_060245.1, on the reverse strand, counting down.
ATAAGTTTGAGAAATAAGAATCAGCGGTTTTGTTTGTTGAGGTTTGGATCGCGTAATGTCAGATTTGTTCGCAAACGGGCGTGTGCGGTGTACAGAAAATACCACTTTTATCTTGAGGTGTTAAAAAAATATTCTTTTCCGTACTCCGCGCATACTCATTCACAGACTCTCACCGTACCGTGAGAAAAACGGTTACTTTGTGTGGAGATACGTTGAAAACTCGATATTATAGCTAGGAAAAATAAGTAAAAAAGGACAATTGTAACCCTGAGATCTTTTGGACCGTTTGAAATACCGTTTCGAATTTTATTCTCTCATTCATACAATTCTCCTATTTCCGTCATTCTTCCTCCCTACTTTCCCGCATATAGAAATCGTATGTGAAAAAAAAAAAAAAAAACGCCATCGAAATCAATTCTATGATCCTACAGCCTGAGAGAAGGAAAAAAAAAAAAAAAAAAAAGAAAAACACGAAAGAAAATGAAAAGCCAAAACATTCCGGTTTCCATCTTCACCTGTTCCTCTTTCCCACCGCGAAAGAATCGCGATAATACTTATCGCGAATTTTCCAACTACCTGTGCGTTCGCGATTCCGTGTAAAACGGGTCCCATTAAGAGAGAGGGAAGTGGGAAGGGGCGAAAGGGCGAAGGGGGAGGAGATCTACGCTTCCTGTGCCCTGTCCCTGTATTGCCTGGATGATGACCACCGATGCTACGTATCTCGCAGTTTATCAAAAGCGAAAAAGCCGTCTGTTTATACGACGATCCTCTGCGGTGTCACAGGATGATCATATACCTACATGTATGTACCTACCGAACGTCCCTCAACCCGGAGTACAACAAACTGCTGTCAACCCTATCTTGGTGGTCCTGAAATTATGTTACACCAGTAAACCTCCCCCCCCCCCCCCCCCCCCTTCCAGAAATTACACCCGTTCACGCAAGTGAAAAAATAAAAAAATCTGAAAAATACTAAGTCTAAATTTCATTTTGATTTTCTCATCAGCTTCTTTTTTTTCAAACATAATTTCATGTAATTTCTTTGGCATTCGTCTGCCTTTCGATAAATTTTTATTTAGAATTTTCCTAGCGCAACGATTTTATTACTTGTCAGATTCAATGAATATTTACAGCAAATAATTCTTTTTTTAAGACATGTTCAAAATCGTGAAGTTTCTTTTTCTTTTTTGGTTTCTCTCTAGATATCCTTGTTTTATTTCTCTTCCTTCTCCTTCTTCTTCTTTTGTTTCAATTTTTTTTTTTTTTTTTTAAATAAAATTGAAACATCCTCAAATCGAGTACATATATAAACACAATTTTAATTTCAGAGCAAAACTTGCATAATTTGCGTTATCATACGCACGCTGTTATTACGCACAAATGTGTAGGCATACGATGTCCAGTTACGTACCAACGCGGTTTGGGATGCCGGACGAGAATCGTCCCGCGTTCGTGTCCCTGACACTCAGAAGGACCATCAGTTATAGAGATTGCCGTACAGGCTCTCCCGATATAGACATGGGGCGGAGGGAGCTAAGGGGGACTCAAAGTATGCGGAGGGGTGGAGAAAGGGTGAATTTTTACCACCACGGTGTTTAAAACTTTTTTTAAATCATTTTTATTGTATTCTTCGGTCAATTTTCTAGGCACTTAATGAGTTCTCCTTCTACATCATGATGATCTTCTCAAGACTTTGTCTCATTTTAATTTCACTCTCTTTGTGGTTTATAAAAATACTTTCTCGTCAATATGCCCAATTTCGATAGAGTTTCACGTGTCAATTTTTTTTTTTTTTTTAGACGTATACATGGAATATAATACGAGAAACTTAATGATGGGAGTGAAAAATAGAACTTGACATTTGAATCGGATGGTTCAAAACAGAAGTCAAGTTATTTTTAAGTTTTCCTCTTTTTACGAAGAATTGTAATTTTGGGAGCGGGCGGAAGAAACTGTTGAATGATCGTAGAATCGAAAAAAATCAAAAATTTGTCACAATACGTGATCACATTAAATGATTAGTATTTTGCTTCCCGTTCCTCTTTACGATAACTGGAGTACCTGCATTACTATCCAAATTGAAAACAAAAGCAAAAATAAACTTGACGCGCGAAAATGTCTTGTTAGAATTTATTATTCTTGGCGTTGCAGTCGAAGAATATTTTTCGGTTTTCTCCATTCGCTCGATAATTTCTCATCAATTTTCCGCTACCACCCAAAGTATTCTCAAATTTTGCTCACCCACTTTTCATTCTCTTTATCTTACACGAGGATATTTTCCTACGCGTAGGACGGATAATAATGCGGTACATAAACGGGTTGCGGAAAGGAGCGGGCGGCGGCGGCGGCGGTGGCGGGAGGGAGGGGTGGGTGGTGGTGAGAAACCCATGCAGTGGATACACCTCGACGTTGGCATATTCTCTCTATTCTGGAGGACATTCAGCCCCGGTAATGTGCCGCAGCACCGAGTCGTTTGGAAGGTCCGAATTGCTGGTCGAGACCCACCTGCCTTCACGAGTTTTGGCTTTTGGCGTTAAGAGAGAGAGAGAGAGAGAGAGAGAGAGAGAGGGGACGAAATAGAGAGCGTTAGGAAGGGATGAGAAAAGGAGGTGGACGGGGGGAGTTTGAGCCCCTGAAAACCCCTCGAATCCTCCATGTCGTCCTACGACCCGAACCACCGCCGGACAAACCTCTATAAATTCCCTCAGGATTTTTCTTTCCTCCACTTGCCTTAATTAAAGCCGTCCCTTAGCGCTTCCCGGCCTTCCACCCTCTCTCTAGATTCTCTACCGCTCGTATATTCGCTCTCTCTCTCTCTCTCTCTCTCTCTCTCTCTGCTTTGTCTCTCTCCCAAAATTCACGCGCTTACGTGTGTTTCCAGGGTGTGGGTGTTTGTTCGCTGTGCATCCCCCCCAACCCCCAACCCCCAACCCCTCCACCTCTCGGTTCGAAACTCTATTACACAGGTATAGACAGAAACCACCAACTCCAACTCGAATCCAAACTCCGAACATACAGCAGGCTACCAATTTTCATTCTAAAAAGTAGAGCCGGTCTAATCGGATTTTTTATTTTTTTTTATTTTACCAAAAGTGGTCAAATCAAGATTTGTTTTTTCAATTCAAAGAAATTTCATCTGGGGTTACATAAATGTGAGAAGTATTTGGGCGTAACGATAATTTCTATACTCAACTATATTATCAACAAAATATTTCGTTCGCCGTGTTTTGTATATTTAAAAAATTTCTACTTATTTATTTATTTATTTTTTTCTCACGAAAACCAATGGAATTCCAAATCCGATTCATTCTGTAACCGATTTCTTCACTGACGATCTGGCAATGAAAAGTATTGACAATTCTGTTCGATATAAACGACACATGCTTGCAATATACAAAATTTGATAAAAATGTATAAAATATCACGTGGCCATCGGTTTGTAACGGGTGATTGAAATTATTGTTCACAGTTATTAAACTTTGTTTTTATTTCTCGGGGTAGAAATCATTCTTATTCTTCAACTTCCGTGCAGCTCTGAGCTTTCGCCATTGTACTTCACCTCTGTCTTTACATTAGTCGCAATAGAGCTTTGTGGTATTTTGCGAGGGTGTGGCTTACGATCGTATCCTGTTTTGCCCTGCGCCGCATCTACGCCCCCCTCCCTCATCCCGGCCGTTCACTCTTCTATCTCTCTTCCGCATCCGCGTGATGCGGGTGGAGCAGCAATGTGGGAAACTATAATAATCCGGATGCCGAGGCAACGGAAGAACTCAACGGCAGGAAATTCCGCATAAGAAAATGAGTAAAGAGATAAACGGCTATACAAGCTCTGTTTTTCTTCTCATAAGCCTCGAATGTCGTTCGATTTTGTTGTCTTGTTTTTCGCGAAAGGGCAGAAGGAAAGATTGACATCGATAAAAGAGAAAACGAGAGACAAGATTTTGTTGTTCGTTGATTGAATAATTAGTGGGTAGTATGACTGACGATACGCGGTTTGAGTTGATTGCAAGCTCGACGGGACTTGGGAGACACGGAGAGGATGGATGGTCAAACAGAGAGGGGGAGAAGTGAGAAGGAGGGAGAGAAACAGGGGAGATAATTAATAGACGGCGTCAGTCGAGTCTAAACAGATGGATAGATCGAGACTAATTAGAAAAACGAAGAAGCGAGGCTGATGAAGAGCCGAAGTAGAGAAAGAGGGAGAGTAAAAAATGACAGTAGCACTCAGGAGTGTAAACATAATTAGAAAGGCGTCGTGGTGGAATCGAGAGAGAGAGAGAGAGAGGGAGAGAGAGAGACCTCAGAGTCGGGAATATAAAGGGTTGCGATACGAAGAAAAAGGGGGCTCGTTGTTTGAGGACACACGATCCGCCTTATCCACAAACCCTGCACATGCATGGAGAAACAACAAACGCGAGCGAGCCCGCGAAAAGGAAGAGGAACGAAGATGAAAAAGGGAGGTATCGGGTAAAGAGACGAGGAGGAGAAAGAGGATGAGAAGGTTGGGACACTCAGTGGTCAACGCTAATGGTCTCTGTAAAAACTGTTTGCCCTTCCTCGGGTCGCGCCCAAGTTGGTTGACCTCGTCGACTCGGTTATTCATATCACTAGCCATTCGTGTCACCTTCTCAGATGATCCGGCCTCGTGAATACTCCCGAAAACCGGAACCGAAGGAGCATCAAGACGTACATTTCAAGGCCTGCAGCGTGTCATCACTGGCAGTGATCGTCGCTAATTAAAGACCAACGAGCAGCAGACTATTCGGCACTCCACTTGTGGCACGACACGGTAATACAGTGTCCACGGTATCGATAACGGACGGCCGATACCGTTCGATACGGGATCTGGACACGGTGATCAGCTGTTGCATTCACGCCACACCCGTGGAGCTCCGTTCTGTTCAAGCACTAAACTGACGCAATGATTCTCACGTGGTGCCTAAACGGTCTCACGTGATTACCACCCTGCCACACTGTGACAGGAGAGTTTTCTTATTGCTCAATCCAAAAGGAAATTGGCTGGATATTCAGTATGTCATAGTACATGTCCTACCGATGAAAAGTTCTCATGGACACAAGTACCAAAAATTAGTAGTTTCTGAGATACGGACTTCGGAAGGAAGGAGTCCAGATTTTTTTATATCTATGGATTACGTGATTTTCATAAATTATGAAGCTTCAAGGGGACTTGAAATCGAACAAATCGCTCAAAATACTTCATGGTCGATTCTCAAAGATAGGCAGGAAGCTGTGAGTGATTCCATCGATGCATCGATTCCATCCATGAACTCGCTGGTTTACCGGAAGGATATGCGACGTCGGATTTCGCGGGTAAAACGAAACCCTCCGACTCTTGCAATAATCGACTTGTCCTGTTTTTCATAACAGATTTTAGAAATTAAGTTTAATCAGTGAACCTGACGAACACGGCAGTGTGAAGAAATGAATACCTGAAGATTCTATTCGTCGGAAAGGTTTGGCGCATATATGAATAATGAATGAATCGGAATCCCCAAGCCGACGCGAAAGGTCGGAGGTTTAACGAGGGTGAGGAAAAAGAATCCGGTAATCCGGTTTCACGATTGAAAATCGATTCGGCGATGATGTATATACGATATATATATATATATATATATATATATATATATATATATATATATATATATATATATATATATATATATATATACAAATGCACAACAGCAAAAGACGAGCTCTGGAGGTGATCAGAAGTGGGAGGAAAGTGAGTGCAGTTTTGTGTACCTACCTGCGTGGGTGTTTGAGAAAAAAAAAAAAAAAAGACAAGAGCTAAAAAAAAAAAAGAGCAGTGAACGCGGACGGGATCATAGGGGAAAAACTGGGAAAATCTAGAGCCTGTGGAAGGAGGCGGGAGGTAAAAGGCGGGGTGACATACCTACACCCCGGAAGCTTAAACGCGGAGCAGGCTACTACGCTATGCCATGTGCCGGTTGAAAATATGAATGAAACGAGGAGCTACTGTTTGTCCCTCTTTTCGTTCTTGGCAAACCCCCCGGCCGTCAGTTCGCGTGCGCCGTGACAAAAAACGTACTATCCCAACGACCACGTGGAGTGGTAAGAGACCACCTCTTTCTCGCTTTTTCAACCCGCTCGATCACTCGTTCTCTCTCACTCACTCTCTCTTTCTCTCTCTGTCTCTCTCTCTCTCTCTGCTCAGCATATAACGAACCGCGTGTGCCAACACGTGCAGTTTGTATTCCGACAATCCGCAACATTCCTGTCGTAATTCACACCACTTATTTCGGCGCAATTGCAAATGACTAGTTTTCGTATACTTAGGTAGGAATTATCGGGGCTTCGGAAGTGGAAACACCTTGAACGGAGTTCTCTTTTTATTGTTGTGCTCTTGTTTGTTCAGAGGTAAGTGACGTTCGTAATCAATCTACGTTGGACAAGTATTGGGCAAAGCGGTGATAAGCAGTTCTGTGACAATCGTTAATAAGCTGGCAAACCCATTGACCAAGTTAGAATCTCACGAAAACCGAGTCACTCCGTTATGAAGACTGTGAGGTAGTGTTCTTGTCCTTAATACCGTATGTCATATCACGCTCAACTATCACGATCATGGCCGATGATCGATGGATCCTAACCGAGTTCGGAAGGCCTGCGGAGCCTTGATCCGTATTGCTATAAAACTGTTTTGGTCATCGGTCACGATCAGTTTCTCTTCGGGACAAGCGAATCACCTGCCATAGAAGCGTCCTTTTTGTTCCCACGAATTTTCAGGGGACAACAACAATGACTGTTTTCCATTTTCGATACTCCGGGTGTCGTGCACCTCGGTTGCGTAGGCGGCTAGGAACGGTGAGCTAGGATTGGGCAGCAGCCTGGGCGATCCATACGAAAACGAAGCGAAACGACGGAGGGCGGTTAACGAGGGGGTCGCAGGTAGGGGTTGGTTAGTAGTGTGCACGGATATTCACGCCAGGTCTCGGTGTGAGGGTAGAGTGGATGCCTTGGTTAGCTGGTGTGGGTGGTTACTATTAGAAGGGGTGGTCTTAGGCGGTCGGTTGGAGGACCGAGAGGGTTGAAAAGGGTGACGCTGGGGGATGGCGGTGAACTAAGCGAGGATAAAGGAGGGACGCGGGCAGGCAGGGAAGCGGGAAGAGGGACAGACGCGGAGAAGTGCCGAGGACGATCAATAAGGAACCACCGAACACCAGCCGCGCTCTGCCCTGGTGGGGGTCTTACCAGAACCTCAAGCCGGCGGGGCCTCCGCTGCTTAGAGACCGCGACCCTCGTGGAGGGGCGCGATCCCGGCTGTCGAAAGAAAGAACCGAGAAAATTTCCTGCGACGTAAATGGGGCGCAGAGGTGGCGGGGGTCCCGAGTCCCGAGGGTGAAGGCAGCCTCTGGCTATCCCTGCTACGGACTTTTCCCCGGTATACTCCCCTGCACGTTGGGAAACAGGGACCCGGGGTAACTCGGCGTCCGCTTTTTAACTCATCCTCCTCTCACTCAGCCTTCCCGCAGCAACACCCGTCGCTCGATTTAACGCTCCCGCTATCTAATCTTTAATCCCTCACTCTTCTCTCTCGTTTCGATCGTTTTTCCTTATTTAGTTACTTTATTCGGGTATCAGTACCGCCTATAGGATAACACTGACGAGGAAGAAGAGATTATAATTATTTTCACTATTGAAACGATTCTCTTGCCATTCGATTTCATGATCCTGGTAGTCTGATCAATCGCTGTTTAGATCTGTTTGGACTAGTCGTTACAATCGCAGAATGATTTCAATTTTTCACTACGCGGTACAAAGAGAAAAATATATTTATTCAAGGTACGATAGTATCGATCATTTTTGACAACTTATCTTGACCTTAAATCAAAGCTGAGGACAACTTTACAATGTTTTTTCTTCGGTTTATCGAAGCATCGGAGAGAAATACTTGTCGTATAATAATGACAACGATTTTATGACAGTCCAAATTCATGGTTCAAAACTGCGTATCCTGAACTAGCAATTCAATCGTGCGCAGTTCGCAATTAGATCCATTGTCTCTTCATTCCGCAAGTCGAATCATTCCATTCCTCCACAATCCTATGCTAAACCAAAAACATGGCGTAATCACGGTTGTCTATGGGTCCTCAGCCTTGGATTCATGGCTTGGCCTCACCCAAGCCGCGATAGTCGTAACCATTTTTCATCAATTACCTTGATCCGCAATCAAGATTCAGGACAACGTGCATGATATTTTATTTCATCGTACTGTCTCACGACAGAAAAGTTTTATCGTTACAAAAACAGTGTCTTTTTTTTTCTTCAAAGATCAAAATCGTGGCTCAAGACAACGAACCATGGAGAAATCCTTTGCCTGCTCGTTCCATACTCGTGAAATCGCTAATTCATTTCTGATTAGTAGAAATCCAAGCGTTCGGAAACAACGATTCGAACAAAGAGAAGGATGTAAGTCAGCGTCGAGTCTCAAGCCCGGTATCCTCTTCTTCGTCCGTCCATCGACTCGACTCCCGCGTCCTTTTACAATCCAACGTGATCGAACCAGGGTTCGAGATAACGGTCTTCTTTTCGAACCTCTCCGCGAGGGTCTCTCGGTAGCTGTTGTCAGACATATTGGTACTGGTTCTTGAGGCGTTGGGCGAGGTAGGTAGGTAGGTAGCTTTCCTGGGGGTGATGAGGGGGTGTGAGTGGCGGTTGGCTCTATTGATCTGTAAGACTACCACCGTACATACTGACTGCCTGCCTGCCTACCCACCTAACTCCTAACTCTCTCCGCCGCTCCCTCTCGCTTCTATTCTCTTCTCTCTCCCTTCGTCCCTCCGCCGCCACCCTTAGCGCCGGCTTAGTAAGGACTGCCCCACCCCTAAGACCCTGGTCCGCGACCACCGATAGTCGACCATCCTGCATTTTCATCCATTCCCGATTCTCTCAACGCCTTTTCACTTTTTCCCGATACTTTTCCTACGCTGTACGGTACGTTTTTATCGCGCTACCGCTAACGCGAAATCGACTTGGCACCGTTACTCGCTTCCTGCCTGTTGCGCACCGAAGAATCAAGGAGGGAATTTTTTCCCCGCAATATTTGCAGAAAGCCGGGTAGCCCGATCTTCAACGGGATGAAAAACGGAAATAGCTCCGTGTACATTTGTTCGATCAAATCTCTCACTGTATGTCCTTCACAGCTCGAAAAGATCGAGACTATCGCTATCCGATCGTTGCCTTATCACTGTCGATGGTAATTACAATTTAATCACGGGAAGTGATTCGTCATACATTGATACGGGACGATTGCAACGATCAGGCTACATCCCGCGGATTCAATTGGCGCTCACGTTTCTACAAGTGTATCGATAATATGGTCAATTGTTTCGAAATGGATATTAAAAGTAATCCCGTCGTTGGTATATTCCGCTTATCTTGTATTGACCTATTATTTGCAGATTAGAAAATGCGAGAAAAGTCATAGCAGCTCGATTTTCACCTGAAATTAAATAATTTCAGTGTTTACGAAATCGATGATAGGTATAACATTAAGCGTAATAATTTTCAATATATAATCTCAGGAGGAAATTCCCTCAGTGAAATAAACGATACTGTTCATTCGTTTTCGAGAAAAATGTCGAGAAACAGTATATTAGATTTATTTTTAATTTTTTATTTTTTTTTCAACCTGAAGAAACTACAAAAAAATTTGGTTCTCCAAACTTCGCTTAGCTTTCGTGAAAAACACCAACTGAGGAAATACAAGAGAATAAGGGAAAGCGTAAAAGCATTCTTCCATCTGTCAGCCACCCCAACACCTCGATTTTGATTTTCGTCCTGTGCAGAACAGTTAGAATTTATGGCGCAGGATATGGACACCCAGAAGAGTAAGCGAGAGGGTGAAACCCGTAGAGAAAGATAGGAACCTCGGTGTTCATCCCTCTCTCTCTCTCCGGGTCTTCGGCTCCTTCCATCCCCACGTGCCCGTATACGGCGAGGTCGTCATGATAGGGGGAAATTTTTCTTAGCTACCCCTTGCGTCGGTCGGTCCCAGCTTGCGGCGCCCGCCCACCATTTCCCGGGCTTCCAACACCCATGCAAAACACACCCTTACAAAGGTATTCGGTCCGGCTTACCGTCAAAACGCAAACTCAAACACCCCCTACCCCCTCCCTCCCACACACACGCACACACACACACACACACACACACGTACATCGCGTGGCGGAGAAAACAGAGGGATGAGAATGCGGGACGTGAGATTAAATTCTAACGCCACCCTCGCTGCCGCCGCCCAGGCATTTTTCTTACCTCGCCCTACGTCGAGGGCGAAGAAGAGAAGGAGGGGGTGAAATGGGAACAAGAGAGAAAAGCGGCTCGCGTGTGTCGGAATACACGTACGTACATACGTGGCCAAATTAATACTCGAGCGTAAACTATCTCCCTCCTTCTCTCGCTTCTATGCCTCGGCTTCTCCTTCCTCCTTCTTCTCCTACAGCACACCCTTTGCTGGTACATAAGGTATACACACACACACACACACACACATTCATATACATATATCGTATAACAAACACGTACGGGAAACTGGAGAGACGATTAAGGATGTGTGGAGAGGCGGAGAGGAGAGAGAGCGAATTGTGCTTGGAACCACACCGACCATACCTCCCCCCCCCCCCCCCCCCTCCTCAACCCCCTTGGAGATACGTACAGGGGGTGGATTTCTAGCCGCCATTATTTAGCGTGCTTAGGAGGAAACTCCGGCGGCCAATTTCCCCCGTTCTTCTTGTCCGCCTCTTCCAACCCTTCCGTACACCCTGAAAGCCACCCCCTACCGCCCACCACCCACCACCCCCTCGGCTTACCGCCCGCTCTGCCTCGATCCAGCCCTCGCCTCGACGATCATGCAGCAAGGAAATTCGCTGTAAGGAAGTAACGAGAACGATCCGCGACGTCGCCCCGCATACACGCTGCTTCCATTCCACGATCAATAGCTCGTGTTATTTGCCCCCCTTTTTCTTCGCCCCTTAATTCTACATACGCCGTAGGATATTACCACACGCGACGGATTCGTACGATTCTTAAATCTGTTTAATTTGTTACATCGTACGAGATTTTCATTCGCGTTACGTTTATTTTCAGATTTCAGAAACGATGGACGAATCGGATCTCATGGCCTACGATCTATGGCGTATTCCATTGTTTACGTACACCTCTTGCTTACACTTGGCGCTTAGGCGGATGCATCGAAACTCTCATATAATGTGAGTATAGTGTATCCATGTTTCGTTGCTTTATCGCGACCGTTGATTATCATTATTATTATCATTATCATAATGTCATTAAGCGCGATATATTTCGATAAGATTACGTGTTATACTGCAAGGAGCGTGGAAAAAAAGATGAATAAAAATCTTGAGAGTACAGTTCCCACTCGGTGTTATGACATTAAAAGGTGAAAACAGATCGTCGATTGACGCGGTCTGCGGGTAACACGATAATAATAATAATAACAACAACAACGATAGTCATAATAATTTTAACGACAGTGAGGATGATAATTGTGAAGCAACAAAGGCTCGATATCGGGTTTAATATAGATAAATCGAACGCGGGGGGTATAAATACTCGATTAAATCTTTGGCCGATTCTTGCGCGTACATTATATATATAAAATAATGATTACAATTAAAACAATCGGGTTTTATTATGCTGGTTTGAATCAGGCTCGATAATCGTTTGTGACACAAATACGTCAATACGTCAATCTTTGTATAGAATCTTAACGCAAAGATACGTATTGTATAATGTAACTCCGAATCAATCGCCGATAAGTTGGCGTTCAATTATTATACAGTTTGATTCGTACCTTGCTTTCTTTTATATCGTATTTCCGATAGATATTATTTATACGGCTTTATTGTTCCTTGGATTTTTGCGTTCGTCTAGAGGATGTAGAAAAATGATCGCAGAGCACAAAAGAGGAAATTATTGAAAATTACATTATAGGTGTATAGGCGAAAGTATCTAGAAATGGATGTCGAATTTCGGAATAAGTAGAAAGATGAAACTTTTGGAAAAAATAAAATCGCTTTTCATACATTCGTCTGGTCACGAATTCTTAATATTCTTCTTCTGGTGTTAGAATTATGGTATTGTAATTTTTTTATTTTGGTACATTTTAACATTAGCTCAAAAATTAACTTATTGCAGTGCTCAGATTTTAATACAAAAATACACTGAGAGGATCGATATAAATACCGTCACCTGATCCCCAGTATTTGGAAATGGTCGGTATAAGTTAATGCATTACTTCTTTATTTGTATAGTTTTTGCTTAGTTTCATGACTATAATTTTAAAACTAAACTGTAACCAATAGGAAAAAAGATGCATTATTGCATCGTTCTTTTTTTCTAAACCGCATGAAAATCATTTCGAAGCGGGACGAGCGAAACAAATGAAAGAGTAGAACCAAAAAAATAAGTGCAGAATTTTTCGAAAAGAACGTGCCATTGAATTACATTACACAGGTTTGCAAAAAAATTTGTTCTTTCAGTTGTATGAGACGGTTTTGTTAAATAATAAGTTTTCAAGTATGCTAAATCCAAAGTTGACTTCCATTTCCTTCCATCACGTACAGTGTTTCAGAAAAATCCAAGGTGCTTGCATGAAAAAAAGCATAACAATAATTACAAAAGCCACCATTTTATTACAATGAATCAAAGAATATTTCATATAAAATTAAACAAACAATTTCTTTATGAAATGTAGCCTAAGACTTCGTATTCATTCTTTTCGCCTATGCAACATTTTCTTCGTCTCTTTCAACGCTTTCCATTTTCTTTTTCCCTGTTTACATTCATTCTCGAGTCTCGCTCCGATACACGTATTAAATAAAAACAAGAAATCGATTTTGAGTAGGATTTTTAGAATCCAAAAATAGGATACCACATTTCCAATTAAACGGTAGTTTTACTCTAAACGAAACTGCAAACACGAGTCTCAAGAAAAAACCTGACGCGACGGAACCTTTCAAGTATTCTTCTCTCTTTCGGCGAGTGAAAATCCATAAGAAACATTATAAAAAAAGAACCTGTGCAATTTTTTGCTCGCAGACTTGCGTTAACGAAAATATTACTCACCGTCGTCTTAGAATACTTTCATGCCGGACTGTACGTTCCGGGTGGACTTAGATTTAGGGGCTGTTCGTTGCAGGGGGTAGTTTCGGGGGTTGTGGCCCGGCGGGTTCAAAGAGGAAGGGGTTGAGGGGGAGGTTAGGTTCGCATTTACATAGCGGAGCTGCCTGCCAGGCGGTCAGGGAGAACTAGATGACTAGGCGGGGGGTGTTAAGAGCGAGGCTAGTGGCGGAGACCGGGGTTGAAACGGGGTGGCTATTCGGGCAACATGGCCGACTGACTGCCCCGCGCGACGACGACTTCCGCCAACACCGCGATCATTATACACCGAACCATTTCTAGTACGGAGAGTCAATATAACGTCCCACGTTAAAATTTGACGAAAGATTTCGTCGGGCCGAGTTTACGTTGGATCGTTATGTCGATAATCGTACGTGCGTCGGAGTTGCCTTTTTTTTTATCGTGGAAATCTCGAGAAGTACACATTGACTTTTGTTTACACTCGCTTGCGCGTAATTGGCGATATTTGTTTGTTTGGAAAATTTTTTACTCGATTGATCGACTTGGAATCGTGAGAAATTGATTTTCTTGGGATAGAATCAGCCAACTTTGAGTAACGCTTGCTTTTTCAGTGTTTGAATAACAGTTGAATAAATTCTGCTCCTGACAATTGATCGTCGGATCTTGAAAAAAAAAATTTGAAACAAAACGATCATCTTCGTCAGCATAGATTAAATGATTTTTAAGGAATCGCCATTTCTGCGTTTTACAATTTTGTTTCTCGAGTATTGATGATAACGTCATATTTCAGTCGAACGAAGTATTAAGTTTTAACATTCGAAACTGGATTTTTCTATTTTTCGTGATAATTTCAGTTATGGTAAAGTGTACTTTAGAATATGATTGAAAAGAGGCAATAGAACGAGGAAGAAGAAGAAGGAGAAGAACAAGAAATAAAACGATTATAGCGTACAAAAGAGAGCGATTTTTTTCCGAATCGCACGTATCTTCTACAGCTTCGCATTTCCGTCAGAAGGAAAAAGATAACGATAACCGCATTCGTAAGATATGAAAATATTTTCACACCTCGGGAACCGTGAAATATCGAATCCAAAAATTGTTTGATAAACTGCAGTTTATCTTCGAAGAAATAGAATGAAAATGAAGAAAAATCGAAAATTTCTCACGTATCGTAATTAAACTCGTGAGAATCTTTACAGTTTACTTAAAAACGACGAACCGAACAACCAAACAGCCAATTTCGTAACGATAATTCGTCAGGAACGATCAAACCGTGAAAGTTGGGCATTATTCGTGCGCGTATATAGCGACTCGAGGCTTAGTCCTAATTTAAGGGTGGAAATGAAAACCACCCCCTGGTAGCTCGTGCTAATTTAAGGCCGACACTCGCCGCTCATTTGTTTTAACCGCTCTCGCTGCTTTAGTCCACCGGGATGTTGAAGAGGGTTGATGATAACTCCGCGTCGTTGCAGAATTCAGCCTCGACGCTATTGCACCGAATGAAATGATCAACCGCAACCGAAAACTATGTTTGACTCACCTCTCAACATCGCGAATATCCCGAACTTCAATTATCAACTTGGATTCTCCATTTTACAGCATCGTCAATTTTTATTTTTTTCTATCTAATTAAATTGTAATCTCGTTTTCATCGCCCAACCTCTCGATGTTATATTAAACTTTTTTCAAAACCATCTTCTCCCGTTTTCGCACCAAATAGCAGATTATTTTTTCAGGAAAAAAATAAGCTGTAAAAAATTTCGAGTCACTTTGGTGTTAAATTTGAATCAATCTCTCGCATAATCGGATAATCCTTTTTCGTTATTTTGTTTTAATTAGTCAATTCCACTCAAGATTCTTAAAAACTTACATAAACCGGTGTTGAGTTCGTGCAAATTTAACTTAGGTACTCCGCTTTTTACGAATCTGGAACGAAACTCGAACGAGCTGCTCAAAAATTTGATCAAGCGTCTGCAGAGTAAAATTCGTGCAAATTTATTTATTCAAATTTTGCACGTATCGCGTTTTCAAGGGCACACAAAATACCGGAAAAATTTACCGAGTTTTCGAATCGGCGGTCAGTAAGGAACTGCTGTAAATGTTTCTGTAAATTGTATACACGCATTCGGCCCCCCGGCGAAGCCGAAAAAGTTGCAGGACAGGATTCGATATGAATATCCAAGGTTAGCTTCGTTTTTACGTTTCATTCCTGTTCTCCTTTTTGTCTTCTCCCATCTTCTCGCGTCCGTTTTTATTATTTTCCCGTTCCTCCGCACTCGGGGATCACAATGAGACCCGTTGCAACGGCTGGGGGTCCAGGATTCCTCTTCTTATTTTCCGGTCCAGGTGGGGTCCGCACCGGTTGATCTGGTCCTGCTCTCCTATCCTCGTCTCAGCATCCGTTGCATCTCCAGCTGATACCGAAACCGAAAAAACCAGTCTGTTGCTCCCCTAAGCCGCTGGACCCCCCCGTGAATTACCGGACTTGTAAATCCTGATCGTAGAAAATTATTCCTTTTGACAGAAAGGAAAATTTTTCCTCTTTCGAGTATTTATCGGGACTCCGAGTTGAGGTTCGATTAATTGCTGTGAAAAATAATGATGACGAATTTTTAAACAAGGATTGTCCGAAATACTGCAACGTTAATTCCTGTGAAAAAATATTTTTATACCTTGGTGCAACACATCGTTTGACATAAATCAAGCCTGATTATTTTCATTCTTTCGACCGAGCTTTTCCACCATAATATTCGAAATCCTTTTGCAAATTTTCTCCCCGATCGGATCAAGTAAGGAGTTTGTAAAATTTTTCCTCGGCATATTACATACGTGACGCGATTATTTCTCGTCAATCGTCGCGCGCGGTTTTCTGTAACTTCAGAAAGGATGGAAAAAGGTACGATATACAGGCACTCACATACGGTCGTGTGCAGAAGCTCCGCACACATACGTGCATAATTCGCTCACACGCGCACGTCGAAGGAAACTTTATCAGCTCGCGACGCTGTGCGGGATGCACGGTCGGAAGGGTTGGCGGCACGGAAGGGGCGAAAGGGTTGAGGCCACCATTTATTTTCCACCCCTGCCTCGCCACCCACACCACCCCTAGACCCGGCGGACCGCCATGCGGGCATCATTAACGCCGGCCTTAACCACCCCCTGCATCCCCCTGCAACCCCATGCAGCCTCTATCTTATGGCGCTGCCTTCGTTTGCCCGTGGAAAATAGCGGGGGATGGTTCGGCCCTTAGTTCTTGTGTTCTCGGATATTCCCTTGGAAGAGGGAAAGAGAATATTTATAATTAGAGAAGGCGGATAAAGGGATGGAGGCGTTAAGGGATTGAGGGAGGGTCTGACGGGGTGGAGAAAATTAAAAGAAACGAGTTGAGGAATTATACATCTTCTTTGCCTTCTTGTTGTAAACTGCAACATTTTTTTTTTATACCCAAAGACGGAAAAGCGTCGAGCAAATTTGTGACGAATGAAACGTTGCGATAAAAGAAGAAGGAGACGAAAATTTTTGAGGAGATAATAGACGTTATGAAAATACAAAGATACAGGTGATCAAACTTGTCCAATTTTCACATTTTATCAATTATGTCAACGCAATTGTCTCTGCGGTGACATATTTCGTCGAAATGTCAGAACAAGACGGAGAAAACGAAAATGAAGAGAAGAAAAAATTCACCATTGGTCAATCTAATAATAGTTAATATAAATATGAAAAACCAATTACCAGAAAATATCGAGAATAAGAAAAAGAAATTAACGGATCAATTGATAATCAACTTGAATAAATTTTTACAAGTAATTCTTGCTTCTCAATTTTCTTCAACTTCTTCATATAAATTCATTTACTCTCTTTATCTTCTCTTCTGCGTTCTTTAATCGAACAAGTATTAGATACGCGTAAGATACGGTAAATAAATAAAAAAAAAAAACAACTGCATTTATTTTTTCTATATTTACAGCGTTCGTTGGCTCGATGATTTTTACGAGTCAAGATTGAAACATCGACACGTTACCACAACGCACTTCGCAGACTTGGGGAAAACAAAAAATGTGAGTCTTTGTACACCTTATCATTTATTTCTTTTTCTCGATACATCGATAAAGATAACGATAAGCCTCCCGGGATTCAATTATTCGCGTCTATTGATGCATCGCGTGTTCTTTTAAATACGCCTACACATAAATGCGTGGGTATACGATCGCAGAAAATCCTTTTTTCCCGTTCGATCCACCCACCCGAAATTGTGTACATTATGTACAGAGAGACAGAGAGAAAGAGCGAGAGGGAGAGAGAGAGAGAGAGAGACGCAAGCGTTTAACAGGAATATATACGGTCAGGTCTGCCGTTAGGGAAGTGCAACAGGTGTGCTTAATATATACGTATATGTATACATACACGATGTATATATATGTATATATATATATATATATATACGCATATAAAAGTCGAGAAAAAGAAATCGGAATTGAACAAATTTCCTCTCTTTCTTACACGCCGCTTTATTCCTTTCTTCGGCAGTATTTCGATAGCTCGTCTTCTTCTCTCTACGAGAATATTTGCGAAAAGCAGCAGCTTAAACATGAATTTAGAAAAAGAAATGTCACTGTGACTTTGGGATTCTGAGATTTGAATATTACAATACACTGTGCAAAGTTAGTAAAATTTCTTCTTTACCTCTTACGTAAAAAATGTTGTCCATGATTCAACTGAAATGTGAAATCAAACCTAAGTCTGCAGTAAATTTTATTTTATTATTTTATTATTTATTTTTATTTCGTGACATACCTGTCATGTGTCAAGTTAACTGGACGAAAGAAACAAAAAAATAATATTGTCAGAAGAGAAGTTTTTATCAAAAGCAACGATGTGGATAAACTTTTATAGCAATAACGGCAAGCTAAAAAATCAGATACCTTTGACAATTAATCAATGAAACTTGTCAAGAATGCTGCTTTCTTTTTTTTTTCCTGTAATTTCAACTTGCGAGCCTGAAATCTGTAACAGTGCAGTAATTATAATTTATTTGACGCGTATAACAGTTCTGCATTAAACGGGAACGATGCAGTTCTTCTGTAACGCAGAAGCTTGGAAATTCAGGGCTGCGATGTGAATACGCGTGCATGCGTTTATGTACGAATGTCTGTGTGTGTATTAATAATCGCAGGTTATTAATTCTGCAATTAAAGTTCACCATGCGCACGGCGACAGCAGCAGCAGTCGCACAGGTTAATGTAACATAATAAGGCGCAGTGCACTTCATACGCGATATGGAACAAGCGATTATAAATGACAACGTAAAAGGAGGCAATTTCAATTGCCCGAAGAAATAAAAAATCGCTACCGTCAGCCATTCAATTAATCTCTCTTTGTCTCTTGTCTGATAAAAGAAACAAATTCACCGGATTGTTAAAAGCGATTTCGAACAAAAAGAAGGACAGTCTGAGGATAGTGAAATAAAATAAAATGTATTAATGAAAACAAGGCGCGATTTAGAAAAAAAAAAAAAAAATCACACACTTGGAAAATGATTGTAAATCTGATTGACGAATGAATTTGAATACGTGGTTGTTACGCAGGCTGGTACTTTTTCTTTTTTTATTTGTCTTCCCAATAAAAATAAATTCGACTCTATGCGGAGTCTTTGAAAGAACTGTAAAACGACCATCGTCCAAGGATAAAAGAAAACAAGTGTTTCAAAAACTTCAACTCTCTCAAATTCATGTAAAATGCCGTTCGGGTGATTCAAAATCAAAGTACATTAAATCAATGACATTTTACGGAAAGCGTAGAGTCACCGTGTACGGCATTATCTAAACTTTCATCTAACCCGGCCGGTTTTCATCTAATGCCTCCATCCCCCCCCTTCACCCTCCTTTCAACCTTCCTCCCCTATTTTCTATCCCCGAGTGAGGAAGGGTTAGAAAGGAGATCGCGTACGTGTTTGCGTGAATGCGTGCGTGTGTCTACGGGGTGGAGCTAAGCACGGGGGTGAAACCAAAGGTGGGGGAGGGGGAAGGGGAATGAAAGCTGCGGTTCGTCTACGTCACACACAAGTGCAACTCGCCTAGGCGGTAAGGATTTCCATGGATTTACAACCCTTTCTCTGCGCTAGACGAAAATCAAAGTTCTTCGATATTTTAGCGATTTATAAATTTGATTTCGAAAAGCAATTATCTGAGAAAAAAAGCGGGGGACGAAATTGAGAATGCTCGAGATGATGGGAATGACGGTGGCAATGTGGTTACAAATGTAGCCATTCTTTTACATTCTTGCGAAATTGTTCGATAACATATTGTTTATTTGCCCAATTAAAATTGATTGACGATTCTTACTCTTTCATGGTTAGGTACGGAATTTGCTCGGTGTGACATTAGCGACGAGTTATCCTTGAAAACATTCCTAATATCATTTTATATTATTCTATTCAAGTGCTTATTCATACATCGTTTCATACGGCGTTGAATAAAGTCGGCAACTGATTCTGACTCGAGTTTGAAGATCTTGGTTATAAAAAAAAAAAAACTGAATCAGAACGTGAAAGTAATTCAAAACTAACGTACGAATGACTTTGAAAGGCACAGTGTAGAGAACTGGAAACCTTTTTACCACCCCCTCACGGGATGCTCTTCTCTCTCTATTCGCACCCTCCACCCCCCTTAATAAACTCACATTCTTAAGCACGACGACTTAATTTACATTTTAACTGCTTTGTATAAAAACTCCGTCGTCGAGTCATCGTTCCACCATTCGCATAAAATTTCAAATCTTTCAACCACCTTCGTATCTTGTTCTTTAACCGAAATTTTATTACTTATACAATATCAATTAGTATTGTAATTCAATGAAACCATTCATTACGTGAAAAATCCTGATCGAGACTAAAGCCCTGAATATTTTCAGAATTTAGTTATAAAAAAATTGTGCCATTTCAACTTGCGTGGTTGAAGTGAAAATAAAAAACAGAATCTTTCAGCCTTGCAATTGCAAATTCAAAGATTACCAACAGTACAACGGTAAAACCGAGAACTGTAAAAATATTTTCAAACTGTGAAAAATCGCGGACCTGTAAGCGCGGAAAGAAGAACCAAAAGGGGGGGGGATGGTGGGGATGAAAGGGGTCGAGATTCGCACCTCCGGATAAATAAATGTTGAATAATCTGGAAGGGGTGGGTTCAGGGGGTTGATGGGACGGCCCGCGCCGCGCCGATGATAATCTTGTATAAAAACCGAATTCGGGGGGATGAGGGCGCTATTTATTCGGGTTTAATCACCGCGTGCGCAGGCAGGCGGGCGGGCGGGCGGGCATCAGCGCGGCGCGAAGAGTGTTAAAACGGCAAAGCGGCGGAGGCCTGGATCGGGGGCGGCGGGGGTGGACGAACCCGAAAAAGACGTCGGCCTGGTTCAATACCGGGAATCGGGAGCGGCGCAAGCGCCTTCATTTTGTTTTTCCACCGGCGCGTTTTCCTTTTTCCAACATGGCCGCTGTCTCTGAGCCTAGTCTCCCACGTCGGTAACGTCGCACCGCTTCGGTCGCGCGCCCTCTTTTACCAGCCGAGTCTGCGCCGTCCCGAGGACCACCCCGTACTCTCAGAATTTTAACCCCTTGGGGGAGGGAAAACTTACCGAGCCGCCGTCGAGTCGACTGCCCCGCCATCTTCAGGACTCGACGCTTCTACCCCTGCCACGCAAGTCTTTTGGCGCTGCTTTACCGTTGCTCTGTCTTCTCACGGCTCCCCTATTTTGTGCTTTTTTCTTTTCCACTCGTGAAATTTATACTGAGCTCAATTTTGAATTTATGAAATTACACAAGATCTAAAATTTATCACGATGAACGTTTTTTTTCTTTTTTTTTATCCGATCGACGATCATTGGAAAACTGTCAAAAATCTCTATCGACTTCAACGAAAATCATATCATTTTAAATTCTTTTGCTTTAGATTCGATCTTGATTAAATTAAAAAAAGCAACACCTTGTGTTAATTATTTTTTTCCCAACAAGGCGCTGCTTGAACTTGCTTAAAAATGATCGGTGAAAAATAAACTCGAGCAAATCAAATGATATGAAAGAAGAAAAAATTTAAGTAAACTTCTAAAAGCAGATGTATTTAACGTTGATAGAACTGATATGAAATTTCTGTTAGCGAACAGGAATGAAAAGCGAAGAGGTTTGATGACTAAAATTATTGTCAAGTAGACGGACAAATTGTATATAATATAAACATAAGTATATATACATACATATATAATATATATAACGTATAAATTTGTAGAGATCGAAAACTACAACCGATATAAATTCTTGTAAATATAATAACGTAATAAATTTCATCCCCCATTCAACTTGCTTTTTCCGTATCAAAAAAGCCTTCGGAAAATTTTCCTTATTATGCAGTACAACCGCATGGTGCAGGTCCATTTTCTGATCGCGAGCATTGCATCCGTGACCTGGAACATAAGATGAGATATACTTTTTAGTTCGCGTATCTTTCGTTCTATGTCGAGAATAATACGAATACGATTTTTCCTCTCTTAATTAGTAAGTATCATTGTGCGATTCAACTCGTAACGATATAATTATACAAAAACAACAAAGAAAACAACAAGACAAAAAACTTTCGAACGACAATTTCATTTCCCAAATTTCCCGTAATAAAATGAATGAAGAAAATAGAAATGAAGGGGGAAACAGAAAAAAAAAAAAATTAAAAAACGCAGTGAAGTAAAATAAAATAAACTCTGCAGAGGGTATAATATCGTTGGGGGGAGGGTGGGGAGGAGGGAGGGGGAGGATTGCTGCTGCGAGCATTTCGAGAAAGAGGAGGATGAACCCGATTTAAACGACACCGTGGCGCCGCCCCCGAGCCGGGGGTGGCTCTATACGGCTATTCATACGCGAGGCAATTTTCTCCTTTGCGTCTCCTGCTCATGTAACCTGCGCACACATATACATATATATGTATACATATGTATA
Source organism: Neodiprion fabricii (assembly GCF_021155785.1). Lineage (NCBI taxonomy): Eukaryota > Metazoa > Arthropoda > Insecta > Hymenoptera > Diprionidae > Neodiprion > Neodiprion fabricii. The sequence continues at coordinate 2,135,435 of NC_060245.1, read as the reverse complement.
TAATCAACATGAGGCGAAACCAAGTGTGCGCGGAATAGATGCTGCAGCATCCCCTGCAACTTAGGCTGGTACGAGGGAAACTTTGTGCAGCTCTAAGGGTGAAAGGAGGATGAAAGGAGCCGGAGGGAAGGGGTTGAAATTGTGCAATTTTATTTTACAAACGCCATCGTGGGTCTCGTTTTTTTCCATTGCCTTTTACATTTCGTTTTGCTTTTTCATTGAAGCAATGTTTTAAAATTAAGGCTGTTAAACCTAATCTCCAGCAGGGAAAAGAGGCGCGCGGGGTTTCGGGGTATAAAAATGTGGCGTTCGTTCGCTCGCCCCCCCCCCACCTAGCAGCCAGAGCAGGTTAAATCGCCCTACGAAATGTTCTTAATATCTGTCCGGCCTGGATTATATACGCAAGTACTATTGCATGTATTATACACACCTGTATATATAAATATACACGAGGCGGAGGGCTTGTGTGGGTCTAATTATATCGTACACACGTTTTTTGCCTGTCCTCTGCCAGTGAAAGTGAGATTTTGTTCATTTTGTGCATTCTGTACTTTTCTCTCTCTCTCTCTTTCTCTCTCTCTATTCCTTCGCAAATTCCTCTGCCCTTAACTGTAAGATTTCTACAAATTTTACTCGTTAATTTCAATCTAACCCGTGGATCAGTTATTTCGATGAATATAAATAAATATACTGGAAAAGCGTTTTGAACAAAGACGCTAGAAAATAACGTAAATAAATTTCACAGCTTAATTTATTAGTCACAATTTTCCGAGCCATTGGCTTCTATTTTTGCGACTGATCCTTTCGCATTTTTCTATTCCACTTTTGCTTTTCTGTTACAGGTTCGTTTTTGGTAAAACCTTTGCCGGGTGAATTCGCAGCATCCAACTACGCGACGATGGTTCCGCAGTTTTCCACCTTGCAAGAGAGCTGGGCTGAAAAGGGTTTGGAAAACTCTCGCATGGCGCAACAAACCATCGAAACCATGAATACACGTGTAAAGGTAAGCCACACGCAGATACACGCATACTAATTCGAGCTGAAATATCGCCGTGCGAATTATCATACACAATCTGAAATTAAAGGACCGAAATTTCGGGCGTTGAGGGCGGCGGTAAAGGTGGGGGGGGGGGGCGAGGAAGAGGGAATGGAAAATAATTTCGGGTAGCTTCGCGTTTCCCGCAGCCTCAAATTTTCGGGGGAAAATAGGAAGGGGCCATTGGTGCGAGCGATGGAGGCCGAAAAGTAGAGGAGAGAAGAGAAGAGAAGAGAAGAGAAGAGAGAAAATGAGGAGAATTCGCCCGTTCCCGGTTGGCGAGAGCGAAAACCCCGTATAAATATATATATATATATTCACCGGCTTACACAGACGCGGCTGTACGAACATTCGCGAAACGTGGCGGAATCTCTCTCCTTCTCTCCTTCTCTCTCTTTCTCGCTATCCCATTCTATCATTCTCTCCCTCCAGCTGGGTGGAGAGAAATTTTGCCGGTGGGGTATTTTCACCTTTTTACCCCTTTTTGGTTCTTTCCCTCCCCCACCACTTTTTTTCAACCTCTCTTTTATTCTTTTTCGTGAGAGAGGGGGGGGTTTTCCAGGCAAACCTGGGATTTTTCTTCACCGGCGTCTGCGCGGCCACGCCCTTACCAGCGATGGCGTCCTCGATTCTCAACGCAACGGGAAAATTATTATCATCCTCCGAGAACCGGCGCAGCATGCGGGAGGGGGGGGGCGGTTCCACCGGTCGTTGCGAAAATTTTTTTCCTCCCCTGTAACGTCGCCTTTTTTTTTTTTATTTCATTTCAGTATCAATTTTTGTTGGTTTCTTTCCCCTGTCATTTTTCTTTTTTTTTTTTCCATCGAGTGGGGGATGGGGGGGGGGCGACTTTTTATCCTCTTCCACTCACTCTCTACATCTCCCTTAATTTTTCGAACGAGAAGAGCGGAGGGACGATCTCATCTCTTTTACTTCCCCTATTCACAGAGAAAGAATTTTTCTTATACCGTCAATTCGTTTCTTTTTTTCACCCTTCTCGCAAATTTTCCTTTGTACGATTACAAGCCCCTGCTAATCCACGGTGTAAGGGTGGAGATATCAGAGGGCAGAAATGCTGGGAATTATAAACGGGTATGATAATGTCGTTCAAATCAACTTCTTTGATGTTCTCTCATTTTTTCGTTCTCCTTGTGATGTTTGTTTTCTCCTGTTTAATATCGGAAGCCTTGTTTCCTCTTATTCTTCACTTACAATCAGTTTTACTCGCTTATGTCTTGACAGTTTTTCATAACTGCGATGAAAAACAATCTTGGAAGGTTAACAGAAATGCGTATTCTTATCGTATTTCGGTGATCCTTCGCGCTCAAACCGTTAATGAATAACCGGAAACGTAAACTAATCATCGAGAAAGAAAATAGTACATCGAGTGAAATTTTTGTCAGATACCTTTATCGTCTCTATCACTAGCAAGTCCTTTAATTTCTTCAAGCTTTGTTTCATCTTTACAGATAAATGTAAAAGACCCCAAAAAAAATTATCCACTATCTAAGAAACAAAAATTCTACTTTACAGTGAACATGGTGTGTTCTCTTTCACGTTTTTTTTCTATTCACAGTTCTTTACCCTTGAATTCGTGGTTTCAAAATTCCTTCAATTTGTAAACGTATAATGCACGCTCGTTAAGTGAGGCTACTTGTTTTCTCTTAACCTTCTCCAGAATTCCATCTCTATTTCTATAATTGTCATTTCATTTTCTTGGGGGGTCAAACGTACAACGATCTTATCCATCGCGTCTCAAAATAAGTATGAGAGAAGATCACGAAACGAAACAAAAAATAAAATAAAATTCGTACACAATACGCCGGCGTTATCTACTATCGTAAGCAGTACCGAGAAGAAAATACTTGAGGGGTGGGTTGAAAACAGCAGAAGGGGAGAGGAGGGGTTGAAAACGGTAGTTGCGCGTGGAGGGATGAAGGCGGGGAAAAATGTTGGGAAAAAAGAAACCCCACCAGAAATAAAAGGAGAAAAATCGACAAAAGAAGAAAATAAAAAACACACACACACACACACACACACACACACAAACCCGGGTGAAATGGAGGTAGGGAAGTAAAAAAAATTGCGAGAGGGGAAAGAAGGAAACCGAAGCGACGCGAGTCAATCGTCTGTTGGCTCTTAATAGAAAAGTAGGGTCGATTTATGAGTTATAGGTAAACCAAACGAGCCCCACCTCCACCCCCACCCCCGAAACCCCAACCCCCGACTCCGATTCCGCGCGCATCCTGCACCGACCGAACGATACCCTCGAATCTTTTTCCCTTTCACTTATTCGCCTATATCGCTGCACACACGTTTTTCCGTGTAGATATACGGATGGTTGGCGGTTCGTTAGTGTTGCGAATCGCTCCGTACTGCATTAATACGCCGATATAACCCGCGTGTGCGTTACACGTAATAACGCGACCTTGAACCGAACCTTGATAAATTTTTTTTCAATTTCAATTCTTTCGCTTCTCGATTTTTATATTCACTGTCCTTGCTTTCCCATATTCTTCGTTATGCGATTAAAAGATTTTTTTTGTTGATTTTTTTTTTATGTTCTTTCGCACACCTTTCGTACAATAGCGATTGATTTCACTTTGCGGTTTTTTTTTTTTTTTTTATTTCATCTTCTTCGCGATTCTTCACTCTGTGCTCTTTGAAAATTATCCAATTACTGAAACATCGGATCGGACGCGGTTTTATTATTATTCAAATCTAATGATAATTATGACACGTAAAATGGTCTCGAAAATTCGATTTTTTAATTTTTTTACTTTCGCAGCGTGTCGCAGGACAATTATACACAGCGTGTAAATTTCTTACCAAATATTCGCAAGATTCGCGAATGTTAGACGATGAAAAGCGCAAATACATTCAACCTCTCATCATACGCATAATGTTGTACGTGTAATACACGATTTAAATGCGAATAAATGTCGTCCGTCGTGGTTCAGGAAGGTAGAGGGTAGGTATTGTTATATCAACAGACCGTGACTTCAGAGGTATCCTATATACACAGATGGGTTGTACATAAAATACATGCATCCTAGCCATGTGAGAACCTATATACACACTGTCTGTACGTAAATTCACGCATATGTATTATATACTTGAACCTCGAACAATTCCGCGCGAATTCAGTTTCGTAGTAAAATACCTGTGTAGACATACGTATATTAATTTGCCTGTGTGTGTGTGTGTGTGTGTAACTTTGCTACCGTGTGCCCCGCGATGCTTTGTTGAAGGAGTTTGTGCAACAACGAGAGCCGAGTACATGCGTGTGTTTAACCAACTACACTATACGAGAGAGGATCGAGTTTTGGCCTCGCCCGATTTTCAACCTGAGTTTAAATTCGCTTCATCCCCCCGCCCCTCCACTTTTGCCACTTTGCGTTATTTTGCGGCTTCTAAATCCACCCAATTTTCGACAAACACATATGTTACACTGTCCGCTCGTCTACATCCTTGTTCGCCGAAACCAAATTACTCAAAACGTGTGAGAGGCAGGAACGTAAATACATGCGAATCGCCTGCTATCGCGTAAAATTAACAAATTAACCAATTTATTCGTACTATGAGTTTCGTTATTCCGTCACTTGGTTCAATTCGATTTTGTATTTTCAAAACTCCCAGAATCCCACCGCTGACATATGTGTAATATGATTCCGGTTAGATCAATGAATCTTAGTGTTAGGAAAATGGAGCCAACGTTCTTTGTCTGAATTTTCAAAACTGTCCTCGAGTCAATTTCGACCAATTGCGGATGACCAAAAATTCGTATGCTTAATCTTCTTCTGTAATAATAATGGAGTTCATTTATCGCTGAAATTCGAAGGTGTGAGAAAGAAAAAAAAAACAAGCGACAAGAAATCGATAAAAGAAAGAGGGTGGCGTAATTTGAACGCATCTAAAGTCACGGTGCACTTTGACGATGCTGTTCAACGATTGCGAAAAAAGACGTATCAATCCAGAGTTCGAGTTTGAAAAAACACAAAGTGCGCTAATTTGTTGCTATCTCGAGCGAAACGAACTGGTCATTTCCATGGAAGTGAAAACAGCAATTTATCATCATATATATTAAACTAGCATAATTTCCCGGGATTCCGTTCGCCGCGTTGCGTTGGGACAAAGTTCGATATGCGGAAAATCGTTGAACTGCCATTTGAGTCTTCGGGCACAGAAACAACACCGACCGCATAAGAAGGAGGAAAATCGAGATACAGAGGAAGCCCGGGAGGCGAAGTAAAGTATGAAAGCAGAGCTAGCCGGCTAGGCGGGTGCATCTGCAGGGGTTAGTTTTGAGGAAAGGTATGAAAGGGGGATGCGGGGCTGTTATGAAAATTGCGCGTTGCCATTATAATTGTAAAGCCAGCTTTCCTCGCTCGGTGCAGCTTCTCCGGGGGTGGTCGACGGCTGAGAGGGTTGTTACCAGGGGTGGTTCGCGAACGTATCCCGGTCTCGGCGGCGCTGAAGAGGGAGAGGTGGTGAGGTGAGGTGAGGAGAGGAGAGTAGAGTAGCGGAGAGGAGAGGAGAGGCCAGGGGGAGGAGGGCGGTCATTTATTTCTCCGCGCGGCATAATTTATCGCGAGGATTTTCGCGAGAGCACGCAGAGCAGCCGGCGTAAACGGCGAGCGGTGAGAGGAGAGAGGAGAGAGGAGAAAAGCGGAGGGAACGAGGGCCGCGGTTCGTCCGCCAACCTTTGCGCACGCACGCTACCAACCCCGCGCCACCCCCGCCGCCCCCTCCCCGCCTCCCTGGGAATAGGGAATAGCCGCGCTGCGAGATCGAGCGAAAGCTAAAGGGATGAAAATGGGAGTAAGGATAAAGGAACTTGCATGCCAGACCTCCGCACCCGCGGAAATATCACTCTCCTGCGTTGAATTTAAGCGCGGGAAAGAGAGAGAGAGAGAAAAAAAAACACGCATACCTCAGTTAAACAACCAGTCGCAAATTTATTATCGTTCTATGAATTTTAGTGTTGTTCGACATGATTACGTTATTTCTTTTGCAATTTTTAATACGATTTCATTGGGTGTGGATCAAAATTCTTTAAGATGCGGAGCTTGTATAATGTCGTGATATCGGATCGAAGGTTGGCAGGTTTTAACGGCGCGAAAATTCGGGAGCTATGCACTCTGAAAAAAAAATTAAGGGTGGAACTTACCCCACAAGGTTGAAGAGTAAATGTTTTTCGTACATTTTTTGAAGAGGGAGGAACTGAATGGATATTTTCGAAAATCGAAAGATGTTTTATTTGTAGTTTTAACGACATCTGATCATTTTTTCAAGTCATTTACACCATAATTGATCAAGTTACTAACTAAATTACACATTGGGTCTTATTCGCGTTGGTAATTTTGATCTGTAATCAACGAAACTAGAATTTTTCCATTCTTCAGATTATTTCTAAGAATATATTGAAGCTGAAGTTTTTTTCATTCCCTGAATGAATTTTGCTGCTTAGCGAAACTTCAAATGTATTAATGATCTTTCGCATCTGTTTTCAGACCACATGTGACTGCATAGGAATCTCGGACACAACGACTAAGGGATAGTTCAATTCACTCCTTTGGCGAACCTCGATATCTACAACAGCTTGCAGCAGTGCTGAAGCAGCAGGAATGGACAATATGGTGACCTCATTGTAAAACGTGTTGAATTAAGTGTATGTGTTATAGGAATTTTAGGTGATATCTGAGAATACGGATATGCATTTAGAGGTGAAATAACGATACTGACTTAGTTTTTCGAAGTGTTTTAAGCAGAGTAACAACAGTTTTCTATGGTAATTTAGAGTAGCTGCCCGACGACTAACACAATATTGTTTTACATTTTTGATACGTTAGTATGGAAAAAGTCTGAGTACTCTGTATAACAAAAAATTAATGCATTATTGCACGTGTACAAAATGATTGTAAATTATAAAATTAAATAAAGGCGTGTATTGTGTGTATGATTCATGATATTTGAAGAGATCTTATATTTTTTACCTAATGGGACCTGATCCATTGCTATCCTTGAATTTACTATTTTCAAAATAGGTAACCATTCGGAACGGCGACTGGCACTTTCAGGGATCATCAGCTAAGAATTTGCGCAAGACTTTCAGTATTCGGCACTATTTCAGTATTCTTTCAAAATATGATGCGTGTAGATGAAATCATGCCGGACTGTTAGATGGAGGTTTATTATCGTGTACAAGGAGCTCTTCCAAAAACAGGGACACGTTGATTGATTAATTGACTGCATGTGATGTCGACGCTGTATGACTGAAGCCATGCCTGCTTGCTTAAGAGGGCATGTGATCGCTAATTTTCCCGCCACTTCGTATAAGAACTAAGCAAATCGGAGAAATTTCAGCGAAAATGACTCCTGGTAACAGGAGCACAGGAGAACCGAGGAGCTCTTCCAAAAACAGGGACACATTGATTGATTGGTTGACTGCATGTGATGTCGACGCTGCATGACTAAAGGCATGCCTGCTTGCTTAAAGGCTGACGCCGACTAGACCGCGGCGGACGGCGGCCGGCCGCGGTCCGCCGCGGTGCAGTGGGTGTCAGCCTTAACTTTTGAAATGTCCTACCATTTCCGAACACCTCCAACCATCCTATTTACCTATATTACTAGATTAGCTATTATATGAAAAGAGAAGAATTATTCACTTCGAAATGGGATTCTATTCGACGCGCGCTCGATGTATTCCATAACATTAGTATTCATAATTATTTCAACAACTTTTCATTTGCTCTCTCGATCTTGAATTTTCGTAGGCATATAACCAAAACGCTGTTCTAGCTAGTCGAGAGTGAAGTATCTATGTTGGGTAGAGAAGCAAAATTGTTTTTCGAAAAGTATTCGGATGGAAAAAAATTCAGAGTAACTGTAATACATCACGGATGCGCTAATTTTGAACGAGATGAAATGGATGCTTCGTATATGAGATGGTATTTAACGCTGCGTAGTGATTTAAAGACCTAAAAAGGTGATAGGAAGAGAAAGAACGAAGCTTCTTAACACTTCGAGTGTATTTTACCACACATTTGAAAGATACCAGCAAAATTTTTCATCATCCAACTGTCGCAGAACGGCAGCGATATCGGCTGACCCGTTAAGTAAAGGATATATCTTCAGTCAACGGCTGACCATCGAAGGGCCTGGCCGCTTGAGTCTGGAATCGGCAGGACAGATAAGGTGTGTATTTCTTGTATGAAATGTGAACACTAGAATCATTATACATCATATCATATCATCATACATCATACATCATACATCGTACATCATACATCATACATCATCATACCTAGTATTACAGTTCGAAACCAAAGTTTGAATTTTCGGATGTTCGGAAAGTGACGTCACCAATCTAAAATCGGCTAGCCGAGTTCCTCAGTCTGGTAACAACCGCGCAGTAGAGCGGACGGTTGAGAGTCGCGCTCCGCAAACTGCGAGTACCGGGTTCTCAACGTCCCGGATCCCGCGCTTCGGGTCCGCTACGTATTTCGAGTACCGGGTTCTCAACCTCCCGGATCCCGCGCGTCGGGTCCGCTACGCGGTGAAACTCGACTTCCAGGATGAGCGCTCCGTGGTTCCTGGTTCACGTTTACAATAAATTATTTCAATTCCTTTTTCGCGCAAGCTGAAATTCAGTAGCTGTCAGTCCGCTAATAAAATTTCTCGACTTCCAGGATAAGCGCTCCGTGGTTCCTGGTTCACGTTTACAATGAATTATTTCGATTCGTTTTTCGCGCACGCCCAAATTCAGTAGCTGTCGGTGCGCTAATAAAATTTCTCGACTTCCAGGATAAGCGCTCCGTGGTTCCTGGTTCACGTTTACAATAAATTATTTCGATTCGTTTTTCGCGCACGCCCAAATTCAGTAGCTGTCGGTGCGCTATTAAAATTTCTCGACTTCCAGGATAACCGCTCCGTGGTTCCTGGTTCACGTTTACAATAAATTATTTCGATTCGTTTTTCGCGCACGCCCAAATTCAGTAGCTGTCGGTGCGCTAATAAAATTTCTCGACTTCCAGGATAACCGCTCCGTGGTTCCTGGTTCACGTTTACAATAAATTATTTCGATTCGTTTTTCGCGCACGCCCAAATTCAGTAGCTGTCGGTGCGCTATTAAAATTTCTCGACTTCCAGGATAACCGCTCCGTGGTTCCTGGTTCACGTTTACAATAAATTATTTCGATTCGTTTTTCGCGCACGCCCAAATTCAGTAGCTGTCGGTGCGCTAATAAAATTTCTCGACTTCCAGGATAACCGCTCCGTGGTTCCTGGTTCACGTTTACAATAAATTATTTCGATTCGTTTTTCGCGCACGCCCAAATTCAGTAGCTGTCGGTGCGCTAATAAAATTTCTCGACTTCCAGGATAACCGCTCCGTGGTTCCTAGTTCACGTTTACAATAAATTATTTCAATTCGTTTTTCGCGCACGCCCAAATTCAGTAGCTGTCGGTGCGCTAATAAAATTTCTCGACTTCCAGGATAACCGCTCCGTGGTTCCTGGTTCACGTTTACAATAAATTATTTCAATTCCTTTTTCGCGCAAGCTGAAATTCAGTAGCTGTCAGTCCGCTAATAAAATTTCTCGACTTCCAGGATAACCGCTCCGTGGTTCCTGGTTCACGTTTACAATAAATTATTTCAATTCGTTTTTCGCGCAAGCTGAAATTCAGTAGCTGTCAGTCCGCTAATAAAATTTCTCGACTTCCAGGATAAGCGCTCCGTGGTTCCTGGTTCACGTTTACAATAAATTATTTCAATTCGTTTTTCGCGCAACCCCAAATTCGGTAGCTGTCAGTACGCTAATAAAATTTCTGTAACTTTACAATCTTCTCATAATCTTTCTGGTAGATAATATCGATAAAAAAATTACATCAAACCTTACACATTATTTTTGATTTGTTCTCATGCTGAAAATATTTATTAGTATTCGTGGTATAACTCGAGGTGGTTGGCGGTGGTCGGAGGTGGACGAGGAGGAGGACGAGGAGGACGAGGATTTGTGCTGGGTGAGTAAAACACTTTTATAATATTTGATGGCAATTGTAATTATATTTCATCTGAAATATTACAAACTTGTCACGTTTACAATAAATTATTTCAATTCATTTTTCGTGCAAGCACATATTCAGTAGCTATGAATAATCTTATACAATTTATTATATTATTAATTAATTGTTTAATATTCTTATAATATTTGATGGCAATTGCAATTATATTTCATCTGAAATATTACAAACTTGTCACGTTTACAATAAATTATTTCAATTCATTTTTCGTGCAAGCACATATTCAGTAGCTATGAATAATCTTATACAATTTATTATATTATTAATTAATTGTTTAATATTCTTATAATATTTGATGGCAATTGTAATTATATTTCATCTGAAATATTACATACTTGTCACGTTTACAATAAATTATTTCAATTCATTTTTCGTGCAAGCACATATTCAGTAGCTATGAATAATCTTATACAATTTATTATATTATTAATTAATTAATTAATATTCTTATAATATTTGATGGCAATTGTAATTATATTTCATCCGAAATATTACAAACTTGTCACGTTTACAATAAATCATTTCAATTCATTTTTCGTGCAAGCACATGTTCAGTAGCTATGAATAATCTTATACAATTTATTACATTATTAATCAATTTATTAATTACATTATTCCTTACACAATATTTTTGATATGTTCCTATACTAAAAATATTCATTACTATTCCAGGTATTACCCCAGGTGGTCGGAGCCGGACGAGGAGGAGGACCAGGTGGACGAGGAGGAGGACGAGGTCGACGAGGAGCAGGCGGGGTGGGTCGTGGGAGAGGACCTCTCCTCTCCTCAGAGGAGGGGAGGGGGAGGGGCAGGGAAGGGGGAAAGGTGGGCGGGGAGGGGGAAGGGACGGGAGGGAGAGGGGGAGGGGGAGGGGGAGGAGGAGGGGGAGGGGAGGGGGAAGGGGGAGGGGAAGGGGGAGGGGGAGGGGGAGGGGAGGGGGGGAGGGGGAGGGGGAGGGAGAGGGGGGAGGGGGGGAGGGGGAGGGGGGAGGGGGAGGGGGAAGGGGGAGGGGGAGGGGGAGGGGGGAGGGGGAGGGGGAGGGGGAGGGGGGAGGGCAGGGGGAGGGGGAGGGGGAGGGGGGAGGGGGAGGGGGGGGCGGGGGAGGGGGGAGGGGGGAGGGGGCGGGGCGGGGAGCGGGAGGGGTGGGTGGGAGGGTGGGGAGGGAGGACGGGAGGGCGGGCGGGTGTGTAGGGGGGCGGTACTGCTCTATTAACTCTAACTGGCTTGCATTGACATCCGTCCTCCACTCTCTCCCTCCCGCCCCCGCCCACCCCTCCCACCCTCCCCTCCTGCCCTCCCGCCCTCCCGCCCCCCTCCCCCGCCCCCCGCCCCCGCCCCCTCCCCCTCCCCCTTACCCTCCCCCCTCCCCCTCCCCCTCCCCCCCTCCCCCTCCCCTTTCCCCCCTCCCCCTCCCCCTCCCCCTTCCCCCTCCCCCTCCCCCCTCCCCCTCCCCCCTCCCCCTCCTCCCTCCCCCCTCCCCCTCCCCTTCCCCCTCCCCCTCCCCCCTCCCCCTCTCCCTCCCGCTCTCCCTCCCGTCCCTTCCCCCTCCCCGCCCACCTTTCCCCCTTCCCTGCCCCTCCCCCCTCCCCTCCTCTGAGGAGAGGAGAGGTCCTCTCCCACGACCCACCCCGCCTGCTCCTCGTCGACCTCGTCCTCCTCCTCGTCCACCTGGTCCTCCTCCTCGTCCGGCTCCGACCACCTGGGGTAATACCTGGAATAGTAATGAATATTTTTAGTATAGGAACATATCAAAAATATTGTGTGAGGATTAATGTAATTAATAAATTGATTAATAATGTAATAAATTGTATAAGATTATTCATAGCTACTGAACATGTGCTTGCACGAAAAATGAATTTATTGAAAAAATGATTTATTGTAAACGTGACAAGTTTGTAATATTTCGGATGAAATATAATTACAATTGCCATCAAATATTATAAGAATATTAATTAATTAATTAATAATATAATAAATTGTATAAGATTATTCATAGCTACTGAATATGTGCTTGCACGAAAAATGAATTGAAATAATTTATTGTAAACGTGACAAGTTTGTAATATTTCAGATGAAATATAATTACAATTGCCATCAAATATTATAAGAATATTGATTAATTAATTAATAATATAATAAATTGTAAAAGATTATTCATAGCTACTGAATATGTGCTTGCACGAAAAATGAATTTAAATAATTTATTGTAAACGTGACAAGTATGTAATATTTCAGATGAAATATAATTACAATTGCCATCAAATATTATAAAAGTGTTTTACTCACCCAGCACAAATCCTCGTCCTCCTCGTCCTCCTCCTCGTCCACCTCCGACCACCGCCAACCACCTCGAGTTATACCACGAATACTAATAAATATTTTCAGCATGAGAACAAATCAAAAATAATGTGTAAGGTTTGATGTAATTTTTTTATCGATATTATCTACCAGAAAGATTATGAGAAGATTGTAAAGTTACAGAAATTTTATTAGCGTACTGACAGCTACCGAATTTGGGGTTGCGCGAAAAACGAATTGAAATAATTTATTGTAAACGTGAACCAGGAACCACGGAGCGGTTATCCTGGAAGTCGAGAAATTTTATTAGCGCACCGACAGCTACTGAATTTGGGCGTGCGCGAAAAACGAATCGAAATAATTCATTGTAAACGTGAACCAGGAACCACGGAGCGCTTATCCTGGAAGTCGAGAAATTTTATTAGCGGACTGACAGCTACTGAATTTCAGCTTGCGCGAAAAACGAATTGAAATAATTTATTGTAAACGTGAACCAGGAACCACGGAGCGGTTATCCTGGAAGTCGAGAAATTTTATTAGCGGACTGACAGCTACTGAATTTCAGCTTGCGCGAAAAAGGAATTGAAATAATTTATTGTAAACGTGAACCAGGAACCACGGAGCGCTTATCCTGGAAGTCGAGAAATTTTATTAGCGCACCGACAGCTACTGAATTTGGGCGTGCGCGAAAAACGAATCGAAATAATTCATTGTAAACGTGAACCAGGAACCACGGAGCGCTTATCCTGGAAGTCGAGAAATTTTATTAGCGGACTGACAGCTACTGAATTTCAGCTTGCGCGAAAAACGAATTGAAATAATTTATTGTAAACGTGAACCAGGAACCACGGAGCGGTTATCCTGGAAGTCGAGAAATTTTATTAGCGCACCGACAGCTACTGAATTTGGGCGTGCGCGAAAAACGAATTGAAATAATTTATTGTAAACGTGAACCAGGAACCACGGAGCGGTTATCCTGGAAGTCGAGAAATTTTATTAGCGCACCGACAGCTACTGAATTTGGGCGTGCGCGAAAAACGAATCGAAATAATTCATTGTAAACGTGAACCAGGAACCACGGAGCGCTTATCCTGGAAGTCGAGAAATTTTATTAGCGGACTGACAGCTACTGAATTTCAGCTTGCGCGAAAAAGGAATTGAAATAATTTATTGTAAACGTGAACCAGGAACCACGGAGCGGTTATCCTGGAAGTCGAGAAATTTTATTAGCGGACTGACAGCTACTGAATTTCAGCTTGCGCGAAAAAGGAATTGAAATAATTTATTGTAAACGTGAACCAGGAACCACGGAGCGGTTATCCTGGAAGTCGAGAAATTTTATTAGCGCACCGACAGCTACTGAATTTGGGCGTGCGCGAAAAACGAATCGAAATAATTCATTGTAAACGTGAACCAGGAACCACGGAGCGCTTATCCTGGAAGTCGAGAAATTTTATTAGCGGACTGACAGCTACTGAATTTCAGCTTGCGCGAAAAACGAATTGAAATAATTTATTGTAAACGTGAACCAGGAACCACGGAGCGGTTATCCTGGAAGTCGAGAAATTTTATTAGCGCACCGACAGCTACTGAATTTGGGCGTGCGCGAAAAACGAATTGAAATAATTTATTGTAAACGTGAACCAGGAACCACGGAGCGGTTATCCTGGAAGTCGAGAAATTTTATTAGCGCACCGACAGCTACTGAATTTGGGCGTGCGCGAAAAACGAATTGAAATAATTTATTGTAAACGTGAACCAGGAACCACGGAGCGGTTATCCTGGAAGTCGAGAAATTTTATTAGCGGACTGACAGCTACTGAATTTCAGCTTGCGCGAAAAAGGAATTGAAATAATTTATTGTAAACGTGAACCAGGAACCACGGAGCGGTTATCCTGGAAGTCGAGAAATTTTATTAGCGGACTGACAGCTACTGAATTTCAGCTTGCGCGAAAAAGGAATTGAAATAATTTATTGTAAACGTGAACCAGGAACCACGGAGCGGTTATCCTGGAAGTCGAGAAATTTTATTAGCGCACCGACAGCTACTGAATTTGGGCGTGCGCGAAAAACGAATCGAAATAATTTATTGTAAACGTGAACCAGGAACCACGGAGCGGTTATCCTGGAAGTCGAGAAATTTTATTAGCGCACCGACAGCTACTGAATTTGGGCGTGCGCGAAAAACGAATTGAAATAATTTATTGTAAACGTGAACCAGGAACCACGGAGCGGTTATCCTGGAAGTCGAGAAATTTTATTAGCGCACCGACAGCTACTGAATTTGGGCGTGCGCGAAAAACGAATTGAAATAATTTATTGTAAACGCGAACCAGGAACCACGGAGCGGTTATCCTGGAAGTCGAGAAATTTTATTAGCGCACCGACAGCTACTGAATTTGGGCGTGCGCGAAAAACGAATCGAAATAATTCATTGTAAACGTGAACCAGGAACCACGGAGCGGTTATCCTGGAAGTCGAGAAATTTTATTAGCGGACTGACAGCTACTGAATTTCAGCTTGCGCGAAAAAGGAATTGAAATAATTTATTGTAAACGTGAACCAGGAACCACGGAGCGGTTATCCTGGAAGTCGAGAAATTTTATTAGCGCACCGACAGCTACTGAATTTGGGCGTGCGCGAAAAACGAATCGAAATAATTTATTGTAAACGTGAACCAGGAACCACGGAGCGCTTATCCTGGAAGTCGAGAAATTTTATTAGCGCACCGACAGCTACTGAATTTGGGCGTGCGCGAAAAACGAATCGAAATAATTTATTGTAAACGTGAACCAGGAACCACGGAGCGCTTATCCTGGAAGTCGAGAAATTTTATTAGCGGACTGACAGCTACTGAATTTCAGCTTGCGCGAAAAAGGAATTGAAATAATTTATTGTAAACGTGAACCAGGAACCACGGAGCGCTCATCCTGGAAGTCGAGTTTCACCGCGTAGCGGACCCGACGCGCGGGATCCGGGAGGTTGAGAACCCGGTACTCGAAATACGTAGCGGACCCGAAGCGCGGGATCCGGGACGTTGAGAACCCGGTACTCGCAGTTTGCGGAGCGCGACTCTCAACCGTCCGCTCTACTGCGCGGTTGTTACCAGACTGAGGAAATCGGCTAGCCGATTTTAGATTGGTGACGTCACTTTCCGAACATCCGAAAATTCAAACTTTGGTTTCGAACTGTAATACTAGGTATGATGATGTATGATGTATGATGTACGATGTATGATGTATGATGTATGATGATATGATATGATGTATAATGATTCTAGTGTTCACATTTCATACAAGAAATACACACCTTATCTGTCCTGCCGATTCCAGACTCAAGCGGCCAGGCCCTTCGATGGTCAGCCGTTGACTGAAGATATATCCTTTACTTAACGGGTCAGCCGATATCGCTGCCGTTCTGCGACAGTTGGATGATGAAAAATTTTGCTGGTATCTTTCAAATGTGTGGTAAAATACACTCGAAGTGTTAAGAAGCTTCGTTCTTTCTCTTCCTATCACCTTTTTAGGTCTTTAAATCACTACGCAGCGTTAAATACCATCTCATATACGAAGCATCCATTTCATCTCGTTCAAAATTAGCGCATCCGTGATGTATTACAGTTACTCTGAATTTTTTTCCATCCGAATACTTTTCGAAAAACAATTTTGCTTCTCTACCCAACATAGATACTTCACTCTCGACTAGCTAGAACAGCGTTTTGGTTATATGCCTACGAAAATTCAAGATCGAGAGAGCAAATGAAAAGTTGTTGAAATAATTATGAATACTAATGTTACGGAATACATCGAGCGCGCGTCGAATAGAATCCCATTTCGAAGTGAATAATTCTTCTCTTTTCATATAATAGCTAATCTAGTAATATAGGTAAATAGGATGGATCCGAATAGGATCCGAGTATCAGGAGCGCAGAAAAACTAAGGAGCTCTCCTTAACACAGGGACACATTGATTGACTGCATGTGATGTCGACGCTGCATGACTAAAGGCATGCCTGCTTGCTTAAGAGGGCATGTGATAGCAAATTTTCCCGCCATTTTATCTTGGACTAAGGCAAAACGGAGAAATTTCAGCGAAAACGACTCCTGGTATCAGGAGCACAGGAGAACCGAAGAGCTCTTCCAAAAACAGGGACACATCGATTGATTGATTGACTGCATGTGATATGGACACTGTATGACTAAAGGCATGCATGCTCCGAGTATAAGGAGCGCAGAAAAACTGAGGAGCTCTCCTAAACACAGGGACACATTGATTGACTGCATGTGATGTCGACGCTGTATGACCAAAGGCATGCCTGCTTGCTTAAGAGGGCATGTGATCCTGAAATTTTCCCGCCATTTTATCTTAGACCTAAGCGAAACGGAGAAATTCCAGCGAAAATGACTTCTGGTATCAGGAGCACAGGAGAACCGAGGAGCTCTTCCAAAAACTGGGACTGATTGATTGACTTATTGCGTCGTTGATGCTGTGTGTCCATATGCATGCCCGCTTTGCCTGAAAGATCGTCCGAGTACTTGCATCAATCTTTTTCCGTTTAAATACAATGCAAGCCTCTGAAATTAGTTTCAGCCTCAAGTGGCAAACTATGTTTTTGATTAGGAAAAAATCCATGAAAAATTCTTGATTGCCGCACTGTGACGTTAATTACTGATTTTCTCGCACATAATCACTTCATGCAGTGCACCCTACGCATTGCTTGACCAACCGAAAATAACTTTTTTTTTAAATTTCAAACCGGAAATGCATCAGTATGGTTTGGAGATTATATGGTCGCATGAAGTTAGTATTAAAAATCTCAGCCTATGCATCGAGTATCTGTTGTCACGTGCACTGCCCATGCCTGACTTCATGCTATTCTAAAAAAATAATTGCAACTCAACGTTAACTTGAAGTTTTGAATTCTATTCCCACGTTAAGAAACCACAGGAAAGTCAACTACTCATATTTTTTATTTCTTCCACTCTTGTTCATGAAATATTGCCATTATAATGTACTGATATATAATCAATAAACATCTCCTTCCTGTGTGACAATCTAATTCAGTCCTATTGTGTCAGTTATTCCGTTGCATGTGTTGTGATATAAATATCACTACGAAAATGTCGTGCTTCTTTGGAACAAGTTCTCCTTCAATTGGTGGACATTGACTGTTGAATCGTCAGGTGAATTCTGCTGTCCCGTTTGTTCTGCAAAATCACGTTGATACGGCGTTGGAATGAGTTTATTCTAGGATTTTTTAAAGCCCACAAAAATTTAGAGAAAAAAATTCGAAGGCATCAGTCGCTTCTGTAAGTTAATTGTAGGAGCTTTCTATTACTAATGGGAATCATAGGATATCAAAGAAACAACATTGAATAAACGTATAAAATAAGTTGTGTCATAAGATTCTTGATTAACACAAATAACATCAAAGAGAAATAGTAAAAGTAAAATTCATGAGAGGAATGCCTGGACATCGTATACGTTAAAGAACTTACAGTAATCGTGTTTCACCTTTATCCTGTAACCTTACTTGCTAAATCGTGGAAGCCAAAAACTTCCCTCAAACTTCATACATCATTAAAAATATTACAATGATAATACGTAAAATTTTATCCATTAAATATCACTCCTCTCTACCCAAGTTCCACTTATTTTCTACGTTTAACACATCAAGTTCATACGTAAATTAAATAGCTGAGGCCATGACTCAAGAGACGTTTAAATAAAAATATAAAATAAGTTGTAGGTACAAAATTCTTTAGTTACACAAATAAGATCAAGGAGAAATACTGAAACTAAAATTCATGAGAGGAATGTCTAAACGTTGTATACGTTAAAGAACCTATTGTAATTGTTTTGCGCCTTTATTCTGTAACCTTACTGGCTAAGTCGTGGAAGCAAAAATCTTCCCTCAAACTTCATACTTCACTAAAACTGTTACAATGATAATACGTAAAATTTTATCCATTAAATATCACATGTCTCTAGGCAAGTTTAATTTATTTTCAACTTTTGACACATCAAGTTCATACGTAAATTAAATAGCTGAGGTCATTGCTTGAGAGACCTTCTCACACTGTAAAACGTATCATCAAATTTCTCACTTTATCACACTATCCATCCCGAAAGAGGTCCATTCTAGCTGCAGACAGTTTGACGAGCTCCGTGGCGTGAGGTGGACGACGACGAGGACGAGAATGGTTGCGGCACCGTGGGAATTTGGAGAGAAATGCAAGCCGTTGCATTAGAGGGCCTCCAGGCTAGACTGCGGCGACGGAAGGTGAATCTGTAGGTGGTCGGTAGCCATGCTTGAATTACACATCACTGAATCGGCCTGTAAGAATGATCGATTCTTGTTATTCAACATTTTAGTTTCAATAGCGCACTCCGATAAAACAAAGTAGAATAAGAAAGATACGATAAAATGCATGTTTGTTTCAGGTTACTAGCAATTATGCATTGCGAAAACTTTTCCCAATTTATAATTAAAAATTCAATGAAAATATAAACAGTGTTTCAAATACATCTCGATAAAATTGTTTTCGAAGATGTACAAACAAAAATACTTGAAATCCCTGTAGAAATTGCTTAACGGAATAAAAGTACTCGTCGTTGAAATTATTCAAAGTAACCTATCCTCGGATAAAATATTCGCAAAACCTTAACACGCTGTTGTGGATCCGTTCAACGGTTTCTGAACAGTTTTGCAGAACTTGCTGAAACGATTTTACCTTAAACGAGAAATATACGAAAGAAAATCATCGAATTGTAGCCATCAATAGTTACTGTATTCTATCGGATAATGAAATTCTATCACGATTGTCAAAATATATTTGAATGCGATATTCTTCGATAATTTTTGAGAGGATGCAGAGAAAAAATGTAAAAAACATTGAAATATGAATTATCTCCACGATGTTAGAAAATGAGAAAGGCAATTTCAAGCCAGATATATTTTAAATATAGATTGATCTCTAAAATCAGATTTCTGAAATGTTGTTAGATAATCTTGGACAATTAAATTTCCGAAGGGTGTACTAGAGCGTAAAAAGCATAGAAACGTAAAAATGAAAAATGCTGAAAGTATAAAATCTTCGGAATTCAATACAAGAATGCAGACAACCGAAGCATAAAATAACAGTGAATAACATAAAAATAAATATATGGCAAATAGAAAATATACGGAATAGTCATTTTTATCTTCAAATGTATACGATTTTCGGCTTAACGTAATCGTACGGATCATATACGTATATACGCATCTTTGATTTTAATTCATCCACCGTAAAGTATCAATTCCAAATTTCTATGCCGCGCAGTCTGTACGTACAGCAAAAATATGTAAAGAGAAGAACTGTAGGATATTTATTGAAAAATGATTGAAAGAAAAAAAATAAAAAAAAAAAACAACAACAAGAAAATCTTGGGGCTTATAAAGGAGATACGAAGATATTACAGTCCGGAGAGGATAGGCGAGAGAGGAGAGGAGAAGAAGGCAGATTATAGGAGCGTCGCCGCGCCTGCACGCACTCCGTGGAATTGATCCGGCGCGGTTTGGCCGGGTCGCCATGAACCCAACCCTCCGCACCCTCCGACCACCCCCCCCCCCCCCCCCCCCCCGGGTAAAAGTTGCGTGAGTGTGAGTTGGCGGGGCAGGCACGAAGCAGCAGCGGAGGGTGGTTTTTGCGAGGGGTGCAAAGGTGTATGCGGGCCGACCTCAGAGGGGAAAAACAGCGCCGGGGGTGCGACGGCGGCTAGGCGGGAGCAAAAAGTAGAAACCGCGCTCCGATTGGCGGGGCGAACTCGAGGGGGTCGGTGGGGGTGGGGGTGGAAGGGTGGAAAAGGGGTGAAACGTAGCGCGGTTTAATGACGCCGGTGTCATGCGAAACGCAGCCCTTATATTCTGTCCCGAAAGCACACCCCCACCCTTGCAGGCTGCTCGGACGGATGCCCGAAAAATTTCCTCTCTTCTACAGAGCTGGCTAGCCGCCTTTGCAGGAGCTGCTGAGGGCCGATTGCGCGGCACCCTGGACCACCACCACCACCGCCGCCACCACCCTCCGAATGTCCTCCGAATTTACTCATTTGTATGTGCGAGTGAACGAGTGAGTTAGGATATGTGCTCGGGGCGAAGCCCGCCTGTGCCTGTAACGGCGAGACGGGGTGAAAAATAGGAGGCCTGATGTGCGTGTGGGTACTTCAACCCTAAACCTGATTAACGTATACCCTCTCCCAGAGGCTCGGTGAGAAGAAGAGAATGAGAAAAATCCGAATTTAGGGATGGGGAAGAGAGCGAGAGAGAAAGAAAAAATAGAAACCGATCACTGGACGCCGAATTTCGCCTCGCCTTTCACCCTTCAAGATTATCTCCTCTGGATTTGAGAAATTCATTCAATTCACACGTACTCTAAGAAATATTATATTCTACACTGATCTCTCTACAGGTACTACTAATTAGAAGCAAACGAGATCGACACTGGCGCTTCAATAGCCTAAGGGGAACTAATTAGCACGTAAGCGTTCCTACAGAAACTTTTTTTTTTAAGAAAATAGAAATAACACATTTTTTAGTCCATTGATTCGAGTAAGTATATAGTGAAAAAGAGCAAAACATCGTACGATTTTGTTCACGAGGCGCATTAATTCAAACTTTTCCACACCGTGTACCATGTGACTAAGTCTGTTTCTGATAGACTATCACCCACATGATCCGTTAGTTTAACTTCGGGTATTGCAGCGCTAATGCCTGTTTTAGAGGATTCTAATCGGAACAATCTGTCGTGTGATGGAAGCATAGGAGTCACCCATCCAGTTACTACAGAGATCGATGACAATGTGTAACAAGGAGGCAAACCCGATCTTTTTAGACCGAGCATATGCAATACGATTCGTAAGTGAACCGAAGACAAATATTGTTGCCAAATAAGTTGCCTCCTTGTTGCACATGATTCTTTGTATAAAAATAATGTGTTACGCGTGAGAATATCAGATTTTTTGGTTCTCGCGTTACGTAAAACATAAGCCTATAACTCTTGAACCACCTATAAACGCCATTCTTCGAGATTACGAAACAATCATTCGTCATTTCGAAGAAAGCTTTACAAGGTTTCATTAGCTTATTTCACACAGCGGTGACAAATAATTATTAATACAATACAGGTACCAATTTTATGAAATAAGTTTACAAGATCAGCAAAAGCCTGATAAAGATTCGAAGCAATTATTTACTGCGTTGCAAAACTAATCAGACAATTTTCGCGTCAAATGGAACTAACATAAATTAATATCCCTGGAATCTAAAAATTAGGATAAATGAGTTTCATTGTCTCAGTGAACGTAGGATGTCAAATTTTTATCGTAACTACAAAATCCCTGCGCGTTTTTTCGAAAATTTGAAAACTTGTCGAGTTCACGCTAAACCCTAGACACCAAACAAAAAAATAAAAATTCGATTATTCTAATACACAGAAATAAAGCCCAGAATTTTCATACACTGTATGATTCTCACGAGGTTTAGACAAGCTGATTGGGTGGTAATAGGAGCTTTTATAACCATAATAAGGCGTTACGCAACCCTGGAGATCGCGGACATATAATTGCGTCTGTGCGAGGCATGGATGAGCGGTGGTTGACTGCTAATTGAACTCGTTTGTTCGATTGCTTGCGCTGCTGCTGCCTACGCATCTCTGCAAACCAACGAACACACATCCACAAATGCACAAAAGCTCGAATGAAATCTTCGCCTGCACCTTTCGTTTCTCCGCTTTATTTACCGTAAATTTCGAGGGGTGGGTGGAGGCTGATGGTGAATAGATAAAAGAGTGAGAGAGAGAGAGAGAAGAGAAAGGAAATAGACGACATAGAAAGAGGAATGAAATCCCCTGCACGTATAGCTGCGGAATTAGCAAAAGCTTTCGGCTTGCGTTTCAAACGCCCTGTGAACTTGGCTCTGCGACTTGTTTCGAATTGAATTTTGATTAATCATTACCGTTTTTTTTTTTTTTTTAAATAGTTACTCGATACTGTACGATAGAAAAAAATCTGTAGTCATTTATACAGAGCCATAAATAAAAAAAAAAAGATGCTTTGAATAGAAAAAAAACTCGCGAAATATTTTCCTGGTTAATTTTACAGGATAAAAAATACAGACAAATTTCAACTCCTATTCGGTATTACAATTGTTTGTTCTTATTCTCATATATATATATGTATAGAGTAACATTGCAGATATAAATTTGACAAGATCAGGAATCATTTTAGATAACGAATTTGAAATGTTTGATGCAAACTTCATATAAATAAATATCAACGAGCATACTTTGACGCATAATATCATTGAACTTTTTCTTGTTCTGGAATATTAAAACCTGCGCATCAAAAATCAACGCTGTTGTGTAGTAGCTATACTAAAACCGCGAGTACGCCGGTATAATAAGACAAAAATGTACAAAGACATAAAAACGACAAGACATTGCAAAAAGAATGAACATTGGTACGGGAAAAACTGCGTTTTCAGGTACGCGATAATCGTAAAATGGCAAAAAGGATGGCAGCCCGGTTTTCCCTCGGTCCCATAGACAGCGACCTGCGTCGGTCCCGACGATAATTAATCAAGCTAAGAAAGCCGGTTTTGGACGGCGGGGGAAATGGTGGTTTGGGGATTCGAAAAAAGCAGCAAAACACAAAAAGAGTAAAAAGGGTGAAAAGAAAAAGAGAACTTTCGGTCGAGGGGTGTCGGCTCGTTGATTTGTTTTGGTAGTTGAGGCCACAGGATCCGCGGAATCGTCGAGATGTGGGGGGGAGGGGGAGGTCGGCAAGGGGTGGTTTTTCGAAGGACGGAATATCCGTGACTAAAGAGAGGAACGAGAATCGGGCGGAGAAATCGCGATTAGGGATCCGAGCGCACGGGAAAAGGGGAAGAAAGGGGGGGTTGAATTTGGCGGGAAAAACGAAACCAAATACCGCGACGGGGATATAAGGGGCGAAAGGAGAGAACGGGGCGAGGTGGCAATACATCACACGGCTCAGGGTGAGTGAAGAAAAAACGAACGAAAAAATAAAAAAAAACAAGTTAAAAATAAAACAAAAATAAAGAGAAACTTGACAAAAAAAAAAAAGCAGAAGGAGAGGAAGAATCGGCGAGTGGTGGGGAGGGAGAAACGTAGGTGGGGGGAAGGAGTCAAAACGTGCAAAAAAGAACGCCGTTACAGGGGAAAAACTGTGGTGGAGGGGATGGGGAGTTTTTTTTTTTTTTTTGTTCTTTCCACCCCCACTATTACAACAGATATTTCCCGCACGCGGAAAGTTCTCCTTCTTTCTTTCTTTCTGATATAATATACGTACGTTTTCCTTTTATTTCTCTACAGTTCGTTCGGTGCGTTGTTTCTTTTTTTTTTTTTTTGTTTGTTTGTTTGTTTTTCAATTTTTATTTCTTTTTATTCTTGTCCCTCGTTATTTGTTTTTTTTTTTGCCGACTTTTTTTTTCTTACCATTCGACGTCGATTTTTGTTTCGGAGGGTGATTTGGGCTTTTCTTTCCTTTTGTCGGAGCTGTTCGACGGTCAAGGGAAGGAAATTAGAGGGCGGCATCCCCTCCCCAACCCTCCAGCCCCGTAGACCTAGCATTAAACCGACGCGCAACGCACGCGGCGCATTTCGCGCAGGCATATCTTATAAATACATGCGACGTATACATGATACAGATATCTGCATGTGTGTGTGTGTGTGTGTGTGTATCTGCATGTAGGCATAGCATGCGTACATTCTGCACGGTATATAAACGCGTAGAGCGGAAAGAGAGGACGAAGAGGATGATAATTTAAAAACGCCGCTTGCGGGGAAAATAAACATTAGGCAATACTATATATGTACGCGTGTACAGATATGTATTTGAAATGTGGATATACATGAACAATAAATATGTGTGTCGGTATGAATGTATTTGCACACACGTTGGAATGTGAGGAGAATGACGATCGCGAAACACTATCCAGTATGTAGATATACTTTGTAAATATACATGTATATATAAGTAAAATATATATAAAAGTCGTGTAAGGTAAACGAGCGAAGCGCAGAAAGAGGAAAACGGCGCGATCATTTTTCATGCACAGTGGGATGCATCAGGGGTTAAAAATTCGCGAGGTAACGTTTAAAGCTTGTATTACGTAAAGGCGGATGACCGCGAGATGAAAAGAAAGAGCAGAGAGGGTTGAAGAAAATTCTTTGAAAGATAATATGTGTATCAATGTATACATGCCTACGTAATCAGGAGTTACAGTATAGTTCCTATACGATCTTGTTATTTTTGATTTAATGATTCTGGTTCGTCGCTTCTTTTTTTTTTTTTTGTTTCATCGCATAACAGAACGTAGACGCCACATTCGATCTATTCGATTACGGATGTATGCCGTGTGAATTATTCATCCCCCCCTTATCACAAGATTCATCATGCGTATATCATGATATTGTTACACGGTAAAGTCGTGTGAAATTAAATGAACGATTTACAAACGGTGAACGAAAACAAGCATCGTGAAAATTTGAAACTTATGCACGTTCGTGTGAAATACGTTTTGAATAAGAATATAAAATATTGAATCTAAATTGTAGAAGGGTTTGTTACCTTGAGTTCTTATTGTTGTTGGTTTTACATATACCTATACAATTTCTTGTTCTCATTTCCTTTTGTCGATCAGTTCACGATGGTGAAATAAGTTCTAGTAATTCGAACAGCTTGATCATATTTTATCGCCGTCTTTGTTACCCCCGCAAATTTTTACTCGGTTCAGTTTTAGTATCATATTAATACTAATTCTAATTGTTGCAGTTTATTCCTGATCTCAAAATTCTTTCCCCTCTTTCATCGAAACAAGAGAGAGAAAGAAAAAAAAAAGAACAACCTCCGTCAAATATCACCGTATCTACTATTTTCCAAGAATAAAACGAAAGAACAACTAAAAATAATATTCCCCAATCCTACATGGAGTAAAATGAGTAAAAACTTTCATCCCTGCCTTCAGTCAACTTCCTCGGTTATCCACCTTTTACGAACAGAACTAACGTCTTGTACTCCCATAAAATTTTCACCCCCGTCATAAGAATACGTATACACACATGGGTGTAAAATAATTCTTGGAATAGACTTGTACGCGACACGCGACACCCTATTTGTCTACATATTTAAGACTATCTCTAATTTATTTATCATATATTATTTTTTCAAACGTCTACCTTAGCACACCCGTACACTGCGAAATAGAGAAATCGTGCACACACGTATAACATGTGTGCGTGCGATTTATATTCGAAAAATTCGGGAGTCGAGGCGCCCGCGCAGGCAGGGTGGCATAAACGCCGGTTGCCGGATAGAAAATACGGGAGGGTTGGTTGTTTCGTCGAGGGCGGGGCGGGGAAGTTTTAACCCCTCTCGAGCCGAACGAACGAACGAACGAACGGAAGCAGGGGTGGTTGGGGGGATAAAGAGAGCGAGGGGGTTGGGAAAGGATTCGAGGTGCTCGAGGCGGCGGTAGGGGAGGTTTTCAGGGGTCGCGGTGGATGGCGGCCATTTTGACGAACGTGAAAAACATACGTATATGTATGCAGCCGTACCCCGTCGACCCGTCGAGATCCTCTCTACTGTAGGTAGGTCGGTAGGTAGCTAGGTTGCTCCCGATGAGATGTTGCTCCCTGTGTTGTTTCTGCCACGAGCGCAGACTCGCGGCGTCGAACGATTCCGTTATTACATCCGCGCAGAATATGCTAGGCGAGAAATCATTTTTTCTCACCTTTAACGCGCGCAATTCGATATTTTCAACATATTCCTATGATACGGAAATTTTTATCACCCCCACTAAAGCATGTATTAAGTAAAATTAAAATTAATGTACAGGAAAGTAAGATTTTTAAGGATTGTTTTAAGATTCTCAGTAAGTACTGTGTTTCAGACGGGATTAAATAATCGTAGAATATTCACGATT
The DNA here is from genome assembly GCF_021155785.1 of Neodiprion fabricii. Taxonomy (NCBI): domain Eukaryota; kingdom Metazoa; phylum Arthropoda; class Insecta; order Hymenoptera; family Diprionidae; genus Neodiprion; species Neodiprion fabricii. Next base: position 2,109,036 of record NC_060245.1, on the reverse strand, counting down.
CGAATTAAGAATCTGAAAAAATTCAGGAGTAATTTTTCTCAGACGGGAGAGTTGTATATATATGCGTGTGAAAAAAAAGAAATTGTAAAGAGAATCAAAAATATTGAGGGAAAATCACTGGTTCATTTCACCATGGAATACCCCATATATTTTTATAGATACTTTTTTATTGGTAAATTTAACACTGATCAAATTTTACTCCCCAAGAATTACTATCAAACTAACAACAAGATGTACGTTCAATTTAACACCAAACGGAGAATTTTCTATCACTGTAAAGTTAATACGGTCTTGAACTAGACAGCGATACAAAAATTGTAGTATTCTTGTTTCCAAGTTTGAATACACCTCCGAGCGACCGAATTCTTTTTATTAAATTCAACACCGATCAACTCTCATCGCAACGCGTTTCAACTCAGTCAAGACTAAATTCAAAATAGAGATAAAATAATCACTGAGTGATTTAATCAGCATCGAAGAGAAACTGTACCTAAGTTGTCTTTTAATTTTTATTTTTTTTATCTTTTTTGTTGTTTTTTTTTTTCTTTTCTTATCATCATCGTTTTGATAATTATCCTTTATTTTTTTGCTCCCGATTTTTCCTTTCCCCCCTCCCTTTGTCCTTCTTCTAATTAATTTCGGCGCCCAGCTAAAACCGACCAACGGAGTTTTTGATCCACGCCCACGTCCAGCACAGGAACCGGCAAACCGTGTCACCCTTTGTTTTTCGTCCCGGCAGCGGTAGTGAGTAGGAAGGAATCGCCTATGCGTAACGGCGACCCTCTTTCAGGAAAAAAAAACGACCACGATTAGGACAAACTCGAGGGATCCATAATTATTCCTTCCTTTTAATTTTTCTCGAAAAAGTCTCATCGCTCTTCCCTTTTTCACTTATTCTATTTTCCCTGGTTTCTCTATTGCTAAATAGTGTTTCATTCAAGCGATCGTAAACTGTTCCGAAGGATAGCGCTAAAAGAAATGGTCGAAAAAAAAAATTGTACACGCGATTTATTTCAAATAAATAAATTAAAAAAAAAAAAAAATAAGTGGACATTCCGGTGAATTCATTAGCAAATCAAGAAACAATATGATGAATTTCTTTTCATTTCCATATTGATTTGATGAAAAAATAACATTCGACATCATCGTCATTTTTCCCAAATCTGATAAAGCATTTTTTCTCGATTCAACGACTTTGCTTCGTTATCGTTATTGTTATTAATGACACAAGCCTCGACCCGATTAGTATTCTTACCTCGTTACCGTCTCGTCAAACGCCTCTAGACGCGCCAATCCGTCAACGTCACTCTGTGCAGATAAAACGAACCCCGTAGTGAGGTTTTTGCGACGAGGCGGCAAGAGAGAGATTCGCGAAATTCGAATTTTACATTTCGCCATTGGATGCGTACGCTTCATTTTCTTACATTCATTTTTCTCCGCGATAATCCTAATCTATATTTTCATTAATACGTGTGTATTAAATCGTCGAAAAAAAAAAATACATTTGAAAACAATTTTTACATCGTCATCAATTATTATTGCTGCATAATTGCAGAGCAGAATAAAGTGGACGTTGTTTCTAATGTAACCGGCAATGCAGAGGATATAATAAATTCCTACTCTCGCACTTTCCATAATGTTTATTTATAAATTATTATAAATTAACTTTTGTTTTTTCTAATTTTCTCCTCCTACGAACTCATGAATTCATTCCTCGAATAATTATAACTACAATATCGCATTATTATAATTTTCTCGTTTCTCTTCTCTCCTTTCTTCGTTTTCCGCTTCGAAAACGAGTCATGAATTCTTAATTCTGCACTAAAACGCACGCACGTGTCATCCACGCAATGTTCGATTTGTTATAAAAATGTCTGGTCGTTATTCGATGTGTCAATAAATTAACGACATGCTGCGAAATGTAGAAAAATAATTAGTGATAATTCAAAGAGCAGCGACACAAAACGCAGAAAAAGAAATGAGACTAGAATCGTCAACTGGTTCTTAGTTTAAGAATAACCAAATATTTTTCATCAATGGGATAAATTTTCATTCCGTCACGTGTGACTTCTTTTTTTTTTTTTTTTTTAAATTGGATTCAACAATCGTTGACAAAAATTTAATAGAATAAAAACGAGGAAGATAAAGAAAAAAGGGCACTTCCTTGATCATCTGAATACGATCCACACAAGTTGAAATCATATTCTTTTTTTTTTTAAAAAAAAAACTCGACATAATTCCAGTCCAGTTTTTAGACAAAGTTCATCGAAAACGCTTCCTCGCCGACAAAATGCTTACCTACCTATAAGTAAAAAATGGAGATTCCGCGAAGGGTTTTCGGAGAGCTCGGGTCGACATGTAGGCGAAAATTGTACGTACATGCATATATTTATTTAAATGCACATACTCGCGGGGTGTGCCTACACGTAAATACGCTGGGTATAGAGGAGCGAAGGCGACGTAGAAACGCGGAGTAGGTGAGTAGTGGGCTCTGATGGGCGGACGGTTGCTGCGGGCCGGGATATTTGCAAGCCAAATTTTAATACCAGAATTAATTTCAACCGGGTCTACACGTGTACGTATACATGAATCGCTCTCCTATACCCACGAGGACTATGGGATGTGAGCCCTGAGCCTCACCACCGTACCAGGGTGAGGAATCCGCCTTGGTGTAACGAACGACGACCTTCTCTCTTATATATACGTACCGTGTATAGCGCATGAATTTTTTTAAACAACGTAAGAATAATACACAACGCGTAATGCGAAACCTTGACACGATTGAACATTAATTTTTCTTTAAGATACTCATCGCCTATTTATTATTCATCTTACAGATATTCGAAGAAGAAGCACAGAAATAAAAAAAACATGGTGTAACAATTTGCGTCGAAATTGTAGAAATAAAACGTTTGAATCGTTCTGGAAAAATAGAAAGAACCGGAATCACACTCCCGTTTCACACCAAGGAATGTTGGGAATTTTTTTTAAAACACAATGATATTTTCGCGATTGCTTAAGTAACGAATAAAAAATAAAATTGAACAAAAATTCATTATTTTTACAATATTTTTGTGGTTTTTGGAGGAAGATCGATCATATGAAAAAGATGTAGAAAAATCGAAGTTAGTCAGAGTTACGGGCTCGGTGATTTGGCATAGAATATCCCATACGCATCGATGCTTTTCCTGAAACCCTGAGCAATTTTTGATCCTATGGTCACCGATATTTCTTTATTTTTTTTTATCGCAAAATTCATACTCGTTTTCCATGCGTAAAATAATTTTTTGTTTTGCCATTATTAAACTCGCCTGTTTGTACAAGAAACTGTCGTGATTTGTTAAGAATGTCATTTTTTAAGACGGTTTTAAATACGATGTCCTTTTTCTTTCGTTTTCAAGTTTGCATACAATAACCAAAAATTATCCATTCTTCTGATTATTATTGACAGTAATTTCTTGCTTTTCATAAGTTCAAAGTCCGATACAATCTAACTCGAAACAAGCTTTTAATTTTACAATATATTCCGTGAAAATTGAGTGAGAAAAAAAAAAAAAAAACAAACTGGAATCCGCTTCACTGATTGAGAAACTTATTTTTCACCTTTTCCGAGATGAAAATTCATCTTTGAAACGTGCAAATTCATTTTCCTCAATAAAGTAAAAACACAAAGTTTTAACCTCCGAATTTTTTTAATGTTATACGGTTTTTGGATTCGTATCTAAAAAAAAAAGAGAGATTAAGAATATCCGAATACTCGTTATTTCGAAAAAATTTAACTATATCCAGGAGTGATAAGAAAAAAATCCACAATCTTACAGCGACATTGGCGAAACCCGTAACTGTGTGAGAAAAAAGAAATCCGAAAACGGAATTGCGTGATCGAAATGTTATGGGTTTCCCCGTATTTACAACGGAACTTCCTATCACGACGACGGCGCTGCGTAAAGTATTATAAAAATGTGAGCTAATTTATCGGTTTTTTGTTTGTGTCCAGTGTGCGCATACATCGTGGCGTTAATTTACGCTCAAACTTTGCTCACATGCACAAAGTAGGTAGTTTAGCTTTTATATTGTAAATTATAGTTGCAAAACATCGCGAGCGTGCGAAAACACGGGCTTGTCTCTCTGTCTCTCTCTCTCTCTCTGTCTCTCTTCTCTTTGCCATCTCGCCACCGTTTCCTGAAATTTTCGATACAAATGGGCAAAGTAAACTTTACCATTAATGCAAGGACTGCGTCGCCCTAGACTGCGACAAACTTTACGTCCCCGCACCTGCGGTCGCTGTTTTTGCACAAGTCTGCGGCAACGATTATTCTTCGTCTCATTTCGTAAAAAAAGAAAGCCAAGAAAATAAAAGAAAAAATTAAATAAGCAAAGTGAAAGAGTAGCAATATCGTTTTTGTTTTCAAAACAAATTACCCCATAACCACAAATTTTTCACTTTGGATTCTTGTACAATGAAAAGAAGAATTGTGAACATTACTTTTACACATTTTTTTTTCTTTGCATCCTTTTTTTCTATCCAGCTTAAAAAACAAAACGATTTAATCTCTGGGGAGACTTTCGGATCAGTTGCAGAGTTTCGATAATGTACCTGAACTGCATCAGGTATGGATACACCCTATACACACTGTATAGAATGACAGAATTTCATCGATCGGTATCAAATTTACGCCACAGTGGTGTTTCAATATCGCACCGCGTTCGGTGTGTCTCGAGTGTGAAACGCGTGCCGGATACCCGAGCATACGAAATTCGACACGAAGTTTCCGGTGCAGGAAAAAACAAATTGAAAATAAAAATTAGAAGTGAAAAATAGAGAGGCTAGAAAAATGTTCTTCTCAAAAATCGAACGTCTACTATTTTATAAGTAAGAGGGAATCGGAAGTATGAGCCAGTCAGAAAAAGGAAAAGAAATAGCTTCTATCGATTTTTTATACAAGAAAAAAATAAAAAAACAAGCAATCAGCTGTTTGCGATTTTTATTTTCACAGTCAACTAAACAGTGTCCGGAGTTTAATCAGACGTATCGTCGAGACTATTCTTAACCTATTTCAGCTGGTGAGAATAATTGAATTTCCTCTACCCTCAGACACACACAAGGAATAGAATTTCGCTAATCACAGATCCGCCAGGGTGTGTGAGAGTAAGTAAATAAATAAATAAACACCAAATAGGAGTGTATTTATATCCTCAGGAGACTAGAGGAGCTTGCAACGAAATATCAGCAATCCATGTGTGTTATTCCGCGGTGCATCAACACCCAGGATACATGATGAATAATCCACGTATAGAATTATAACGGTACATACATTTTAATCGGTCAGAAGAAAGTTTGGTCTCTCGAGAAATTCGGAATACGTATATATACCGCATTCGCTTCGATTCCCTAACGCCAACTCTCGCAATTATAAACTTGATCGACTCTCTTTTTCTTTAATTTTTTTACTCCCCAGATTTCGGGTAATTCGATACTTTCAGGATGTCAGTCAATCACCGATCCTCGTAACTTTAGCCAATTGTTATTTGCACAAATCGGTTCCAGACGCTCAATAATCCTTACATCGATTATCAGTGATTGGATTAGCGATCGACTAAAAGTGCTGAGAAAGTTACTCGACTGATAGTGAAAACCTGAACTCTAATAACTTCTATTGATAATCGAGCGTGAAATGGCACGTTTTTAGTAAAAATATCCTACTTTTGAGATTTTTAATTTTTTTGTTTTTTAGGTTAACATTGCGATTCGTCGATGAAAAGTAATGCGAAAGGTGGTAGCCGGTACTCACCGCGGCATGTTGTGTGTGCGGTGAGATGGAGGCGCCATTTTGCGCCCTTCATCGATCCTGCGCCCACGCAGCGTCGACTTTTCCCGCCATTTTTCCATTCGCGCCATGACGCGTCGGGGCTTTCTTCCAGGTCCGCGCTTCTTCTTCTTCTTATTCTACTTCTTCTTTATCTCGTTCTCTCGCCGAAGGTGAATGAAGGTAGAAAACCGCGTCACACCGACGGAGCTTCTCTCCGCAAACTGAGCTCCTCGTCATCCTGAGCCAGATCCTGATCCTGCAGACTCTGTTCACTCGTGCCTCGCTTAACCCGTTTCATCGCATTTGCATAGAGCTAGCTAGCTGTGCAACGGCACCGTGCAACAATCGTTTGCACGATGATTCTTTGTTATGCCCCCAGCAGAGATCCAGCTCTACCCCCTCCAATCAGGCCCCGCTTTTGTCCCCGAAGGTACAGGCCCAATCCTGAACGCATCGCGTGCAACGCTTACGCAGGATTTTCTCCTTCCTGGAAGATAAATTCAAGACTACGATTATTTCAAAATATATTTTGGGAAAAAAGCATATCGTCAAAGCCAATTTTCTTTGACTCACTTTCTTTCATGTCCAATTACGCTCAGGTTATACAGGCGATCGGAAGAGATAGTCTGCGGGACAGATTTAATTCCGTTGAGAATCCTACAATCGAGTCACTGGCACTGAGTTCATTTTTTACACCAACTGTGTGATAACATCGTCCAAAAATGATTTCCAGGAATTTTCGGCGCCCCCTCAAGTCGGAACTTTATCTGAAGAAGGAACATCGAGACACCAGGTCAGAATCGAATAGGTAGGTTCTGAAACAAGAAAAGATGGATCTCGTGTAAAGGATTAGTTTTTTCATGTTCGAAATAATGACAGAGAAAAGCGACAACATTCGTCTTTAAATTGTAAGAGCGAGCAACCGAAGTTAACCGACGAAGAGCCCAAACCATCATTGTTATTTCTGTCTTCTCACAATGACGAAGACCGCCTAAACCCGAATAATAGCTACACGTCTACATTAGCAGCAAGGGCATCTGGTGTTCACGTTACATCTTATCTGCAGACCGTAACAACACTTTCCACTTTTATTCCTCACCGTCTTTGAGACTTGGATGACCCCTCGCCGTGAGAAATACAAGTCGATTGCATAAAGCTGAGGCTGACAAGTGGTTGCGAGCCATTCTTCGACGTTTGCGTGATTAAAAATAAACGAGAGAAGGTATAAGAGATAAAAAAAAAATTGACAATCATTCTTGCAATGCGTTTTGTCCCCTTGTACACGGGCTCCGGGACTTCTTAGTACCATGGGAATTTCCGTCTAATGAATAAAGCTACTCGGTATCTGTTATAGGAACACTTCGCAAATCGGTGACGTCGACATCGCCGAGGTGGAAGGAGAGACCCCCAGCAAAGAAACCGGTCCTGCAGACTCTGCAGAATTTTTAGGGGGTAGCTCGACCCCTGCACGCTTTGGCGCCGGGTGGGGGAAGAGCTCGATTTAGGGGTCAGGGGGGCGGGGTCAGCAGGTTGCCTTCGAGCCACTGGAGCAGGGTCCCAGGGTCGAGACCCCGGGTCGAGATACCTTTGACCTCGCACAGGTACAGGTTACGACATTTGACAAGAGGTGCTGCTCATCCTCGAGGAATATACCGTTCCTACTCACGGCCGGATTTCCACCCTTCGATTCCTTTCCCCCCTAACCGATATTCGTCCATTTCGTTTCTCGCGCACTTTTCGCAGGTTACAAGAAATCCAAACATCAAGCTCGTCGAAATTCACATCAGGATAACATAATTTATACGAACTTGACAAGAATTGGTGCAACAATTTTTAAGTAAAACCTATATAAATTCTCATTGAATTAAATAAATTTTGACTTTTCACCAGAATTGTGGAATTTTGCTACCAATTTCACATAATTTAATTTCGATTTTACGATCTTGAAATGTTTTTTTTTTTTCTTCTCAATAACTTTCAGATAATTTAAGTCAAGTTTCTACATTTTCTGAAACACTAATGAATTACAGAAAAATTTTATACTGGGTCAAAGATTTCGTATGGTTTCGAAGATTGGCGACGATTTAAAATCCTTCCAAACATGTCCAACAGTTTCATTGGATTATTCTTAACAATTGTCTTTGCCGATTGTAAATCACTTTCTGAGATATCAAAACAAAAAAAAAAAAAAAAATTAATCATGTTGCACAGAAATCAAAAGGCTTTTTTAATGGAATTTGAAGGATGTTTAACAACTGATACGAATAGATGATATCAAATTGTAAGAAATTTGTCAAAAGATTCCGCATAATGAGAAAATGTTTCGCTTGTGGATCTCGGTAAGAATCTGTAATCTTTAAACGATTTTAAGCGCCTCCAAAAATTTTGATCAGACTTTGCACGCCTGGAGAACCTATAAAATACACTAAAATTTCTATAAGATTATTCAGAGTCGACACTCTCGCTGGATACCTATTATATTCCCGTCGATTAAACAAAAAGTAAAAATTCCAACAACTTTCAATAAAAGAACTACCTATAAAACTGCACTTACACAACCGTGCCTGAATTGACAATGCAGTCAGACACCTTACGTAACCGTTGTTAAACTCCATTTAAGCGAAAAATAGTGGTTGCCCAACAACATGTGGGAATAGAAATTGTGACCAATTGAACAGCAGCGTGGATTTGAACGAGAGAGAGAGTTGAGGGAAAAAGGTGAAATAAAAAAATAATAAAAAATAAAAAATGAGTTAACGTGTCAAACAAAAAGAAGATATTACACATTTATTGGTCGTGTGTCGTGATTGATACACGTGGCGGACAGATCCTCCCGTAGGTATGGGAGGAAATAAAACGGTAGGTGTGAAAGCGGGTTAATAGACAACCGGCGGTGTGTGAAAAAAGTAGAAAAAAACGATGGGGGGGGGAGGGAAGGGGGGGTGGGAGGAAAAAAAAGAAACAAAAAGAGAAAAAAAATAACACAGAGTTCCGTGGGATTGGTGAAAACGGAAAAAATTCCGATATCAGAGGTCGCGACAGAGGACCGCGAACCGCGTGGGCTGCATCAACGGCATCCGCAAACGCACACCAATTCAAGTTTGACAGTGAAACCGAAAGTAGATGATATCAACGGCCCGGTTCGAACAGACAATAACCAATCATGTACAATTAACCTGTGACACGGTGACACCTAAACACCCGCCGCTTTTACCTCCGGCTGTAGCATACATATGTATATTATGTATATATGCTGTTTATACACACATGCTCTCACCTACATAGCGGTTATGTCCCCATTATGTGGCCGTATCGACACGTGTAACCCTGCAGTGCACCGGCGTTCAACGTTCAACGCTTCGCAGTTCGCCACCCGCTCATCGGGCAGAATGCACGTCCACGCGTGCCGATGCCATGACCATGTATATGGAGACACATATCCTACGCCGCATTTGAATTCTGACACACAGATGCGTCCAAATTGCTTAATAGGCCTATCGCCCGATTGACTCCCGCCATGCGACACTCCGCAGCTCTAAACACCCGAGTCCAAATCGCCCGCGATAAAGTTGAACGGTTCGCTTTCTGGTGCAGAGGAAAATCAAACCTTTTAATAGAGGTCGATAAACGAGAGTGAACTGTTGCTCAGTCCCGCCAGTAGGAAGGACTCGCCTTTTCAGAGTCCAAAGTGGACCTTGATTCCGGTTACAAATCTGTTTTCGAAGGATGATCTAGTCTTTTGCTTCTTTGGAAGGAATGATTTGTGTGTCCGAAAAGCAATCTCCTCGTTCGTTGATCCAATTTCACTCTGTCGTTATCAAAAATTGTTACCTACAAGTCGAAAGAGAAGAAGAATAAGTCTACGCTGGATTTGGCTGCGTGTTTTCAAAGTAATTCTATATCATCGGGAGTGGAAGGTACATGAACCCCAGTTACCGAGGTACTTAAATCTAGACTTCGAACAAAGGTATACCGCCAAAGTTGTTCCAAAGTAACATTCTCAAAACCAACATATAGGCCTATTTGAAAACGATCATCTTCTTTTCTTCCATTCGAGAAGTAAAAATTTTCGAGGAATTCTCTTTGGAAACTGTTTTCACGATGATGATCGTTCGAGGAGCTGAACAATTCCCGATACTCATGTGGCCACTTATAAAAATTCTAAGAAGAAATGTTTCTTGACCTGGATAACGATGAATTAAGGGAAGTCTTGGAAATGAATGCCGGTGAGAGGAAAACTTAGTTGCTAACGTTTCGATCCTAGTATGCCCAGGTTTAGAAAAATTTAAATTCCAATCATTCAATCAGCAATTTCACAGCATAATTAACCCCACCATACCAAGTTTCATGATCACGGTGGTGTGAAACACGAATGAAGAAGAAACTGTCCATACAGTACCACGTACAAGTGACTACCAAGGGAGTCCTTTCAAGTAAGACATAGCAGAAGAATGAACCACAGAGCATCGGGTTTCCAGTGATAATTGTTTGGCGATATGAAAGCGAGAGAGAGAGAGAGAGAATTGCGGGTCCAATAATCGATGATAATGCAATGTATGCGGGTGCACTGGGAGCGCATTGCACCATGCGGAGCGGGATCGGCAGCCGAGTGTTGAGGCCGGAACGTTTGACCTTGACACTGACACCAATTAGCGTACATTGACCCCAAATCCATTCTCGAATGGCATGCACGCCACCTGTCTGCACTGCTCTATATATGTACCTGACTATTCCGCCTAACTACCGCAGGATACACATATCCTATACATCCCCATGCCGTACTGCTGTAACGGTCGCATACTATGCGAACTGAACCGAATCCCGGTGACGATCAGCTGTCGCTCCCAATGGCCTACCGGCTGCATACAACCATCGACGTTTATGGTCCGTCAAAGCATCGTTATAGCTAGTACGAAAGTCCTTCAGGCCCGATTGTGCACTAGGATCTCTGGTCTGCAGGATACCCTGACCACCGCTGAATTAAGACCGAGGAATCCATAGTCCTTGTCTGGACTTTTTTACATTGAACAACGTATTCCAAGTTGCTTTTAGTTCCGGCCATGAAGAATGACCGTAAGAAGATTTATCCTCCACATCCAGGGTTGAGTTCTTCTTCCCTTTCGACTTGGAAATAAGAATTTTTCAGGATAAAAGTATGAGATTGACGTCTCAGTTACTGCTGACCCAAATATCATGAAGTCGAAGAGAGTTTGAAACCAAGGTTTAACGTAATCACTGCACATTTGAAGGCTAGATCCCGGTACCCGGAGATCGCACAAGTGTTTCCAACGTCAAGTGATTACATCGTGGAACACAAGAAATAACTGTGTTTGGAGTCTGGAGTAAAGAGAAAATCGTGCAAATTTCACGGTTGGATTGAAAGCGTTGGATTATTCTTCTCTTTCGAGTTGAAGTGGATTATTTTCGTGTCTGATGAGAGTTTTTAAAGCCCGCGGGATCGAGAGGTAACGAGTGGAGTTTCAGACAGATTCCATTCGATTTGACGTGAGATTGTGAAGACTCTTGAAGGCTAATAAGTTCCTTGCTTGATGCAGACCGGGAGCAAATCGAGGACCTCTGTACGCCTTGCCCGCCGGTTAATAAAACTGAATTCCCATTCAGCCGAGGACACCTGATCCACATCATTCCCTCCGCGAAGCTGAGGACCTTGGTGTATAAAGAATTTTTAAATTACCATGTACACGGGCGTAAATGGAGCCTGAGAGCCAGAGATGAATTTTTACCAACTTTGAAATTAGGAATTTCGATTTTTCCTCTTTTTCAATCCCCCGTCCTACCCGTTCTCCGAATTAAAAACCTCCGTCTCTCTTTCTACGATTGTGCGCGCATGCGTTTTATTTAAAAAAAAACATCCCGTAGTTAATGATAACGAAAAGACAGTTTCGATCGGGTCGAAACCGGGATGAAATTCGTCAGGAAATACATTTCATGATCATAAATAGAATTCGTTTCATAAATTTACTTCGAAATCGAAAGCTACCATGGTTATACTTATATTCGACCTCAAGATTGGTTATAAATATCTAAAAGACATCTAGAAACGAAGCGTGAGTCAGTGTTCCAAGTCGTACCATCAATTTTTTCATTTATTTTTCTCACAATGATGTCATGATAAACTAAACGCTGCACATAAATTAGGTCTAAATCTCAACAAAAAGAGTTCCAAACTCTTGAATTCCAAAGGGTCATTCGTTAGTCGATAAATATCGATACATGGCCCCAATACTGGAATCATTCGATTTTTTGTACGACCAACATCCGCGTCAGTCATTGTACTTCATGTGCCATTTGTAATTAACGTCCTTATGAAGTTAGAATCAATCAGAATGTAACTGTTTGGCTAAACGATTAATGTCACGCTTCACCATTCGGAGTGTCTTACAATTAGCTTGTCGGATTCCAATTATCGCCTCGTCCAGACAAGCTGTCTCGATTTAAAAATGATGACCTCCACGACGTCGAAGATGGGAGAAAAATCCGAGAACCAAATCACACACAGAGTGGTTTGAATATAAGCGACGAAGAACCGAGAGGTAGAGGGCTAACCGGCGACGCACCTGGAAGCGGGAAGCGAGCGACGGTCGGTGTGCAGCTCAGTTGGGTTCCCATCGGTGGTATCGGTGTCAATCCAATCAATGGTTTATTAACCGACGTGTGAACGAGGGGCAGAGGAGTGAACGGTAGGAGAGAGACAATGGATAGAGAGAGAGAGAGAGAGAGAGAGAGAGGCGCCGGCTCCTCTGGCGTCGGCGTGTCGTTTGTTTAGAGAGAGAGAGAGGGGCGGGTGGTCAACACGTGGACAACTCACTGCCATGTGTTTGTGTCGTTGCAAAAACTCGCCGACTCAGCTGAGTGCATTCTGCCGGTGATCGTGAGCTGCAGCATAGAAGGGCTGAAAAAGTGACGGGGAGAGTTCAGGGTGAACGGGTGGCATTGTTCCTCCTCGACCACCTGAGGGCGATATCGGTTATTGGAAATCTCTATTTTTCTGGGCCACAGTTCGGTTCAGTCCACTCTCTGTTCTCGCCTCTCTATCTTTCCTTCCGGTGATCCCAGCCCCCCATTTGGAACACTTTTTGCTCACGATACCCTCGCCTTCTCAACTACGACATGGACCACCACCTGCCATCATCACCGTTCGAACGCATCTTCTTCTCGGCACGGTAAAGTCGGGACTGTGCCAGGGGTTAACCACCTTCGAAGTCCGGTGTTGACTGTGCCGATGCAGCTTTGGAAATCATGTGAATAGTCGACGAACATGGAATAAACCACGGAACTACTCCGTCAGTGTTCTTGAACCCATTGTACTGATTCAAAATTGTAAGGTGTTGAAACTTTGGCGTTAATAGTATGGTTTCTTTGCCGTGGATTCGACGTCTTTGAAAGTAAGGTGAAAGACTCGATTATGAGACATTGTCCCATTTTATGAGACGGTGTGAGAAAAAATCAAATTAAAAATAATTTAGAAGCCTCTTCATCCTTTCAAGTGAATAAATTATACAAGGTGAACTATTATTTTATACAATCATGTGAAATTTGGTCTGATATGTTGTAAAAAAAAATATGGCTCAAGTATTTCTCTCCTCAAACATATTCGACAGTATACTTAATCAGCGTGAACATGATAAGTACTCTCGGTAATCACACTGGATATTATGCAATCCTTTCCAATCAGGTTGAACTTGCGCAAGCCTTAAAAGTTCTGGTTTTCTTGTCTGTTCACTACTACACGCTCGTGTACAGGTCGCAAAAACCATCTCGAGTAGTAAAAAGGACAACATGACCAATGGTTCACTTTGATAGGTGAAATAAGATACGCGGGCTTCGTTAGAGTGGTGATTATATCAAGAAAGACACCAAATTTCCTTGCAACGGCAACCACAAAAAAAAAAAAAAAATACTTTCAAGCTTTCTGAAAACGAAATCATGGAAGTATCATTTTTTAATGTAGCAAGTCGGTTTTCGTGAGGTTATTAGGGCTGGAAATCTGGTTTGATTTCAAAATTTTATATTCCGTTTAGAACTATCGAAATTGAATGATGAAAACTTGCATTAGTAGCCTGTGACGCGAAAAAATCAAAAAAACATCTAGATTCAATAAATGGAAAAGGAAACCAGATACAGTAAACACAAACAGAATAAAAATTCTCTCAATTCCACACTAAAATTGGATAATTATCGAACAGCTTCTCATCTCGTGTCAAAATGTAGAATATAATTTTTCTACCATCTCGATTTTGTACTTTCTACATCATCACCGAGTAATTATTCCAGTTATAAAAATCACTGCTAAAATTTCGGAATCAACATCTTTTTCTCCTTTTTCTTCCTCTCTAATATTTCTTTAGTAATTTCAATTTTTCCTTCCCAAAATTAATTGTAAGAAATCGAGGCTTTTCTTATCCATCGCATTTGATTTCGATTTAAATTAACTCTTATTCGACGTCAAAGAATTTTTCTTCTTCTTCTCATACACGCCCAGCGATATCGCTTGACAAACTTGTTTCGCTTCGTGTCCTGACGTTCCCATTGGTCAAGCTGGCTTCTGCATACACAGTGGTGTGATCTTAGGTCCCACGATGCTCGACCTACCTGCCGTCTCGATGGGCCCCATGGGGCCAGTCAGTGACGTGACCTGAGCCCTCCTCGTCGTCATCACGTCGAGTCGAACCGGAGACTAGACCGTGATGAAATTAACCGAAGTACGGACAAATTGACGCGAAAAAATTTTCGTAAACGGTATTTAAAAAACAAACAACAACAAGAAAAAAATCGAGTGAATAATATTATATATATACGAGTATATATATAAAAAAAAAAAAAAACAGAAATTCAATTATCCGTTGATAATTCTATCCAACGTTGGAGAAGAATTTTTGAACTTTCGTTTTTAATTATTTGCGTATTTGCGTATTTGGATTGCTTTTTATTTCTCAATTTTAATTCTAATGATCGTCTCTGACACTACGGTTGTTATTTCTCTCGAAGGAATGAATGCGTGCGATTCTCGTCCAATATCAGACTCATTGAAATAGATCGTATTGAAATTGCATTAATAAACGTTAGACAATAATAAGCGTCTCTTTATCATAAGAATGAGAATAAGAGGAAGAACGTGCGTTGAAATAATGTACAATTTTCCCTGTAACTTGGACTCGGTTTGTGAAAAGAAGTGGTTACAACGGCCTCATGACGATCGGAATTAGTGTAGAATTTATAGCAACAACGATATTGAAATTAATTCATCAATTGTATTTCGATATAATTGGGCTTCGACGATGTTAATGTAATAATAGCGTCATGCCGCATATTGTTGTCTATTCAAGGCGTATATTTATACCAAGAGAAAATATCGGTCTTGGTCTCGGTGTCGACGAATAAAGAAGCGAAGGGATAAATGCGTCGTTTCAATTATCAAATCACAAGTATTGATTACACGAAAGTCAAAAACAAGGCTATAAGGGAAACGGATGAAAAAAATGTTCAGGAATCAAGTCTCTAAAAATATTCGAAGAGCAGAAGAGAGAAAAAGAAAAAATATCCTTCCAAGCAATTGAATAGAATACTATTCGTGCAATTTTTTTGTGTTTTTCTCAATCGTCAAACGAAAAAGTCAAAATATATACAAATTAAGCGAAAATGTATCTTCAAAAAAACGTGATTTCTAAATGGCGAAGGATAATTAATTTTTTTGTTTCTACGATGGTTGGTTACCTGATTGGACAAATGCTTCCGCCGAAAAAACTAAAAACTATCGTTCAAGCTGTTGAAAACATAATATTTTCTGAAATTCTACTCGTAATGTTACAGTCATTTATTAAACTTCTAATGTGGAAATTGACATCGAGATGAAGACAAAAATAAATCGTCGATACACGAGAATTTTTCACCTTTCAATTTTCCAGTTTCGTTACGATTATTGCGATATTATTTTGAGCCAGTCTTTTTGGATTTTTGTGTCCACTCGCGAAGCGCCAATTCGATAAAACACCGAATAAAAAAAATGTTGATCAAAATCGGTTCTCCTCGTCGTCGATCATTGCGAAAATGAAGCAAACTAGGATTTTCTACCAAAATAATGTTTCTTTATCTTTTTCGCATATTTCGCCGCACTTTATTTTCAAAAGCAAACATTTTTTCCCTGCGACGGGAACGCCGGCCGTCGGCGGCACCGAGACGCGCGAATATAGCGAACTTCAAGTGAAAAAAACTTCGTTTTTTAAGGCTGCCAGTTAAAGAAATTTTCAATTATTAGCAACCTTTTTTCATGGACCAATCGTAGAACCGATGATACCAACAAAATTCACCACAAATCCTCTCGATTATTGCGAATTATCATCAGGCGCGAAAAATTCCTTGAGACGCGTTCTTTTCCGTACGGAGAGTTCAATTTTCTACTTGTTCGATTTTTTCCTTAAAATATACTGTTCTGATGATTTTTTTTTAGTAACTCGAACATTGTTTTTTACAATATCGACAAATTCGATGTCATATTTGTTCAGAGTTACTTCTTTTCTTTCCACCGAAAATCAAGAATTAAAAAACAAAGCTATTCTGAGCCACGATTTCTGAAAATGAATCCTTTTGTTTTTTAATATTGACGATTCTAAGCCTGCGAGGAACTTTTTGAAACGTTGCTGTTTATAATATATAACATGAAAAGAAGAAACTCGCATCCAGAGAAAAGTTTTCGCTCATGTATGTCCTTTCGTAATGCGTTTAATTGCGATTTTTTCTATTTTCTGCCACTTTGGGTCGGTTTCGCTAATGGATGTAGAAATATGGTCAAGAATATAATTATACAAAGTTAAGAAAAATATCATTTATTCAATTTTGTGGCTAGTTTTTTCCTCGCTTCCTCACCGCGCTCTGTGTAATCATTGAACGACCAGGGTTTCTAATTTCAGAGAGTTTCTTTCCTCGTGGAAATAAAAATTTTTATATCGCGTCACGCGATGTGAAGTATAGTTGAGATGTGTGTGTTTAAAGAATGAAAAAAAATAAAAATAAAAATAATGAAAAGTAAAAGAAAGAGACGAAAAGAAAATAATCACAAGCTGAAGAAATTACGGAGGAATTACAGAAATGAGAAATTTCACAGGTCGAAAATATTGCAGGTGGAAAAAAATGAAGCTGAAATCATACGGAAATTGGCAAATTTAGAAAAACTACAAAAATACGGAACAAATGTTGTAATTAGATCTTTTTTTTTTCTGCAACCGTCGGTACAAAAATTGACAAAAAACCACTCTATACTCCCGTAAAAAATTTCAAACACGACAAATTTGTTTGAAATAGATTGAAAAGTAAAAGTGTCTGCAAATTCTGGTGTAAAAATCGTACAGTTTTACCCGAAATGTCGATTTTTCTCTGGTTCGCAGCTTTCTTCGTTAGCCGCGAATGCAAAAACTAAAGAGTAAAGAACAAAAAAGGCCATAAATACATAAAATTTTGCAATACTAATCAGCACCAGGTCCTGAGAACTTCATTTTTCAATCTAACGTGCATTGAACTAAAGAGTAATAAATATCTATTCGTCGCCTTTATTTTTTCTTTCGTCATTACCTTCGTTCCTATACGCATTGTTTCTTATTCATATTGTTTTTCTTTTTTTGTTTTCTTCTGTCAGTCAATGTGACCTCTCTGCACAAAATTCTCGTTACGGCGGAGAATATTTTTAATAATAATTTAATAAATCAAAAAATAAAAATCTTCTCCAACGCCGACGGCGAGCTTCTGTCGTGCAGAAATTATCCGCCGGCTCCCGGCGTCGTTCACGATCATTGCAGAGCGTCAGACGAACGCGAATTCGACTTCCCGGTATTAAAAATCAAAAATATACACACCTGAAGAAAAAAGGTGAACGCAAATATAAATACATATACAACGCAGACACGTGTTTTCATATAATTGAATGATTTATTACACCTCTCAATGTACAACGCGTTGATATATATATTTTGATTAAATACTCAAATCGTTTTTCAATTATCAGAAGTGCCTATTATAATCAACAAAAAAAAAAATAAATAAAATAAAAAAAACACCGATGCTAAGTGTCATCGCTTGTTAAAATTCTTTTTATCGTCGTTTTCTTTTTCTGTTTGTCAAAGAATAACAGAAGCGTTAGAAAAAGAACTAGTTCGGATAAAGTACTTTACTTCCTCTGCAGACTTTTTCGTCTTCTTCTTTGTTTGTTTCTTTTTTAATGAATTCATTTGAAAAATTCAAATATCGACAACATTTTTCTCAATTAAAGACAAAAAAAAAAATTGCCAAAGAATATTATACTCACGCGACTGAGGAATTTTTCCCGTCGCGCTAACTTTTGTCACCAAGACGTAAGAATAGATTCGTATTATTCCTTTTCATGTATAACAATTCAAACATTGATAAGAAATAATAATTATCTAGTAATGAATTGAATTTCTTGTTGGGAGAAGAAAGTGTAAGAAAAATAACACAACGAGCTATAAAATCGAACAGTTTTTGTAGTCAATTGAGAATAACATAGTAACGATGATAAAACAATTGCATCGTTGTTGAGTTTTGAAACTGATTTTTCAATCATAAAATAAAGAAAAGTCACGCGTATCGCGAATACAAAATGAACTGAATCTACGTACGTGAATGTGCGAAATTTTATAAGAAAAAAATGGGTAGAATAAAATAATTGTAACACATACCAGCCGATAAACAAAATAAGATTGTTGAGGATTAATATTTGCAGCCGCAGTTCGTCTTTTGTAAATAATTTTACACCGGTTCCTCTGTTCTTTTTCGTAATACGACAAACGAAATAAATTAAACAACCTGCCCAATTCACCGAGTATAAATTATTTAGCAAAAAATGTTTGTTTAACAGTACCGTCGTACCGTCGATATGGTTTCCTTTTATAACATTTCTCTTTATACGGTTTTTTATTTCCTCCGATCCTCTCTTTTATTCCTCGTGTATATCGCGTTTATCAAATCCGTCGGTGCATTTGACGAACTGCGGCTGCAAATTCGCCGATTTTTATACTCTCTACCTCGTTTATTTTTCATTATTTTTTGCCCGCTTTCTTCTTCGCAAAATTTATTTACTTTGCACCATTGTTAAATTCCTCTGCCTTTTTATACGTGAAAGTTACATGTGAAGTTGGTACGTGAAGAGATATTGAGGGGCAAATAATGAAAATGAAAAAAAAAAAAAAAAACAAACTGATCTAAACAAATGTATTATAAATAAGAAGTACCTTACAGTTTCTGTCATCGTAAATCGGTGAATAAAACCGAAATTGTATAGTATAGAAATTCCTGTGTTATATGTCGTCGGTATTTTATTGAAGCTAGATATACGGTTAATATGTAATCAGGTAATGCGTTTCTTTTTTTTTTCGAACCGGAAACAACAATTTTTTCACACCTTATTTATGCCTCAAAATTACACAGCGTTGCGGGCGTTCTGCGCATTTTTTATTACTTTATTTAACAACCGAATGTTCAAAAGCGTGCGATTATGATCGAATACATATATCGAGAGAAGAAAGCGAGGTGTGAGATTTTTGTAGATCAAAAAAAAAAAAAAGTAAGGGTTGGGGTAAAGGAATTTTTTCTCGAAGAGAGAAACGTGAAAAACAAAACCAAATACAACGGATTTTAAAATTAACGGAAAAATAATATCTCACAATCTGTGGGAAAAAAAATACGGCTGCAGAATTTTTCGCAACAATCGTCGATCCAAATCTCGAAACGAACGCATTATTATTTTCTTTTTTTTTTTTTTGCACGAAACCTGAGCAATTTTACACATTTTTGGTTTCACTCTGAGATTGTGTTTCGACGAATTTGGGCAGCTTTCAAATTTCGGACATTGCGTGCTTCCTCATCCGCCGTCGCAAGCTGCACGAGAAAGAAGAAAAAATTCACACACGTGCCATTTGCGGTGATAATTTTAAACGTGGAAATTTGCACTCGGTATTATTGATCATTTTCGTTTGATTAAATCAATGTTGACTTTGCGGGAAATTTTTTCAACATATCCAATAGCCAGAAAAATCGGTTTCAATTTTCCGCGTGTATTATTAATTGGAAAAGAACAAAACTTGTTCATTGAATAGCAAGAAAGAAAAAAGGAATGTATATATGTTCTATTTTTTGAAATTTGCTATGGAGGCTCGATTTAAAAGTCCAGTAATGTAATAAAAACCTGGCTGTATTAGTTTCAAATTGTAAAAATCGGAAAAGCTGCAATTAATCTTGAAATAATCATTGCCGGGGTTAATACTAAATATATACTTCGGTTTAATAATTATCAAAGAGGAGTGATAAAAATAGACAGGAAAAGGAAGGAAAAATGTGGATCAAATATCAAAAGCTTTTGAAATCAGCCCCGGCAACAAAATTACTGTCATAATCAGGTAGACGTCAATTAATAAATTACGCCTCGATAAATCAACGCAATTATCAACATTTTCTGCGTATGAGACTAAATCGGATATGAATTCCCTGTTTTTTATTCCCCCTCCAATTTCATCGTTAATTTCATTGTCACACTTTTTCTGTATTCGATATTTCTTTTCCTCTGCATTATTTTCTACGATAATCGTTGATCAATTACTAATTTTTCTTCTTCTTCTTTTACTTGCCAAAATCAACATTACCCTTACATTATTCGATCAAAATTCTTTCACCGATCCGTATTAGATGGATGAAAAAATTATAACGGTAACTAAAATCGCTGATTTTATACTAAGAATTAAAATTACTGGGAAAAAAATTATTTCACGATATGAAAGTATAAGAACTACGTCTTTCGTTATTTCTTTGACTTCCGGTAACTTTTAAATAATTTCGAATCGAAATTAGTTCCTAAATTTCGAACCTCGGAAATTCACAGAATCAAAAGAAAAAAAAATTATTTTTCATTTGCTAACAAGTGTATGAAATTACGTTCGATGAGCCAAAAATAAGTTAAAATATGAAAGGAAAAATTACGCCTTTCGTAATTTCTTTGACTTCTGGTAACTTTTGTACAGATTTCGTTGCACAAGTGCAACAATTAATTCATCGAATCGAAATGAGCTCCTAAATTTTGAACCTCGCAGAAATTCTGGAGGGAAAAATATTTTAAAAAAAAGTATAAAAAATTGCAACATGCACAAAGCGACCAAGCTCGGCGATATAATATCTCATTGTTACCGGTCAGCGTTATGCCCTGACAATATTTCAAAAATATGGCTCCACCCGCTGATCAGACAATGGCGCAGTCGTCTTTCGGCTCCGCCAAATGTGCGTGCAAAATTTCGCCTCTGTTTAAGGATACAACACAACGCGTATCGTCGTTCGCACACACAGAGTACATATCTCAATGAGAATGAGTATTTTGACACAGAAATTTTCACGAAACAAAGGTTCAAACGGTGCAGCTGAAGTTAATCGTCCTGAATTTGATCAAACAACATCCTCTGAATGCTTGAAAAAATTTCAAATTCACTAACTTCAACCGATACGAAGCTCAAATGTATGTTGTTCGTTGTTATTTCACGGTTTCTTTTGCGCCAAAATCCTCAATTCCGTGCTATTTCGACAAATTGCACAAACTTGCTTTTACTCACATAATGGGAGAAGGATCCTCAACGGCAACAATGATTTTGCAAATGAAGCCAAAAGTTTTATCATTTTTTCCCGTTTCTTCGTTAACCGATCGTAAGCAGTTGAAATAATTGAAACAAAAAATAATTGGTATTCAATAATTAGTGGATAATTCATTTGAGAACTAATCCAGAATATTTTTTTTTCGTTAAAATTATAGGAATTTTTTAAGAAATTGGGAACATTTCGTACAAGTTTGTTACAAAATTGTAAATATTCATAATTTCTGATGAAGATTTGTAGATTTTCGTGAGAGAACTTGTATCTTTTCAGTGAAAAAAAAATATATATATATATATACATATAAAAGAAGATACAATTTCGAACGAAAAATTACCAATTCTTTATGAAGAACTATGCATATTTGAAATTTTGCGTACGAAATGTTCCAGTTGCTGCGAAAAATTCGTAGTCGTAGAAATTTTCACCAAGGAAAACAATGTGATCGCTGTAGTAAAAAGCATCTGCATAAAGATTGTGCATGAACGAAAAAAAATTTGTTTCTTGGAAAATCGAGGCTAGGGATTCGAAATTTGAAAATTGACAAAATATTCAACACTCACGGAGAGAAGAAAAGAACAGATATTACCAAAAACTGGAGGAAAAAAGGGACACGTCAAGTTTTTTTTTAGTAAAATTAACTTGATTAAGATGCTGAATTTACTCTAGAAACAGTGAAATCAAAACCACACTGTGTAAAAATGATTACAAGTTCACTAAACATTTACTGTCAGTGTACAAAAATCAGGTTGAAAATTTACGAATTCGGTACACCGACGTAAGTTACAATCTACTTGTCCTATATTTGCAATGAAAATTTTTGGAATTACTAAAATTTACAAGAAAAAAGACCCAAAAATTAATTCGAATTTACTAACTTGTGTAGTAAATGTATTGTATCAATAACATTAAATGTTCGCTGTTTCGTGTACGAATAAAATTTCCAATACAGTGTACAAGAGATTCCGTGCAATAATTTTTATACCAAAGAATATATTTGAGGAGAAAAAAAAAATAAGTAAATAAATAAATAAAACCACGACACCGATTTGGGTAAAATCTATTATTTTTTTCTCTCTCTCTTCTCGCTCGGAGTCTTCGGCTTGACGGTTTTGCCGCTGCATCAGGAAAGTACAAAATGATTTAGCATTTGGCAACGGTCGTCGAAAATTCTCGCAAAGCGATTCGGTAAACAAAAGGAATATTTGCGTATTCACAAAGCTGTTCATGCCGCTGCCCGTGTGCGGAGTTTGAGGCTGATGCTCTGATGCCTGCATCCAGCCGGCACCTTCGAGCTCCGCCTAGCTCGTTCGGATCCTGAATCCCGATCGGGATTACCGCGGAACCAGGGAGGCCAAAAACGCACCTGCAATACCGCCGCAATCTCCCTTTTCCCAAACAGAGAACCCCCTAAACTCCTCGCAAGGATTACGACGCACCGCGCATTGTTTTTATAAAATATCGTTACGCTTTATTTATTTTTTTCAATTTTATAACATTCCTCGTTCGCGTCTTCGTTGTATTCCGCACGGGGTTTTTTCATTCGAATTCACTTTGAGCCAAACCGCACGTAAGATAAACAATAATAACAATCGTGTGTACCGTGTTGTATTCGTTATGTAATTAGACCGGTCAGAATGAATTTTCCGTCTCGTTTCTGGATGTAAAATTTTCTGTTCATTCGCGTAACTACTCAAAAAAAATATATATAAAAATAGTTTTAGAACGATATTTCGGATTAAAAAAATAATAACCATTGTTGCAGACATTTATTGTAGATAACAATTAAACAAACTTCACTTTCCCATTTACATCAATTTTATTCAATAATTTAAATGCGAAACTGAGATTTGTTTAATTGTTATTTACAATAAATGTCTGAGAAAATGGGTAATTTTTTTTTTTAAATCCTAGATATCGTTCTAATTTCTACGGCAGCAAACTTCGTCTGAGAAAACTATTTTTCATTTTATTTTTTACGTAGAAAAAATCAAAATTTCACATCTAAAACCCTGATTCAAAATTCGCGTTGACCGGTATTTTTTTTAAACATAAAAAAAGACAAAAGCAAACTTGATGAGTAACGCATGAAGATTTTTTTCTGACAAAAATTTTAGTTATTTAAGTATAAACTCAAAAAAAAGAAATATATTTTTTTTCTTAACCTGTGTTATCTACGTACATATAAAGTTAAATACGTTATAGCTGGTTCATTATTCATTTCTTCATTTTTTTAAATTCATCCCTTTACTTTGTGTACGTGCAACTTTTCCCTATTGGATGTGTCTTTTTATTTGATTTATTTTTTATTTTTTTGACAAGAATTTTCGTATGGTAGGAAAATAAACAACATCCATGTTCCATCCGCAGAACTGGAGAAAATTCTGTGCCGATTTTTCTCGTCCGTTTGTGAGATTATGAAGAAAAGACAAAGTGAAAAGTGGGAAAAGAGCTTTCCAAAAATTGTGAAACTGTGTACAGTGCCGTGAATATTATATAATCTTAAAAAAATAACAAAAAATCGTGAAAATCGTTGCGCGATTCGCGAAAAATAAAAAAAATCTGAACGAAAAATAATTCTACATTCTAAGTAATAATTTATCGTTGAATTTTCGAGACGTCGAACTATAATAAACATTTTAAACACAGCATTGGGTAATCGTTTCATTCATCGAGGCCAATATCTTCGCCGTATTTCGCTAGGTAATTGCCAATTTTGTTCGCGAGTACAGAGACGCAGATTGAAATGAGAAATAATGAAAGTTAAACAAACAAAATACAGATTGTTCAAAATTACACGCTCAACGAAAACACAAAGAAAGAACTTGAGTTTCTCTTGTGGTGAAATTTTTCGTACGAAGATCGCAAGGTTGTATAACTATTTTAATTTGATCTCGACGATATTTCAGATTGACTTCGAAAAAAAATAGAAATATCATCCCCGATGAAACGGCGTGAAAAAAAATTTCGAATTAAACATTCCCTTCGTAGAAATACGTATGAAAATTATTTTTATCAACTTGAATTTGAAACAATTTTTTCAAACAAGTCTTCAGAAACTTCGTCAAGCAAAAATTCATGAACCTATGTTGTGTTTAAATTAACAGCTAAAACACTTCGTGTAACCTAAATAACACATATAAATAAAAAATATAAATGTTACAATATTAATATTCATTAGAATGTATTGCAATATAGAAGAAAATAGAAGAGTTAAAAATTTTCTTTAAAATCTGTAAACTCGCGTCGATATTTTATATTGAAAAATACAAAACACGTCGATGTGTGAGAACCTCAAAGATTTATTTTTACCTTTCAATTATTTTATCGAAATAGATTGATGAATTATTTCTCCCGCTTTTTAAACTCCGTCTCCCGTCAATTTTATCGCAATTTAATCACTCTTGAGTTTCGCAGCTCCTTTCTTTGAAACTAAGAGAAAAAAAGCGTGACACAGATCATTTGCACGGTTTTTTCCTAATCATTTGCGTTGAGCTAGAAGAACGAGGAGCACAAATTCGGACGGTGATGCTAGAGGCGCGGGTACACAAATTGTTATTTTTTCAATCCACCCTCATGCGGCAACAGAAGAGTAAAAAAAAAAAAAAATATACGGAGAAAGAAGAGAAAAATACGAAAAGAAGGGAACCCAAAAAAAAAAAAAAAAAAAAACCTCTTTCACCCCGTTACGCGCAAATATTTCTTCAACGCGCGTGCAAAGAGCGATTCAACCCCGAAAAAAGGAACCCTTCGTTCGTCGTTCGTTGTTCTTCGATTGTTTGTACAGCATTTTTAATTTCCCGAAGACAAAAACGACGAGGAAAAGGAAATCAGAGATTGTATAGAGAGAGAGGAAAAAATTAGAAAAACTCTAACGGAGAGGCAACAAAATTTGCTCGCATAAATGCTGAAACTAGTATTAAAAGAAAAAAAAAAAGAAACATTACCGAAATTGTCTAGGAGACAAAACTAACTCAAGAGATGACAAAACAGGTTGTTTCAAATTTTTTTTCACCAAATTTCAAGGCAATTTCTACGGAGTTATAAATATATTCGCAAATCAGTGCTAATATTATGAAAAACCGCTCGTTAAACATCAAAGAACATTGGTCCCCGTGTCTTCGTCGATGTTTAATAAAAATTCAAACATTTCCGAAGCGGTATCGACGATCCCGAATCAAATACAACCGAGTTTTTCGCCTCTTCGTCAACGGCCTCGTTCCGACGGCCGACGAGCGTTGAACTCCCGACGTTACACGCGAGACTCGGCGTCGAATTGCGAACGAGAAAAGCTCAAAGAAATCAGTAAAAAATTGTCAGAAATTTTTTTCCCATCTTATAAAAATCAAACTGATTGAATCATTCTGTAATTTTAATTGCTTCAATTTCGTTTCCTTATTATTTTTTCACCCCGATTTTACACGTCGACTCGAAGCGACGGGGCGAAGCTCGGCGTTCGAAAATTATTTCACGGTTAAAAAAGCCAAATTTTCCTTCATTTATCGATTATAATTCTGGTCCAAATTCATCGCTTCACATTCATGAATATTTCTCGCAATGCACTTTATTTTAATTCACAAAATTTTCACCACGAAATTAATTTCGAGATGTAAATAAAACCGTTCGTATAATTCGGTTCAGTTTCGACGCGATGAGTGTGTAGTTTTTTTTTTTTTTTTTTTTTTTCATCTGCACTTATTCAAACATCTTGTTCTCTAATAAAATAACAAAAATACGCTCAATTTTTATCGATCAAACGTGCAAGCGGTATTTCAACGGTGGAATAAGAATCGTGGAAAAAAAGAGGAAAATGTAAAAAACTAGAACGAGAGTGAATGAAAATAAATAAAAAAAAAAAAAAAAATTAAAAACAAGAGGGAATCCATACGTAAACATACGCGAAATAGAAAATAAAAATATCCGTACACCCACAAACAGGATTCGAATTTATTGTTCAACCCGTATTCTGTTAGGTGTAGTTGTTGCGTTCCGTTAGCCCAACCTTATACATACATACATATATATATATATATATATAAATATATGCGTGTGTGTATTACACACGTATGTATTCGATATGAAGACACACGGATTTATCGAATTTTTCGGATATTGATATTTCCATCAGTGCATCCTTCCCTCTCACGTTCGTTCTCCGCGTTCTGTTTATCCATTTTTTCCACTCGATTTTGCAAACGAAGCGAGGTATTAAATGCAGATAGTTGTACGAATACAATAAAGTGTATTTAGTTTTCCAGTAGTTTCTGACAATCGTCGATTAAACATTGCGGTAAAAAGGGACGAAAATTTTTTGAGTACCTATCGTCATTGAAAAAATAAAAGAAAAAAAATGAATCTCTTAACAAAGAAGACAAAAATTTTCCTCTTTGAAAAATTCCCTACTTCCGTGTCCGAATCGATGAAAATATCTTCTTACGCGTGGAGTGCGTTAAAAAAAAAAAAAAAAAAAAAAAACCAAAAACCCGTCTCGTCTGTTAATAAAAATTGAACAACTTTTCGGTCAATAATTTATACGAAAAAATTGAAAAGAGGATACTTCGCAGCATCATCGGCATATAGACACGAAAAGTACGCGAAACCCTCTTTCGGAGAACACACGCACAAAATGGCGTCGGGGAAACGCCCTCGCGGAAAAATTAGGCCTCCTTCCATTACGCGGTGCCTTCCACCATCCGCCATCCACCATCCATCCACCTTCAAAACCTTCCGCATAAACCTACCGTTACCCATAATGCCAACCTCTACGTTGTGGAAAATTTACATGAAAAGAGGAACTTTTTATGCTAAAAAGTTTACAACATTTCATTTTACAATCCTCCACTTGTGTGTGTGTGCTTTAAACACACGTGTGTATATAATGTATATATATATATTCAAATATATATATATATATGTGTGTGTGTGTGTGTGTATGCGCATACACTACACGCAAGGTTCGCCACGTTCCGTTGGTTGCTACGCCATCGGCACTATGCTTAAACCCCCTGCAGCTCGCGTGTCTCCCCATGATGTATAAGTTGGGTATTTTATGTTTGTTTTTGTATTTTCGGATTGTTTGTTTCACCGAATTTTTAAAATTTTTTTTTTTTTCTCTTGTTTTACCAATTATATTTCCATTTTTCATTCCCTTCTTCTTAAATTGAATCTCCGTAAATTAAATATATTTATATTATACGTGATACAGAGACAAACTAACACGCGTACAGACATAAGCTGGTGCGTTTGGTGTTGATTTTTATTATTTTTAATACGTTTCGGGCTTCTTTTCACTTCCAATTAATCAGCACAGAAATAATCATCACACGGTGCAAGTCGGAATTTTTAACAGTGATGGTGTCGGCACTCTGATTCATTACGTAAGTCCTGCTTTTATTATGTTTTTTTTTTTTTTTTTTTTGTGGAATTTCATATCGCCGTTCACGATATTAATTGAAGAAAAGGGAAGAACAAGAGAGCGATTTAAATCATAATTGTAATAATGAAAAGAAGAAAGTACGAAGCACGTGCAAGAATAATTTTATAGAAACTGTGTACACTGTAAAAGAGAATGAGAAAAAAAAAACAACGAAAAACGCATCCCGAGTGCAAAAAATTGGTACTTGGATATTCGTTGACTTGTTTTTCTGTGACACCACATAATTGAATATTTTGAATCGGAAAAGACATTTTGTCAGCTGTAATATTACGAAGAGGAAAAAATCATTCAATTTCTAATGAATTTTTCTTTACTCGAAAAGACGAAGGAAATCGTTCGCACAATTTATAAATGCTGGGTCGCATTATTGGGTATGGCAAATATTTTTCCCCCATCGTATAACAGCCAACGAAAATCGTTAAATTTTATTTTTCGTTCGCAGAGAAAAAAATGAGGAAAGGCTAGAAGAGAAGAAGAAGACAGTGAAAAAATGGACGGAGTAGCCTGTGGATGTCGCGAATTTACCAAAGAATGAAACGAAAATGTTACGAATTTAAAACAAAAAGGCTGTGAGTACAATTTTTTTCGAAAAACCAAATTCCATTTTTAGAAAGTATGTGCCTGTGCCAAGGCCAATGATTCGAGAGAAGTAATTTGTATTAGTTTGTTTAAAAAATGGCATTAACAGCATTTTTTAATTTCCCTCATCAAATTTTCAAAGAACGAAGAGGAAAAAATTGTAAATTGCAAATAAGCTGAAACTCTCGTCACCGGTTGGAAAATCGGTCGATCCAATTTCTCCCTCGTTCGCGAATAAGAAGGAAGAACGTGAAAATGAATAAAAAGAAACGCAACGCTGCGATTTCGATATTCGAGCCGTATGGGTAATAATTGGTTGTTGACCTTCAATGCAGCCGGAGCAGTAGCATTGACCGTAAAAGCCTTGCACCCGGGTGTAGGTATGGTAGCAGGGCAACGAAATCGATTGGAATTTCGTCAACGTCCTGAAATCGATGGCCGCGGATGTGAACGCGTCTGTCTGTATGCTCGGACATACATACCCGGGATTTTATCACTGTATACATACATGTCTGTTATACCTACCCTCGAACCGAATTCGCTGTTCTCTGAAAATCTGTGTCATATGTTGCAGGTGTAAATTAAACACCGATGTACCGAAAGATCGTAAAAACCGAAATAACATTTCGTCAATATTTTATAATTTTAAGTCATTTGAAGTATTTGGTAGAAAGAATAAAAATCAAGCAGATTGAACAGTTTTTTACGTTAAGCTTGATGTCTTGTTTAAACGAAAATCGAAATGTGCAATTGTGCTGTTTGACTAATTCAAGTGTGAAAAAATCGATCTACTTCATCAGCTTTCATTTTTATTTCGATCATTGGAATCTTTCACAAGACAAAATTTCTTGAAATCGCAACGTCGAATAGAAAATAACGATGAGAAATTTTGCCTCGTTAGAAAAAATGCTTACAGATCTTTACTTTGTTATCTTCAATTTGAATAAAAAATAATCCGCAGCTTTAGCATCGTCGATGAAGTGACAGAACAGAAATTGCAAGCTCAAAGATTGTGCGAAAAAAAAGAAGAAAGAAATCTAATTCAAGAGGTGGCAATAATTTGACAAATTACGAGTGAAAAAATGTCCGAGGACGAGAAAATCAAAGGTATAAAAATATAAATCCAAACCGAATTTCCCAGCTCCAAGAATGTCTTATTCGATTTGAAAATAAAAAAATCCATAGCCTAATTTTAGCACCATCGATAAAATCAAAAGACAGAAATAAGAAGCTAAAGATTTCTGCAAAAAAGAGAAGAAAAAGTACCCACTTCAAAAGCTGGATATAATTTGGCAAACTGTGAGTGAAAAAATGTCGGAGAGCGAGAAAATGAAAGGTACAAAAGTCTGAATCCAAACCGAATTTCCGATCTCTGGACATGTCTAATTGCCTAAAATTGTCCAAAATTTTCGAGTATGCAATAATAACCTTTTTTGTAATGTTTTACATTTGTTTTTATCTAGATTTGGATAGTTATTGGAGCCAGTGGGAGGTGATATATAATCTTCGCCCTCGTAAATATCCGGTTTTATAGGCATCTACCTATCTGCAACCCCCAGCGGCGGCGGCGGCGGCTGCCTCCTCCTTCAAACCTGGGGGCGGAAGGAGAGGGGCTCGAACATTATGGCAAGCAGTTCGTTCTTGGCAAGGAGCCGCTGTTCCTGACAGGACATTCATATCCTCGAACAGCCGACCGGTCGCCTGGAACCGTCGGTTGCGTCGTGACCTCTCAACCCCGCAAAAAAAAAAAGAAACGAAGAAACAAAAAAATCTCCTCATCCCTTCGCGGCTGCCGCAAAGCGAATGAGATCCTGGAAAAAAATGTAAGTTCTTGATTGGTTTATTATTGCAGCGGATGCGGACAATCCTCATCCTCTACCGCTCTTGTGTTTTCCCTCTTGCTGCAGGCGGGCGGTTGAAATGCGGAAAGGTAAAGGAAAATGGAGAGAACGCGATTCAGGAGTCGCGGGAATTCTCAAAGTGCAGGCAAAACGATGAACTCGACTTTCTCACAATTTAAAAATTACAGCTTGAAAGTGGTCTTCTTATTTACCGGATATAAAAGTCGTATTATTACGCAAAATTGTAAAAATCTACGAGCTTGAATATTCGGAGAATCAACCCTTAATTACACAGGAATTCTGTGAAATTTTTTTAATGAATGAAAAAAAAAACACGCCTTTCGTTTTCGAAATGATCAAAAAAGATGCAATCAAAAATTCCTTACCTAAAATATTTAGATCATTTTAATATGCATTTCCTGGAAAAATTTTCGTCAATCTTCGACGATGACATTTTACCCAAGTGAAAAGAAACGAGTAATATTCGAAAAATAAAAATTGAGTTCGTCGATTAAATATCAGAAGTAACGTAATGAGCAAAACAGCTAAAAAGAGAAATTCTGTACTAAATCGCAAAGTAGAAAAAAATTTGAAATACAACCTATTTTTAAAAGAAGTTTACCAAATTTTTCTATTAATCGGAGAAAATTTGTGGCAAAAGAAAAATTATTTCAATATTTCTCGCATACTGACTAAATTCAGATAAATCCGAATATTTCGGGGCATCTAAAAAGCTAGAAGCTCCGTCATTAGCCAGACGGAGATTCGTAGATGTTGGGGTAAATCATGAAGAATGTGAGAATAACTCTCGATTTAGGAGGAGGAGGAGAGAACCAGCCAAGATAAATCATCCGGATATCCATTACTCGATATAGAATTTCTGGCATTATAATAATATCTGGGGTACGTATATATAATATATACCCCATGCCTATGTGCATATATGATACGGGGGAGGGTGGAATTACGTAGCGAACGTAGGTAGAGGGAAGGTGGGAAGGTAATATATCCCTGTAAGATCTCGGGGTGGGAGGAGGACATTAAGGATAACAAATGAGGCTCGAGGTCCTCCCGCAGGACTCTTCCGACTCAGGACCCGGGAATGAAAATAAGTGTTTTTTCGCGACTACTATAACTCCCAGCCTGAGCAAGCCAACCCCTGTAGAATTCTCTTTTACAGCTACGTTCTGCCTCCGTAATTCGTACGGGGTGTTCCATTTCGGACGAGCGAGTCGGTTACTTCGAAAATTGACGATAGGGGTACATCGGCAAACGATTTCATTCTCGAGTACGTAGAAATCTTGTAGATTTTGAAGTAGGAGAAAGTTGAACCGATCGGAAACGGTTTTGCGAAAATAAAAAAAAAAAAAAATTAAAAAAAAAATTATGGAACATTTTATACATTGTCAATTTTTCGATTACTTAACATCGTAACACGTGGGAGGAATAAAATTTAATTCAGATTTTCCTTACATATTCTAGAAACGCGGGGACGTTGAAAATGGTGATCAAAAGTGAACAGCTTTCGTAAGAAAATGGGATATTCGTATTCCTGGGAAAAAAACGAGGAAATTTTTTGCTTACGAAAATTTCTTTGGAATAATAGTTTTCGAGTATGTGTCCCGGATTCACCAATCGTCTCGCAGCTCGCCGGACAGAAACCGCCTTTTTTAGTCACGTGACGGGCTACCGATTGGCGGTAAACTTCAAATCCCCGTATCTCGATAACCATGAATACCTATTTCGAGGACCGTGCGAATTGGTCTCAAAATTTGGTGAAAACTCAATTGGTTTTCTGTTTTTTTACACCCGCTCGTCGAGAAAACTACGCTGTGTGAGTATATTTTAATTATTTTTCTGAACTTTGCTGTATCGTAACTTGAATTTTTGAAATTCTACATTTCGGAACTTTGAGCCGTCGGTTGTCCGACCATTCGAAACTTTGTCGTTTCTCCAAAGTTTGATTTCTTCACTTCAACTTCCGTCACCGAATAATTCGGAATTAGGCGCTTCGGAACTTTTCAAATTCGGACGTTAAACCCAACCCCAAAAAATATATAAGTGGAACGAAAATGAGAGCTCTTCGTTTCTGAAAAGTAAAACTATTCTCTCTCTTGATTCTCCGTCAGGCCGCAATGCGGGAATGGACGATACCTACGCGGTTCCGAGTAATTTCTAATTCTTGAGGGTATAAATTTTTTCCCCACCGTTGGAATATAGTTTTTGTTGGTTGGTCACGTACCGCCTGGATAAATGAGCTCGCACTATCTCTCGGTTCGTGTTTAAGGGATGTTTTTGCTCACCGGAAGCCGCGATCGGCATACAAAGTGTTCCTCCTCGAACGGACTTTGGATGCATGCAGAAAATGCCCATGCGTGTGTACGTTTGGTTTACTGGACACCTATTAGCTGGGTATTGATCGTGATTCGCAGAGAACTACCTGCGTGCATCGTGTCAAAAGGATCACGCGCGTATGTATTAATTGGACAAATATATTAATACACATTATGTAAACGGATGATTACATGCCGTCTGCTGCACCACCGGACGCCCACCGTCACAGTCGCGTAATTCGAGTCTTCGTTAGCAACAGGGATAATTTGTGACGTCAGTTAATGGTGAACGAAAGACAAGGATTTCACTTGAAGGCGATCAAATACAATCCAGAACTTTGGTTTGGGTGTAAAAATTTTGTTGAAATTTTCCTACAAATACGAATTGTTGTCAACTTTTCTGAGTGTTTGTGAAATGAATCAAAAAATAAATATCAAGATTGTCCGTGTAATAAGATATTTCACGAATACGAAATAGACTAGAAAAAAAATGAGCCGTTTTCAAATCCTTCTGCAATTTTGAAATTTCATCCTTTTTTGTTTCTAGCATCAATTTTTCAGCAAGCAATTTCACCTGTATCTAATCATTCCATAAATGGAATCAAATTTCGGATATTTAAGATTTCAGTCAATAAATAAATTTCTTTTTCTCTAATTCCTCCCCCAATTTCTTGGGTATTTCATTTCTACCTATCCTTTCTCTTTATTCGTTCAGCGAGCTTTCCAGCGGCCGATATCAGTTTCTGCATCGTCGGAGTGAAAATTGGAAGGAAGAAAAAGGCTAAAACAGATGTTTAGATACGTACATCATCCTACCGCCCAGGGGCACGTATCGCGACGTATTATTTACGTAATCTATGGAGCATCGAGGCCTGAGTGCTGAGAAGTATCAAATTCGCTTATAATTACACGTCTGTCTTGCGCTGTGTGTATAGATATGATATAAATTGAGGTTGAGGTATAAAATTACGGTTATTCGAAAACGAGGGAAGAAGTGGGGCGGGGGTTTGTTAGAAAAAACACTCCCTTACAGGCATTAATACGTACGACACAAAAAACCCCCTTAATCCCTCTCTAACACCAATGTGCCGGTGAAGAATATTTCGAAGATTCTTTTACTCTGTTTTCAATTTCAACGCCCGGTGTTCGAGTCGAAAACAGTTGATGTAAAATTTTCGAAAACTCTCGATGTTTTGTACAATGGATGAAAAAAGAAGTAGATTACAGAAAGTCTAGGGTTTTGAAACTCGTCCGTGGCTATAGAATAAAAATTTTTACACTACGTGTGAAAAGAGGGTTAATGGCAAAATAAAAAAAGAAAAGAGAAATGAAAGGAAATACCTGATATTCTGATTGAGGATGAATTGATCCAAAATATGAAAGATCTTTGGCGGTCTTATTTGTTATTTTCGACAATACCAATGCCTGTGATTTGTTTTATTTTTGAATTAAAACTTTTCAACCCCCATCGATGAAAACTACCGTAGCAAAAAACAAAGAAGCGCAAATAAACGGTTCAGTCAATACTTCGGGTCATCATCTAGGACTATTCCTACACAGCGGAATACAACCAGTGAACCGTGCGGTTGGAATACCTGCGGTGAATTCCGGGGGTGTGAATGGGTTGGTTTTCGAGATAGACGCGTATGCACACAGACCGGGTATTCGTGTACACACATCGCTCATCAATCAACGTCTTCTTTTGGCCGTAGGTATACGGGAGCCGGGTAAAATCGGAGGGTAGGCATTCGGGCGTTTCTGCACAGCACCGCGGCCGTTTTAAAAAGTTCGCCAAAATGGCGCCGCCACCGAGAATTACACCCCTTGCCCTTCCACCCGGTGGAAACGTGTGGCGGGCGCCTCTGCGCCAACGATACGAATTAACGCTTACACATCCGCATGGATATGTGTATTATATTTAAGTTGTAGGTATGTACCATCGTCTACGTGCAGATCCTACGTGCACGTACCTACACGTAGATACGGTGACACGTTTTTGTATCAGCGCAGCAGACGCGCGCACAACAACCGACTTATTACCCTCACTCGGCCAAATTGTTTCGACAATTTTTTCTCGACCTTGTGTTCTTGCCAATTTTTTGTTTTCAATTTCACTGCAGGTTTTCGCCCGTTTCTTATATATACGTATGTATTTAAATAGAGTTGTTTCATCTTTGGCCATCCAGAAGAAAAGAAAAATCACCATCACGTGCTGCGTTAACGAGTATCTGGGCAATTTCTTTTTTTTTTTTTTTCCCTACGATCATTTTTCAACGCTTCATTTGCGAGAAACGCTGCAGCTGTTGCTGCTCCTGCTGCACGCTTCGCCGTAAAGATCGTTTACATGCATATACGTACGGTAACAGTTTTTTTTTTTTTTTTTTTTCCAATTCGGAAGGGTGGTTCAAGCAAAAAAACGACGAAGCAAAGCAAAATAATAAAAAAAAAAGGAAAAGCGTAGTGAAAGGAAAAGCAGGAAACGAAAAAAATTAGAATTCTTACTTCAGAAAAAAGAAATCCTGATAAGCTTGATTATGTAGCATTGTTATATTTACGATATAATTACAAATAATTGCTCAACGATTTAAAATTAAATAATCAAACAAATATGAATTATTTTCTGTATGAAAATACCAGTAGAAACAGATCAAAAAGAATGAGAAATATGAAAAGCAAAAGCATAATTTAAATACATGCGAAGTATGAAACTTATCACCACCTTTCTCACGGGTTACCCTGCATTTCGTCTTATGGTGTTTTTAGATATTTATATCAAAAGTTTTTCTTGACGTTTTTAAGTTGAAAGTGCAAGAAAAAAAAAAAAAGAACAGAACCAAACTTTACCTCATCAGAAGAAAATTGCAAGGAGCTTAGAAAGAGTAGTAAAAAGACTTAATGAAACAAAGAGAAGAAAATAAAAAATAGTACCTACATCAGAGAGAACGGTAAGAAAGAATTAAGAAATTAGGGAAAAAAGCTGCGCAGCCCGCGGCGTTGTTCCGGCAACATAATTTTCAAATCGGTCAAATCCGCAGGGTGCAGTTTCGCGGTTGCGTATAACTCCGTGGACATACATCCTATGCACACATAATACATACCTACGCGCGCATGTTATAGGCGGTAATCTAGCGCGAGAAAGATAGAGATAGAGATAGAGAGAGATAAAAAGAGAAAGGTAGAGACGAAAGATAGCGGGATGAAGTTCCCGGCTCAGTTGAACAGAGGGCGGCAGCATCGGCTGGTAAAAAGAAAAAGGACGAATCTAACAGAGCGAAGAAAAAAAAAATACTCAAAACCAAAAACACCCTCTCCACGTTCAAGCCGAGGGAAGAAGGGAGGAAGAGGGGTGGTTTTGTATGAAAAAAAAAAAAAAATATGGCAACTTCCCGGCAGCAACGGGTGCGCAGGGTGGATGATGGCGTCGGACGTTGAACGAGAAGAGAGGAGGAAAAGTGCGCGGGAGAAGCGGTGGGAAACGGCGGGAAACGGCGGAACGGCGGACTGGGAACGTTCTTCCAGCAACCAGCCGCTGGCCCGTCTCTCCGTATCTCGGGTCGCGAGCTGCGCGCGTGTGTATGCAACACGTCACGCAGAGTGCCGGCGGGGCGTCGCGTCGAGCGTGTTGCCATGCTCCAAGGGGCCGAAGCAGCGGGTGAAAAGCGTCCCGCACGAGACTCGGAGCGCTGCTCGTGCTGCGGGAAGGCCTTCCAGTGGTCGTCCGGGGGAAACCGGGGCGGAGTTTTGCGCCGGAGTTTTCAACGAATAAGACTACGCCGCGGATGGCAAAACACCCCGTGACCGAGGGGCTTCGCCACGCCTACACTTCATCCCTCGTGCATATGTACGCCGATCTATACGTGTCTGGGTCTCGCGAATGCGCCCGTGTCGATCCACCGGGGTGCATTCTATACAGTTTTAACCCACCAGAACCCCCTCCATCGAAGCAACGAAATTTTCCCTCTTCCTCTCGTAATCAATGAGAGACCCGACGTCGCTGCCTGCCTGCCTGCCGCCCCGCAAACCCCCGAATACCCCTAAACGATTCACGAAAAACACGTCCGCGGACCTCTAACCCCGACTCTCGGCTAACGCCCGCCTCGTGCAGCTTCTCGCCCTTCGAGTATTTTTCTCCCCGTTTCTTCCCTCGTGTATCGGGACCTGCTTCGTCTACGCTTTGCCTACTAATTAAGAACATCTTATCGAACGAGCCATGCGATTTTATCGAATTCAAGAATTATAACCGATGATTAATCGTCCAGGCTGATGTATATACATGTTTTTGCTTTAATCTTAATGCGTCATTCGTCAGAATAATTATTCCTAGACATGTGTCGTTTTCATACGTCGTAAGAATTTTATCATGAATTCAAAGCCGGAATTTTCAATTTTGCTGAATAAAATTCACGTTTTGCGACAACGTCATTATCGTTATGCTAATGGAGAGACAATTTTCACTTAGAACTAGGCATTGAACAAGATTTTTTCTCAAATTCAGAGTTTTATTACCGTGATTTTCTTTTTACCATCAACTGTTTCTTTTCGTTCTATTTTACTTCACGATAGAAATTTTGAATGTTGAAATCTTGATCCCAGCTATTTGTGAGTCTTGGCCGGATTCGTTGCGATAATCGGCGTGTCGCAGTTCTACAACCGTGCAAATTAAATGCAACATAGATACCACCTTACACGTTCTAGAATTTCGCGTGTACACACATATATGTATATAATATATACTTGTAAACCTGTGTATTACATACCTAGATACATACACGCACGAGGTTTTAACCTGCACGCACCGTTTCGTTTTAAGGGACGCGATTATCCACGTACGGGAGTTTATGACGCGTGCATATAACACGCGCCACGGGGAAAATGGCTGAAAACTCGGTTCGACGGTAGCAACGCAGGAAGAAAAAAAAAAGAAGAAAAAACCGTACATGCAGAAAACCAAAAGTGGAAACAAGGCGATACTAGGCACACCAAAGTCTTCCTCACTCTCACCTTTTTTCTCAACGCCGCGTTTCTTACAACCACTATACAATTATATTAGGGTCTGCCGAGAGATTGAAAAAAATTTTTTTTTTCGAAATGCGTATCAAAATTTCGGTGGAGCATTTCAAATAGAATATTTCAAGCCAAATATGAGTTCTGAATATTGATATTAAGAGTTGCTTATTTTATTTATTTCATTGTCCATTTAAATAAGACGTGAGACAAAATCGGAAAGTTTAAGAAAAAAATTTTCTCCGTAAACGGCTTGACTTGTAAACTATCCGAATACAGATTCTTATAGAAAATTTCACGCTCTACAAAAAAATACTGAGATAAAATTTTCTTAACTGATTAAAAGGTATTCGCCTGTGACTCAATATTAATATGCGAATATCTCGTAATCGGTTGGAGTTAGGAAAATTTTATCACAGTACTTTTCTACAGAGCGTCAAATTTCTTATAAGAATCTCTAGTCAGATAGTTTATAAATCAATCCGTTGATGAGAAAAAAAATTTCAAAATTTTCCAATTTTTGTATGTGTTACTTGAATGGATAATGAAAAAAATAAAATAGGCACCTCTAAATACCAATATCGAGAGCTACTTGACAGAGATATTCTACCGAAATTTTGATGCACGTTTGAAAAAGCACAAGTTTTTTATTCTATTCTGGCACACCCTAATGTATATATTATTCTACGGTATATTATTCTTCTACTAAAAAAAAAAAATTAATAAACAATCAAAAACATCTTACATTATGTGTAAACACGAGCCTGTCGGATTAATTTTAAGGAACATAATTTTACCAGAACGTGTAACGTTGAATGTTTCGTGGGGGAAAAAAAAATGAATTGGAAAACAGATAAGAAACAAAAAAAAATTGTTTATACATAAATAGGTTCTATGTGAGTTCGTGAGCAATTTTGGTGTCTCTGTGTGTGCAGAAAAGAGAGAGAGAGAGATGGAGAAAGGGCGGAGGTGGGTTCACCTGCGGGTAATAAGTGCGCGATAAAACGAAAGTCCCATTTCCCGTTGCCAATGCGCTTCCTTCCTCATTTCAATAGCTCTTTTATTTCTTGGGATATCCCCCAGCGTATTTTCGCATATACGTATACGTATGTGAAAATGTATAAGTAATGGGTATAGCGTCTCTCTTCGCGCGCCAACGCGCACATGATATATGTATAGGTATACACTGTATGGGAGCACATACCTGCACCCATATATTACCACCGTACAACACCGATCTGCCGGCAGTGTGCCTATAAAGAGAGAGGGAGAGAGAGAGAGAGAGAGTGAGAGAGATAAATTCAGATTCCCGATAGAATTGGTCGACGGAATACATATCGGCCCGCGGCTCACGGCGCCAATTGACGCGTAAAGCTTTATATAAAAAGCCCCTATCTCTTTTATTCTATCTTTTTTTTCTCATTCTCTCCCTCTCTCTCTCTCTCTCTCGATCAGATATCGTGAACGATTTTAAACAACGATCCAGACGAAAAATGAAACGAAGCTGTATTATGTACAAATAAAGAGAGGGATTAAATTGTTGTATACATATTTTTGTAATTTTTTTCACACCTATGCGTATACAATTATATGTGTAAATATAATCTAAAAACTTGATCGATCAATCGTCCACAGAATTATATTCGATTCCTTAAATTCAAATTATTGACTATTTCAATGTTTTTTGGTTTTACTTTTTGTTTATTAGATTATTTTTTTTTTTTTTCGCAGAAATTTCCTCCCGAATTCGAGAAAGCAAGAAAACAATGATGGAACAGCGATTGATAAAACGTTGTAAGAAATATCTTAGCTCGGAAGTATGAACGGTTCTTCTTTTCACTTTCACCCTTTTCATGTCAACGGAAATAAAATTGAGATTCGAAGTGCGAAGAAAAGAGAATGAATGAGAAAGAGAAAATCATATACATATATATAGAAATATTGGTGATAATAATAGCAGCATCAGTAATTTAAGACACTTGCGATTGAATACGATAAAAAACAAGGATAATCGGGTTAAAAAAAATAAAAAAACAGCAGTTATTTTAAACTCTGCGTAACTACCAAGCGGTTATCTTCGCATTCCGTTTTGATGATTTATACAGACAAAAACCTTCTACAGTACCGACAAATTCCCTCGTTTCCCTTCTCAGCATCCGCTGCACGCTATCCTTAGCCTTGGGGTGAAGGTACAGCTACCAATTTTACCGACCACCTTACGGGAAACGACACGAGTATCATCCACCGTTCGCAAGGGTTGAACAAAAAGCCACCAAGGGTCGCTGGAGTCGGTAGATATAAAAATACGGTAGGTAAATTGTGAAAGTAAAAATTGTTCCCAATATTTAATCAAACGATTTGTTTGTATTTGAAATAAAAAATAAACATCATTCATTTATATGCATTTTGCCCCAAAATTTCTCTCGCGGTTGCTCTCTCGATTGCAAAAAAAAAGTAAAAACATCAGGGAGTAAATAATAATTGTTATTCTATCAAATAAAAACGTGCAGTCTCCGCACACGTAACATATTGGTGTGTGAAATTTTGTATTTCATCCCCTCTCCAACGCTTCCTTGTCACCTGAACTAAATTGTTTTCCCACGTCAAGTTTTTTATATCATACAGTTACGGTATGCCGCCTAGATGAATACAATAATTAATATACAGGTGTGTGAATATGTTTAATTTTTATTTCCACTCTTTTTATTTCTCCCATTCTTCGAAACATTCAAAATCGTATTCCAAATTTTTAATTTTTTCAATCGGCATCCAACATCCGCACGATTATATCTTATACGGTAGTATGAGAAGAAAAGCAACAATATGTGAAACTTATGAAAAAAAAAAAAAAAAAAATAAATGAAATGAGTAGAAATGAAAGAAACAACGTCAAATGATCGTAGGAAGAAAAAACATTAATATATGTGTGTGTACATAAGTATATATATATATATATATATATATACTTTAGCGCATTATAATTATAAAGAGGGTCGAATATATAACAGGGTGCGAATAAATAAAAGTAAACTCGCGAAGGGTGACGATAAAATGAGAGGAAAAAAAGAAAAAAAAAAGAAAAAATTCAAATAAAATAAATCGCGAAAGAAAATCAGGAACATAATTAAACGGTTATTAAAAAGCGACTGTCGGGTCGGACAGGCGGGGGAATCGAGGGTGATTCTCCCCTTCTCCATACATCCGTATATACACCCATCCACGTCCGTATACACACGTTCGTATACATATAATACCATATCGGTTCATTGACGAGCCGCGACGAGGAGAGAAAGGTATGAAAATAAAGCGAACGGAAAAAAAAAACAAACAAATACAAAAAGGCGAGAATAAAAAGAAGAAAACTACGTAACGGGGGAAAAAAAAAAAAAACACCCACACACCGCACAGCGAGGGAGGAAAACCGGGAGTGAGAAGTTATTCGATGTGAGAAAGAAGGAAACAAAAAAAATCGGTGTCACCCTCTTCTTTTTCCTAGTAGCCCCTCTCTTTCCCTATCGTTTCTCCGTCTTTATTCAATGTTGTCGTTGGTTTTTTAAAATTTTCTTTTTTTTTTCCGCAAACTTTTTTTTTTCCCTCCCTCCCTCTCTCTCGCTATCTTTCTCTCTCTCTCTCTGTCTCTCTCCTTTCAACGCCGCGACTCGCGCCTCGCGAAAAAAGAAGCAAGAAGGAGCGGCAAAGTATCCGTGTCTGTGCGCGGGTTGCATGCATGCATATGCATACGTGCAGGGGGATTCTGAAACAAACGAATTCTCGATCACCGTTGTATATAGAGACGAGCCGCGGTGCCGATTGTTGCCAATCATACGTTTGCGGACAAGGGGCGTAGGTGGACGGGCGGCGGTTCGACGCAGCATACACCAACACGAATTCAATATATCCTCACACCCATGCACCGATACCCCGCTGCTGCATCCGAGCGGCTAGCTCGTCCTCAACGAGATATTCAGTGTTGCGTTTTTACTCGCGACGGTAGGTAGGCGACCCGGCCGCCTCTCTGTCACTCAAAATCGACCTTAGAAACCGGGTTGCGAGTATCAAAGGGTCGTAATGATACGCGGAAGAATCAGACGCCTTTCGAATCTCCGCGATTCCAAATTCCGCGTTCCTCTCACCGAGCGATGACCTCGTCATTGTAACATATCTGTATATGTATATACCATGTATAAGTACATACGATGTATATACAAGTAAAATTCAACGCTCTCTCTAAATCCGTCATTTTATAATCCATAATATGATGAATTCTCCGTGTGTAATACTTCGTCATATACGCAATGCAGGCAGGTTCCGCAACCGGTAGCGGCGGAGGCGGCGGTGGCGGAGGAGGTAGAGGAGGCAGAGCCCGGCCGCGTTCAATGATTGATGACAAAGTGCAGCGAGAGGGTTTTCGGCGGGTTGGAGGCAAGGGGGGGAGGGAAACTACGGAACCGTCGTGTCTGTCGTTCTGTGAGTGTACTCGTATTGTACGTGCAAGTGAGGCACACGCGCGCGCGTCACGACGACGACGACGACGACGACGACAACGATGATGATGATGATGATGACGATGATGATGATTTCAAAAACAACGAGCCAGTCTGCTGCAGTCGACGCCGCGTACGAGGATGAGGAGGCGAGTACCCGAGTGCACAGCCAATGCGGATAAAGAGAGCAGGATGGAAAGAGGGATGGAGAAAGGGAAAAAGAGAGATGATGATGACGAGGGAGAGGGAGAAGGAGAGGGCGAAACGATGATGAAATTAGAGGAGAGAGAGAGAGAGGAGAGAGGAGGAAGAGGCGGGGACAGGTGAATTTGCTTTTTATTCTTTACGGGGATCATTGGGGGATGGTGAATAATTAATAGGTAGCGAAGGTGGGAAATTTGTCTCTGATACACAGCTGTGTAATGCGTGTACTTAGGTATGGATTTACGATCATCGATCATTGCGAATCGCAAATTTTCTACTTCGATTCTCGATTCGTGTTGCACAAGAACTTAAAAGTCAATTGTACGCGCGACGAGTTGAAAATTAACGCGATGAAAAGAAGTAACCATTAAATATAATATGACAATCATTGGATAGTTGGGAATATTTGAAATAAAAATTGTTATAATCACGGTTATTATAAAATATGCAGGAAACTATGAGAAAAAAATGTGTAAGCGCGAACGAAAAAGAAAAACGAAAATTGAGATGAACGTGAAATAATAATATGATACGATATGTAAATAGGACGAAGAATGAGTAATTAATATTTAATCGAGAAATGAATATAAACGCTCGGTAACACCTACTGCTTAAAATTACTATAAGGCATATTTACGATAGACTTGACTTAACTGACGGCCGTATTAATTGCGTGTCCCTTGATTTTAATTATATTCCTGTCCACCGCGTTATGGGGGAGTAGAATTATGCGCGCACATATGTATTCGTGTGTATGAGCGTGTGTCGCGTTCGTGTGCGAAGAGAGCGAAGAAGCTTATATAATTTGAGGGCGTGAAAATTCCGTCTCGATTCTCGCTTATATGTAATATTTAATCCAAAGCAAATCCTAGTAATTACATAAGAAAAAAAAAAAAAATGCCTCGCATGTGATACAATTGAAATTGATAGAAGAAACGAGAAGATGACGTGATTATTTCAAGTCACAGTATCGATATAGGATTTCTAGAAACTATAAACGAACGCTTGCTCTCAGGCAACCTAGTTTTTGCCTCTTTTCAATATCTGGAAAAAGGGTTGCCTGTGCGCAAGGTGAATATTTCAGTTGACCCTGAAACAGAGGTACGCTAATTTTTTTTAACTAGGTACCTAACAATACACG
Source organism: Neodiprion fabricii (assembly GCF_021155785.1). Taxonomy (NCBI): domain Eukaryota; kingdom Metazoa; phylum Arthropoda; class Insecta; order Hymenoptera; family Diprionidae; genus Neodiprion; species Neodiprion fabricii. The sequence goes on along the minus strand of NC_060245.1, from coordinate 2,065,547 downwards.
GGGAGGGAGGGGGGGGCAAACGTTCGCGATCGATCACGATTATCATAGTTATAAGTGGGGAAGTTTTTTTTTTCTAATGAGGAAAACGTCGGTACCATTTAAATATCATGTAAAATTCCAAAAGTATGTCAAAATTTGTCCCAAAGCCCGGCTTAATTCCTAGCGATCTCTGTTTCGACGAATGATTTGAAATCCCCGCGCGGTACAAACGTACCCCAATCTATCCATTCTAAGTGTTAAAAATCGAATAATTATTTTTTCGTACAAGTGGCTGTTAATTTCTTCATCAAATTCTCCCTCTCCCGTGAATAAAAAACAAAAAATCGCGAATGTATATAAAGTAAAACCAACTATTTGAAAAAACTGAAAACAGCCAGAGTGGTGGTAAGCGTTCAAAACAAAAACAAAAAGAAAAAATACATACTCAGACTTTTCGGCAGCGCGGGAAAGTCGAGCTTCGTATCAGGATCTTCGGGGGATGATCGTGGAGGCGATCTGGGATAGCGGGGGCGGTGGTGGTGGTGGTCGCTCACCTAGCTATACAACGCCGTCGGTATAATAGTGTTGCGTGTAGTGCGCTAGGGTGGCAAAGGTGGGTAGAGGTAGGTAGGTAGGTATAAACCGAGAGAGGCTAGGCGCGCAAGCGCTTTTGACAAAAATCAATAAAGAGAAAAGCTTAGCTAATGCCGCTGGGCTGCACGGCACGCCGTCGAAGAGAGGCGTACGTTTTGCCGGTTGCCGGAGGGGTTTGGGGTGGAAGGAAGGGGTGCTCGACGGGGGTGGAGGGGCAAACTCCGCCTTCGACTCTCTCACCTACTAGCGCCCGACTACCTACCGTAGCGCTCGCCGGCGTAGTCGAAGCGCGGACTTACACCCCCGCAAATTCAACCCCCACCACCCCCGAAGTAACGCGTGTGCGTCCGTGTGTGTACTCCCGTAATTCGCAACCCTCAACCTACCCCGCATCCGCCCCTCGATCGCGATAGATGCTCACCCATAACCTCGCCGACCCGTGCCGCTAGTGTACTAGAAGATTATCTAGATGATTTTCAGGGACTAGCCTACATTGCCGTTGCAGGGTGACTCTTCGCGATTCGAAAATACGTCGCTCCCTAAATATAATAGAGGACTTGTATTTGGGCAAAGTATTATCTACGATAATTTTCACGATTATGGCTATTCGAATGATTATATTTTATTATCACGTTTTTACCAGCTCAATTTCTTCTCTGTTTTTTTTTGTTTTTTCGGTGGAAATTTTGCGATCGATTTTTTAAACAAATTTCCGGATCAGCTAGAGACTCGAAGCTTTAAACATCCCTCGAAACTGCATCACGACAATGAAATATTGTTTGTTTTGTTTTTTCGGTACACATTTTTCGACATTATTATTTCATATAATTTCTCCTTACTGCTAATTATGGTTAATGGTGATATTCAACTTACGAATTTCGAGAAATGAAGACGAAGAAAAACAAAGTATTCCGCTTTTCGTAGCAAAGTAGACGTCGAGACCAGAAGAATTTTGTCGTTTTTTCTTGCAATTTTTGTAGTTGTTCCACCATGTCATCGATCTGTGAAAAAAAAAAAAAAATGTCGTCCAGATTTCGTAATCATATTTCAATTAGATTTTATAAAGTTCCAACAAGAGTAAAGTTCATGACAAGGATGCTAAAAATTCCAGTGTTTGTTTTACGTTTTTTTATTTTTTCATCGGGTTTCAAAGGTAAAACGAAATTCGAGACGACTTCTAGGTTGGTTTACATAACCTCATCATATCTCTCTAATCTCCTTACGGTCGTAATTACAGTACAAAAAAAAATATTTATATATTATATTTTCGAATTCTGACACAGGTTTTTCATTTCTAAAAAAAAAAAAAAAAAATCCCATGCATTAGATAATTACGGAGCCGCTGCAGTTGCGATTAAACCGATAACACGGTATATCAGATAACCCAAACGGGATGGGGGGTTAGTAAAAACAAAAGAAGAATCGAAAAAAAATTTCCCCAAAGGGGAAAAGAAAAAAAGAAGCAATAGAACAAAAAAATTATTAACGCGTCCTTTCACAGAGGAATTTGGCACGCAGCCTCCCGGGACGTGAAGAATGAAAGTATAATAAACCAGCAGGCAAGGGTTGTTGAATCGCGTGCTCGGGGGTGTGGAGGGACAGAGTCAGGGCCAGGGCCAGGGCCATGGACACCGGCGCACCGAACACGTGGTGGAGGGAATCCCCGAACGAAAACAATCAATTTTTCTATAACTGGGACAGCAGACCCCCGCCTCACGGGAAGTGGTGAGGTTTTCATCCCCCGCATACGTTTCAACCGCGCGAAGCGTCGGAGCACCTGAATTTTCTCAAACTGCAGAAATTCCGAACGTCCAACTTATCGTGGGTACCTATAAAGGTGTACGGAGTGAATGAGGTACGAGGACGTTTCGTTTCGGCTGCATAAATTGCAACAATGCGGTACGACGACGCTTAACGTCGTCGTCGTCGTCGTCGTCGTCGTCGTCGGTGGTGGTGGTTAATTCGAGCGTAATATCCGCGAGGGTGGAAATGCAGGCGTTTCGCGATTCGATTGTGGGACGTGTTCCGGTGGCTTCGGCCGAGGGTAGTATTTAGGTTTTAGCACGGACGTCTAACTCCTCCGGAATCCGGTTCCGCATCCAGTCACCGTTCGTCCACAGGTTCAAACTGCAGACATTAACGCTCAGCGTAATTCTAACTCGTTTATCCCACCTCTCACTCCCCCGATTGCCGGTTTGCTGCTGCGTTCACACAGCTGTCCAGGAGTACAAATTTTAACGCTTCTATGCCGCTACCGGCCGCTGCGGTTTATCTCGCGGCTTTCCGTACCTACGGTATAACCCTACCGACGCAGTTGTGCAGACGTCCCGACGCTTTCTCTCAAGTACCGAAAACACAAAACAACAGCCCCGACGCCAGGTTGAATGGGGTGGAAATTTTCACGGATATGGTCTACTTTTTTTCGCCGACCAGGACATAATGACATTTAAGGTTTTTTCAGAAAGAAAATAAGGATTTTTCGACTATCCACAACTGTATTATATAAATTTTAAATGTCATTTGCCAAATGTTCAGAGCATAGCAAGCAGCTTGACGTTACACGTCTTGATCTTTCGAAATTCAGATCACCTTACGCGCAACAAATGTAACAATGTGTTCCGTAGGTAGGTAGAATGAAAAAACATCATTATAATTTCTTTAAATCGATCCATCTACACAAGAAAATCAAGATTGAAAAAAAAATTTTTTAATTAGCATCCGAGGTACTAATTAACCTAAAAATTTTTGTCATTTTCAATATCATTGGTAAAATATCATGACAATTTCATGACTTTTTTAGGGTCGCATTGAATTTCACGACATTTAGAAATGTTCAGTTTTTTTTCAGATCGTTAGGCACCCTGACCAAACTCGATCCTATAAACGTTTACCTGAAAGCCCGCGTGATTGCGGCTTCGTTAACGTCAATTTTTCGAACGCAAGATCAATCGTTTTTCATGTTGTTGGCAGAATCGTGGGGTTGGTTTAATCGAGTTACGAATAAAACTGATTCCGTATCGATAGTCCACAAATCGAGACGATCGTACTAGGAATAGATGATTGTATTCCACTGATTTTCGACCGTACACTCCCAGCATCATTGCTCGTGTGTAATATTGCAATTGAATCTGGTGCAACTTTGTTTCAAGTTTCATGCAATTGAAAGATGGAAAACGAAAGTATGACTCAATTAGTTATATGGTGGTCTCTTTGAACGATCGCGACAAAATTGATGTTGAGGATGGGATAGTCGAGTATATAAATCAACTGCAGCATGTATAGACGCATGGTGTCCGGTGAAAAATCCGTAACAAATTCAAGGACATTTCCAGTTTATTCAAGGACATTGAAAATAAAATATTTCCAGGACGCAAGAAAAATTCAAGGATAGTTTCAAGGGCCATTGGACACCATGATAGAAGAAGAAAAAGAAGAAGAAGAAGTAAAACGGAGGTTAAAGCGTGCGTAACAAGAGAATCCGCTGGTGTGATAAAAATAATTCAAAAGGTTAAATTCGGAGGCGTTATTAATCGGTGGAGACACTTAACCGAAATAAACAGAACCGCTGCTGCACCTCATAGAAAGAGTAAAACGTGAGTGAGGATATGAAGTGGCGGTGGTGAGGGGGGGGGGATGGAGTAGGGGGCGGGAAGCGGTGTTGCATCAGAAGTAGCGTCACCGCTGTTAAAGTTTCCGAGTGAGTGAGATTCAGGGTATGTAAAATCAGTTCCAAAAGTTATAAAACCACCCCATTCAAAGGAGTCGCATGCCGTTTTTTATCCTCGAATCGTCTCAACCGATGCGTCTGGTTCCCGGTTACAGCCACGGACGGCGGATGAGTTTTACGAAATTTTGCAAGGACTGTACGAGCGTTCCCCACCCCTGGCTGACCACCCCCACGTGTAACCATGACGACGATGGCTGAATTCGCTCTCCCACTCTGGTAACTCTAAAAACGCGTGTGTAGTTGGCGGTGGTCTCTCCTGCTCGGTTCTGCCGTTGGATCACGTCCGCCTGGAGAGAGAAAGAGAGATAGAGAGAGAGAGAGAGAGGCGAGGAGAGGAGAGAGGAGAGGAGAGGAGAGGAGAGAAGAGGAGTTGTTGGTGGTGCGATGGCTGATGGAGGAGGACGGGTTTGCAGGGGGTTGCGGGTGCCGACCGGCATTTCGGTTGCGGAGGGTTTCCAGCCTCGGTCTCGAATAAGGGAAGTCAGGATAGCATAGAAACCAGAATAGGACAGAAGGGGCGGCCGGTTCCTAATTGCGTCGGGTCCTGCAGGGTAGGTCGGACGTGTACCGTAGGGGTGAAACGGTGCCTCCGGAATTGATGCTTGAATTTTGAACCCACCCCACCCCGCCCACGCTGAAGGGGTAACAGCTATTCGTTCTCATCTAGGTTCGAAAAATTCTATTGCGGTTCAGGCGGGAAATCGGACGGTGAGCTTGAATTTTTCGGATTCTCCACCGAATCTCATCCCCCCGCCGCCCCTCGAAGTTGAGACTCAAAATTTCCACCAAGTCTCGTCACTTTGATCCCTCGTTCGACTATCCCAATTGTTTTATTTTCTATCTATTCGTATCGTTACAACATAGGCTGTACCTATCTATGCTAGATTTTTTTGAGGATAGAAAACCGAAGCGACGTTAATTCCCATTGATACGATTAATTAGAGGTTGCATATTTTATCGCGTTTAGGGGTGTGCAAGATTCGGAGAAAAAACTCCGGGTCTAATGAACGAAAAAAATAAGTAAAACACTGCGTTTATTTTTTCCCGCAACTTTATTTGTTCTTTCTTTTTATTTTACGTCCTTTAACTTTCGACTTTTTTTAAAAATCTTTCTTTTTTTTTTTCTTTCTTCTCTTTTCTTTTCTTCTATACACACGCGCGATGCAGTCGCGCAACAGGTTGACCCCGTGACGTAAAGATTCGTTTAAAAACGTTCAATTCCGTTTTCGCGCGGACGATCGCGCGCCATATTCACGTACATGTACGTGCACATAATGGTACCGGTACAAATTCAACGTGACAGGGGTTAGGGAGTTGAAGTATATGCGTGTGTGTGTGTGAGCGCGAATCGAGGATCGTGGACATAAATCTTGATTCGTTTCATCGTTTTCAGGAAAACGAATGGGAGGAAAATAAAAATGATAAATTTAATGTATAACCTGTTGCTCGGACGATCGTGGCAAAAATTTATAATAAGATACCAATAAAAATGTAAAATTGACTGTGTTTTTTTGTACTTTCATTTTTTTATACTACTTTCACAGAAATTCGTTGTAAGCTATAATATTGATTGTACAATTTTTTTATTTTTTTTTTTTTGTGTTTGGTGTCCGTACGAAAGGAAGAAAAAAAAACGGAGAGATAAACGTCGAGAAAAAAATGCAATTTTTCGAGTTTTAATTTAGATTTTTTTTTTTTTGTCTGTTGCTTTTTTCAATTTTCTTCATCTTTTTTCAGGATTAAAAGCCGATTCTTGGGCCCCGCCCTGCAGCGGTCTAGTAAGTCGAACGGCGGGGAGAGGAAGCGAGAATCACCCGGTGAACATCACCGTCACCGCAACCCCTTCTCTTCTCCTCTTCGAGGTCGTTCGAGGTGGGAATATATAAACGACGAAGAGAAAGGATGGCTGCTGGTTGCTGCTGCTGGTATACGTAACGTAACCACCCTGAAGCCCGATCAATGAAGACGCTGCGCGCGCATACCCGATTTTTTGAACGCAAACCCGCCAACGACAACTCGAGCCTTGTCCCAAGTGGTCCCGGTCACCACCCGACTAACCTAACCTAACGTAACTTAACCCAACCTAATCTGAATCTAAACTCGAGAGTTGTTTCGAATTGTGGAAACAATCCGCGAAATCAGTTTGTCGGCATTACCGCAACAAAGTTGTGACAAAAGTAAAAAAAATTGGTCCGAATGACAGTCGCTTGATTTAAAAATTTCTTTATTGTCGATTCGTTGGATGATCGGTTTTCTTATATTTCTCCTTAATTCATTCTGCTCGTTAATTTGTAACGAAATGTTTTCCATGCATTAATAACAATTGTTCATACGATTTAATAAAGGAATAATTTTACTGGAACAATACCGTACACGATCTTTGTTATTTTATTTGTTCACACATGCCGCCCCTTCTTTGTAGCCTCTTTTAATGAATTTTTTCAAAAACAAGACAACTGTAGACTCGAATTCTCTTTGACGGGATGAAAAGACTGCTCGCTCCGTTGATAACTAATTTCGCAGTGGAGTCTGCAGCGTTCTTGCATTACTGACGAAGAGCCGAGGATCCATAGAGTTTCAACCACCCTTAGATAGATGGCGCCAACCGATATTTCGACGGGGTTTCTGCGCACAACGCGGATGATTGACCTTTGGCTAATTGGTCGTAATGGGCGTTTGAATTAAACATGTGTGCAAAATTTTTCAGCGATTCAATTCAACATGACGAACCGACGGCATACCAGCAGATTATGTACGCCAATCACCATTTCATACTTGTCTTGATATGTCACGTTTTAGAAAGATTTGAGAGGTTCTAACTGAATCTCAACGTGATGTGAAGTAGCTGCTAATAAATTTACACTTGTCGAGCTTTAAATCGAAATATGAGGGGGAAAATAATTTGAATTTCCAAATCAAATGCTCCAGTTTTATCAAACGGATAATAAATGTTGATGAACATTAATAAGTTTAATTTTATCTCGCATTTAAGTCGAGAATTCTTAAATTCCGGTAAAAAAAAAAAAAAGTGGCGAGAAATCAGAAGCCTTACAACTAAACCAGCGATTAATTAATACCGCACAAATCGGATCACGTATAATTTGTAATTAAACAATTCCCGGTGCAGTGAATTAGATACAAGTGCAACTTCCTTTGATAGAAGCGAGCGAAAAGAAGCAAAGAGAAATGAAACGGAGAGGGCTGAATGAAAAAAAAAAGGTGGAAATCTGGGCGAAGCGTTGGCGGTAATTAACGGGTGAGCATTAAATAAAACGGGTGAAATTCAGCCGAATTAAAGAAGGTGGTCCCGGAACACGGCGGGGAAGCGAGTAACGCGATTAAACGTTGCTAACAAGCTCGCGTCAGTTATTGGCACTTGTCGGTAACAAATTCCATTATCTCCAGGGCGGCTTGCACCCTCCTCCTTCTCCTGCACGGCGTGAAACAAAGCGAGCGCCCCAATTGCTCCCTAGAATTGCGATAGAATTGCAACTCGATTTCTCCACCCACCTCGGTCCGGTTCGGTTCGGCTCCTGATGCGGAATCTCACATATTACTTCCTCCCCCATCCCCCCGATTTCCGCACGCAACGCTCTCAATTAAACCACCCCTACGCCTCAATCCGCGCGCGTTTCAATGCCGGGTAAAGTGAGGGTACGAAAAACTGCGAGATCTTTGCGAGCGAAAGAATTGGAAGTCCATGATGGCTTTCCGCAGAAATGGTCTCAACTGTCACAAGTCATAGCAATTACCATCTAGCACAATGTTGGTTTTTAGTTGACTTGATATCCAATGGAACAAAGTTACAACGGGTTGTATAGTCAAATTACCTGATACTTGGTATTTCAGAGAACATATTTAACGTCAAGTATACTGCATGTCGACGTCAAATCCAGTTTTTTGACCATCTATAGCTATTCAAAAATAGCCAACCTTTCGTCTATTTTTTTCCAACAATTTTTTCAATTTGTCAAAACATCGAATTTTAGTAGACGAATGGTAGTCATCCTCTGCACAAGTGTGCTACCTGGAATTTTCGAATAAACGATAATACGAATCGTCCGAGAAAACTGTGCAAGTCAAGCTGGATATAAAATCTGTACAGCAAGTGGAGGATCCTCAGCGCTTGGTGTTATGACGTAACCCGTATAGGGGTGGCAAATTAACTCTGAGCGTTACAGATGTTGAGGTTCTTGGCACGGGAACCCAACACCTTGTTAGCCTGACAAATATCCGCCATATCTCTTTCGGCCCGAGAGAAGTCGGGTTTGCGGCGAGCAATGGAGCCCCCTTAGCTCTCGGGATCTCCTAGATGCCTGCAGCAATAACGCGGACCCAAGTCTCGATATGTCGGTTTCCGTCTGAGATCCTTTCCCAACAATTTCCAAATTTTTCGTACCCCGTTTGCCGTTCGTGGCGTGACATAACCTAGAAAAGAGGAGGTGAGAGAGGTAGAGAGCGAAAGGAGGGGGGAGGAGATAACTCGGGAAACCCGGCTGCTTGATTGATCAAGATAGAATTGAGTTGCGGTCCGCGGGTTCGGTTTAGGAGGACCCCACCCTTAATACCCTTTCCGCTTCTCTACCACCCCCCCGAATCCTCTCTCACTACTCCGCCCGGCTATCGCTCCGCGGCTTGGGCCCTCCGCCGATTATTATGGATATTATTTCGGAGAGGCAGACGCCATTTTCCGGGTAAACCGCACCGTCATTCCGCTACGTTACGCCAACGCGATCCCGACTCATGTGTACAGGAACGTTAAGATACCTATTCGGCCCTCTTCCACATCTCGATATCTCCTACAAACAACCCACCTTCCAAAATCCACCGGAAGACTTCAGATGGTTCTTGAACTTTAACATCAGGTGATTTTCCAGAATTTTTATGGTTCATTCGCACGACATTTTGTGAGATGTTCGCAATGTTGAAGGCTTGGAAAGATACCACTTCATTTCGAAAAGATGTCAGTAATCCTAGCGATCTAAAAAAAACTTCAAACGACTCTGACATGTTGTCTGTAAATGCATCAAGTTCAGGATTTTTTCAGTTCTTTGGGATGATGTGAAGCGACATTATGACGCGAAATAGGGGCGTGTATAAAGTGTGGGAACTAAGACAGAGGTGAGTTGGTTTGAGATATCGGTTCTCCGGTAGCCAAGCAGACCAGGAGGGTTAGTTCTATCAGGTTTGTGTTTAGTGTCAAAGTGGAGAGCGTTATTGGTAACCAGCGAACTTTACGAGAAGCATGCACGAAGAGGAGGAGGAGGAGGAGATAGAGGTGGAGGAGAAGGAGGAGGAGGAGGGGCGGCAACACCAGCGGCGGCATTCTATCTTCTTGCTAATCTAACTGAAATAGGGTCGAGTTATACTAGGCGATGGCGATGGCGTCGCCGCGTAAGGTTGGGTATGGGGCAGACAATATTATGGACTTATCAAGCCATCCTAATGGTCTCATCAGGATGCAAGCCAGCAGATCTCATCATCCGCAGCGACGTCGTCGTGTCGATGAAACCCATTTGTCGCTGTAGACCCACAGACTTTTCTCCGAACCCCCGTTCTATCCTCCAAGTTCCTCGCTCGATCTTTTTCCAATCATCACGCGTCGCTACACCTTCTTCGATAAAGATAATGACAGCATTCTTTGGTACCGTACCAACTGCCCAACGAACAAAAACTATCATCTCTGCGTATCACGAAGCGCACATGATCTGGATGGTTTCTGTGTAGATATGACAACGCGTCGAAACTAGACAAACTTCTGAATCGGACTGGAAGTCTCACTGGTGAAAACAAAGTAGAATGAGCTTTGGGGTATTTCGATGCTTGTTGACGCAACCAACTTGCGTGCTTGATTTTAAGAAATTTCGTGTTGGAGAGGGTGATTCGAACCTAACCTGACCCTGGCTATACCTATTAGGTTGGTGTGCATCAGGTACGGGTGTTTACGACGAGACCCGGCGAATTGCATAGTTTTGAGGTATAGCTGGAGGATGGGTATTTCCTCTCACCTACGTGTACACCTACACACTGTAGTTATTTAGTATACGGTTTAGAATTTCCATAGATAACGCAGAATTATGATAGCCACACTCGCCGCGCGACCGCAACAGACAATACTAGATCTTTCCTCCAGCCATGCACGAACGTTCGGTATTATATCTCATCAATGACGATTTCTAGTCATTAGAGATAGTTGATAGATAATCCGGTTATGTCGTAAATGGATTTTGGTTCATGCCCTGCATCTTCACGATGTCTTACGGCATACGTTGGAATAACTGAACATGATATGCTCGGTACACTGTCTGTAACTTTATTTGACTACTGTCCAAGATGGTGTTCCATCATTGCACGGTCTCTCTTTTTCCATCAGAAAATGGAACCACAGATAATGACGAGACACGATTTCCCTAACTTTCTTTGACTACTGTCCAAGATGGTGTTCCATCAATGCTCGGCTTCTCTTTTTCCGGTCTCCGGTGACATTTCCCTTGAGTCGAAAATGGGTAGCGGAAACGACGGACAAGACTTAACCGTTGGCAGTGGGGGCGGTCGTCTATGTTAGGTTTAAGCAACTCCGCGTGGAAGTTGGAAGGGGGGGCGTTCTGACCCGGGGGTTTCGGGGTTGGGCGGCACACGCCAACTATTATAAACTGTGGCGCCTCAGCATCCTGGAGCAAGGTCCAGCTCCAGGTCCCGCTTCCCCCCCTCGCCAGCTCTGGGCCATCCACCACCAAATGACCCAGGGGCCTGGCGCCACAGCCTGAACTAACCCCGGCGCACACCCTCCGGGGCAAGAGTTGAACCGAACCTCTTCTCTCTACCCTCTAATCAATCAAAACCCCAGAGGCGTCCGAGCCGGGCAGCAACTAGCTTCGTCGGTCGCTCGGCACCTACCTTCACCAACTTGCCCGTCTACCGACGCTTTTTCTTCGAATGGAATTTCTAACGTTGCCAGGCAACCGTGCAGCTTCATTTTCTAATCCGGCACCTCTTGATTAATCCATTCGAAAAAGTATTCCACGACAAACATGAGCTGAGAATAGGGTACAGCATTTTTTCATATTTTCATCAAAGAACTCATTGATTTACACTGTTCGTTCTAATTCAGATGAAAGCTGAAAGTTGACTTGATATACTTGAGCTATTACAATAAAAGACATATTTCTTTTTTCTTATCTTTAATCAAGGTGGTAAAATTTGATCATCTTTCATGATGAATTTATTGCCCTACTTTCAGTTTTGTTGCACCACCCATTTTAAACAGAAAATGTGTAATTGTGCTGACTCAACACTGATAACTTGACACAAACACATGAAAAAAAAATGTACTATGTCAATAAAGTCACAGCAAGAATTTTAACTGTCAAATGAAAAATTTTCACTGCAGCAGCAAAGAGCTTACATAGAATAGTCAAGTGGTATTTGAATGTAGCAAGCCCGTTAGTTGAACTTGTCAAGTTTTTTCTCGAATCGGCAAAATATTAATTCTTTCAAAAATGAGTGGCACAATGAAATGAAAACCAGGACAGGAAATCAGTAACAAAGCAGTAATAAATTTTGCTTCCCTGATTAAACGTATACAGACCAAATTTGGGTTATTGTGCTAGCTCACCAAAGGTATCGAGTCAGCACAATCGCGATATACCAAAAAAAAAAAAATCAACATCTGCAGCAAGAAAATTTTACTATAAAATTACTATATTTGTTTTTATGACTTTGCTCATTTGGTTGTGTCAGCTTAATAGACGTGAAGAAGACAGACGAAAGGGGCAGAGCAGGAGCGTTAAATGAGTCGAACATGAACGCGGGTATATTCGCATAAACATAGGTTGGTAGTGTTTAATGAACCGGTTACACCGAGTAGGTACACCATTTGCTGAACACTCGAATAACTTCACGATTCGCAATATGCGTACGCATATACAATACATGTACATACATGTTACATACGCATGGCACATACGCATATATGTACATAAACAGTCTTGATTTTCAAGTAGGAGGTATAATATATGCTTCGAAGTTAGCGAAAGAGAGACACGGTAGAGTTACAAATTTTCCCGCCGAATAAAGTTTTCAACCCCTGCGCATACACGAGGGTAGGAAACCTCTCTCTCTCTCTCCTCCCTCTCTCGCATTCTCCCTTTCCCTCGCTCCCCAAAAAACTCAAGAAAAGGGTACATTTCACGGCTCAATGGTTCAGCGAAATTCTGTCAAACCGAAAATTCTCAATCCCTTCCTGCACGTAACCAACGAATTCCTTTGAACATTTTGATTTAACAGAGGCAAAAAAAAATTCATCTTCGAAACTTTCTTTCCAATACCTAACGTACAAAGCAGCTCTTCTTTTTCTTTTGTTTTTCTATCCTCATCCTCATAAATGTCAAGATGTTTGAATATTCTACATTACTTTTCCGACCAACTTTCATTAATCGATCGTAAAATAGTTTTTGGAAGAGAAAATTTCAAATGATTCGCAGAGAAAGTAAACAGCTTAGAATTAAAGATGCAAAAAAACAATATCTGCGAAAATATGAAACACCTGGTATCAAGGTTTCTCTCCGTCTCTTAGATTGCTCGGTGAAAGCTGATTATACCCACGTAGTCTAGAGCAAGGGAAATGTCGAGCGGCAGCTTATACCTACAACGACGTAGATTGTGTATTAGAGAGGCTGCGGAAATAGCGTAATTATTAGGAAATGACAGGCGTTCCCTCGCGGTGTTTCCATGGGATATATTCGAGCGAAAGAGACGGAATATCTTCTCATCTGACCAAGAATCCTCTGGCATTAATTGACCCATGATTAGGAGACGATTAGCCATTGGTTGTTATAAATTCGAAACAAAGTGACGGATTTTAACAAGGGATGAATCATCCCCCCTACCAAGAAAAAAAGCTCCACTTTCTTCGTTCTCAAATTTTTTGTTCACCCCCAGGTGTTTAAAAATTACCAAAACGGTTATTCGGAGTGTAAATTCGACGCTGATCAACTTCTGGAAAACAAATTAAACCAAATAAGCGATAGAGAGAGAGAGAGATGGAAATGCGTGTGTACCAAGTGGTGTAATTACTTAGCCAGTTCAAAGACAAGCAAGGACTTCACTTCCATCGAGTATATATGTACCTACGTCTGTTCAGACGTAACGCAGCAAACGTTTATGGGAACTACCATAGACATGATCACTGAACGTCATACATGACCAGGTATCATGTACATAGTTCGATGTATGCAATCGCTCGCTCCGCACTCGCTCACTTCCGGTATAGCAAGTCGGCAAATAGCCGATCTCCGACGTAATTTATTATACACGTATGTGATTATTATAAATTACACGTTATTACGCGTTACGAGGACTTTGTAGAAACTAGAACGCAAAAAATAAAAAATAAAAACGAGTCAAGCACGAGAACAAACCGAACGATGAGCAAAAGAAATTTTTATCAACAATCTATCTTTAATTTACGCTGGGACGCCAGCTTTATATTTATTAAAATAATTTTTTTTTGGTAACTTTTGGTAACAACTGCCGAGTTTTTTCGTTCCACACGGTCCCTGAAATATTTTCAAACCTCTAATAAAGAAAACATCTAATTTATTTATTTATTGCAAAAATATCACGTGTAAACAAAGTGTAGAAATTCGTTCTTTTCTAATGAAGAAAAAAACATTACTATCATTTATACACAAACTTAATACACGTGAAAAAAATTTTCGTTCCTGTCATTTTTATTTTTCCCGCCATATTCGATCCGGTATTTTGAACTTTCGAATTTCGAGTTCAGATTCGTAATCAGCGAACTAAAAAGTAAAAAAAAAAAAAAAAAATGTATGCATGATAGGCTTAAAAGAATTGATTCAAACTGTCAAAGAATTAAATGAAACACTCGAATTTTTCGCGTCTTTGATCAACGAAGAGGGCGAACTTCGAAAAATCGTTCGACGACTCGTCAATGAGTTATATAATCTAAGTATTCGAATCCGCAATTACATTTGGAAGGAATACGTGTTTGGCTAGGAGGTGTCGTTGGTGTCGGTGGCAGACGTTGAGAGGGTTGTCCGTCTGGCCACTAATTCACCCCTTTTCTATCTTTCACTTTATCTCTGTCCCTCTCTCTCTTACACTCGGTGTTTCACCGATCGTCCATTTTTCGCTCTGTTTAACCGAAGCCGTAAGTTGAAACTGTTTTATTCATCTTCTTAACGTTTCGTCGCGATTCTTCGTCCCAAACGGCATACAAGACTGTTATAAATTTTGAAAATCTACCGACGCGAAATTGTCTATTTTAGGCGTACCTACAGCCTCGTTCTGCCCATTTCTGTGCTGCAGCTATTTAAATATTTAACCACCGGCTGGCAAATTGCACCTCATCTCATGTAAAGTCACACAAATATAGAAACACACACACCGGGGTAGTACAGGTATACAATCCACACAAAACCCGCGTCGTTCTCTTAAATTGTTTATCACACGTTGAAGGACGACGTTGCCGCTCTGCTCCTTTCCCAGATTCACTCCCACACGTATATATCCCTGCGTACATGGTGTACAATTTTCGAACGGAAGATCAAAACGATCAGACGAATTGGAAAACAAAAATTAAAAAATTAAAAATCTATTCTTTTAACTCTTACTTTGAACGCGATGAAAAAAATTGTGTTGAATTTTTTTGTTTTCGTAAACATCAGTCGAATGATTATACAACCGATGAATGAAATTTTTTTCTTTTTCTGACAAATTCGACATCCCATGCTGTTGCATACAAAGCACACACGTTACGTTGGTACTACGTGATAACAGACTATTCGCCGTGTCTGTAGACTGCATTTAAGCACACTTGATGAAGCGTTCCGTTCGTTCGTTAGTTGGTTCGTAAGTGTATGCAATTTTGAGTGGATTACCACTGTAATATTCATTTAATTTCACTCCGTTTCGTTAACCTCGGCCAAGCCAGAAAGTTTGCCGTGAAAAGGAAATGGTTGAAAATAAACCAAGGTTACTGTCCCGCCAAGAGAATCGAGAAAACGATTTTCCCACGTGTGTATAAGAGGAAAGTAAAGTAATATAACGGATTTAAAAAATTCGCAAGCAATCAAAAGTATCACATTAAAACCACTCTTTTATAAAATTGAAGGAATATGAATTTCAACTGATACTTAGGGTAAGAGAGGTTTGCAAAAAGACGACGAGAAGCATTTATTACATTTTCTATAAATTTTTATAAAAAAAATGCCTTCTTCATAGTTCTATGCAATTTTTTTTTTATGTATGTTATATTATACACGTTATTCCCAGACTCGATCTAGTTTTCGTAGAAATCTTGTATGCATCTCGATTATTCTCATCAGGAATCGGGACAAGCTGAACTAATTTTCTATACCTACTTCTACCATGGAATTCTAGCAGGCCTTTTCGCGCCTGCACATGCATACTTATATGCTGTGTAGATAATGCAGAAATCGTCAGATATATAACTCTCTGTTCTCATGAATTTTGAAGTGACGAAAGGTAATTAACAATTCGGAATATCAGAGTAAAAAAGAAAACAAAGATCAAATTCGTCGTATTTACACAGCCGTTAGAAATGTTTCAATTATTTTTACACAAAAGAAATCTGTTATTTTATCCCGAGTATCAGCATTTCGATTTTAGAAATAAAGTTTGTATTCGATAAGAACTACCGAAACAATTGCCTGGTGAAAAATAACAGTGTGGCAAAACAATATGGCGTCGTAAGAGTCGGTCAGCTGACAGTTTAGGATCATAAATAATAGAAATATCAGAGTACCAAAATCTCCGTGCAAGCTGTTGGAGTTCTTTTTCATAAGGATAAATCGATTCAGGGTAAAAAATGCGAAAAACAATGTGTTTTAAAACGAAATACGGTACGATTGAAGCGTTGAATTTCTACCACCAGATGTCGCGGTCTTCGATACCGCTGGAATAGCCTCCGGATAGAGAAACGAAAAAAATTTCATACGTTGAATGATAAGATACCAAGTTAGAAACTAAGTTTCGTCGATGTGCGTCAACGATGACGCGGGTTGGGATTTTGCATGTCCTCGAAGCGGGCGGACGCCTCACTATCGCCAACGCCCTCGGCAACGGGTTCAACGGGTCCACCGCTGCTGCACGTATATGTACATTTCTAATCAAGCGATATTGTAACTGCGGTCTAACATCCAAACACCACCGACGTACCGGACGGACCCGGGACTCGACCGATGGTACCGCCTAGTCTTCGGGTGGAGCAAAGCGAGAGAGGTAGGGAGGGAGAGAGAGAGAGAAAATTAGGAGACGGGAGTTGCGGGTGCAGTAAAATCCTGCGATTCTCGCTAAATTACATTAGAATGGTGTATAGGTCGTACAGAAATTGTGTGCGTTTCAACTTTTGTGTTCATAAAGAGTGGTCCGGATGCAGATGCAAGTGTTCCACCTGCAAGCTTCGATCTTCTTAAGTAATGTTCTTTTTTCTTTTTTTTTTTGAGTTTGTTTCAGAAAAGTGGCCAGTGAATAATAGACTCTTGGGGATTCGTTGATTTTATTATAAGATAGTCGAGCATTAATCTGCACCAATTTTCATTAAAAGTTTGAGATAGAAAAAAGTATTCAAATTATAAACTGCTGTTTGTATTTCAAATTCTTTTAAGACAGAGACGAATTTTTATTTATAATCGTCCGATCTCACTTTGCGGTGTGTCTCGATTATTTTTTTCGGAAGACAGATATTCGGACAATGAGTCTTTTTTTATTTACTAACGTCTGACAATTTCTTTAAATAAATAACCGAATACATACATCGCCGCGAGAATAATCTTCATGTTATAACGGTATACGTTTAAACGGTAAAAAACGAGAACCAAAGTGCATGAATAAAAAAAAAAATAATGTAAAGATCCACGGGGGAATATCATCCCGCGGGATGAGGGAACGAGTAACGTACGCTACCCTGCACCTGTGTAATAATATAGAGTAACGTTATACGTTATACATATAGATAAGATACGAACCCGGGGGGTTAAAAGCTGTAAGGAGAGTCCACGCCGCGTAATATAAGGGTGGCGGAAATAAGGCGTTGGCAGCCATGTTTGCGAAAGGGTTACTCGAGGAAGGGTCGGTGGGATGGGGAGGGGGCGGGGGGGGGGGGGGGGTGAAGAGAAGGGAATAAGGGAAGAAGAGGGGTTCGCCTCTGAGGGTGACGGAGGCTGCCAGAAGGGATCCTCCGGCCACCCATACACAACCCTCTATGTATGGTATATGTATACATATAATAGCTACGCCTGCATAGCTGGATGTGACTTGAAGACGTCGATACTCTCTCTCGACTCGAGCTTGCGACGCCGACGCCGACGCCCTCCGTCTTCCCAGGTTCGGTGGATCTCCTTGGGAAACGTCGGATTTTATTCATCCACGTTTCATATTCCGGGATACTTTTGAGCCGTCGTTTTGAGGGATATTTTAATTTCATCACTTTCCGTTCGTACATTTTCAGGGAAAAAAGAAGTTGTTGTCAGACTGACAAAGTGAAAGGTTGACTTTTTGCTAGATCTCGATGTTTCGAGGTCTGGATAATCACCTCCGACTATTTTCCGATGGATGTTTGTACGTGTGTGATGAATTTTTTTAATCAAAGATATTTCGAAAACGAGTTAATCTTGACTGACTTGTGTCACAGCTATATATTCGTTGTAGAAAATTGAATTTTTTAATTACAGCAGATATTTTTGTAATTCCTGACCGAATTATTAATTTATGTTAATAAATGAAAGTCTGGAAATGGATATTTTCCCTGATAGTGAAATTCAATTTTTTATCGGATGTTTCTTTCTTTTTTTTTATACGTCGTTAGAGTTACTCATCAAGCTCGAAAAATAAAAAAACAAGTACATTGAGAGTTCTGAAAAGTTGATTCGCGAAGCAGAAAATTATGAATTTTATTTTCAAAAGAGTTGAATTTTAAAGCAATACTATTCAGATGTTTTGAACAATTTTCCACGAACTTTCCGATCCTCAATAAATATTGCCGACTCGCGGGAAAAAAATCACGTTGCGCCGATTCACAAATAGCGTAGATTTTTCAAAATGTCCCAAAATCTCATCTTAGATTAAATTTAAAAAATTGCTTGAAATATTACAGAAAAGCTATAATTCGCTAAACAAAAAAAAAAAAAAAAGAAGAAGTAGTATTAAAAACATCTGACCACTAAATCGTCAATTTTTGAATCTTCAACAATTAAATCTCAATAAGCAATTGTATTAAAAATAAAAAAACAAATAATAAAAAAATCCAATTTTCTCAGTATGTAATCCGAATTTCGTATCAATGATCCTTCTACCAGCGCATCCCTTCGTCGCGTCGTCTTGTTCAGAAATCATCTAGCGAATAAAGGATGAATAAGGTCAAAGGTCGCGGGATACGAAGCTGCTGAAACAGGTCGGTCCAGGAGAAACGTGATTTCGTGAGGCGGAGGGGCGACGACGATCCCCCGATTTCGGGAGTCCGAAGACGAGACGAGGGCTTGAGAAGAACGAGAAAATAGCCGCGAGACGCGGATCGTAAAACCTGTCGGACTGGACCAGCAGGACGCTGCGAAAAGGATTCCCACGGTTAGAGTCGTGCGACTCGCTTCTCCCTTTCTCTCCTTCTTTTCGTCTCGGAACTTTCGAGCTGTGTTGGTTTAACTGACCAGTGGTCATCTCCGGTGGCGTCTTGCAGGGCATATTTATTGTTATCATTTTTTCTTTTTTCTCTCTTCTTACGAAGCAAGAGACGATCGGGAGAAGCAAGTTTACGTTTATTTTACATACTCGCAGCCCCTCGCGACAGGTTTTTTTTTTTTTTCTCTTCTTTGACAACGACGATTTTGAAAAAGGGAAAGTTAGTTTCTCGTCAGTCGGAAGGATGCTGCGATACCTGCATCATCGAGTCTCAAAAACCGCGCGCGTGTTTATACGTAATGTAGGATAATTAATTAACGAGTTAGAAATAAAGTCGAACAGCTCGTTGTGAAATTTTTATAAAGCAAAAGAAGAGAAAGAAGAAAATCAGAATGAAAATCTGTAAGTGGAAAATTTAAAGTTTCGAATTATCAAGTGAATTTTATTCTTGTTTTAAACAAACTCAAAACTATATACCGCTTTTCATCAGATTCTTGTAAAAAATACCTGTGACGCGAAACCGACGATTTTAGGATAATTTTTATCGGCGATCGAAAATCTGTTCAAAATCTTTCATATTTTACCAAAGAGTCGAATTTAATATTTTCAACGAATATTTCTAACAAGCAGAACAAATTTTTGATAAATCTCCAAAATCATGACATATGATTGCAAATAATTAAAAAGAAAAGAACCCAGCGTCCGTTTTTTTCCGTCGGTTATTCCTTATTTACAAAAAAAGAAAATCAATCCAATGAAAATAAAACAAAACACTAAATGACAATGAATAAAAGTAAATTGATGCATAAAACTTGACAAAATTATATCCAGTGGCATTTTATTATAATAATATATACATATATGTATACGCTCGACATTATGTCGAAGCGGCAATGTTGTGTAAATTGGTCAGCCTCATCTCGTCAGCAGGAACGCGATTTTCCGTAAGGGTTGACCGCACGTTGTTATACAAGCAAGTTTTTTTTCGCCTACACGGACACAAACACCGGCATAGGCACGGAGAGAAGCAGTGTTTTAACCCGGCGTGGGGAAATCGTTTGAGAAATGACCGTGAAAATTCAACCCTCAGCGCGCAACACCGAAGGGCCGAACGTACATAAGCTCTACATATTATCATATACGTGCGAAATTGTACTCTTCATCATCTCGACGATTCTCCCACCGTCCTCCGGGATTATGTCGATTAGTTAATTAATTTACATTATGTTCAATATTCGTTATCGCGGATTGTCAGATTTTGCATATTCGACGAGACGAAACTTAATCGCAGGATAAGAAAATAAATATAAAAAAAAAAAGGATGAGGGGAAAATTTGTTCTCGTACATTAACTGACAATTTTTTTTTTTTGTCCTGATGTTTCTCTTCGTTCTTGAAATATACGTTACTTGAAATACAAGTAAAACAAGAGAAAAAAAAAAGAATTTATGCAATTAGCGTACGTGAGAAAAAAAATTCTCATCACGAATTTCAATCGATTGAAGAATAAAAACTTTCAACGCGATTCATATTTCCCCTAAACAAGTCCGTGGTTGCAAATTTTATGAATTATCCATAACTAGTTCGAAAAATTCTTTCATTGCGTAATTACATAATTCAATTTTAGATGATAATTTAAACTTCGAGTTTCTAAGAAGTGAAAAAGAACACGGAATTTCTGTGCATTAATCCCTTAACGAAAATTTATATCTTCTACTATTCTTATTTCTCGATATTCTCTGCGTTAAAAAAAAAAAGTGATTATTTTATCTTCCTCATCTTTGATCATAGCAAATTTTTTTACCAAAACGAATTATTTTTTTTTTTTCTTCTTTTTCTTGTGCTTCGACTATTCTCAATAGTATCTAAATTTCATCTTTCCTCTCCGCTAATACCCTTCGGTTTCTCGTAACATTTTGTAACGACATTCGCGATCTATACGATGAAATCAAACTAATTCATGCGTTCTACCCGATTTCGAGGAACGCGGGGTGGTGATTCAGCGTAAATAATACCTAACTGGCTGAGGTATCGAATTGGTGAGGTCGAGGAGCGGCCGGCATCGACTAGCCGACGATATTCGCAAAAGCACACCGATAAACACAAATGCATATTACGCGATAGAAACTTCTGCAGAAATACGCGTTTCGAATGGAGGCGAAGCCGAAGCCTCGAGAGCCGGTTCGCGAAGGAGAGGAAGGCGAAGGGTGAAAAGGGTGGAATATTACCTAGCAGGGTGAAGCGTGGCGAGGGAACGGAAGGGAGGGAAAGGGAGGCTGGAGGGGTTGGGTCGGGTTTCGCACAGGAAAGGGGCTCTAAGCCTTCCCCTCCTTAGTTGAGAACTAAGATGGCAGCCGCAACCCTATCCTGTTCGCCTCCAGGGGTGTTCTATGCATACATATACTCACGGATCCCCCCCTTACACCCAGCATCCCTGTATCGCTCCAATAACGATTCTACGGGGCGAGGCGTTTCTCAAGTGTGAATGATTAAAACAAATATACCAACAGCGCGTTGTAAGGTGAAAACAAACTTTCACCCTACGATAGATAACTCCAAGCGTTCTTTAAGGGGATGAATACGTCGGTGAAACTCTGGAGTTTAAGAATAGTGAAAAAAAGTTATCCATTTTCGATTGTTTTCTCCCGATCACGCGTCGTTTCGACATAATCGTGACGATTGAGAAAGTATTTTGCGAATAATTGGACAGAGGATGAATTTGAAGATTAAGAGAAGTAAGGAAACAGGCTCCATCTTTGAATCTCCAATTATTAAAGACCTTTTAACACCAGAGAGTTGTATACTTTTTATCTTCGCAACGAACCGCGACGAGCTGGGTTCAAAATTATGTGCGATGATAAACCTGACGCGA
This sequence comes from Neodiprion fabricii, assembly GCF_021155785.1. NCBI lineage: Eukaryota > Metazoa > Arthropoda > Insecta > Hymenoptera > Diprionidae > Neodiprion > Neodiprion fabricii. Next base: position 2,043,715 of record NC_060245.1, on the reverse strand, counting down.
TTACGTCACTGATAACTTTATCTAAACAGAAATTTTCGCCAGTCGTCGGCGTCATGTCTATTGCACTCGATTTTTCATTAAATTGATTAATTTTTCCCGATTAATCGAGTATAATCGGTTATATTTTCAAACTCGACTAATCCGATCGGCTCGATTATTTTCCCTCGCAATCGGTTTTTGTTTTTTTTACTAGTTAGGCAAAACAAAACGTTGATTGATTACATCAATCTTCCAAATTTCACCGTACAGTGAAAAAACCAAGTTACTTCAATTTTTTGAAGTAAAGCAAACTCGTTGTTTACATTCGTAATGAGAAAGAAGTCGTCGATACTTTGACCTATTACAATCCATTAACAATTTTAGAATTTCCATAAATTTTCACCCGTATTTACACATAAGCTCGAGTATTTATTTTTCATTGAATCGAAAATCGTCAAAAATCTTTCAAGTAAATTCCAAATTTCCCTGAGCTTCTAACAGATTTTAGATTTGCAAGAATTATCAATATTCAGATAGTAACGTACGTTTTGCGTTAATTAATTTCTAATTCTTCGACTATTCGATGAACTCGAAAATTTTTCAAGCCCTCAACGAATCCGATTACTATCATTGTTTGAAAAATATTGCGTAATTCTGTGTCCGTTGAATGAGAGAAAAATAAAAAAAAGTAAAAATAAACTTGAAAAAATGTACCGTGAATTTTCTCTGCAGAGTAACTTGAGAATTGCCTCAGCCCGTATTACGTAGATTCAACGCCTATCCCACGTGTATGTGTACATGGTTAAATGTACATAGAGACATTGTGTATAGGTATGCATACATATGTACATACATGCGGTGCAAGTAAATCGTATCTACGGTAAAGTCTATCCGGCGATGTGTGTGAGTAGCAGATATAATCCGTGAAGGCGACGTGTGTTGGGCGAGTGGCGCGGTGCTGGGTAATTTTCTCAATTTCGAGAGAGAGTCTCCCGCGGGTTCGGTCGTTAAGGGCTCCAAGAGAGATTCCAGGGGTTGACGGGGGTCTAGGAGGAGAGGGTGGCGGTCGTCGTGGTCGTTGGTGTAAGGGTTGCGCTCGGACCGTAAGATAGTTTGATAGGCTTGGTTACCAGGAGACCTTTAAAGCCTTGGCGAAACCTTCCTGCACGTAATTTCCCCCAAGGCAGGATACCCGGGAGAGGGAATACCCTGAGTCGCGGGAGAAGGGGATGGAAATCGTCGGTGTTGAAAGGAAGGAAGCGAAAAAGCTCGCGAAGAAACTAGACGACGAGAGTGGAAATCGGCGGACGACGCGTCAGGTTCACTTCTTGGAAGTCGATGTCAGAACAAGAACTAGAGTAACCCCTTAAAGCTCCGAGCTTGGACTCGTTTTTTTAACGCAGTTGAAGTCGGACAACGATTAAAACATTTCTTGAAAACGAAAATCAGAGTGTAAAGAACGACGGGGAGAATTTCTTGGCTCTCCGAGCTTCGAGCTTCTCCATTTCTTTGTTCCAGCTTAATTAAAGTCAGACAAAGATAAAAGATTTCTTGGAAACGAAAGTTAAAGTACTAAGAATAATCTCAGGAATTGATTTCAAGCTCCAAGATTCAAGTTTTTTCCTGTCTTTCATCTGGCACAATCGAAGTCAGACAATGAGCCAACATTTATTGAAAACCGAAATCAGGGCATAAAGAATAATGGAAAGAATTCCTTAAGGCCCCGCGCTTTGGACTTCTTCTTTCCTTTCTTCTGGCACAATTCAAGTCATTCGATTTTCGACGTTCTTGGAGGAGGAGGATTTCGGGACTGTGAGGAAAAGGACGGGGATACGAAACGCCGTTCGTGCGATCATCTGATACGTCGGAGTTCTAGAGGATATGGAGGTAGAGTGGAAGTAGTGGCGATGGTGGTGGTGGATGTCGGTGCTTTAGCCCGAAGCTGTTAACCGCGATGGGGTCTTATCGGTGAAACAGTTCTCTCGTGCCAACACTTATATATATATATATATATCAGCACACCCACATCCGCGAACACGTGTACGTGCGTGTACGTATCGATGCCCGGGAAACGCGAGTCTCCCACCCAGCATGGTTCCTTCCCTCCTTCCTTATCTTCTTCTTTTCATCTCCCTAGCAACACGGCGCAAGCATCTCACTATTGGCCGACGAAGCTGTCGAGCTTCTTCAGCATTAAATTTAAACCTTGCTTACTTGTGTATACGCAAGATTAGTCATTCGCACTGACATTGAAAGTGTTTCATAAGATTAGCTCACGAACGTTGAATAAAATCTCATTAAAGTTCCCAAGCAGTGATTCGCAAATATCTGTCAAATTTCTTTGACCAGCTCCGAGAAAAGATTTAGGAAAGAAAGAATCTTAAAATCGATTCAACGTAATGTCTAAAATATAGGTCTTTCTAACGCGTCTCGAATTTCCTTACCTCATTCGACGTTATCATTATTTACTATCGTAAATCTGAAAGCTCTGTAAAAATGTCCAAGCATTGCTAAACGTGAATTTGGACGATGACCGCAGAATTTTCTTCGACATCCACCCGACCTTGGGGCCCCAAGAAAAAAAATCTCGAAACCAGTCATAATCGGTTACAAACGTTAAAACCATGGAGACTTATACACAAGGAGACCAAGCTCGAGTGAGCGAATCGACAAAACTTCTTACAATAATTGTACATATTATTATTTTTTTTCGTTTTTGTACGACCAGTGTCGATAGTCTTCCCTTAGCAAGTAAGTGTCGTAGAAAGTCTTCAATTCAAATTACCGCCTCATACTCCCAACCACTTTCTTCGGTCCGTACGAAACGCTAGTGTAATTTTATTTCAGGCAGATAATTTGTTTGCAGTGTGAGTTTACGGTCTCCTCGCGTAGTCTGAATGGTTGAAACCATACGCCCGCGAGTCATAGCTGATTCTCTATTAGCATAGCTGAGAAATACGTGAGAAATCTCCAAGCCCAGATCTGCAGAAGGACCAGAGATCCCTCGGCCCGGGTGAAGGCGAAACGCGGAGGGTTGGGTAAGGGTGGGTGGTTAGATAGCTAGGTAGGAAAGCCGGGTGCTCGAGGCATCGAGGCTCGAAGCAAGAACAACCCCTTAGTCGTGGATCAATAGAAGAAGGGGCCGCTCGCGTTCCTGGCGTCGGGGTGGAGCGCAGGGATCGGAGGGTCGGCGGTGAAGGGCGGGGGGTTAAGAGGCATTCAAGGGGAGGAAAAATCTTACCGTGCATCTGGAGGCGAGGAGAGGGCAGGTAACCTTAGATCCTAGGCGTGGCCTGCCGCAAAGCTTCGACGCCGCAAGCACGGAGCAGTCTGGCCACCCTGGAAAGAGGGCTGAGGACCTTGGAGAACGGCCGTGTGAAATCCAGGCAAGAAGGACCGAACCTCGCTCTCTCCATCTTTCTTTCGCTCAGCCTCACACGTCAGTTTTAAGGCGCTCAGCAGTCTGGAATGAACGGGATAAGCTACTGATAATTCCTCTGTTAAATTTGTTGGAATTCTCGATGTCGAAGATCGTAAATGAATTCAAGTCAATCTTTTGACGTTTCTTTTTTCAAAACTAGGACTTGATGAAATATCTGTATAAGATAATATTGAATATGTCATAGGATCTGAAAAAATCCGATAACACGTTAAAAAAATTTGATACTATTTTAACATCAATTTTGTTGTACAATCTCATAGACTTTACACAAATATCTTGAGATTATAATTAAAAATTACGCAAGATCTTGTCGAATTTCGTGAGCTTTTGTCCACTCGTCTTAAAAAATTTCCAAGTCCTAGCTAGATTTCATTATTATTCCTAACATCTGAATCAATTTTCGACTAATATTAAACATTAAAAAGAAAAAATTGCGTGAGATGATGTACAATTTTTCGATCCTTGAATGAGATTTTGTTAAATCTAATAAAAACTGTCATAAGCAAAAAGTTTATCGGTCAATTTGAAGAAGAAAACAAATAACCGTCTCGAAATTCTTTCGACTGATAACGATTGCGAGTATAAGTCATTAAAAAAGGAGAAAAAAGAAAAGAAAAGAGTCAAATACAAAGAAAATTCTACAATGGGCGAGTTGCGGTAATTTTAAAAATGACTGTGAATAGTTAATTTTGGAATAGACTGTAGCTAGACGATAGGCGAGTAATTCACACGCGGTTACATAAACCTAGTAAATATACAATGTCGGCTTGGCAATGTCTATGCGAAGGTTAGGACGACGCAACGTGTGTTCATACATTTGAGTTACATATTACGCGTATCACATACGTATACGTGTACATAACGCGGAGACGACAACATCATCGGATACAACTCTGACGGGAAATACGAGCATAACTCAGCAGGCCGGCCCAAGCCAAGTTCAGGTTACCCGGCCTGCCCGAACGAGCGAAATCCTGGAGCAGCACATGAGCTAAAATCTCTCTCTCGCCTATCTTGTTCTACTGACTGATGACGTCATTTCCTACCTTCTCCCATTGTACACGTCTCTAAATGTGCTTCCTGATTCCTGCGTCCCAGAACCCGTTGCCAAATTCAAAAACCCAAGACTCGACCCTGCGGCCTCAAATCCGTTTCCAACCCACGAATGTGGAGACGACAATAAAAGTAAAGAATCGGCGTGGAAAAAAAAACAGAATTAGAAAAAAGGGAGGGATTTTTAAATTAAAAAACGGTTATTCGACGTGCTTATTTCTCTTTTCTTATTTTCGGTCATGATCTCGCGAACATATCAGATCCGTTCGCATTTCTTAAAAGAAAGATTTCGACGAAATCGATTCATCATACCTCCTCTGAATTTCCATTCGAGTTTAAGATCGTCGTGAAAAATCATCGATCCTGCGAACATGGGCCATGAAAATAAATATCTACTCTCGTTTAAAAAATAGCAGTAGCACTTGGAGTACTAAAAACACGAAAACTCCTAGGATTCTCAATGAATGATTATAAAATTTTGACCACGAATCAGTGCCATCGGACTGTAGATTATTGAATTTAAAAAGAATTCTTTTACCCACAGGTTTGAAAATGAGAGAAAAATTCAGAAGCGAGGTGGAGGGTTTACAGGTTATAAAAAATTGAAACATTTAAAGAAAGTGAATAAATCAACGTATACCAGTGAAAAATACTTCAAGTTGTTTGAAATTCGAACAAACAAAAAAGGTCAAACAACTATTCGCAAATACGCCGATTAACTTATAGCCGGGTAATTAACGATACGTGAACAACCCACGTGCGCGAATATAGGTATAAATACAGCTAGTTCTATACACCCTGCTGCCGGCGCGTTCGAGTAGAGTCTGCGGTGTGCCGCAAAAAGCCTTGCACCCTTATACAATTCCCTCACCTTACCCCCGGCTCCCTTAAATTTACCGTAAATTTCGTTTCTATCCTACCGAAAGCGGCAGCGCTATCCTAGCCATGCAGGGTTTTCGGGTCTCTGTACGGCAAGAAATAGGCAGGCTTGTTTTGCCTTGGGCATGGGCATTACAACCAAACCGAACGAACAACGAACGCCGAGCGTGGCGAGGTCTTGCGAAAATTTCCACCACTCGGCGCGCTAAAGCGCGAGGCGAGAGCAGAAAACGATCAATTATACTATTTCACTGATTAAATCAGCGGGTCACAAACGGCGACAAATCCACAAGCCAAGCGACATGTTCAAATAACGGACGGATTAGCTTTGGAAATTTCTTGCAGTTGACTACGATACGTTTTTACCTTCGATTGGTTTCTTCCTCGCATCTGTTTCCATTTTCTTATTATTACCTTTCATTTTCCCTAAACGAACTTCTGAAATGACAGAAAATACAATGCAAGGATCGAACTGGATTTGAGGTAAATATCGACGAAACAAATTTTTAAAAAATTTACTTCGTCATCGACAAGACGAAAACTGATGCACGGGTATTTTTTAGTAGACTTTACTTCCCCGGAAAAATAATAATAAGGACGGATGTTTCTCGTCCAACGTAAAGTCCCACGAAACCAGTTGATTCTCATCCTTGAAACTCACGCCTGGACCAAACGATACGAGACGAGAAACCTCGGAGATTAAACGAGTAATCACGCGCTCCGATATCTTGAAAAACTGGTTTAGCGGTCGTAGCGCAGAGGTTTTGAGAAAACGCTGAGGGATGAAAGCTGCTCAGGATGCAGGGTTAAAAGTCGTGAGAGTCGGGAAGCGGGAAGCCTGCTCCTGACTCCAGAAACTGGTCCAGACGCTGCATTCAGCCTTGAACAAACCCTTAGAATACTCGAGAGAGAAAAAGAAAAGGAAAAACTCGTCGTTATACAAGGATGGTAATGCGAGAAACGAAATTCATCCCGACTCGTACGTTTTGAAATTTTCCTCGGTACTAAACGAATCTTTTATAATATTATCATTTTCAATAGTTTTAAGAGATAATTGAATTTTTTTGACACGTTTCTGTTCTCCAATTTAATGACTTAATGGAAAAAAAAATCTCTGTTAGAGAACGAATACAAAATTTCTTCTCAACGTATTCCGTTTTTATTTTCTTCCTCTCTATTGAAGTTATTTACGCCTACGTGAATTTGAATTTACCATACGGCAACTGCAATTGTTTAACTGCGAGTGTTAAAAAAAATAGAAATAAGAAAATCTTAACCTTAATTCCATAAACATTCATGTTATTTGTGAGATCAAATTGACTTTCCGTTGAAATAAATATTCAATCGTGCATATTGATGAAAAATTCATTGGTTCAAATTATGAATGCAGGGTATAGATAATAGAATAAATTTCCCCCAGTCTGCCGATGAAGAAGGTCAAATTTATTTTTCAACCGATAGAATCGCGTGGAAAAATTCTTTAACCATCCAAAAAGTGAGGATAAAAATTCTTTACAAGATAATAAATTTTACTTTCAAAAATCAGGTTAAAAAAAAATTTCTTTTGTTTATCAAATCAAATTGTAAAAAGTGACATCGAATTCGTTGAAAACAAAAAAAAAAAGAAACAAAAAAATTAAACAGAAGAAAAAAAAGAATATTGACGCGATTTCCGACGGGATTATACTTTCGGCAATGTTAACCCGGTAAAAAACGACGCAGACTAGCTGAGAGCCCGCATGTAATATGTATGCATGTATAAATAATCCAGAAATGCGGACAGTAACAGGGTGGAAAATCCACACTTCGTTGTACGAGAGATAGAGAGATGGAGGAAGGGAGGAAGAGAATTTTAGCACCGCGATTCAATTTAGTCTGACAATTCTCTTTCTCACTCTATCCAGCCCTCCGGTAGAGGGAAACTCGGCACATAGACGTCTTTCGGCATTCGGAGTTTTAACCAGCGTAATTCCCCACCAGATATGTTCTGCATGTGTGCGACGAGAAGCGTCGACAGGAGGTGCCAACTGCCCCTGCATTATGCACCTACAGTCTCGCCGCCACCTTTTTTTCACCCCCGCCCCGCGATTCATAACGATTTCCAAACTATACATGTATAATTCCGGTATCCGTGTATGTTACCGACAGATTAACAATACCGAAATTCGCGTGGTTCTCTTTCTCGCGTCAATAAAGAGGGCGAGCCGCGGTTTGGTGGCGAGATTTTTCCTTTCACATTTTCACCATTTCAAATCTTTTCATCCGAATTCGGTTGCATCAGAACGGAATTTCGGATCTTGATGTTTTAGCAAAATATTCAGCATATATTCGTGTTTTAAACTACGGTACATTCTTCTAATAAGAGAGAAAGATTTTTCAGATAAATCTGACCAGCTTTTAGATTGTGACACGTTACTGTTCTGAATACCATATTTCAATGTAAAAATCTTACCATTTACTGATTAATCGCTGTCATAATTAATATCATAATTTCATTACTTGCGTGCCTTGAAAAATAATGAAGTGAAAAAAAAAAACGGTTCACTGAGATTTTCGAGTCTGCCATACCCTTAAAAGGGTAAATGTGAAAAACTAGAATTGTTCATTGATAGAAGAACCAGAATATCGAATTTTCATAGACGCAAAAATCTTATTCAGAAAATTTAATTTATAGAAAGGTCAAAACATAGAACGGCAAAATCGAAAATCTGTATACTATTCAATATTATCGAGAGGAATTCCAACGATTCTACACCTCGGCTTTCCATGTTCTCACCTTTTATTGTTACTTCTTCATACTTCTACTTTGAAACATTTTTAAATTCTATAAACTAAGTTTCAACTTCTTTAAAAATTTGACATTTTGAGCCTTCAATTTTTTTGATCTTTCTATATTTCAACCTCCCCTTAGAGTCGATTAAATACTAAGAAGTCATTTCTGTCCATCCAAGGTTTTTCGATCCTCAAGTAATAGAAATCCTTCAAATCGAGCATATAAGAATCATCCCAAAGTCAACAAGAATGAAACAAAAAGTGGTATAAAAAAAAAAAACCCCAAGCAATCGAAATCCGTCGGCAAACCCTAGCGTAATGATTTATCAGTTCGAATTCCGACTACAGAGTTAGTTGGTATTGAACGTCGGGGGAAACGGGGTACACGCAAAACACGAATTGGAACACGTTTGTAACAATGGAAAATGGCACCATAGAGTAGAAGAGAATCGGTTATATACATCTATATCGGATGGCGGCGTTGGCGGCAGAACCGGGCAACATATACATATATCAAACGCGCGGGTTCTTACTTAATCTCGAAAACAATAGGCTAACCAAATGGCGGGGCGCGATTCAGTGCGGGGTGGTGGTCGGGGGTGGTTGGAGAACGGCAAGGGTTGGAAATGGTGGCGTAAATACCCTTGCCCGTCTCAGCGCAGACCAGGCGGTAGAGGTAGGCACCTAGTCCCTGGGTCTGTACGAGGCGGAGGTTCGCAGCTATGGAGCAGCAACGGCTAGAACTCGGAGAGAAACCCCTTTGGAAATTCTGGGGTGGCTGGGAGGGAGTCGGAGGGCGGTCACTTGGCGATTAAGAACACGTACCGCCGCCCAAACCCCGCCGCCTTCCTTCTGCGCCCCCTTTTTGCACCCCCCGCCAGTCACGGTTTTCCAACCCTCCTCGGACCCCGTTGCCCCCCTGTCTGGACTGGGATCAATATGACTTAACTTCGCCCCTTACACCCCTACCAGCCCCTTACACACTCCCGCCTTTCCCTTATCAACGCCCAAATGTTCTTACGTTCGGTACCGCCGAGCCCTATAAGGGGTGAGACTTGTCTCAACCCGACCTCGGATCTTTCTGCTCGCGGGTGTTTATCGTCGGTTATTTTAACACTTTCAGTCACAAAAGCCGCTGTAGTGACAACCTTTGTTTTTTTCTTCTTTTTTTTTTTAATATATTTGGTGAGAAATCTTCAATTTTTTTTACGTTTTCAGGTAATCCACCGCTGCCACCGTTTTTTCCTGTTCCGAGATTCTCAGCCCATTTTTTTTTTTTTTTTAAGCTTTCTTAACTCGACAGAGTGTCGAGCTTGTCAACGTATTTTTTTTTTTTTCTCCAACTCGTTCAGCGATCCCTTTACCAACGGACTAAATATTTCTTTCTATCCTCTCTTGGCGGTCAAAAATCTTAAGAAACAAAACGTCAAGTTGACGGAATTTTTCAGGGATTACCAAGATGAAAAAAGATGCGACTGTTTTTATCATCATCTTTTTTCCCTCCCATCAAAGCAAGTGGTGAAATATTGCAATCGCGTTACACGCAGAGGTTGACCGAGAAACATGACCAATATGCCGTAAAATTGGTCATTGATCGAGTAAATACAACTTGAGAGACACTCGGTACGTTCCGGGCAGTTCACGGTACCCCGAGTAAAGGGGGATGGTAGAGAGTATCGTAGGTGTGTAAGCCTTCTTACGATCAATAGAGGTTAGTCTCGCCCAGTTCTAGGGGTGATGGTTATAGCCTAGGCTCCTAGGCAGCAGAAGCAGAAGCAGAAGCAGCAGCAGAAGCATCAGAAGCTGTAGTCCTGCGTATAAGTTGCCTTGGCAAGCAATCCCTAGGGCATGCACTACACACGGCTGACACACACGTGCACGAAATAATCTCGTTTCGTATCGAGGGCCGGAGCATCAGAGAACCCGAGATAAAGTCCTTCTTCTTAAAACCAAAGCGGCAGGCTCTCCCCCCTCGTGGAGTCTGAGCATCAACGGTAGTCGCGAAAGCGTCAGAACGAGGAACCGAGTGGAACGAAATTTTCTACCCCCACTAAACGGAGAGGGGATGCATTTCACTTCTCAACCCCATTTTATACCTAAGCCATTTTACTCGCTACCTCACATCACCTCGTCACACGTCACTTGCTTTCTCCGTCTTCGTATTCAACTATCTCTATATTTATCTCGAGCTTTCGCCGTGGATGGAAATCTGAATCCTACTTTCACCACGCTAAGAAACGCGGTTTGAATTATACGTAATCATGTCCATTTTCACGGTACTCTTGACTTTCTAGTTCTATAGCTTCATCTGACTCGTGTTCCAAATCATGATTCAGTATCTCAAAACCAGAAAACATAAACCTCTCACGATCATTGTGAGAAATTATTCTGAATAAGTGACCATCTCAAATTCCAACCATTCCTCCATTTGAAATACTTTGCCATAGATTTGTCGGAGGGTACGTTTTCGACCATCAAGCCAAAGCGGACAACAACATCGCGGAACTGCTGCAGCAGGACGGCATGCAGTAGCTGTAGAGCGAACCCCGGCAAAAGCGATTAATTACTTTGAGCAATTTGCTCGGCGGGAACTCTACCGCTGTTCCTCCTCGTAGACCGAGACTATTCTCATTTCTCCGTCCAGCATCAGGCCGGTCATCCACTCTCTCCATTCGTCGAGTCGCCGCCACACGCACGCATCACATCAGGTTCCTCTGCCGGGGCGGTAGTTCATCTCGTGGTATACAACTGGGCATCAAGCCCAAGGTCTGAGGCAGGGTGGCGGGTTTTCCACCTTATACAGCTAAAAGGAAAGGTAGCTGGGTGACTACTTCCTCCGGAATCGCACTACCCACCCACACACTCGCGGTACATATTCGAGGCTCATTTGTCCTGCCACTTGTCGTACCAAGCTCATAATATTTTCCTTGAAAAGATTCTCTCGAAGCTTTTTATTCCTCTACTCCTGGTTAAGCGAGTCTTTAGAGTTCTTGGTTCAATCGTTGTTGCAGTTTTTCCGACTCAGTTTCATTCCTGATCTACAATATGGCAATCGCTTTTGGAACACTACATCAACGAAATCCTTTATTTTGTTATTCATTTCCACTCGTATTTCTCGTCAAGATCGCGTGAATTCCTGATTCCGAAAAAAACATCGCTAAAAAGAGAATCTCTTTTCTTTGATTCGTCATTTAAATTGAGACTCTCGGAATTTTCGACTTCGTTGACAAGACTCAGTCAACCAGTTGATGACTGAGTTTCAAGTCAGACATAAGTTGAGCCTCCCTAACGTACCTACATACGCACATATGTATCACACGCGTGCGTGTAGATAGGTGTAGATATATTAAAGTAATGAGATTAATTAATAGAACAGACCCCAGAGTTAATTTAGAGGCGTGTGTCCGGTCGACCGCAGAGCAGAAACTACTCACCCTGCAGTGGGTAGGTATAAGGTAGGTGGCTGGTAGGTTTATACGATGTATGGGAGTCTCTCTGTCGTTTCGTAGGTTAAACCTACAACGTAGGCAGATACATACATGCAAATGGGAAAGCTGGTAGGCAGAGCTGCCCAACAGGGTGTATATAGTTGGACAGAAATAGCCTTGAATCAAAAAGTAATCGTCTCGTCGTTATCTTCATCATGTTCATTATTACCGTGATCAGTAACCAATTGAGTCTGAATACGTTTTCGATCCTCGAAATTATCGTGAAATTGAGTAGGTACCGGAGAACAGGAAAATTAAGTCCTCCCGTCAAAATAACTCCGGGTCTACTTATATTCTTCGAAATTCGAGGTACCACCAACTCCTTCTCTGCTAATATAAATGTCTTACTTCCCCTACTTCAGGAGCCGGTTCTGGGTCGATGGCAGCCATCTTGTCACCCCTGCGCACCCCTGACTCAGTCTCTCTTACTCAATCTCTCTCTCTCTCTCTCTTTCTCCCTTTGTCCATCTATCTATCCCTGCCTGGACCACGGAGTAGCAGCAGCAGCAGGAACGTTAGACCACCACCCCTTGACTCGTCTTACCCTTCCTTCGAAATCTACCTCCAACCCCTTCGCGGCAACCACACTTATCCCCACCAGAAACGGCTCTGTCTCTGTATGGCTCCACAAACCGCGTGTTCAGAATGAAATGGAGGGGAGATGAAATCCTCGGAAGGCAACAAAGCGTGGGAATAAGATACATTTTCATATATCCACACGAGTCTTCTTCGATATTCTCAATTCTTTTACACCAGGATCTCCGTAGAATCAAATATTGAAATAGAAAATTTGATTTTCCGAAATCGAAATCAAACTAAGTCTGCTTTCTAAATATCACGTATGTATTTATACGAAGAAGGAAACGGTCAACGAAATTACTCGTATCAAATCACGAGGAACTGTCACCTATCCATCATGATTGTAGAAAATACAATCACTTTTGTCAGTTTTCATGGAAAAGGAAAAGATCAGTGTTATAAAAAAACAAAAATTAAAAAATGTGTGGGATAAAATGATCGTTTTGAGAAAGGAGAAATTAGGGTATACAGCGAACGAGAAACGATTGAAAGGAAACCAACGGCGTTTCACGGGTAGCCGTGATTATCCATATAATCCCGGTGCCGTAACTCGTGCGTGTCCATAAACCCGTAGAACTGCCAGATAGAATACGATACATAATAATAAGTAGTACAGTAAAATAGAGGAAAAATTAAATCGTAATAATTTGCGTAGCGAAAAAAAAAATTCCGATCCCACTTAACTGACATTAGGAATGATTGTAAGCAAATGGACAAGGTGACTCGGATTTAAGGTATCGAAAATAATACTCATTACTGTAATTCACGTATGCTATTGCCTGATCATCTGTCACTAAAAAAACCAATCACCGCGCTGAAAGCCAAGCCGTTGATAACAGAGCGAAGAGAGAAAACAGGAAGAGGAAGATTATGACGCATCATCGTCATCGTGACGGAGGGTGCGCATGAAGAGCAGGTTGTGTTAGTGTCGTAAGGATGCAAAGTGCCTCAGTAGCAGCCGACGAACGCAGATGAAGTAGAAGTAGCATAAGCAAAGGTGGTCAAGGGGGGCGATCAATACCGAACAACTCCTCCTTGGGCGTTATGCGAACGCGTACAAACACATTCTCAAGGTATCCTCTCCGAGTGTTGGAGTGTGTGGGTGTTACGACGAGGTTGGTAGAAACTTGGAGCAGAAGTCCTGGAGATGGACGTCGTACATCTGACCGCTTCACTGAATTCACCTACTGCGCGACGGGATCATCATCTGAACATGGAACCCTCGTTACATACCGCCTGGACCGGAACAGACTCACTTGACTGGATTGGACTCGATCGACTGAACCGAACCCGACCAGTGATGAACTCTCGTCATTAAAACGACCGTCTTTCATGTGAGGAAACTCGAAGTAACAACTTCCCAGCCTGACAATGGTAATGATCAAGTTTTTTTCTGGGTCCAAACTGGCCAATGGATCGTCAGAGGTCACGAGATCATTTCTATTTCCGTGAGAACTAACGAGACGTTTGAGTATTATGATTACCAGTGATTTCCAACTGATGACCCCTTGAGTAAAAATATGCAACTTCGACTTTTATTGGTCTTCCAATTAAGGACGAAGAGTGAATACAGCCGCGAAATAGGATCGAAAAAGGATCGCCGAATGAGGATGTAATTGTGGTTTGTTTTCATCGAGTCCTGAAGGTAGGCGTTCACGTTTATTAGAGACAAAACGACGACGGACGAAAGGAATTCACTCTCTGGTGTTCGTTCTCTTACTCTCTCAGGCTCGTTGGCGGTGTGCATGATGATAAAAAGAGGTGCAAAAGCGAGAGGAATAGAGAGTGAGGAAGGGCTCATTCATGAACGTGTTTTATTGTTCCAGAGACAACGGCGCACGGACGGATGGGCCAACAGCGTAGGAGAGAACGAGAGGAGGACTAACTCGCCCCGGATAAAGGGAGAGGAGGAAACTGAAGAGCGGAGAAATAACCCTGGAATAATAAACCTCCAGGAAGAGAGGACACAGAGAGAGAGAGAGAGAGAGAGAGAGAGAGAGGAGAGGAGAGGAACCGGAAGACATAAAATCCATGGTAGAGTGAACAACACTTTAAACCTTTTCTCCAAACACTAGGTACAAACCCTGCCACACGCCCATCCTGTTCTGTCCTATCCTGCCGCCCATCTTCTCAATTGATTCTCCTAGCCAACCATGACAAATAGGAAAATTTGTGAAGAGTTAATAATTTTTCAAATTCACCATTCGGTTGAAGCCCTCTAGGGATGAACTGTGATTTGATTTTTTTTTTAATTTCCAAATGATATATGACGGTTTTAAATCAACAAGTTCGTGAGAATGTTAATAAAACCATCATAAGTTTACCAAGAATAATTAAATTTTTTTTCTTCTCATCAATCGTTCACACTATCATGATATCTATTTTACAGATCCAAACATCTGCAGGAAAACTGAACGACTGCTCTCTGAGGTCAAAAATTATTCATCTGAGCGTGAAGATTCGTCGTAAAATTTCTCAATTACCAAATTGGTCTACAATTTTCGCAAGTCCGAGAACTGGCGAGAAATGTTTTTTTTTTTTCCAAAATTTTTTAGTACCGTCAAAGCAAAGATCTGGATTACAAAAATTATCACCAACCAAAAGTATTGAAGATATGGCCGTAAGACACAAAAAAATCAACTATTCCAAGAAGGATATTTTCATACATAGGTGCGAGTCGCGTATGACCGTTAAACATCACGTATCTGTAATAAACGGCGTTTTACATTCGAGGGATGATTTTTCCCTAATTTACGCCCCCTTTGAGCTGCAACCCCCTAAATCCCATTGGTTAGTAGGGCAGGGTTTCCTCATGTAAGAAGAAGGCGCCACGCCCCAACAGGATGTCGTTTAGTTTGGACACCACCTACGGGGTTCGGTCCCTTATCCCCCCCCCATCCTAAAACTATTCCTTCCCCCTTCCACCCCTATTTCCCATTTCCCCTCCCGGTGTTTCTCGACCTTCCACTGTCAGCTTGGACCCTTAATCAGGGGTGACCATTATTCCCGTTCCAGAGTTTCCTTCACTGTACTTGGATATTAGTTTTACAACTTTCCAGATACACGCGCGTGCTGGTCGTTCATCACCTATAGCTTGTATGCCAAAGCGGAATTATACAAATAATGTGGTCTGATATCCTCGGCTTGAATAACGTACGTATATATAAATTTTTAGATTGATACATCGATGAAATATTTTCGATTAAAAATTAGCATAAAAATCCATTCTAAATCCTGAAAATCATGTTCTAAATTCCATCTTTTTAATGATAAGAGAGTTTGAGTTGTAAAATCAATTTTTTCCCGTATAATTTATTCAGAATTACTTGAATCTACCCCGATTCCTGTTCTTGACATTGTTAATGAACGAGCATGGAGAATGTTTATTGGAAATCGATCCTTACTCGATAATGTTCGGTTGAGTAAAAAATTCATTCTCTTCAAACTGCCTGAAATTCTTGAATCCAATATATTCAATCTCATTTTGTGTATGAGTTCATCGATCAACGATTTAAAGAACCACATCAAAGAAAAATAAACTGTATATACATTTCGGACAGAAAAGCAAAAATGCCTTATTGATTTCTCCAAATTTGTGAACACAGAATTATTTAAGGCTTCCTGAATCCTTGGCTGGTATTATTTATATATTCAAAAACAGCAAGAACAGTACTGTAACCAACGTAAACAAAAAAAACACCAAACGCTTACAAAAAAAGGAATAGAATGAATGTAAGGAAGAGAAAAAAAGCAGAAATTTAATTTACCTAATATGTAATGGTCGTTGATAAAATGATGAACAGCTTTGTGAATAAACTGTAACTGACTAAATATGCAAACGAGAAAAGCGACAATGTAGGAAGAACATAAGAACTGTATGAGATGTATTACCAGTGTAATAACAAAATAACCAATTTTGCACTTAATCGATTATCTTTCCTCACAATCTGTGTTTGTTTTTTATTCTCACGAACGATGCAATAAAATATCAATTTACACCAACGATTTGATATAATAAGTGAAAGGTGAATGAATATTTTCGCTTGAAATTGAAAAACATTTTGAATGAAAGTATAAATTATCAAAAAAAAAAAAAAACTTTACCACTCTTAAGACTACGTACCGAAATTTACGAAAATTTGTTTTCAAATGCACAGTTTCAAAAAAATACGAAATAATCGATTAATCGATTATTTTTATCACAGTGGGCATCGCTAAATTGTATTGGACGGGATGTGAAACTCGGTTAATTGGTGTGCACGCTTGTGCATAACAAACAATTAAAATTGTATATATATAAAACACGTGGACACATAAAGCTTCGAAGCGTTAATTAAACGGCAATCAACATATATCGTATCACTTTTCCCGTCTCCACGTACCGGATTTGAGATCCTCTCGGCTTATGCTTCATATACATACGCATATGTGTAAACACATACACACATACATGTGTATATATATATATATATATGTATACGGTTATATGCCAGCGTGTGTATATAGACACGTAAATATAAATAGCACGCTGTTTTTAACCCCTTAAGAGTATAAACGCGGACGGGTTCGCGGGGTGTGAGAGAGAGAGAGAGAGAGAGAGACAGAGAGAGAGAGTACGTGTAGGTGAAAGTCGGGGAAAGTCGGAAAAGCTCCTGTAAAAGTCGAGGTAGATTTCGGCGAGGCAATTTTCGCGGTAACATAGGACATAACTTTTACCCCGTTTGTCGCATTCAAACGTGCGCGGGGTTTTTCACACCGCTGGAGATACTTGCTTTTCTCACTTTCTCTCTCTCTCGTTTCCCTCCTTCTCAACGGAGAGAAGGAGAAAAATAGAGAGAGAAAGAGAGAGAGAAGGTGAGACCCTCGCGAATGGCCGGACTAATTATTTAATTATTTATTTAACGCGTGTTTAAGTTTATTTCGCACGTACGTATAGAGAGAAAAAGAGAGAGCGAGAGAGAGAAAGAGAGAGACGGGGAGAGAAAGGACGGGATTATCCCACCAACTTTACCGCACACCGCGGAGCAAGTTTTATTTTTTTATTACTTCCCTATTAGCGCCAACGCGCTCTCATTTTGTACATTATATATACCTATTTCTATTTATACATATATATGCATGGATGTATATTAGGGTGGTTCATTTTTTTACTTGTTTTCTTTTCAAGCTGCCACTCAAAAAATTTGTGAGAAAAGTTGAAAAAAGAAAAAAAATTGTCGTGAAACCTGGAGGAGGTAGGTAAATATTGAAAGGTCGCCACCGATCATTGCAACATTTTTTATTTATTTTTACTAATTTTTTGAGTAGCATATAACAATAACAATTATTCTTTGATTAATTTCATTCCTACACCCGTAATCTTAGTTTTATCAACTTTCATTTCGTTAAAACGCATTTTCTAATCCATGCTTACCGAATCTGCTTTAACTCTTTTCAATTCGTTGCAATTAATCTGTCAATGGAATTTTTAAATACTAACTAAAAATGAATAGACAAAATGATAAGAATAAATACCAGGCAAAACAATTATCAAATCGCAGTGACGATTATAATAAACTAAATTAAAGTATTTTAATCAATGAATTGATCGGTTTATCTCATCAAACTTAAAAATTTTACCATATAATCTACAAATTGTTACTGCTGTCATTGGTTTACCGAAAATTTAATCGTCACGACAAAAGTCACGATTAATAAAACGATACCGGATAAAATTTTATCTTTTCCAAAACTATCAAAGACTGTCTTATCTGAATAAAAACATGTCAAAAATTTCCCGAATGTTGCACAGTAAAAAAATTGAAAATAAATTTTTATACTCCAAGAATTCTGAAATTACAACACTTGCATAATTATTTTATATAATTTTCATCAAAGTCGTTTCCCTGACTTTTCAAAATTCCAAATTTTCAAATATACAAACTCATGTGAATTGAATATATAAAAATACAAAAATTGAACGATGCGTAAACAAAAATATGCATATGTTACGAAGGAATTTTCTGGGAATCATGCCTTACTCGAGACGCCAAAAAAGTGTCGAGAAATCGAGAAATCGCTTCTTGATTGTACGCAACTGTAGATACTGTGTATAACTTTGATTTAAAGATTGTTTTTACGAAGATACTTCAGGTACCTACTAATTGTTTAATTGAAAGACAGTGTGATTAATATATTTAATTACCTCGGGAAGGAAGTAAGTAATATTCAAAGAACCTACGTTTTCATAAAAAATAAAAACAAATTAAAAGTTTTACAGAAAGATAATCAAAGTTTAATTTAGCTAGTATTTGTTTTAGAAAAATGTGTAAGTAACAAGTATTTTAATCCAAACAAGACTGAATAAATAATATATCCTGATGATTATTAATAAGCGTTAATTTATTTCGCATTTAATTAACAAATTAATAATTTTTTTCTTCAATGTTTTAAAAATCTCGAAAATTCTTCTCCTTCTTCAAAAAAAAAATAAGTCGATAAATCAAAAACCCTAATGTAGATTAAGAATAAAAACCAGTAATAATTTCTCATATATTTGTCCAGTTTCCTCTCTAATCCCGCATCACTTTTCAAAATCAGTTTTTAATTCAATTCAGTATATCGTTGTCAGACGCTCTACGACTCAGCGCATTGCTGCAGCTGGACCAAAAAGCATTCCAGAATGGAACGCAGCGTCCGTATAATAAACATCTGCCAGACCGGTTGGTCATCTCGCCGCGTTACTGGATTTATGCATATGTATAACACCGCACGGTCATGCAGCGAGAAAGAGAGAGAGAGAGAGAGAGAGGGGCGGGGGGGGGGGGGGGGGGGAGAAGGGGAGGCATGACTGACCAGTGTCCACTCCGCGTTACTTTTTTCCTCCTTTCTCACCCCTGTGTTCGATCGTTTATTGTGCGGTGGCCTGGTCCAGGTTCTCAGGATGCTGTACGAAGGTAACAAACAACCGGACACTGGTCAGTCACCCCCTTGACCCCAGAAATACTGGTTTCCGGTTATCCTCATCCCCGTCCGGTTACTTGCGGAGACGCGGGTCCCCAGTCTAGATGAAAACACCGTCGGTCGCGGATTGTGGTTGAAAAAATTTATTGCTTGAAAAGAACCGCGCGTGAGGATGTAAAGTCTCGAAGAAAATAAGGCTCGACTTTGCATCGAGTTGGAATTCGGGGTGAGTCACCCTAGAAGTATGAAATTTTACAAATACTTAAAGATCTGCGTAATTTGGTTGTAATATGACGAAAAATCCGTGTATATGAATCAAATTTTTGGGGGTAAGAACGAAGGGAGATTAAAAATTAGAAAAACAACCCCTAAAGGTTCAAAGACCCAGATTTGCGACAGGGACGCCACTGCAGTGTTAAATTGGTGAAAACTGTGAAGCGTTTGATAAAAAAGAGAGAAAAAAAAACTGAAAATAAAATAAACGACGGTTAAAAATATAAGGATCGCTGTTTTGTCGGCCGGGGGTGTAAAATTTCCTACGACAGAATTTTGCTCAGCGACCGGCGGTCAAGCTGGCTTGGTTAGGGGAAATTTTACTGACCACTGCATGCTGGGCATAGTTGGAGGAAAATTGCGTAGGTGGCTCCAGTGAGGCTGACTCTTGGGAAGATCAATAACTAAGGGTGGCTGTTTTCACTGGGGGTGTTACTTGGGGCGGGGGTGTCGGATTTGAATTGAGGAAAATGGTGCCACGCGCCATCTTTCGATATATGAAAGACGATATCTTATAAGACTTAGAGGGAGGCAGAGAGAGTGAAAAACAAGCTTGTTCAATTAATTGTTACACGTTTGATTGACATTTTTGTCATATATACGTATAAAAGGGGTGAATGAAGTGAATTATAATCGATTGGAAAACGAAACGGAGAGAAAATTTTATGTGCGTAACAAAAAGTGCGCCAAAGTCTGAGCTGCTTCAAAAAACTTCGAAAAAGAGATTTCACTTGGAACTTGAGAAAAACCTCGTGAAATTTTATCGGGTTTCAAAAAATATTCGATCGTGTCAATTCGTCAAATTGGAATAATTTTAAAAGAAAAAAAATTCAAGCTTGGGGGAGGGGGAGGGACTCCGGTGAAATTTGAATAATATCAAGCTTTTCGTTTACGAAATTACTAATATAAAGAAATGCTCAAAAATTTCTGTCTAAAAAATTTAGATCATGGTAATATGTGTCTTGCAAAATGAGAGTAGACAAAAAAAGGTGTTCTCTTAACATATCATGGATCTGATAAAGTGTTCGTATTAGAATTTTACATCATTTCATCTGATTACAAATTACGTTAGTCTCGAGATTTTGGACGGTAAAAATTCTTAACATTTCAGACATATTTACAAGTCTTTATAAAATGAGTATCCGTTTTCCTGCCCGTCATATTCACACTCTGATTTACTGAATTCAATAAGTCGTAATTTAGTTAGCAACAAGATTGATGTTATAAATAATCAGATCGCTAATTCTCTTACACTAATATTATTCATATGCTACGAAGATATAATTGCACGGTTTTGGGTTTATTTTAAAAAGAACACAAATATTCGACGTTGTTCAATCCAATAGCAAGTATCCTAATGAGGTTGAAGTTAGTAACGTTAGCGTAACGAAATATTTAGGAAGAAAAAACAAATCACTATTTTACACTTTTGTAATCACTTTAAAGTGGCTAAATTTTGAAAATGTGAATTAGTTTCTATTTATCAAAATAATTTACTGCATTTACTCGTTCAAAGTCATTCTAAAATTGTATAATAATGATGTTTTCCCAATCGTTTCGTTACATTGATTAACGTTACTAACTTCAGCCTCTCGGATCTTACCGAACGTGACCAATTCAAACAGAGAGAAAAACATTGGTTTCACTTTCTAAATTTTCTTGGTATGAAAACTGCGGAGCTCGGCACCACGAACATTTACTCTTTGAAAGTGAATCTCTCCACTCTATTTGAATGAATTCTCACTCCAAGACATTACCAGAGCATCAAACTGAATTTTATAATAAAAAAAAAAGTGAAAAATTTCAAGCGTCAAATGAAACAAATTACGAGTATAACCGATGGGTCCCTAAAAGCAGCAACAGTGATTAAGAGGTCGTCGATTTACTCGAGGGTACGATCACTCCTCCCGGTATCACGAGCATCTTCCACCTCCACCTTGGCCCCGATACCCTCTCATAATCGGTAACTAAGCACCGTTGTGTTTTCATAGGAGGGATACTTTGCACAGGATAAGGGCAAACCGTGTATCCTTATCCCGTTACTCTCGGGCCTTGAGACTCCGGGTCCTATCCTATATATCCAGTCGACGTCTGGGTCCGAAGACTTCGAACTTCCAGAGCCAGGAAGCCGGTAGTTTTGGCTATGGAAGCAAGCCAACACTTACCTATGGCCGTCGGATTGAGCCAAGCGTTAGTTACCCGGTAGGCAAAGTATGAAACTAGCATCCCTCTCCCTCTCTCTCCCTCTCTCTCGCTCCCCGCTGCGAGAGTCCTGGGTAATCACCGAACTTCGACTCTCCCTCGGGGAACCTTCGATATAACTTTACTCCTGCATCGCTCCGGCTGTAGGAGAAGCCGGCTCGACCCTCTCTCCGACAGTCTACAAACTCCGGGTCTCAAGTCTCTACCTCTCTCCTTCTCTTTCTCTCTCTCTATTTCTCTCTCTCTATATATCTCTATCTCTCTCTAGTTTCTCGTGCCCGAACGTCGTCAGCAGGGATCAGACATGGGGACTTGAAAAATACGCTTTTTACGGACCTGGTTAATCGTTTCGCTAGTTAACAATCCCGTTCGCACAACCAGCGACTCTGGGACTCTTCATCCGACTAGATACGAATATCTATTCATATGTAATTAAACTTTATTGCAGACTTACTTTGTCTGACTTCTTCAAGTTTCAATGGTACGGAATTTCACGAGGGTCTTGTTAAGGATGTACTTGCGATATATTCTCAACAAGAAGTGAATCTCGTCGACAATATTGAATAATTTATAATATGGTGAGAATTGGAATAAAATCAACCACAGTAAAGACGATAAGCAAATTAATTAATAATTGGTTAATTTGTTTCCAATTTTCATCTTATCGTAAAGTATTCACTGCAAGTTGAAAATGTATCGCAAGTACATCCTTAAAAGACTTTCCATGGAATCGTAAACTGATTCAAAAGATTAAACAACTGGTTTTGGAACTTGATCAAACCAAATTTCACTGTCTTCTCGCAATTTGAAAATTGAAATCCGTAACGTTGGACTGCCGATACGTTGAATAATAATTAGCAGAATAAATTTGAAAGAGTTACGTTCATAAAATACGATTAGAATAAATGCTTTCCTTTATCGTACGATTTAGGGAGCGCATTTGGAAGCATTCCAAGAGATTCAAGTGAGGAACGTTAACGTCACGAGAAATCAGAGAGAAATTCATTACATTTGTATAAATTTCAGACAAAATTCTAACGGTGCGAAGCAAAGATTTTTCCTCAACCGTGCATCCGTTACATTAACGTTACTAACTTCGATCACATAAATTTCCAAAGTTGCAGAATAGCGATGTTTCGGAAAATTTCATTAGCTCATAGACGCAAAAATCAGGAACTTGAACCTCATCAATTATTGGCCTAATCAAGCCAATTTCAACTGCAACTTGCACAAAAATTTGAAGAAATCTCAAAGGTGTGTAAGTAAGAAAACATCGGGATGGGAAACCTGAGCTTTCCTCCATTCTCGTTCGAAGAACGTCGAAGACGAGGTTACGGAGCGGAACGAGGGTTGATAGAGGGTCAGAGGAACGTTAACGCACCACGAAACCGTTTACCCCCATAACAATGCCGGCTTATTATAGAACGACAAAAGCTGAGAGAGGGATCTCTGGAAATCTCTCATCTCGCGATGATTAAGGGTCGAAGATGAAAACGAGGAGACGGTAGGATCGAGGAAACTGGCCTCCTCCTCCTCCTCCAACTCCAACTCCAACAACCACGGGGAAACAATTCTACTATGCAGTACCATTGCACAAGCTACGCGGCTCGATCCTTCAGCCAGGCAAAGATTCGTTCGGACTCGGGAAACGTCAAGTTCGGCTCGTCGCTGCTGCTAATTCGGCTAAACGTAGACGGAGAAGAGCTTGCGGACCCTTAAGCTCGCTAATGAATTCCTTCACCAACAGCTGTCGCCTTAAGATGGACCACGTCAGCCAAGTTTCACGCAACACCGGACCAGCCTCGATCCGTCCATTCTGGCAGCGTTGCAAACGTTAAAGAAATTTCTTTGGATCTTTTGATTGAAGTCTTGAAGTCAAAACTTGGTTGCATTGCGTGTTTTACTAGCGTATTAGATTTTTCAGACTTTGGTAACGTCGCGTTACGTTATTCTAGAGTCCAAGGTCCGCAATTATTATCGGATTTGCTTCTACTGGCAAAACAAATTTCAACGAAATTTCAACTTCACTTCGTTGCGAATTTAATTGACACCTCCATCGGAATACGTGTAAAATGAGCGAAGACATATTTTCTTATATCCCATAAATCTATTGAATAGCCAAATCTTATCGAAGAGTGAACGTTAATTCTGATATGGTTACAACTCCCTTAAGAGAGTCGTAAGAATTGTCGCCGTGTTATCTAAATAAGAAATACAAAAAATTGTTTTGCCTGCATTTAAAGAAACATTCGTCTGATATGTTGTCAAAGCTGCATTCTGAATCTACTTACCGAGAACTGCTGCACCTCATCCTTCCAACTTCTGCATGTAGAGCGGCGAACAGCGTCCGTCGATTGGTCAAGCTTTCGGTCCATGGAATAATTGCGTGGGCACATAACGGGCAAAGTAGGTGGAAGTACTGAGAATGACAGCTCGTTGCGTAAGGACTGAGACTAATCGGATTTCATCCAGAACCTTGGTAGCCGATGTGGATCGTTCGCGTCATCTGTGGGTAGTCGTGAAAGAGAGGAGTTGTCATTGGAATGGATTGTCAGCGAAGGATGCGAATAAGGCTGAGGACATTTACGTGGAAGGCCAACGTCCCGCAAAACGTATACATGTGTATATTAATTAAGTTCGTAGTCGATATGTTATCTAAGAAAATTCATAACCACTCAGCGATAAACAAGTGGTATCAATTTGCTCGGAGGATTCGATCGGTGTCCGAGGCTCGCAAGATTCTCGGAATGTTTTCTCGACCCACGCTACTTTCCAAACGTCGGAGTTAGTAATAATTTGAAGAGTTTGATAAAACCGGTTGACACGAATTTTTAGTCTGGGTTCTAGAGAACGTTTTCCTTTTTCTTCTCAATACAGGCACCCGTATTAGCTATCATCCAAAAACTTCAAGACTTACTTATCAACGTAACAAGGATAAAAACAAACTTTATAAGTAATAAATAAATGTTTTTGTTACTATTCCATGTATAGAATCAAAATTTGTCTATCTCAATAGAACCTCAAAATAAAAAATAATTTTTTCGGTTGACCTGTTTCATAGATTCTTTAAACCCCGACTGTTCCAAATACGAGTGTTCAATGAGGTTGACGACTTGAAAGAAGCAACGGGTCCTTAACTTTACGTTACGAGATGAGTATTCATGAAATTGATTGTCATCGTGATATCACGCAATTTGAAAAGAGAAAATAATCCACCTACTAGTCGTATTACAAACAAGAGAGAGAATTTTACTCGTCAATCGAGAGAAATTCTTCGTCAGGAGCAATGGGCATAACTCGATATCCAGAGGTCCTTTAAGATGGTAGGTAGGCACTTTGTGGCGGTTTGGTGGGATAGCGTCCACGTCGTCGTCGTCGTCGTCGTTTCTAAGGGAAGGATCGTAAGTGGAACGGGGATTGGAGAGAGAGTTGAAACAGGGGTGACGAGGCGGAGAAGGGGTGAGGGGGGTGAAGGGGTGAAGGGGTTGGAGAAAATCAGGGGAGGAAACGGGGCTACGAAATTCCCCTCAGGTTATGCCGATGCTATCTAAGACGCAGCCACCCGATCTCCACCCCCAAACCCGCCCTCTTCGCCAGCTCCTTCCAGAAACCAACCATTGTTCTCTCCGAGGGATAATTCAAATTCTGTGCACAACGGTCACGGTGATTCTATACTCCTGGTCATTGCCAATGGCATTTCACTCCGTGTATACGTAGACGCCTGTACCCTCTCGGTTCAATTCTTGTTTCCACTATTCTACAGACAACGGATTGATAATGTCGAGAAGGATAGGGGGGGGATCACTTTTTCACATTTCATCAACTTTGGTGGTATGAGAAGAGGATTGGTTTCCCTCGAAGATGACTTTTTCTACCATCATCGAATCTCTACGTTTTCGAACCTCGTTGGAACACGATAAAACAAATTTTTTGGAAAAAACTCCGTTTGTCGGCCTGTCTGACAAACTTTCGCGATGATCTCGGAAACGGATCTATGAAGAAAATTTCAAACTTACAGGATTTTACAGTCAAACGACAGGCATGAAAAATTGCCATGAATCGGTTAATTTGAAATTCGATTCTTTGTTCTAGCTTTTCTATATTTCGAGACCTTTCCATTTTGACTTTGCTGCACATCAATTTTCTACATTTTTAACATTGTATAAAATGGAATTTCACATTTATGAGACTTCGATATTGCGATCCTTAAATTTTTTTAATCTTTGTTGTACATATTTACCACCATTCGTATATTCGTATATTGTTACACTCGGAAAAAATTAATTTTGTTATTCTGATTACGTTTAATATTACCCGAATCACAATTGATCGAATCATCTCGTTGAAATATTATTAGAGACATTTACGAAAGCTACGATCTTCCGCATCTCTGATCTATCAAGTGGTCAAAACTCTTGACTCGATTGACTCGTCATTGGATGATTGAATACATTTCATTGGTCAACAAAAGGCAAGGAAAATAGTCGTCAATTATCTTCGAAATCGTTATTATTATTGTTATTATTAGGGTATTCCGCATTCTGTATTATACGGAGTAAATTGAAGAAGAAATTGAGAGACTGATTCTGGTGAAACGATGCCTGGTGAAGAGGATCCTAATGAAAATTAATACCATTGAAATATGTGACGTACTATTATATATATACACGTATGTATCGATGTCGTCTTTCATACGGTTATAATATTTTTCCAAAGAAAAATGTTAGACAATTCTATTTGAGGTTCAAGCGCCTTACGTTAATTAAACTCTGCATTTTTTGGAGTATGAAAAAAATAATCGTTGCTACTCAATTTGATTTAAACTCAGCCCCTTAAAAAAGTTTTCCGTAAGTTTTTTGGACACAAAAACTCGCCGACTTCTTCAGTTATTCCAGCGTGAAAATATGATTTTTTCGCGTTACCCTTTCAATAAATATGACGCTCGCCAATTGCAATTTTTTTTTTTTTTTTTTACACCTTACCTTTAATATTACCTAGTAAATATCCTACTGTCTGACTAAAAATTTATAAACAACATCCTGTGATTTTTCGTAAGAAAAACACAAACGAAACGAGATTTCGTATAAAGTAATATACATGAAACGGTGCTAGGAAAAAAAAAAAAATAACCGTGCAATATTATTTTTTCCTCATAATCGGCGAGTACTTGGTACAATAATGACGAGCTTATTTTTTCAACAGATTCAAAATTCCCCGGGTTTTCTCGGTTTTCTCTGTGCCTACGAACCTAGTGACATATATATATATCGTCAAATTTCTAGACGCCGCAGAGCCTTTGAATGATGCGTTTATAAAGGGGGCCGAGAGAGAAATAGAGAGAGAGAGAGAGAGAGAGAGAAAATGAGACGAGAAAGGGCTCAGGGACCCTTCGGAATTGCATTTGGACGGCCATATTTTTTGGGGAAATCGGTCGGGGTGGGAAGTGGGGGGGGGGAAGAGGAGGCCGATAATTTTCCTTTCATCATTGGCGGGTCGGAAACGGGAAGTCGGGATGCTGCGGGTCGAGGACGCGTCTTAGTCTGGAGCGTTTTCGCCACTCCGTCGTCCAATCAGCCCCCGGCGTCCGCGTCTTACCCTCCCTCCCCCGCTCCACGAAGTCATCTTTCTTTCGCCTCTCTCAATTCCCTCAGAAACTAGTTCCAAGGGTCTGGCTTTCTGCCTGCCCTGACGTTCCTTCGGCAGGCCGCCCTCTTCAGTCTCCGACCAATTAAACAACCCCCGGAGGCTTCTTCAACTTCGTTATCTGTCATTTCGCGATAATTGGATTCTCGAGTTTTCGTAAAAAAAAAAAAACCGTCAACGATTTTTATCATTCGAATGATTATTAAAACTTGAGTGTGTCTTTTGTTTTGCAACTAAATCGATTTTTACCGGTTTTTTTTTTTCTATGATAGGGTTTGTCGATCACGTTATTCATTTTACAATTAATCCGGTCATTGATTGATTCGTCATGGTTTCGAGTAAAGGTTTATACCGAAACGAATTTACAATATTATGGTCAACCCGAGAAATAGAAATAGATATACAATTAATTAATTGCGAGGAAATTTGTTGTTTTTTTACTTCAATGTTTGAAAATAATAATATTCATATGAATCAATGAATAATTTCTACAGCAAAATAAATTTGACGAATAATTCCAAGATACAAATTATCACCATTCACTGTATGATTAGAATAATATTACAATTATGTGAAAAATTTCAATTGATTGACTATATAATCACAGAGCTCTGATTTCCGTCACTGCGGAAAAAATAGTTCAAATCAGTGTCAGGAAGAATAGAAGAAGAAAAAAAAAGAAATGTTGAATCTTTCAAAAATCGACTAGCAGACAAACTGATCAGAGTTTCAATAGTATAATATACGTATAATATTAAGATATTGAGATTGTATGTCGGTTATTGGCCAGCCAGTGTGTTAAACAAGCTTTGCGCTTCGCCGGAACGTTGATGGAAATTAATAAGCGTCCGGTTCCGCCCCCGTATCTAAACGATATCTGTCTGGCAGGTGAAGTAATCGAGATTTCGGGACGAATAAGACGAAGACGGTGCTAACGGATGATTGAAAGGGCCACTGAAGGGATATGAAATTAATATCTGGACCCTTATATCAATTATCTCTCAAAATACGTGAAATTCCAGTCCACAGTATTCGGTAATTTTTTCATTCCGATAGCATACCTTTGTACTTACTCGTGAGAAAGAAAAAAAATTAGAGAAATTCGTGATGGAGCGTTTCAAGTCGGTTGCAAATGGTGAAAAAAAAAAATTCCTCAAGTTTTTCAAATATTTATTTCATTACCCTAATTTCCCTGTTTAAGCAGGAACGTGTAATATTTCTTGATCGTAGAATGTAACGAAGCGAGAAAGAAAAAACCTCACGAAAGGTTTCAAAAGAAGATAAATAGCACTGAATAACTTTGTAATGAAATTCAGTACAAAATACAGTGAATGGGCATATTTTTGAGTAGTTTAAAACTTCCCGCTTAAACAGGGAGACTAGGGGAATGAAATAAGAATTTGAGAAAATTAGGATTTTCTTTTTTTTCACCATTTGGGACCGATTTTACAGGGACCGTGATAAATTTTTGTTTTTCTTTTCACCCCATGCAAGAACCACCCTAATATATATATATCTGTGATATCTGCGGGGTTATAAAGGCCAGTCGAAGGCACAGCAGGCATCTCTCTCAATCCCAATAGACCCGTCCCAAGCCTCTCGTGACATAAGTAAAGGCATTCGAAGCATCTTCAGGTTCCCCTCGAAAACCCGAGAATCTATATTCCCTCCGTGCACGCCACCCGTTCGTATTATTATAGGGCTAAATGCGTAGGGGTATGAGTATTACACAACAATGATGAACTTCGAAATTTGAACGCTGAGAAAATCGGCGATATATATAATTACGTCATATATACATTAAATTAAGAAAAAAAAAATTGACTTTAGTATTGAAATAAAAAAAACATATATTTTTGTTGTTGTTAGAAAAAAATGGCAATTGGTGACGTGTAGAATTAGTTGTATCCGATTGACGATTGAATCTGTACACATACGTACATAATTTATAATAAAAGAAAATATATTATATATTGAATGTTTTCGACGAATTGTTTGTAGATTCATCGTCAATCATGATGCTTCGATTACACAATTATTTTGATATTACAGTCGTTCGAAATCATGTATACAGTAGATGAAAGTAAATCATTGAAAAAAAAAAAAAGCACAGAGTATTAAGAGATTTTCAAATCTGGTAATTAGGTGATTTTCAATCGGGTTTCAGATCGCTTTCCGCTAGAAACAAAGTTCGACTGACTTCTTCTCGATTTTTCTAATTTTGTTACACCCGCTCGTCGATCAAACCATACCGTACGAGTATATTTTAATTTTCAGAATTTTTTTCCATCGTAACTCAACATTTTCGTAACTTGAATTTTCGAAATCTATAATTTCGGAACGTTGACCCGTCGGTTTTCCGACCATTCGAAACATTGTCGTTTTCCCAAAGTTTGATTCCTTAACTTCAACTTCGACTAATTAAGCGCTCTCGGAACTTTTCAAATTCGGAACTTGAACCTCGTTCCCCACGATCGTCCCGTTGCATAGCTATTTCCCAAGGAATAGCCGATCATTGCCGGAGTTCTACTCTACTCTAACATCCGCCTCCAGAGATAGAGCTAGCGAAGCTTAACTATATCCCAACACGAAGTTGAAATCGTTACGATTATACACACAAACGTGCGGAAATTCGCGCGCAAATACCAGTATAGTTTTCACACACACACACACACACACACACGCATAGAGACAGAGATATTTCGCGACGAAGTAACAAACTTGGTACAGTTTATATACATAGTTTATATACCTATACATAGTTATTGTGTATGTGTATAATATACATGTATGGAGAATTTCTCTCTACATCCTTAAGCCGAAAGCCCGACGAGGATTGCGACCGTGAGTTTCATAGAATTAACGATTGTCATCCCCTGGCTCCTTGACTACCCTTCCAAGCAACGTCTAATCAAGTTTTCGAAAGCATCTTAAGCCTCACCTTGACTACAAATAATCAATATCTCTATGAAAAAGAAGAAATCCACCGTGAAATTTGATCGGAGACAGTACAATGAATTTTTCAAATCTCGAGAAAATCAATTCAACTGTTTTCACGGATGACAAATTTTTGTAAAATTGAATAACAAAATATTTTTATCACGCTTGTGGCGAGAAAAAGAAAAAAACAAACAAACAGAAAAGAAAAACAATTTTTATAGAGTTTGACCAACTTTTTCGGGGATCCTTGAAAAAGTTTTCAAGATACCAAAGGCTCGTTGATACAGAAAAATTTCACTCATTCGGCTGCAACGATCGAAAACCTTTCATTTTGTTGTACCGAGAATTTGAACTGAGAAAAATGTCTTGAGAGATAACGGCATAGTAAAAAAAAAAAAAAAAATAAGAGCAAAACGGATCGCTTGACGCAAGCATGATATTCAAGAAATTTCAAGACAACAATTTAACAATTTCTTTTGTTTGGGCCTAAAAATAATTTTTGAAACTTGGCAGAGTTGTTGCCTATAATGATAGGAACAAACCTTGAAAACATCAAAATTTGATCATTTTAGCTTAATAAACTCCCCCAAAAAAAAGACCCCCAAATAAGTACCGCCCTAATATACAGGATATATATACACAAACTGTATCTGGAAAATTGGCAATCATATCCAGCAAATAACCGAATTAATTAATTGAATGGAAGCTTATTAAACGGTATAATTATACCTATCGTATAATTGTCATGCCTGTTTAAGATTTGAATGAGGAGGATTACATACGTAAGGTATCAGAATGAGAATTATGCACGAGATAATTATAGAAGGAAGCCGAAGCCTGAGGATGGGTAGGTATAATATTGATTCGAGGTAAGATTGGTGGGTAGATTGAGAAAGCGGTGGGGAAATGGAGGGTGGTCAAGAGGGCGGGGTGGGAGGGAGGGGAAAACGTCGGCAAGACTTGCGAATCGAGATTGAGTTGCTGCTGAGAGGACTAATGAAAGTGGAAGCTGATATATAGACGAGGAGCCTCCCTCCCTCCCTCCCTCCTCTTCTCGCCCCCTCCTCACCCTTCGCGTTTCACCCACACATTTACACACACGCACACACGCACACACACACATATATATAATATAATATAATTAAATGTGCAGGTTACTGATTGTACCTGAAACTACAACGTAATCAACCCCCTTTGGGGGCTCGGACAGAGAGAAAGAGAAAAAGAGACGCGTTGAGACTTTCCGCCATTTTCTTTTTTTTTTCTTGTCATTCAAATAATTGAAAAAGCACTGAACCGATCAAAACGAAAATCTAATCAGTTCCAAGTTTGGAAAAGCTGCGCGGATCGAGAGCAAAATAATTGGAATCGAAAACCTCGATCTCGAGATATCGTCGGATGGAAAAAAAATTGATCAATCTGAAAACGAGCGTGGACGATTCTCTAAACTTCAAAACGTCAAGCGATCTAGAAAAAAACTCAACATTTCACTTCCGGCGCGTTTACAATAGCTTCCTTTTTTTCTCCCTGAAAACATATAGAAGCGGCAAGTTAAAAATCGTGATCAGTTCGTCAGTTGTCAACGATCTAAAAAAAAACCCGTTCAACCGATTTCAATCGTTCTTTCACGATTTCTCCCAGACGAACATAGACTGTATGTTTCAAGAAAAGCTCATTATTACCATAAAATTAAATATCTGCGATCAAAATTTTCCCAATCAATCTATATTATCATCATTACGCACGGATCTCAGGGTAATACCGACAAGACTTTATAATTAAAGTCTCCATGTGCGGCAAAGGGAGGTTCGGCTTCTACCCTTAACCAAGAAACGGGCAGGAGAAGCAGCGGGAGATTTCAAGAGCTGGGGGTGTGGGGGGTGAAGAGGGGGTGGACGGAGGGGGAGCAACGCGAAGCGTACACGCAGCATCCCCTGATGCGCGCTGCGAGACTACAGGGGGTTGCTTTTCGGAGAGTCCTACCGCGGTATGTATGTATGCATGCACATATACGTGCGAATACGTGAATAGTATGTACATATATATTTATATACATATATATAAGCGATGCGTAAGGCACTGGGAGGAACTTAACCGTGCGATTGGGGCAGGGGTGGAAAGCGAAGTTGAAGGTGGAGGCAATGCGACGAGCGATGGGGTTCAATGGGGTTGGTGTACGCGCGTAAACTTGCCCCCATGAGACGCAGACGTTTTGTGCACATGTATTGAGTGTGTGTGTGGATATATATACCTACACACACGCAAGGCAGACGCGTCTCTCCTTCGTCCTTCGAACTTAGGATTAGTCAAGAGACGTGATTACCTATGTCGCTGTTATGCGTAAATTTCAAAGGGGTGTATGTCCCGTTTGCGATTCTCAAGACGAAATTTTAACGACACGTCATGATTTATTTTTTTTTCTTCTTCTTCGTAGTCTTATTTTTTCTTGATTCGTCGCTTTTTTCCTCGTTTGATTTTCTTCGTTACAACGTGTTCCCGAGTATGTAGGATGTACGTGAAAATTAACATTTTTAATAATCAATATTTTAATTAAAGAAGTAGGATGATAAATTATGACAACTTCAATGAAACGAGATCTGAAAAGAATCACCAACAAGAAGTAAACAAGGAAATTGAATTTTAGTTTGAAAATATTTTAACCACCTCTCTCCAGTAAACTTTTTTATTTTTGTCTTCATCTCTTTGTACCATTTATTCAATTCCTTCTCTCTTGACGCATTTCTCTGTCCTTAATCGTGAAAATCAATTGTACGCACGTTTGATCACGATAGTCAAAGTTGTGAGCTAATTATACATATATAACAGCAGCGGAAAACATGTAAGCTGATCTGATTCTGATGTTTGCGATACGAAAGGATCTTTGGTTAATCTTACAGTAATCTTCAATGATTGCTCGGTTCTAGATTTAACTAAATGGGCGAGCAACCGCATCGTAATTGTATTTAAGGGATCGGGTTATGTACATTTATGTACGTGTATCTGTCGTACAAATCGTCTAGGTATATACTGCAGGTATTTCACGTTAGATGTACGTATATATATATATATATATATATATAAATTTTCGAAACTATTCAAAAGATACGATATTTAAAAATATTCAATCCCTTACCAAATTTCCAGTCTATGGTAGTTCAAAAATTTATAAAGCTTGGCAAATGTTTTTTTTTTTTATTTTCACATTCCTTTCATTCAAACATAATTGTAATATTATTTTGTCTGAGATTTTTGTAAAATCGAACGATACAGAAAATATAGGAACTTTGTTTTCTCAGGCGAAATCGCGGTGTAAATTGGTAAAAAAAAAAAAAACGAAAAAAATTGTTTACGTTAATCGATTAATGCCAAAGAGTAAAAGAAAAGAAATATTCTTGCGGTTGATCACTCAGATTCAAAATTCAAGTTAAATACCTGAAATACCATCGATTTTAAGTACATGTGTAATATAATTTGTAACGTGGGATCAAAGAGGTTGAACAGTTTTTGCGATACACGCGAAGGATTCGAGGGGCAAGCGACAAACTTGGACTGGAGTAAATTAGGCGAATAGCAATCGGATTGTATAAGCTGCAGGGCTGCAAGAAGAAGAAGGGCGAAGACGAGGCACTACGGTTTATACTATACATAGGATATTCCATGCCAAATCGACCCTCGACCTCTTGGATTTGGTTGACGATTTTTTATACCGTTCTTCCACCTCTAAAAAGTAGTCTGAATTTTTTTCTCAAAATTTTATTCAGTAAATTTGATTTACTTACGATTTTAGAAAACCGACATGTCTTTGGACGTATGTAATTTAAAAAAAAAACTTCAGAATACTAGTTGGTGTATAAAAATGTACAGGCAGCAATGCAACAAAAGACTGAGTATATTGCTTTCAATTGTTGTCATTTTGTTTTTTCTCAAAAAAGATTAGAAACGAATGCCCGAGATTAAAAATTTTCATGTGACGTCAAAAGAACAAGTTGGTTTCTAAAAATTATAAGTAAAAGAAATATATGCTTGAAAAAATCTTTAAAACAATCCGAGCACCGTTCAGAGTTGGAACAACAACATGAGAAATTGCGAATCATATCCACGATGTCGAGGATCGGTGCCTGTAGATTTGGCGTGGAATGCCCCGTACACATTACACCGCATAGCTCCGCAGGACGTACACCTCAACGATGGAGAGCTGAAACTGTTTTTGTCGAGTTTACCTCGTCGAAGTTTCGCAGGCCGAGTTTGCAGTGTAGGCTAGGTGTATTATGGGTATACACCCCTGTATACAATGTATGTATAATGTGTGTCTGGCACGAAGCTATATGGTGGTGGTCAACTTAGTTCCATAGAGGTATGGAAGGTAAGCGAATCAACGTGATTGAAAAGCAATGGCTGGCCAAACGGAGGGAAATACAAAGACAGATTGAGAGAGAGAGAGAGAGAGAGAGAGAGATGAGAGAATCCGGATTTTGGATAAATTTAAAAAACTTCTAACGTAGATATCGCGTTAATGCAAAATTTTATTAACCCTTTTCAAAAATTTCTTGCATATACTTGTGAAAATGAAGTGACAATTTACTTTTTGTTTTCTTCAAATCTCTGCAGACTACTGTAATAAAATTGTAAATGTAACGGATTTTTTTTTCTTTCTTTCTTTTGTGTAAGATCGAATTAGAAATTCAGCGAAATTAAAATGCAAAATATGATTCGATGTGCCGATTAATAGACGCAATTTTAGCAATTGCATCCAAACACTTCTCGATACAATGATACATGATAATATATACGTACGAGTTCGACAAAACCAATCGCAACAAACAGATTATATGTACAAAATTGTTTATCGGTAGGAATATTTATCACACTGTTATTCCAGTTTGTGAATAATTTGCTGTTTGTATGCACAAGAAAATTATTTTCAACTCGTACGACGTCACGCGTAAATAATAGTAAACAAAAACAAATCAATTGGCAAATTGGCTGAATTGTGTCGATCAAGTGTCGATTACATATTACATGTATACGTATAAGACACGTGTACGTGTACATTATTACGTTCCATCGCTGTATGTGGGTATGAATATCATTGCAATAATCTTTATGTGTTAAACAATATTGCGGTATTGAAAATTCAAAAAAGTTTTCAAAATTTTGCTCTCGGCCAAAGCGTCCGAACAAACATTTATTTCGCCGTCATAATTCCAGATTACACGTGAGAAGTCTACGATATAAATTAGAAAAATAAATAAATAAATAAATATCATCGAGAAACGATCTATTCGCGTTTAATTTCCATGTTTCTTTACAACCAAAGCTCTGTAAGAGGTTTGTAAGATCTCTCGTTTCTTAGCCTTGATCTCTCCGTAAGAGGTGAGCAAGATAACTATCGTCTTGTGGTAGACGGTAATTGCACAATGTTTGGCATAAATGAAATCAAACATGTATAATAATAATAACAAAGACTAGCAAATAATGGGAGAAAAAAAAAGACGACGACAAGCAAATCTGGTATTGAAAAAATTACGAGAAATGCTGATACACGTATAAAATAATCATACATTATGTGATACGCGAATAAAGCCAAGCTGCTATTGCTTACTATCGTTTTGTGCAATTGAATAAATCGCCTCTGTTTTTCAGCATTTTAAATCAAACGAACAGCTGGGGGTAAAAACAGGGAATCGCATCTCAATTATCAGCTCGTTGGTTCATTCATATTGTACAACTCATTCGACACCGAATTGCACGTTGTTATACTCAACCGAATGGGAAGGTTACTACAAATATCGAAACGATTACTGTCATTCAAGTAAGCTCTCCACTTTGTCTCTTCTAAGTTTTCCATGCATAAAAATCGTATACTTTTTCTGCACGGTTTATCCTTTATTCAACCTTATTTTTCTTTTTTTTTTTTCTTAACAAATCGGTTCGATCGGAGAAGAAAATTTTTTACTCAGCACCGTTAACTTTATTTTCGACGTTATTTCTTTTCGGAATTACTATTCATAAGTTTCTTTCTTCAGGTTTTAGTTGAACGTACGAAAAATAACGTCGAGAAAATTTTTTAGAGAAATCGGTAGAACGTCAAAAAAAAAGAAAAAAAAATCATTGCCCGAATTTATTTTCTATTGTACGATAACCGGGGTGAAAATAATAAGAATAATAATTAAAAATAAAAAGAACTTGTATCAAGATTATTTGTAGTGAAAAATACTGTATCAAAATTTTAACGAATAAATTGTAGCAATGACCGGATAAATTTGATAGATGAAATAAATTAAATATAAGTAAATAAATCAACGAATTATGAACGATTGTCGAAAATTTTATTGTCAGTGATTTAAATATTCCCGCCGCTTCATCATCGTGCCACTTGTGCATATGAAGTATAGGTATATTATACGTATATTACAATAAATGAAGCAATCAAATCTCCTCTCGACTAATTTCGTTTGCGCCTAAGGATTAGCCACCGCCAATGCACAAGCCCATATAGTGTATAACAGTAATCACGCGTGTAAAATAAGCGCATGTGTGAGAACAATGTGTGTGTGATAAAGAGATTACAACGCGGAGGAGGGAGTGTGTAAGAGAGAGAGAGAGAGAGAGAGAGAGAGAATGAGAAGGAGAGGGACAAGGATAGGTGGAGGCCTGTTGGTTTGAAAAACAGGTCTTCTCAACTTACAACCTCGAGCCGAGTAGTCGAGTTTATCTTGTGCTGCTCGCAAGAGTTCAGTAAGCATTTGAAGGGAGCAAAGAAAATTGTTACTTGGGAATAAAATAGAGAAAAAGATCGACTGTCGAACGGTGGATTTCGGATAGATTGTCGGAAATTTTTGTTCAGAAAAAGGAGAAGAAAAGAAAGAAAGAAAAGGTCATCAAGAAGAAAACAATAAAACCGGTAAACATGTAACGATTACATAAATTTTAAATTGATCTCCTAATTAGTTGTAGTAGCAAACACAGTTGGTGTACTTCGTATCGTTCAATTATATTGTTTGCAAAAGTTCTTCAAGACTGGTAATTGAACAATTAAGTTGATACTTGAAAAGCAGGTTGCTGTAAAATTTGTTTGTTATCGTTGCAGAATTCTAAATCGAATGAAAATGGACCTGCCCGAAACACGTGGCGTCGTCCTTTCCGGCACGGAATTGGCAAAGTGAGTATTATAAAATTTAAAAACGAGAAACGATTCAAAATCATAAGAATTTAAAAGCCAATCGCGATAACGGGATGACGACATCGAATCTAGGGAATCGTTACTAGAATTGACAATTTTAGCGGAAATGAACAATAAGAAGGGGGATAAATATTTTTTAGGTTATGTAAGTAACGCGGGAGTTTACACGCAAACAAATCCGAATCGCTGTCTGTAAATAACCGCCATTAACGTGTTATTATTATTATTACCAGAATTCAAAATATCGAATGAAATTAATCCCCCCTCCTATCCTAAAATAATTTAACGAAACGTTCTAAAACAACGATTATTTCAAATCAAAACTATGTTCAACTGTTTCTGTTCTTTTTTTTTTTTGCGCAATTACAGAGAAATCCGCAACGCCTTAACCGAAGATGTAAAAGCCATGCGATCCAAGCTACCGAAATTCGCACCTGGTTTATCAATCGTCCAAGTTGGCGGGAGGGAAGATTCGAACGTTTACATACGTATGAAAATAAAAGCAGCGAGTGAAATCGGGATCCATGCGAATCACGTTAAATTACCGAACACAACTACCGAAACGGAATTAATCAATCACGTAAACAAACTTAACGACGATCCAAATGTTCATGGGATAATTGTTCAAATGCCCCTCGATTCCGTCAACAAAATCGACTCTCATGTAATCACCGACACCGTTTCACCCGCGAAAGACGTCGACGGGTGAGTAAATTGTTATTATTATTTATTATTATTTATTATCGTTGTTGTTACTCACTTTTACGTATTCTTAACACACGTCATTTCTATGCTAAGATAATTAAAAAACGGAAAGAAAAAAATCCCCAAATTCGCAAAATAAATTCAGTCAAAATATTTTTTTTCTTCGATTTATCGTATTTTATATTCAAATCTTAATATTTGAGCACCGTGTAGATTGGCGGTAATCTAATCAAATCACACATTGCCCTTTAACACTTATCTGATAATTCCAATGTATGTTATACGTATGTATTGTCGACGGACGTTTATACGCATGTAAATAATTTATGCACGTCAATGACCGTTGCGTAATTAGCATTATAAAACTTCGAAAACGAGATATAAGTTCACGTATATATCGTATATCGTATATATATCGTGTATATATATATATATATATATATATATATATATATATATATATATATATGTAAGGTATGAATACAACGATGTTAATAATGTGAGATTTTCATTTCGAAATCTTAATCACCCGATACGATTGCATTACATTATATAGCAGATAACGTAATAACATAAATCATCAATCGATGTGGGATAATATATTTTTGCAAATAAGAAATATGAAGATGCAAGAAAAAAAATTCTTTAAATTAGGAGAAAAAAAATTCGTATGTAAACTTTAACGCACGAACAACAGAAAGGAACGTAATAATAAACAAGAGCAATGACAACTTTTGAATTTTCAATTATAAAATTCAATAAATTTTCGATATTGACCAGTTTAATTGATAGTTTGAATTACCACATGATAGCTACGGAATACAAATTTGAAAAAAAAACGTCGACCAGAGAATCAGAATATTCTACTCTAAGAAACAGAAACAAGAATTCTAATTTTGTTAATATAAATTTGAAAATTTCAAGTTTCGAAACAAATGTAATAAAGATTTTATGACGTGCACGTAACAGCGTTATTACAACAACTAATATTTCTGTAATTGTGATTACAGATTGAACACAATAAATGAGGGTCGCGTGGCGATCGGAGATATGAGTGGATTTTTACCCTGCACTCCGAACGGTTGCATCGAGCTAATCAAAAAGTGAGTTTAGACGCTAAATATTAATTTGATCACCCGAGCAGTGAAAGTTTCCCTGAAACTAGATCAAGAACTCGACTAAAATTGGATTTATAAATCAAAAGTATTTCGCACACGGTATTCCAGAAAAAAGAAACTTCCAACAATTGATCGTAGCTAGATAAAAATTTTCTAAATCGTACAACGATAATTCCTTACAGGAGCGGAGTTCCAATATCGGGAGCAACGGCAGTGGTTTTAGGGCGAAGCAAAATAGTTGGAACGCCGGTAGCAGAGCTACTGAAATGGCAGAATGCGACGGTGACGGTTTGCCACTCGAGGACCAAGGATCTACCCAAAGTTGTGAGTAAAAGTTTTGCCAAAAACTACGGATCGCAAACAATCGCAGAGATGTAAGAGAATCGATTGATCCTAATACGAGTTTCCCAGACTTTGCTGATTTTGTGCTAAAAAATGTTTCAGGTTTCTCAGGCAGACATTCTTGTCGTTGGCATAGGTCAGCCAGAAATGGTCAAAGGGTCGTGGATAAAACCTGGCGCAGTTGTTATCGACTGCGGCATAAACAGTATACCAGGTAATTGGTAGTAGAAAATCAAGAGGTATTTTGTTTCGAACAATGAATTTCAAAAAATGCAAGATTAACGTCAACCCTCCAAGTATCAACATTTCGACATTGAATTCCATTGAAATTTCAGACTCCACGAAGAAGAGCGGTCAACGACTGGTAGGAGACGTCGCGTACGAAGAGGCGTCCAAAGTGGCGTCGTACATAACACCAGTGCCAGGCGGAGTGGGTCCCATGACAGTTGCGATGCTGATGAAAAACACGGTGATATCGGCGCTTCGATCCGCAGAGAAACTGCTCAGTTCAGCGTGGAGCTTCAAGGCGCTACCGTTGAAGAGAGTCGAGCCGATACCTAACGATATAACGATATCGAGGAGCCAAGAGCCGAAGAACATTGGAGTATTGGCGGAGGAGATTGGTCTTAGTCCGAGCGAGTACAGCCTCTACGGCAACAAGAAGGCAAAGATAAGCCTGCGAGTTCTCGACCGCCTGAAGAGCCAGAAGAACGGAAAGTACGTAGTGGTCGCTGGCATAACTCCGACTCCGCTGGGCGAAGGCAAGAGCACGACGACTCTCGGCCTCGTCCAGGCTCTCTCGGCACACAAGGGAAAAAACTCGTTCGCTACGCTTCGTCAGCCAAGCCAGGGTCCGACGTTCGGAGTGAAAGGAGGAGCGGCGGGCGGGGGATACTCGCAGGTGATACCGATGGAGGAATTCAACCTCCACTTAACCGGTGACATCCACGCGGTCGGTGCTGCGAACAATCTTTTGGCGGCGCAGATAGACGCCAGATATTTCCACGAGAGTACGCAATCGGATAAAGCCCTTTTCGACAGGCTTGTACCGACCGTTAAGGGAGAGAGAAAGTTCTCAAAGATTCAACTGCGCAGGCTCGAGAAAATTGGGATCAAGAAGACAGATCCTAACTCGCTGACTGAGGAGGAACAAAGGCGATTCGCAAGGCTGGATATCGATCCTGAAAATATCACTTGGACCAGAGGTGAGAACGAAGTACCGATTAATTTTACCGTAAGAAGCTGAAGTCGGTTTCGATAGCGAGAAGCGATCGATTTAACATGTTGCTTTTTTCCTGGTCTGATCAGTCGTCGATCTGAACGATCGATTCCTCCGTAAGATAACGATAGGTCAAAGTCCCACCGAGAAGGGAAAGAGCAGAGAGACGTCCTTCTGCATATCGGTTGGCTCGGAGATAATGGCTATTCTAGCGCTCTCGACCAGTGTCGAGGACATGAAGAATCGTCTGGCAAACATCGTGGTCGGTTTCAGCAAGAGCGGAGAGCCTCTCACCGCCGACGACTTTGTAAGAATTTTTTGTGGCTTTAAAACGGGTCCTTTAACTCTTCTCCAAACATTTCATCTCTCTCTAATCCATGACAGGGAGCCACTGGTGCAATGGCCGTCCTGCTGAAGGATGCCATCGAGCCAACGTTGATGCAGTCGATAGAAGGAACACCAGTGCTGGTGCACGCTGGACCGTTTGCAAACATAGCGCACGGCTGTTCGTCGATAATAGCAGATGCAATTGGACTGAAGCTTGTCGGCTCCGATGGATTTGTGGTGACGGAAGCTGGCTTCGGCTCGGACATTGGGATGGAGAAATTCTTCGACATAAAGTGCCGCACCTCGGGACACGTCCCTAACGCTGTTGTACTGGTCACGACTGTCAGGGCTCTGAAAATGCACGGAGGAGGTCCTGCGGTCACTCCAGGAGCGCCGCTCAAGCCGCAATACGTTACGGAGAATATCGATCTGATCAAGAAGGGCTTGCCTAATCTCATAAAGCACATCAGCAATGGAACAAAGTTTGGAATTCCTGTTGTAGTAGCGATCAACAGTCACGCGTAAGTTCTACTGGAGGAGAAATTCGTTAGCGCAATGATGTGAGAAGTGATTTTCTCTCAGCGAAACATAATTGCTTTTACTTTTTACCTCAGGACCGACACAGAATCTGAATTGAATTTGATCAAGGAAGCCGCTTTGATTGCCGGAGCTTTTGATGCAGTGATTTGCACTCACTGGGCAAAAGGAGGAGAAGGCGCTCTAGAATTGGCCGACGCGGTCATTGCTGCCACTAAAAAACCGACTCGTGACTTCAAGCTACTGTACAATCTCAACACTGGAATCGAAGAGAAGATAAATATCATTGCGAAAGAAATGTATGGCGCTGGACAAGTCGTTCTAGTTGATAAGGTAACTTTGTATTTACAGCTTCATTTTTGCACTACACGTCAAGAATAAAAAATTAATAATTGCACTTCAACCACTAAAAAAATTACCGTCGTGTTTCAGGTGAAGCAGAAAATTGAAGAGTACACCAAACTTGGCTATGACAAGCTACCGTTGTGCATGGCTAAAACATCGAACTCTCTTACCGGCGACGCTGCAATAAAGGGAGCTCCGACTGGATTCACCTTGGAGATAACAGATATATTCGTATCGGTTGGTGCAGGATTTGTTGTCCCTATGGTGGGCGAGGTGAGTTGTCGGTGGTTCAAATTATATTTGAAGAAATTTAATCATTCAGATTTTCATTGAATTTGTTATCCACTATTTATCCAGATCATGAGGATGCCCGGTTTACCGACTAGACCCAGTATCTATGACATGGATTGGAACGGGGAAACGGACGAGATAGAAGGGTTGTTTTAATCGCGAACCGATACTCAAACACAGCGTGATATGTTAAGCCATTCCTTGTTTTTCTTCTATACACATTCACGTGGTTGAACACTTGAATGGAATTTAGCATGCATATTCAACATATGTAATATATCGCAGAGAGGATACATCATTCGATTTTTGCATACTTATTGTCTCACGCTCATTATTTTTCTAAAGATATACAATATCTACTTGTTGTTTATATTAATCTAAACGCACGTTAAGTGCTCATTTGTTGATGTTTATTAAATACTTTTCTCATTATACTTCTTGTTCATTTCAATAAACCCTCGAAAAAAGTGTTACTAACGAGATGACTATATTTTCTCGTAATATCGATGGAAAAAATCTGAAGAAAACCGGAGCAGAAAAAATACGGGACGGACGGCAAAAAGTAAAGTGAGAAAATTTGAGTTGAGTGTGTTTTTTATTTACAATGAAACGTTTACAATACAGCTATTATCGCGACGGCGATACTTTACTTCATACAAATTGCGGCTCTGAACTTGGCGGATCTAGAACGAGGATTGGATTCGACCTCGTCGATGGTCGGAGTGATGACATGCTTATGGAGCATTTCCCAAGGGCTTTGCATCAGGGATTCAACCTCGTATTTTTCGTGACACATGCCGTAACTGACGTACTTAAGCGGCAGGGTATTGGCCACGTCACCAGAAATATTACCAGAAATATGTCTCTTTACGATTGTATCTTCGAGGGAGTGAAAAGCAATGGTAAGAAGCCTACCTCCAGGTTTGAGATACCTTTCGGCAACGAACATTCCGTAATTGATTTCATTCAATTCGTTATTAACAAATATCCTGAAAGCCTGGAAGGTCTTAGTCGCGTTGCTGGTGTACCTGCCCAGCATGTCTTGTCTCGGTACACTGCCAAGTGCCGAATCGACAAGCTGAGCAAGTTCGCGTGTAGTTTCAAGCTTCTTGAAAGAATACCGAACTTCAATTATAGCCCTGGCTATTTTCTTTGCCTGCTTTTCCTCCCCGTAAACTTTTATTATCCTAGCTAAATCCTCTTCGTCCGCTCTGGCGAGAACGTCAGCCACTGTTGGTTGTTCCGGACACCTGAAACCGTCCATTCTCATGTCCAGCGGCCCATCCTTGGACACTGAAAACCCTCTGTTGGCAACGTCGAACTGCATCGACGAACAGCCAAAGTCGAACAAAATACCGTCAATAGTTCCCTGCCTGACTTTAAGCTCTCTGAAGAGGTTGGGTAGTTCGGAAAACCTGCCTAGTAGAGGAATAACTCTGCCTGGATACTTAGCCGCCAATTCGTGGGCCAATTCATGAGCCGCCGGGTCACGATCTAGTGCGAATACCTTTGAGTCTGGGACAGAGTCTAAAATCCTTGTCGCGTGACCGCCGGCACCGAACGTCATGTCAACAAAAGTCTGTTTCGGTTTTGGTTCAATGTATTTCAAAACAGT
Organism: Neodiprion fabricii; assembly: GCF_021155785.1. Lineage (NCBI taxonomy): Eukaryota > Metazoa > Arthropoda > Insecta > Hymenoptera > Diprionidae > Neodiprion > Neodiprion fabricii. The sequence continues at coordinate 1,999,841 of NC_060245.1, read as the reverse complement.
GTCAGCCATGACCGGGACGTGAAGCGCGCTCGCATTTTCTGTCTGCATCACGGCGTGGAGCCGGCGACAAGGCGCGACATGTTTAAGGGCTAAATGACTATTTGTTAAACTAAGATTAACTAGATTTACATTTAAATTAAGGCAACTAATCGTCCGTAGAGACATGCTTTTTTCTTCGGAACAACCTTGCCGTTCTAGACAGAAGACCCCTTTCCTCTTCCTGCCAAAACTCAAGAAACTCCGGCGACAGTACCGAGTTGCACTGTTCCTGGGTTAAGCCACTCGCTGTACTGTTGAATGAGCGCTTGTACAATTTTCCGTAACGATTGCTAGCAATCCTTTCCAGACTATTATAGTAAGAATCGCAGCGCTTCTCGTCCACGTTGTTCAAATCGCCTTTGGAAAATGCCAGCTTCACCTGATCCCTGATGTGCTGGCCCAAATCCCTGTTGTGGTAAAATTAGTCGATAAGCATCATTTGTTCAATCTGCATCGCCATCTCTAGGGTTTCGGTTTCACACCTTGTTCACACAAATTTACAAATATCATCCTCGATCTTCTTGTTCTTTGAAATTAACTTGCCACAACTTGGAGAAAAATACATCGAGGAACGGAATCTGAACGATTGTCAATTTTGAATCTCCCACCTTTTGGGAAAATAAACTAAGCAACTAGAGACTTACAAACCAGAAGGTTGACGACATTGATTAGACTATACCTTTAAGGTTAAGAAATTCCGTTGAGAAGGCGAGAAGCAACAGCTACGTAACGTCGGTAGAACTAAACCATATTTAAAGGACAAAGAAAAAAATTCTACTAGTCATAAAAAAACATTTGGATAACACTCACTTGCCTACTTTCGATTTATCCAAAGGCCAGGATTGGAGCAGCGTGAGATACTTCTTGTAAAAACCGGCCATGATCAGTGTTGACAAATATGATGAAATCCAAAAAAAAAAAAAGAATGTTACTAATAACGAAACGTAACGAAACGAGCTAGTCACGGGACTCTGTGAGAAAGCAAAGGTTTGTTCAAGGGACGCGCCATCTAGCGGAGAAAAGTATAAGCAGGTGGTCAAAAATCGAAGCGAAGCGAGGCTCTAGGTGATGAAAAAAAAGGCCAAGGCTTACGGAATTCCCTCTTCTCTCTCCCTTCCTCTTTAGCAGCTGAGCGAGCAGAGCATCTGGCTCGCCCACATCCCAATCCCCGTAACCGACGAGGACGACAACGACGACAGGAAGAATAGTGGAGAGTGACGAGGAGAGAGTAAAGGCGGCAAGGTTTAGGCACGGAGAAACAGCTCGGCGAATATCGTCCCGATAAATAAAGTACAGGGGGATATTTAAGGATGGCCGGGGCGATGCTGTCCAATTATTCCCGGTGCGTGCCTCGCGCTCTGTTTCGCATCGTATCTTCGCCCACGACGAACGCCAGGGTAAGTAGGACGTGAGGAAATCAGCTAGATTTAACGACTCGACCGGAGAATCACATTCCATTCGAACGTAACACCCAACAGCCTCTAAAGCCTATCCCGTGAAAATTCAAAACCTCGCGAATTTTGAACGTAACGTTTTGGCATCTGCCTTCAATTCTCGTCCTCGTCATCGTCCTCCTCTAGTTTTCCCTTCGATCCTCCCTCCCCACCCCCCCGCGAATTACCAGGTCTATGTGGTATTCGTGCCGTATTCGTACCACCTTCGACTACTAATAGGCATTCACACACGTCTTGCGTCTTGCCAACTTGCAGGTGATACCACATTTCCAACCCCCCCCCTCCCTCCACTCCTCCTTGACTGCCCCTCAACATTACATAATGACTGAACAGAATGAAGCCCCATTTTTTTTATATTCAAATTTTGCCAAAACTGTTGGACGATTTCAGTTCACGCGGTAATTCCTTGTTGTGTTTTTATCATACGTTATGACTTACGTTCGGTTGTGAAAATGTATGGAAAAAGAAAAACAGCACAGGATGATAACACTCGTATCAATTGTTGGACTTGCCAAACAGATGATAATGACGTATTTAAATATTGTGCAACTCCAACTTATCAACTAATTTTGTTTGGATTTTTTTTTTTTTTTTATAGGCGGCAAGATCGCTTCATCAACGACGCGGCAAAGGTAAGAATCATAAAGAGTATTTACGACGATGGAGATTATTCAATTTGAACTCTTAATGAAATGTCAATATAGTTTTTAATGTACGTATTTTTTCATTTAATTCCAATGTTTCCTGTCAATCGTTTCAGGTCGAGTGCTAGCCGCAATCTCTGGAGAGCAGCAGTTTCCCGAAGGAACAAAGGCGGCAGTGTGAGTTTTTAATTATTAGTACAAATTAATATCGTTTTACAGTTTTTGTGAAACTAGGAAGAGACGAAATGAGTGGAAAATGCAGGACTCGTATTATCGTAACTTTCATAATCGCTTCACAAAACTAAAAGTAACAAAACTATTTATTCCCCAATCGTTGACATGACGATAGAGTTGAATAAAGATTTCATTATCATTTCAGATGTACGAAAAATAACTTCAATCAGCATTGGAAAACGCACGTCAGGCATATCAGGTCTACATCGTCGTTGTGTAAGAAGTTATTTACTTGTTTATTTTATTTATTTGGCCAACGGAAGATCCCTTTGAACAAGATAGCTTAGTACTAGGAGCAGGGAAGTTAGCAGAGAATCTAAAGGAAAACTGCACAAAAGATGGAATATTACCAGCGTGTTAACACTGTGACAATCGAAAAAAAATATCAAACAATTATCAATATCTCATAAATGGTTGAAACAGAATTCAAACTCTATTCTCACTCATCTAAACCGAAGGATATTAGACCGACAAGTAGCCTTGATAGTATAAATAGCGACAGAGAGAAAGTCAACCTGTGGGTCGATAAGAATAAAAAAAAACAATCTTTGTACTGTAATTCGCTTGATTATTATTGTTACTATAGTTATCATTGTTATTATTTTTGTGCCTTGGGTCAAGTTCCTAATCTATCATATCAAGACTGAAGAAACGACATAAAACTCTTGAATATTTGCTAGTCTACATCCTCGTGTGGTAAAAATGAAATAAAACTCACATTATTTTCGTGGTGGTTGTTTGTAATGGGTCATTTGTGAAAAAAAAAATCAAAAAATCAAATATTTCAGGGGAGCTGAAAGATGTGACCGTACCTCCATTCGCTGAGAGTGTAAGCGAAGGTGACGTCAGATGGGATAAGAAAGCTGGGGATCAAGTGAAGGAGGATGACGTACTTTGCGAAATTGAGACTGACAAGGTAATTGCAGTAGTTTGTTTAATTCGGCACAGTCAACTTGTCCTTGTGTGATTTTTAATCATCGTAAGTAATTAAAAAAATTTCAGACTTCCGTCCCAGTCCCTACGCCCGTTTCTGGCGTCATTAAGGAGATATTTGCCAAGGATGGAGACACCGTTAAGGCTGGTCAAAAATTGTGTTCAATCGACGTTGGAGCTAGCGGTGGAGCCGCGCCTGCTGCTGCGAAAGCGGACGCACCAAAACCAACCCCTCCCCCTCCTCCTCCTCCAAGCCCTGCAGCAGCTGCACCCAAACCCGCAGCTCCAACACCCCAACCAACTCAGGTAACTCCCCCACCTCCTCCTCCTAAACCTACAACTCCACCCGCCTCGCGACCTCCTACACCTCAGGCACCGACAGCATCGATGCCTGTTGCTGCGATAAAACACGCCCAGGTAAGAATACCTCAACAACAACGAAAAACTTGCAAGAGAAAAAGTTTTGGAAAATAATGTGAAAAGTACGAGTTTGCAATGAAGTTAAATTTTTTCTTCAGTCCCTAGAGGGAGCGAGAGTTCAGCTACCACCCGAGGACTACAGTCGTGAAATTATCGGCACAAGAACGGAACAACGAGTGAAGATGAACAGGATGCGGCTGCGCATAGCAGAGAGGCTAAAAGATGCCCAAAACACGAACGCGATGCTAACAACGTTCAATGAAATCGACATGAGGTTTGATCAGACATACTATTCCATAATAATCGCACATTTTCGAAAATATTTGTAAATAATTAACTATGTTAGTATATGTATAACAAATTTCCATCCGCCCTTTCAGCCAGATAATGGAATTCCGCAAGGCGAACCAAGAAATGTTCATGAAGAAGTATGGACTCAAGTTGGGATTCATGAGCGCATTCATAGCGGCAAGTTCATACGCTTTGAAAGACCAGCCGGTTGTTAACGCGGTGATAGATGGCAACGAGATCGTCTACAGGGATTTCGTCGACATCAGCGTTGCCGTTGCAACACCTAAGGGTCTGGTTGTTCCTGTACTCCGCAGCGTTGAGAACAAGAACTTTGCGGAGATAGAAATAGCACTCGCCGCTCTCGGAGACAAGGCCAAGAAGGGTAAAATATCCGTCGAAGACATGGACGGCGGCACATTTACTATAAGCAATGGCGGTGTCTTCGGTTCTCTTATGGGAACGCCGATAATAAATCCACCGCAGAGCGCGATTCTCGGTATGCATGGCGTTTTCGACAGACCGATAGCAGTGAAAGGACAGGTAAGCAAGAAATGGGAATACTTGAAACTGTGTACTCGATGCCCGTTGACTTCTACTTGATATGATTCGTTTGTTTTTTCTTTTTCCATATTCAGGTCGTTATTCGACCAATGATGTACATCGCACTGACGTACGATCATCGACTGATCGACGGACGTGAAGCGGTAATGTTCTTGCGCAAAATAAAGAACGCAGTAGAAGATCCTCGAGTAATATTAGCAGGTTTGTAATTTCTGGGGTTGTAAACAAAGAAAGAAAAGATGGGAAATTCTTCATCCCGAAACGAAATGAACGATAAACAAAAACAAGGAGTAAGAAAGAAAGTGACAAAGAATGAAAACAGTAAAAAGAAGAATTTGTTGATCTTTTTTAACGTGCCTCTCACCCCGTCTCTCATACATAAAATACGTGCACACATGATACGTGAATATTTTGTATATAATACCGTGTATTATATATGTATGCACATATTCGTTTTCTTCTCAATCAAACAACAAATATCGCAATACCATAATTTCATACATACACCACATGGAAGTGAGAATCGCCACCGTCGGGCCAACTGCCTAAGTGATAGTCGAGTAAAGTAATATGTATTCTGAATCGCTTTCAGCCGAGAGATAAAAAACTCTAGCTTTATATATAACGTATACGTACGTTGTTATTGTTATTGATATTATTAACGTAGGTTCTAATTGAAAGAAAAAAAAAATGAAGAAGAGAATAGTTAAAAAAGCAAAATCCAAGATACCTGATAGCAAAAAAATACTGAAAAAGTAACCAAAAATTCGTTTCTGACTTCAAACGATCCTGGTTCTCTCGAACAAATTTGATCAATTCTTTTTCACTATTTCCATATGACATCGAACGAACAGAACGAATTATAAAATGCAATAATCTAATTTTGAAAACGATGTCGTTGCCAATTGCTGTTTTTTTTTTTTTTTTTCCTTTTTTTACTTAACTTTTAACGCTTATCACAAGCTGTTGTATATAATGTAACAAAAGAGAAAAATATGTGTTATTTAAATCGAAAAAATACTCTGTGATTGTAACTTGTGCGCAAGAATGAAAACAAACTAAGGGTAATGAGAGTAATAATCTGAGAACAAGCCAAGGTGGCGGTGGTGGTGCAATGGGCGTTTATCATCTCGTGAATAAATAAATAAATAAATAAATAAACGAATGTGAAATTTGTGTTAATTTGGCTGGAGCCACAGATGTGAACACCGTCGTTTTTATCATAGAAAGAAGAAAAACAAAAAATTGTATTCTTAACCAAGTATTGGTCAAAGTTAATTTTGTCAGCGAAGTTACGAGTATTCATAGTTGAAGTAATCGATTTCAAAAATCACATCAGTGATGACGATTGTAGTTCTCATTTTATTTATTGCATATAAATAATAATAATAATAATAACTACACGCATAAGTATAGAAGATATACCTGGTAAACAGTAAATCCGAAAGGAAAATGAAAACGATAAAACAAAAAATATGTCATCAATGAAAATATTTAAACGATAATTTGAAACGTATACGGATGATACGTTCGGGATCATAGACATAAATTCTGTTCGCAAATTTAATATATTCGTCTCTGATATCAGAGTTGTGTACCCTTGAAAAGTGAAATCAATAATAAATACACAAACTGATCTACATCAAGTGCCTGTTTCCTTTTTTTCGTATAACGTTTTTCCGTTTCATTTATCTATTTTCCGAAAAATAGTAATCGGAAATATTAATACGTGATTGCAGTACTGCAAAATGTGGTGGAGAACTATCGGAAACAAAATACAAAGTGACCGATATCACGAAAAGCCAGCAGAAAAAAAAAACGAACCGACATTCCTCGACAATAATCAAGGATTAACAATTGAGTAGGTCGTAAGATTATTCTTCAATCGGACGATAAGTGAACGACGTAATAATAAATCTTTGTCACGCGGTATCTTTTTTACTCGCGGTATATATCTTATTAACACATTTCATATTTGTCGTACTTACTATGTTGCTGCTGAGATGCAATGATGCTGGTTCTTCCACTGTTGCTAGGCAGGAAATGCACAAATTTGCTCCGTTGTTGCTAGGCGATTTTCACTCGCTGCAAACTTCACAACTTTTCACCACTGCAACAGTTTATATTTTGAAAATCTCACCCACATTACACAACTACAAACGACAACCTGTGGCTTCGGCGTCTCGAACACAACTGCTCGTCGCGTCGCGTGGATCACGAGACGTTTCGCAAATCAGGTAGAAGTTTGTAGCGTTACTGTAACGATGTATTGTCGAGAAAAACCTCGCTATTTTGCTAGCTTAGAGTTACCTGAAATTCAGTAAAACGTAAGTACTCACATTTTGTAAATTCAACTCCTTCAGTCGTTTTCCGAAGCTGCAGAATAACAAGTTTTGTTTCAACGTTTCTTCTACGTTAACGTGACTAAGTTCAGCCTCATTCTCGTACCGTTTAAACACCGGAACGCCTTCAGTTTGTTCTGTGTCGTAAGCAACGACAGAATAATAGAAAATAATGATCAATCGTGTCGATCCGCTTCATAAATACAGATGTTTTAATCCACTGCGTAATATTTCTTCTCCATTACGACAACAGATTTGCTATCCGAGTGAACTTGTCAACACTCGTCGTGTGTTCCGGAACGTTCTGTCACCGCTGTGAATATATCTGCAAGGTAAATAACGCTCGTGAAAAAAAAAGAACATCAATGTGAGGAAGAAACGTTTTCCAAACAATAATTGATCGAACGAAAAGTGTTTTATCGCCGGTAAAAACGCCTCTAATAATGATTTTTCCCTGTGTTCTGACTCCGTGCGGTGTAGAGTTGATCGGACGAAATAAGCCGGCTGCATTAAATATGCGTAAACATTAATATCTCACAAATTGAGAGAAAAATCAATAAACACAGACGAGTCTGAATTCGAATGCGTTATCACGTGATACATTTCGAAAGGACGAAGCTTCAAAGAGAAAAAAAGCTGTCTCTAAAAATCATCATCATCCGTACTCTACGCATCATCGGTGATTCAAATCGTAAACAGATCACACGGCTGGCATCAAGCGTGGAATCGACGATTCGTTAGTTCTTCAGAGCGGTTGGAGTACGCCAAGGTAAATATTCACGACTGACGATGTCCTAATTAATCGAATTTATTGTTGCATCGCTGTGCATTCCGATCGCATCGAATCGAATCCCTTATTACTCCTCCTACTCCACATGTGACGAATATTTTACTCTCGTTGTCGTGATGTAACCAATTCCCTATTTCCCCCTCTTACTCGAGCCACAGCTGCTCAAAGCGCTGTTTGGTCTGGATCAGAGTATCAGACCCTTACAACTAACCGAGCGGTGTGAATATCTTTGATTAAATCAGCGAAAGCCGTGGACGTGTTTATCAAAAATGGCTCGAGTTCTGGTCGGCGTTAAGCGAGTGATCGATTACGCGGTCAAGGTAAGTGGAAATAACTCTCCTCAGCCACTAATTAACTGCCTGTAAATACCTGGCAAAACTGCAACACGTAGTTGTCAAATGAATAATGTACCTTAATTCCACATTACTATGGGATCAAAGTCCATCTGGCTAATCGAACTCTGCCTTGTATTTGCAATACTTATCGCAGATGTTTGCTTTTTTTTTCTAATTTATTGAACTGTAAAACCAATCGACCAGCGCTTCGTCCCTTGTATGATTTAACTCGCAACCTTCGGACTGATCCCCGCAGATTCGCGTGAAGCCGGACAAATCTGGCGTCGTAACCGATGGCGTCAAGCACGCGATGAACCCCTTCGATGAGATTGCGATAGAGGAGGCTGTGAGAATGAAAGAGAAGAAGCTTGCCTCGGAGATCATAGCGGTTTCCTGTGGCCCTCCACAAGCTCAAGAAACTATAAGAACCGCCTTGGCGATGGGTGCAGATCGGGGAATACACGTTGAGGTCGCTGGTGCGGAGTACGATACCCTGCAGCCCATTCACGTCTCTAAAATACTTGCCAAACTCGCTCAGGACGAGAAGGCAGACATCGTGATCGTGGGCAAGCAGGCTATCGACGACGACGCCAATCAGACTGCTCAGATGACTGCAGCCGTTCTCGACTGGCCAGCAGGAACATTTTGCAGCAAAGTATTTGCCAGTTTTACCCTGTTAATTTGTTCCATACACCGCCAGGCAATTATTCTCAAAGTCGCAAGATGTTATGTAACCGGTGAATTGCACAACGCAGACAGAGAAGATAACGTTTTACTTGTGTCGTAAATCATTTTCAATCCTTTTGTCAGATTGAATTTTCTTCTTTTCTTAGGTTGAACACGGATCTGGCGAGTTAACGATAACACGCGAAGTAGACGGTGGTCTGGAGGTGATCAAAGTCAAAACACCAGCGGTTTTGAGCGCTGATTTGCGTCTCAACGAGCCGCGTTATGCTACTTTACCAAATATAATGAAGGCAAAGAAGAAACCGATAAAGAAAGTCAGCCCCAAGGATCTTGGCGTTGACACCGCGCCAAGAATTGATATTATTTCTGTCGAAGATCCACCTGTTAGACAGGCAGGATCGATTCTACCTGACGTAGACGCTTTGGTCGCCAAGCTGAAGGAGGGTGGACACATTTAACCCAATTTTGGCATAAAGAAAATGGACAAAGAAAAATATGAAACAGCTAGAGATTGTTGTTTACAAGAATTATATAAAATACAAACTGCCAGTTCTTAGTGAAAAAAATCGCAACTACCGAATAGAGGAGTTTCTACGTTTTTTTATGAAGGATAATATTTTTACTTCAAAGAGGGGAATTAACATGAAACTAAAATAAAAATAAAAAAATAAAAAATATTTCAATATTACTAATTGTACAGACTGAAGATTAATAAATTTATACAATGTTGAATCGTTGGTTAATATCGGTGTGTTGGAAGTTAGACATGTGGGTTTCCCCCGACGTCTTGATTTTCATGTTTGTTTTTTTTGCATGTTTGTATATTTTAGATAAAATATTTTCATACAGAAATTATAATGTACTATGTATCATTCTCTTTGGTCAACTTAGCAGTAAATATATAGAATTGAATTATCACACCTAGTACATTAAAATTTAGTAATTATTATGGGGTGTCTAAGGTAAGGTAAAAGTTAGTAGTCCCTAATCTTACGATCAAAAGACGCATAGATTCTGATTCGAAATTGTTTTTTATCTCCATCATGATTGATGGTGAAACCTTTTCATGGATAATTCATTAAGTTTGACAACAACGGTAAACTGTTGTCAACAAACGAGAAATGAATTTCAGATGTCGCGTATGAATTGATTTAAGACACTGAGAAATTCAGGAATGTCACGAATATTAAAATTTAGATCGCTTACACCAGATTCATAATAACTTTCAATAACAACCAACAACAATTAACCCAGTAAATATAAGCCCGCAATACCCGTAATAACAACAAATATGTATACATACATTTACACTTATATAATAGTAAAATTCACGAAGAAACATATCTCCGACTGTAGCTAGTACAGTAACGATTAATAAATACATAAGTTCTAAATAACTAATACTTTTTTCAATAAGATTTAACGAGTTGTTCAAGAAAACTATTCAGGAATTGGAAGGGAAGGAGGGACGAAAATACAATTTCACAATACAAGTAATCGTAGTTCTAATGCAAACTGCAACGGTGTATAATTTCTTGCAAGTAACGATCAGATCTAACCGATTCATCGTATCGTAGCAGTCTTTGCGATATTCTCTAGTATTAGATCAATACGTGAGGAGTGTGAACATTATCAAGTTAAAAAGGTTTTCCTTCATCCGTCGCGAAAAGGAATAATAAATAATTCATATTTACGTTAATATTTTCCAGTCGAATCTACTATTGCTGGTGTGCGTTAGCGGAGGGAACGGAGGTGGATGCAATTGCCATCCGTCCGGCCCTTGTTGAGCTGTTAGACAGGCGAGATAAGGAACACGTTGAACGAGTCTGGTCACTTCAGCGGCAGGCGGTACTCTACCGCCGGTGAGCTGCCTGGTGCAAGCGGCAAGAGAAGCGGCGTGAGCAACGATCAGGACATTGCCCTTGGTTTGTTCAATTATTTTTTCAATCAGTTTAAAGCTCCTCTCGTAATACTGTGCTGCGTTTTCGCGCTGCGGAAGACTCTCCGTCTTCACAACGGCCTCGTAATTTACATCTATGTCAAAACCTGCCTTAATGAGCGCCTCGGGCGTCATCCAGACCGGCAGACCGTTTGGGTACCAAGCTAGCCACTCTATCAGACCCGGCTCGACTTTAATTCGCACGTCCGAACCATGCCCTTGAAGAATCTGCGACAGCGTTTGAACGCAGCGCAGCGAGGGCGAGGCGAAAGCAACGTCGATCGTCACGTTCGACGATCTCATCGCCTGCCCTACCAAATTCGCCTGAATTTCCCCCAGCGTCGTGAGCGGACAGTCGTTGTGAAACTCCTGAATATTTCGCGCTGGTATGTCCTTCGGCATGTTCAAATCACGTCGAACGTAACAACCGTCCGCCTCGAAGCAGTACGGTATCCACGCTCCGAACGTAAAATCTACGCGCTCGCCGTGGCGGCAGATGAATATCTGTCTCGACGTCATTTGCGGCGCCTCGGAAGCTGCCATCTGAAATTATAATTCCCAAAATTATTGCCTATAGAAGATTCGTAAAAGACGTATATAAATGAAATCGGTAAAATCTGTTCGACTCACCGGCTCGTGATCGGTCGGTACTCCGTCAGGCATGTCCAACGATTCATTAGACGATAATACCGGCGGTTTTCTCGTCCTGGGTATTTCTTCCTCTATACTTTCAACCCTGTTCTCAATTATCTGAACCGTCGAGTGAAGCGTCCACGCGTCAGATTCGGCGGTGCGTTTGGTGTGATTAAGAGGCAGGTAACCGGTGATACCTGTGAGCCACGAAGTTCCCTCGACCCATCCGTCAATAGATTCGCTGCAGGCTCTCTCCGAGAGGTATATATAGTCTCCAGGCCTGAGCTCGAGCTCGTCATGTTCTCTAGGTACGTGAGCATGGGTGACTTTGTGAACATGAGCGTCGCCCACCCGCGAATCCCTCGAATAGAGCCTCAATTCCCAATTCGCCTGGGTCGCAGAGCCCAGCCGTTCTGCCATATTTCTCAGCGGCTGAAAAAGGCTCTCGGAAAATTGGTAGGCTAGTGTTATATGTAGGGACTTTTTCGGTGGTTCGGCGGATATCGAGAGGCTCGATAATTTGTTTACAAACTTGACTGCGATTGTTTTCAACCAGCTAGCGTACTCCTCCTCTATAAAGAGACCCATGAAATTAGGAGATATGTAAGTTTCTAGACCAATTTGGTCTGGACTGTCCTTCAGGCTAACTACGTCCTCCAAAAGTCTTGCAAGCTTCCCCGCCGCCTCGTCTGGCGCCTGGAATTTGAAATTCCGATTAGTGAGGTATGTTGATAGCCTGAAATTCGTGATAAAATACTCTTGACGATGAGCGTAAGTATTATTTAAAGATACAGATTGGGAAGTGAAATGAATTCGAATGGATGCTGGGAAGATGAATATGAGAGGAGATGCAAAGTATGCAAAAGTGAGACAGAGACTTTGAAGCGTGCGCTTTTGGCATGTCGAACAAGAATAGATGGCATGAATATGAAAAATCTACCGGATGAGGATAAGAGCAGAGCGATATGGATGAAACAAATGACCAAGCAAAGGAAAACATTAGATCAGGAAATGGGAGGATGAGAAAGAGATCCAGTGGTGAAAAGAGAGATGAGATTAGTGATGTGAAGCAGACTGTGATTAGACTGAAAGTGGATGTAGAAAGATGAGAGTCGGTATGTTTGTTACAAATGGTAAAAATGGTGATTTGTTTGTGTTTGGATAATCGAATGGCTTTAAATGATTATTAAATGGAAAGCACAAATATATATGTCAGGAGAGAGTGAAAAGAGATTGTAAAGATGAAAACTTGGAGTACAATAAAATTGACAATATGAAAACAGCTCGGGGCAAGATTCTTGGCCATTGAATACCTTAGAAACAAAGTGTACTTAAACCTCGGTGAAATATCGTACTTTGAAAAATGAGACAAGAGTGATGTGCGGCATGCAATTGTGGGCCCCATTCCATCCGAGCTCTCTGCTCTCCGTCCAGAAGGTGAGAAGCTTTTCGGCAAGTGGTCCAGTGGGACAGGCATACAATACATACTCCCTGGGTTCATCGCGGTCTAGCGTTGGATCGCGGACGTGAGCGAGAAGCCAGTCGGAGGCAAGTTGCAGGCCCCGATATCCGGTCGCAGCTAGTGCCTTCTCTCTGAAAAATGATTACGGCATGAAAATAAGGATGAGGAAGGATGTGAATAATTGTATCAAAGTATCAGAGTCGAACATGTTAAGTGCGAAGTAAAAATCTTAGGGTGAAAAGGAGGCGAAAACCAGGAAGATAAAAACCACGTGGGTAAATTCGGGATGCAAAACGGCGGGTTTTCAAGGTCGAAATTTGACAGCTGTTTGTTTACGACTCGGGATCGAGACGCGTCGGGATCTCGACGTCGGGTTGAAACTCGAAGCGAGAATTTATCTCGGGGTTTCATACTCACGCTCTGTGCCTCGGAAAACCGAGCTGCAGTAAAATCTCGAGCGGCGTCAAGTCCTCCTTTGATATTTTCGTCGGCGTTGGATTTTTACGCGGCGGCAGTGTCGCCATGATGATCCAGGATCTAAAACCGCGTTCGACTCGACGACTCGCTCCAAGATTATTCAATCAACGGCGCCGTTGTCACGTAACACCCGTAATTCCCTCATTCTTATCGCCTCTATTTACATTTCGCATTTTTGCATCCTCCTTGCCTGTAGTCTTTTATAGACTACGGCGTACGAGTTTGTACGACGATCGCGCACATCGTCAGAGATGAGATCAGTGCCCGGCTGAGTAACACCCTCTCAAGCTTTTGGAAGTAAGTTTCGACGCGACTAGACTGTAAATGCATGGCGATGACGGTGATCAATGATCTATATTTACTCTACTTACCGACAGTAGATAACACCAATGATGCACGATACGAAGATCGTGCGCACGTTATAGCCATCATTAACGGAATGCATTCTAAAAGAGGTTTTTCTTATGGAACAATAATACGAAAAAATGCATTCCTCGCGACGAAGATAACGAATTTCTGGATATTTTTATTTGGCATTGCATGAAGTAAATATTCTCGATCAGTGAAAATTGATTGCGTCATAATCTCTAATAACATTGTTTTTATTTTGTTTCTACCAGACAGTTTCACTTCGCTACGGCATGGATATTCTGCATTACCAATTGCGAGTCCGTAAGTCATGAGGGTCATGACCCAGTAACGTCTGGAATCAGTTCTCAAAACTCTACTTGACGTCAGAGGGGTCTTCGATTCAAAAAAGCCCCGCGAGGAAGCGCGACGGTCTTGTCTTCCGACAAAGTGACAAGTTCAGTTCGTACGTGAGTGTCAATATGGCGGGTGTACTTTTTGAGGATATATTCAACGTGAAGGACATCGATCCAGAGGGCAAGAAGTTCGACAGAGGTGAGTTTTTACGTTAAACAAATCGTCGTTCAAGTTCTGCACCCATTTTTTTCCGTACAAATCGCTCCCGTTGCTACGATAATCTCCATTGAAACGGACGCAGGGTTACCGGCTCTGCACACATGGCTGACAGAACGGCTCTGCAAGCCGGAAACGCATCTGCTGCATCGTTCTGAAACTCTGCACAGCTCGATGACGCAAATTCGACAAAATATTACTGTTTACGAATCTCTTTTATCAATCTCTTTTATCAATCTCGAATGACATCCCGAGCACCGTCCTCGAAACTGTCAGTTCCGATTCGGTGTTCCGGTTGCGGCACAGCGCAAATGAATCAGTCGATCTCGAAACGGTGGCAGCGGGAAATACGAACATGTGGTTTTCACGCAGCGGCTACGCCCGCGAAAATCGATGATTCGTTCGTGTCCGGAATCCGGATTTTCTATTGGCTTTTTTTTTCATCGTTTTGAATTATAAAAATCCATGAGACGTTGGTTAGGCAATGAATTGATAAATCATTGCATCGTCGTTATCGCTTAGCGAACATTTTTCTGCGTACATATTAGGCTGATCCTTGTTCAGGGTGTTCACCAATTTATCCCCCCCCCTTCCAATCAACGTCAAACAATTCAAAAACGATTGTCTAATTTTTTTCAGATTTTTACCTCAGCTCTAAGATAGTCCGCATTGTGATCCAAGTTTCTTATAAAAATAACATCGGAAAAACTGTATTTATTAGTATATATTTTATTGCAAAAGCAATAATGTTGTAAAGAAAATCTGTAAATGTAAGGTCTTAGTGGATAGTAGTGATACTATCTGGAAAAAAAATTTACATCATCGTACCATGAAATCTAGACGAATTGCACGCTCTCGAAATCTGACTTTATTTTTTATTTAGAGGAAGTGCAATTCGTCTAGATTCCCTTGTACGATGATGTTAATTTTTTATCCAGATAGTATCACTAATGCCCACTAAAACCTTACAGTTACAGATCATTTTTTTAACATTATTACTTTTACAATAAAATACATACTGAGAAATCAAGTTTCTCGCACATTACTTTCATAAGAATTTTTAGAGTTGACGTAAAAATGTGAAAAAATGAGGTAATTATTTTTGAATTATTTGAAGTTGATTTGGGAGTTGGAGCGGCAAAAGTTCAACACACTAAATAAGGACCACCTTGGTGGACATGTATTTGTTTTTTGTTTTTGTTTATATCAAGAAAACGTGTAATCCAAATACAACCATTTAGCATGAAGTTCCGATGTTCATGACTAACCGAAAAGTGAATGTCTGTCTCTCGCTAAGATTTTGAATGTCGATAAAGATGTATCGAAAAAATTGTTGATATACATACGTCTTTGAAATCACGATCGTACGATATGATAATAAAAAACAGAATGAATAAATAAATAAAAATGAAAAACTGATGGCGTTAATTTTTCTTAAAATGGAATGGTACGAGGATAAATGAAAATATCAGCTGAGGATTGTAACAACAGCATAAATTTATCCTGAAAAAACGGCTTAGCGTGAATTCTGCAGTGTAAATAGACGTATAAGTGTACGTAAAATACACCTACATAGTATAGGTATAACGGCTAGAAAGAGGGATGAGGATACGGGGATCTAGGGGAAAAAATGACGAGAAAAGAAAAAGGTTGGGGTGGGAGAGGAAGGAGGACGACGGAACAACGGTGAAGGTTATCCGGCACGTATATCCACGGCGCAACGCTGCATTTGCCTCCTCATACCGGGTGAGGATGAAAATGCAGACTCAAAGATTAACGTTAATAGAAAAAAAATTAAATAAAAAAAAAACTCGATGCTCGAATAATCCTAACTGAAGAGGAAATTTCGGAATTTTTTTTAGCGGAAAAATCGATCCAACTACGATCCTCGATTTCAATTTTATACCGTCGCGATTGCGAGATAATTATACTAAAAATAATCGAACACGACTCGATTCATTCGGTAAAAATTAATCGGTTAATCGATTATTTCGTGTTTTTATTTTTTGGAAACTGTGCTTGTGAAACCAAAATTTTCTTAAATTGTTTTTAACAATCTACAGTTTCATTAAAAAAATTCTTCAATATCAGTTGAAAGTATTCATTTATCAACATATTTCGTCATTCGTGGGGAGTAGAAAACCAAAAACCGATTTTGAAGAAAAATAATCGAAAGTCGATTATGGAAATTTCCAAATTACTTACACGGGGCTATCCAAAAATCCCATCGAACTTTGGAACGTTATTAACTCTGCGCAAAATTACGTTACGCAGAGTTACGTTTTGAACGAAAATTGTGCGGCAAAATTTAACGATTCAAAAATCGACGCAAACCTTAGTTTTATAAAAAAAAAAACTCCGATACCCCAAAGTTTTTTCAATCATTATTCATTTTACTCGCACGCTGACTTTAAAATAATACGTTAACGTCGGCTCTGGGGTCAACCGGACCCCGCTAAGTCCGAGCAAATCCACGTCGCGGAGTACAGGCGTTACACACGTACACTAACCTGGAACAATGGATGTACGTATAACAATACCAAGAATGAGAAAAGAGCGCACGCCTCTCTGTACAACTACGCGCATACGTGCCTATGTACGTACATACATACCTACATAGGTAAAAGACGTCTCGGGAAATGGGTGAGGGGTGGTGGAGGTGGTGGTGGTGGTGGTGGTGGTGGGGGTGTAGAGATTACCCCTCGACGCTGCGACCAGCCGGTCGATGCAGCAGCAGCATCAACAGCATCATCATCATCAGCAGCAGCAGCAGACGCAGTCGCAGCATCGGCTGCGACTGCGTCACGGTCAAGGTCAGGGCTCCGCCTCAAGGTCGCGGGAGATGTCATCTCTGGGGGGCGTCCGCCGGGGCAGCTCGACGCTGAGCGCCGGGATGCCGCTGCATGCGCCGCGAGCTTTCCGCGAGGAGCTTGCAACCCTGGATGTAAAGTCGCGGAAATTTCGCTGCTACGCGATCGGGATGATAACCATGGAAATGTGTGGGATACTCTTTCGCAAGGGTGTGTTTTTGACGATATTCTTTAATTCGCGTGCGATTTTGTCAAATATATCACGAGTAACGAAAAAATATGCCGCTCACCACCCTCGAGTACGTTATAAAATTATCTCGGTGATTTTAGAAAACTGTACGTGTTTAATTTTCAATCGTCGACGTACGTGTACAAACTGAGAACAGATATTGTAGGGTACAATTTGTCAATTGGAAAATTATTCACGTATCGGAAATACAACCGAGATTTGACAATTTTTAGTCAAAAATAAACAGGCACTGACTTCTCAGTGAAAATTTTAGATTTTTATTGTTGTATAAGATCTGCAACCCTTGATTTTTACATTTACCTGAATTTTCACATTTATTTCGCTTGCTTTTGAATAAAGAATTTAAGATGGTGAATAAAAATTCGTTGGAAAACGCTATGCGATGTAAAAACAATCGCCATGTATAAATAATTCTTGAATAATATGTATGAAAGAGAGAAAAATTATAATTGCAATGTTGAAATATTGTTGTATTCTTGTCGTTAAACATCGGATTTCTTCGATAGGACGGTTTTCAATACAATTATTCGTTTCTTAATATTTCTTTTAATCGCATTGATTTTATGAAACTGAAGTTAGTTAACGTTACAAACGTAGCGTAGCGAAACAGCCGAGAGGAAATAATTACTATTTTATAATTTTGTTAATGACTTTGAATTTGCCAGGTTATCAAAATAATATCAATTTGTTTTGTCTTATTACTGATATTCCTGAAATTTCAAAAATACGATTTTACCGAAACCCCAATCATTACAATAACGTTGCTAACTTCAGTCTCGATTAATTTTTGGCTGGCGAAAAAAAAGCTCGCAGTCGCGTCGTTTAAAGTCGTTCTGAAAAACTTCGGACAATTTTACCTGATATTAATGAATTACTTTCGCTCTCTTTTTTTTTTTTTATACTCTTAATAGATTTATGAAAAAGGGAAACGGGGAAAATGAGGGCTGGCGAGGGTAGAAATAAAAAACGCAGAAAATTGAAATCCGAACTTCAAAAGAGCTCGTTGACTCTGTAATCAGTATCTTATCCTTCGTTTTCTACGAGGTTCTCTCACAGGATTTATATAAATTTATCAAATTTTCCGTATTCGTTAATCACGATAATGATGTTTTCTCTAAAGAGAGAAAAAAAATGCAAGAATAATAATTCTTATTCGAAATTGCGTTGAAGTGGTAAAATAAATTTATGTTAGTTGAGTCTCTTTCTCTCTCTCTCTATTTATCGGTATCTCTGCGATGTGACTCATTTTATCTAGAATCTTATTCAGAATACTGTATTCCCCACAATACCACTACACCATTCTGTATTCATCGAATCGTAGTAAATATCGTTGAATGTTCAATTGTTCACGATTTCGCTCAACGAATAATGTAGTAGCACTGACCAGACTATTTCGAATTAAAAAAAAATAAAGGAAAAAAGAATATTTCTTTTCTAAAAATATCAATTTCAGTAAATGTGTAAAGAATAGCTTTACTCAAAAAAATAAATAAATAAATAAATAAATAAGTAAAAATAAGCCATCGTTAAGCAACATCGAACAAACGTACTTACTGTGTTTTTTAAAATTATTTTTACTCCTTTAAAGTGATTCGAAATCAATAATCTATTCGTCGATAAGCTCTTGGAAATAATTTTTTCTATTCGTATTTCTATTTATTCGTAATCAGGTACATTTACGATATAGCAGTTGTTACGTATCGTTGATACAAGATACTAAAATACACACATGCTAAGAAATTACAATGTACATTCAGTACACCTCGCTGTAGTAGGATAAGATAAACTGTGCGAGAAATTGATTCAAGGAAAGAAAGTGAAAATGCTATATAAAAAGAGAAACGAGCAAAAAAGAAAATAAAAAAATTACAATGTACAAAATGAAAAATCAGAATTTTTTTTTTTATTCAAAAGTTTGTTTATTTTCAATCTCTATTGGTAAATGATTGAAATTTTCTTTACGCATATTTTGTGTCTCAAATTTATTATTTTTTTTTATCTTTTGGTTGTAAAATCGCATTGTTATACATAGTTTTTCGAATATATTCTAAAAATACGCAAATATCGGATGATTGGTTCGTGTATATATATATATATATATATATATATAAATGAAACGAACGAATATGGTATCGATTTTGAACCAACAAAACCAACGAACCAACCTCCTCATTATAATCTCGTCCGCGTATCTAGCTTGCTTCCACATAGCGGATATTTAAAAGGATACCGGAGAACAAGGTTGGCCACCAAACGAAATCGCACACATTTACACGTGCGAATGCAGACGTAGGCTCGTAGTCAGGTACGCTGGTCGATAGTGAGGGACTCACATCGGACTTTACCGCATAGCCTGCCGTATGGTCTGCGTGTGTTTACGCGACTTTACACGCGGATTTCTTGCTGGTAGATAAAAGCCTTGAGACGGCGTAGCGAGATATTCGCATTACGACGCAGCGTGTACGTATATGCAAGAAATTATACACACGCATTTGCGTTGCGTTCACATTTGTAACATATCGCGGTGTGCACGTATACCTCTGCCTAACTATGGGGCATTCCGCGTCAGATCGAACCGACGAAAAGTCAGACACTCTCGGAATTAGTTGAGGAAAAATAATTGTGAAAAGTTTTCTTTACTTGTCGAGAAAAATTGTGGAATGATTTTCTACTTGGATTCTTATCCGACGCGACGTTTAGAGGTTAGCATTCGAATGTCCGAAATTCAATTTTTAGGTATAACTCGAAAACTATAGATAGTGTTAAAAAAACAAAAAAAAGAAACAAAGCTGCTTGCAAAATAAATTGTAATTTTTAGTAACACTCGACGCCAAAATATGCAAAAGTTTATCGAGGCCGTTGAAATTTCTTGAAAGCTGCAAAAAAAAAAAATATAATTTTTCTCAGAATTTTCAAAAACGGTTCAAGTTTTTTTTTTTTTTTTTTATCGATAAAAATTTCAGACCACATTTCTCTCTTGGTGTTGAAAAAAACTTGTGTAAATTTCATCATGAGACGGGATTCGATTTCGAAGCTATGCATTTTTTTTTTTTCTCGGAACATTTTCACAAAGTTTAAACTAATTGTGAGAGGGTTGGATCGATCTGACGTGGAATGCACCCTATACATATAGCATAATGCAGATGCGGGGTTCACAATATCGTCTATCTGCATGTCTCTATCCTTTTCTGTCTCTCTCGCTAGTCGATGAAATGTCACGTCGATTTCAAGCTTGAATTGCCGTTACAATTGTGATTCGTCGAGAATAAGGAAAAGAACAGAAGGAAAGAAGAAGAAAAACAAAAGAAACAATAATTTTCTTGATGTCGATGAGGAATGTTTAGGAAATATCGTTACTTTGCAAACATTCTTATCTTCAAATTTACGTGTATAAAATTTATCAAACATTAACAAACAAATCATACGATCGAGTCTTTTGTAAAGAAAAAAAACTTCTCGAAAGTCATTCTAAAATCGTAGAATAATTAGAATTTTTTTTTTCCGCCCATGTTTCCTTACTTTTAACGTCACTGACTATTCAGCCTCTTAAAATTTTCTCACTCGTACTGTTCAAAGTTGAAAGGTAAAATTCGAGTCGCTTGACAGATTATCGAAATTCGTCTTAACGATAAGACAAGAAAAAAAAAAGATATCGTTTCAATCCTAAGCTCGATTACCGCAAATAATTTCCTGCACTGTTTTACATTATTTGTCGCGTGATAGTTTTTACCAAGCGTGAACATCGGTGGTTTTAAAGATCGTTTTTAAAGAAAGTTAACGGCATTGTTGTAAGCTCGGAATCGTAATACGCGTTATTACATAGAGTCAGTCCGGTGTCTTCCAAAGTTAAAGTGTATAATATCATACGTACGTTAGAGACAACCAGCGGCCAGGAGTATGGAGTACGGAGAGCGAGATAAAGAGAGAGGAAAATGAAAAAAAATAAATAAAAAAAAAAGTGAGAGAGAGATAGTGAGAAGGGGGGGATGAAGGGGAGGGGGAAATATATCGAGAGTGAGTCGCGGCCTCCGCCTCGGTAGTCGTCGTCGATTCGCGTAAAACTCTTTCTGCATGTGTGACCACCTCTCTAGTTTCGCGTTGGTTTCGGCCCGGTTACAACGTGTGTATGTTAAACCCTCTGTTAGCAAAGCGACTAGATCTACGAAACTTTTACCGCACGTCTCGCGTATTGTAATATTTTTCAACAAAGACAAAAACGAAAAATAAAAATCAAATAGTAACGGTAGTTGACGAGATGAAACAATGATAAAGTTGGGAAAAAAAAAAAAAAAAAAGAAAAACAACAACAACGAACAATATTCTGCGACTACGAGCGCGAGAATGACGGACGTCGGAAAGATAGAAAGAGAGAGGGACACCCCTTTCGAGGGCTCGATTCTCTCTCTCTCTCTCTCGCTCTCTTTTACTCTCTCTTTCGCATACCTCGAGTGCGATTCACTCTTTAATCCGATGCATAACAAATTTTCTTCGTCTCCTCCATTTTTTTTTTTTTCTTTTTTTTTTTCCCCTTCAATTTTAAACAAGTGTCCGTGTCTGGTTCTCTGCGGTTTATTTAATTATCATTGTTATTTTTATCTGTGATGTTTAAATGAATTAATTTTGAACGACACGTATGTAGTTACGAATATTTTACGTTCGTACGAGATTTCTCGTTAGTTTCGTTCTTGTAATCCTCTCCTTCCGACGTGTATTCTCACGATACTTGAATACATACGTATGTGTGCGTGTGTTTATTTAAAAAAAAAAAAAAAATGATTTCATCGCAAGTAGGCAACCCAATTTCAAGTTCCAATTTTCTGGCCACCAAATTTCTGACGACGCGAGCGCGGATGAAACGATAATCGCCTCGGTGTACGAAAATTTAGAACCAGTTTTTTGTTTTTTTTTTCCCATTATTTTATTTGCAACACAACGACGTCTCCTGGTCCACCACGTGTGCAAACTAGTCGTCCAACTATCGTAGGCACCTTGCGGTGTGCGGCATAGGTAGATAAATAGATAAACAGCAACTATCCGGCAACCTGCATACATAGTTTTAACTTTAGCGTGGAGCGCTCGGTGTTGCTAGGCGCCCGTCGTCGTTCCGCGAGTTTCCACTGTCAGTGCCAAGGCAACAAGGCGACGAAGACTTCTACTCGGCCGATTTGATACTTGAGGCAAGGCTTATACTCGGAGCCAGATGTGCCTTTCGATTATATGTGTATATTGTTGCGTAATGCCCGAATTATTTTTTCTTTTTAATTGTTGTTGTTCTTTTTTTTTTTTCTTCCCCTCTTTTGGTTCGGAATAATTTGAAAGACCAATTCGAGACGTCTTTGTGACGAATTGACTAACGACAAGTGGTGTTCTGCGGTAACGCGTTTTATCCTTGGGAACAAAGTTGCGATAGATGCATTACAAACCGTTTTTTTTTTAAATTGGTTTTCAAGACGTCTTCTATACGTCTTAGTGACGAATTGACAACGAGGAATTACGTAGTAACGTTTTATCTTTAGCAACAAAGTTTCGTTGGATGCGTTGTATACGACTTTTTTTAAAAATCTTTTTCAGACGCCTTCCAGACGTCTTTTCACCGTAAATTCCACAATATTGCATTCCGAAGATGTTCTCTGAAACCGATTTTCCAAAATCTGCGGGCAGTTTTGCAACAAAAAATTGTTAAATATAATCCGTATTGCAAAAAGACGTGTTTGAAACAAATAAAAAAAAAAGAAATCCTAAATACGACTTGCACCCATCCGATTGTCAATAATCTGGGTAATTCTGGTGAAATTTCAAACACGTCCGAAAAAATTCGCCTCTCTCACGTTTCTGACGGTGATAAATTTAGCATTTCCGCAAAGGTTCGATCTTTCTTTACATCTTATTTTTTTATTTTTTTTTTTTTCGTCATTTTCTTTCCTGTACACGTGCCTTGTCAAATTAACAACGGTATGAAATTCGAACTTTCAAGGACCGAAAAGTGTCGCACATAAATTGTCAAACTTTTATTAGGGTGTATTTTTTTTTACTTCCTCTAACGTGCGTGAATTACCTACACATATTATACATATATTTATGGAGGATATGGTTAAAAAATTTGATCAATCAATTTATGACTATTTATTTTCTGTCCTATTTAATTATTGTACGTACAACGTACATACGTACTTATATCACATATTTACATGTATAAATACCGCACGCTGTCCATGTATATATATATATATATATATATATATATATATATATATATATCGAAACAATCGCGACGTTGTGTTTTTAATATCCATATTTTCTTGGTCAACTATACAATATATTATACAAACACTTAAAATCCACACTAAGTTTACACGGAGCAGTTAGTTTATAATATAATGTTCGGTGGTGATCTTTCGTCTCCCTCTCTCTCTCTCTCTCTTTCTCTCTGCACCTCTTCTTTTAGCTCTACGTCGTTATATACACGTGGGCACGAACACGGCACACGCGTTTCGGTAGAATATTAAAAAAAAAAGGAAGAAAGAAAGAAAGAAAAACGCACACGGATAAACCGCTTCGTCGTCGTCGTCGTCGTCGTCGTTAAAATGTCGCTAAAAAAGAGGGACGAAGATCGCGAGAAACGGTGACTCGATGGTAGGAGGAAGACGAGGCGGAGGAGGAGGAGGGGGAGGAGTAGGAGGTTTTGGTGACGGTTTTAATGGCGGCGGGGGCAGTGGGGGGGGTGGGGGAGGGAGGAACGGCGAATCGCGATTCGCGGTTCGTAAATTGCGGATCGACCCTGCGGCGTTCCTGGTACACAGGCGTGTGCATGCGCTAGTGTGTATATATACCCAGAGAGAGGGAGTGAGAGAGGGAGAGAGGGAGAGGGAGAGGGAGAGGGAGATTCGTCGATGACGCGTTCTGTGACGAAAACCCGTCGGTGGAGCGAAAATGGTCGGCGGTGTGGGGAGGCGAGAGGGTTTTTTTCTAAACTGCGCAATATCTTACCACCGTCGTTTATTACATGTATATAATATACATACACGAGTTACGCGTTGCCGTTTTGTGGCATAACCGAACCTCGCCTCGCCTCCCACTATAAACACCCACACACACACACACACACGCATAAATATATGTATGTATGTACCTGACAGTATTATCTCTCGCGAACCGCATCGTGCACCAACACTTTACCGTTTTGATCATCGACTATGACGATCACGTTGATGATCAAGATCGTGGTGGTGGTAGGGCGATGAATCGCAACACCGGTGGGGAAGACCCGTTCCCATAGTTCGTAAAAGACTGCGAAGAGAATAGAGTGAGAGAAAGAAAGAGAGAAGATTGTCCAGAGGTACCGACGACGACGGCAGGCATCATCGTGAAACACACCTACTCGGACTGTGAATTATGCGGGAAATCGATATGCTGCAACTTTGTTGATTGTACTTGATTTTTTTTTTTTTTTTATTCGCGGATCGTACTTACGTTGTGACGTTTTATCGACGACGAAAGTCTTTGCCAAACCGGATTTTTTTTTTTTTTATTTATCATCTTTCTTGCTTGTGCGCGAGTTTGCGTAGTTTATTGTTGTACGATTATATTGTGTCATACCTACAGCAGGTATATGTATTTGTTGTATAACGTTAACGTGAGTTTTGAAAAAATACGCAAGGCTATACTTTGTGCGATCGTGTGAATTACGTCGATGACGGTGTTATCCTTGTTGTTGGAAGACTTTTTGACATCCGAAGACGTCTCGAGGATGATACCCGATAAGCCGAGGTATGTTTGACCGACTATTTTTAAAAATTTTTTTTTTCATTTTCTTTTCAATATGCGGAGGAAGGCAAATTTGACTGGATCATTTTTAAGCCAAGATACAGTTGTGCAAAGAAAAAGAAAACTTACGATTTTTAGAGCTTAATTTTTCTTAAATCAAAAATTACGTTCCTGAAATACGATGTTTGAATCGGGTCACGTCTGAGAATAATTTTTTTTTAACTTGACGTTAAACAAATTTTAAACATCTCGAATGTGGGTGTATACGTACCGCAGATTGACGATAAGTTTAATCTGGAAGTAGAGAATAACAGGGCAAGACGACGAAAAGAAGGAAATAACGAACAAATCGAATTCAATTGAAAATGAATCTCGCTTGATCTTACTTAATCTACTCTAGCAATCGGTGTCGAATATACAAAATACGGGGTGGAAAATCTGGAAAACCTCGAAATGTATGGGCCAATTTAACAGGGACCATGGAAAGGGTGAAATTGTCAGGGGATTTTCAATTTGGTGAATGGAAAAAACTGTAAACATCAGTTTTGATATCATGGGAATTAGAAATGATTTTTTGAGGTAACAAGTTTACTTTTTTTTCGTCGATAAAACAAATTGGCTTGAACTGACTTTTTTCTTCAATCCAAATTGAATTCGAACCGAATATAGAGTTAATAATCTGAACGATTTAGGTATTAGTAACTTATTAGAACTGGGAAAACGTCTGGGAAAAAAAAACCGGGTCTTGGATCTTGGGAAACTTGGAAATGTCGCGGACATTTATTTGCCAAAAATCTGTGGTCACCCCGAATTACATATCGCTCACAAATACGGACAAACACTTACGATCAAGTTCATAATAACATGCGGATGAAAAGTTGAATATTAATATATCTTTACGATCCATGTATTTCGATTTTCTTGCGAGCGAGAAAAAGATTTGGGAATACTTGATACTTCGTTTCGTCGATACTTCTTCGGCTTGTTATTCAAACCGTATTATATAAACACAACCTGGTAATATGTGCGCGTAGGATAACCTGACATACCTAACATAATACACCTAAAACCTACGAATTAAACACGTCTCGCGATTAAGATCATAAGTAACATGTCGGATTGAATTACACACCGACGCGGACGTCATCATAATCATCGCCGTGATCGTCAATGCGGCGTCTCTCTTCTGAAATCCGACCCAGCGATTTAACTTCTTTCTTTTTCCAAGCATTCTTTCTTTCTAAATAATACATGATCGCAAAATTTCCCGTTTTTTGACATGTTACGCCGGTTCATCCACACAAATAAAACACAGATTCCTGACGTTTTCTTCGATTCATCGATTATTAATCGTTTCCATTTTCCTTCCACGCAATAGGTTTTCGAATGAATTAGAAAATAATTTTTCATACAACTCGTATCGAGGTTTCATTGAAATATTATAACATGCAACGCGCGTCGCTACGACGATTTTGTGTTGTTGTTGACGTCGCGTATCTTCTCACGAGACATGGGATAATGTAATAAGATAAGATTACGTCTCGTACAGATATATTTACATGTATATTGTTGATATTACGATGACACATTTCACGATATAAAATTATACGTGCAAATTATGTAATATTGTACGCATATTTTTGGGTCTTATGAAAATTGTTTTAAAAATTAGGGTGATAATAGTATTACGTCCAATATTCGAAACAGTTGCTTTTTTTTTATCTTCACTAAGTGAACTTGTGATTTCTCGCAGCTTTGAATTCTTTCATTACAGACTAAAACTTATACACAGCTACGCGTCAAGCGCATGCGTATATCAGCGCGATGGAACCGGATATTATATTATTACACGTTATCCAACATCCAGCAGAAGTGGTAATCCCCCCTAATGAAATTTTCTAGATTATATACACAGAGCGGCATACATAGAAATTAGAGCCAGAGATTAAGGCTTAGATTTAAAATTAGAATTTATAGGATTCATGAAATCGGATGTATTTTTTTTTATTTCTTTCTTTTTTTTTTTATTCGTGTTGTCGAATTTAAAACGCGATTAAAATCCCGTGATCCTCTTAAATCCTTATTTATAGACGGAGGAAGAGAAATACCGGCTCGTTGTTTCCAAGACGTCGTTGCATCATGGAAATTATCAATGTTAACAAAATTCGGGAATTTGTTAATATCTAGGTTGGGTTAGGTCGGGCTTGGACGCCTACCACGTCTCTCAGCTAGGGGCTGGACACATATATACTCCATATATAGAGGCACCATGTACCTTATACCTACCTACTTCTCTGTATATTGGAAACTACGCAGAGCTGGATTCGCACGAGTGACGTGGACTACGATTGCGACTGCGTATTGTACATGTAACGTATCTCGTACTGCATCAGCGTTGTTGCCAGTTGCCTGACGGAAACTGCGTCCCTGAAAACCAACCCCTTATTTACACGCCGGCGTGAAACTAATGCCAAGACGCGACCTTGGAATGAGATCCGTTCATGCCGCGAAGAAACTGCACCCCGAGTTGATTGTAAAATTCAACAATTATTTGGCAAAACAGATTCTGCATATCATATATTGTAAATATAGAAGAGGCGAAGATTATTATCTCCACGAATGTTGGAAAACAACAAATTTCTCACATTCGTCATATTATGGAGCAATTTTCCATCACCGATTGCCGATGTTTTCGAACTAACCGAGTTTTGTTATTGAAATTGAAGGAGGAGAAAAGACACGAACGAAACTGTATAAATCATGATGTCACAGCAACGACACTCTGTTTTTCTGGCATACGTTGTATCATCGAGCTTTTCACACTTTCAGCTTTATCTGAATTTTTGCTCGGGTGTGAAAAATTAAACGTTTAACATTACGGCACAAATCGCAGCGCCACTTGGCGAATCTGACAGAATTTCCCATACGATAGGAAAAGTGCTTTCTCAAACTTCCTTTATTACCATTTCAAGTGATTTTGAACATTTTCAAATTCGTCGTAATATTCTGACAGTGTAGGTACCAGCGAGTTCCAAAGATTTTAGGTTAGACGTGACGTAACGCAGTGTAATTGCGATTGCTGAAAATGTGGGGTACGGTAGAAAATCCGTAACAAACTCAAGGACATTAAAAATGGAATATTTTCAAGTCAGGTAGCCTTTTTGAGGGTAAGGAAAATTCAAGGACATTTCCCGGACCACCGGACACCGTGGAAATTATCGCCAAGAAAGCGTCACCATATGTTTACCTCAATCCTTCCTCATCCAGTACTTGTTCGAACCTTCCATTCGACCAAAGAATAAGAGAGAAAGAGAGAGAGAGAGAGAGAAATGGTCGTGGACGAGACGTAGTCGCGACGTGAAGTTCGAGACGGAAGGATAACACGGAATAATGCAGCACGCGTATAACCCAGTCTGGGGTGGTTGGCGTGAAGGAAGGGTGGCGTAGCTGCTGCACAGGCGGCAGCGCCGGACGGCGCCAACTCTTCTTTTGAAGGTCAAGGTTCCCGCCCCTCGTTTCGCGCACGTCCCGGGGGCGGCGGAGCTTCGCCGTGTCAGTGTCACGAGCGCACACAAACCCCCCCAAGACCATCCGTACACGCCTCGCCGAGGGGCTGTCGGGCTGAGAGTGGCCTCGAGGGGCGGAGGCGGGGGCGGAGGCGGAGGACCAGCTCGGTGCCCATAGTATTTATAGAGCCGGGCGACGATGCGGTCGATAGCGGCGGCGGCGGCCGCTGCGCAGTTCGGAAGACTTGCCGCTCCACCACCACCATCGTCATAGACTGCATCGTCGACACCAAGGTGGTGGTGGGCTTCTGCGCCTGCGTTTTCGCGTATGCACGGTAAGCCGGTCCCCAGAACATCCCGTTCCTGGATGGATCCCGGGGCAAACCCGTGTCGTCAAATCTGCGATGGAACCCCAAAGACCAGAGAATCATCGTAGCAAATTTAACCTTTACCATGTCTCACGTGGATGTGATCTTTGGTACTCGCGTGATAATTTCTCGTTATGTCAACATTTTGGATACAAGAAGGCGCGCGGTTTTTGTACCAAATGAACTATCAAGTTATCTAACTATTGGATCTTCGACTAGACGCCTCAAAGAACATCCATAATTTTTTTCAGAATTTTTGAACTACTTGGAATAGCCCAAGTAAGAGTAAGATGCCAAAGACCCAATGTCACAGGCAACGTGTACTGAACACCATATGACGGGGTAAAGGATGATGTTTCTATTTCACATTACCTGGTGCCGGATGTAGCAGTGCTCGCAGGACAACTTGGTGGTGGTTTTGTTTCTGCAGAGGTGGTTGCAGGACCCGATGCGGTCAGAATATTCATACACGAGAGTAGTGAGTCGGTATACATCGCGTCCGGTGGTCCTGGAAACGTCCTTGAATTTGACTTGTCCTTGAAAAGTACTTGAAACTGCCCTTGAATTTTTCTCGTGTCCTGGAAACGTTCTATTTTTAATGCCCTTGAAAAACCTGAAAATTTTCTTGAATTTGACTTCTCGATCAAAAGTCCTTGAAACTGTCCTTGAGTTTTTCATGTCTCCCGGAATTATTCTATTTTTAATGTCCTTCGATAAGCCGAAAATGTCCTGGAAATATCGTCGGACTTGTTACGGATTTTTTCACTGAACATCATGGACTTATAACGTACGAGAATGACGACAGGGATTTCGGACGAGGAAAATGATCGGTGACCTTGAATAATCCTAGCATCGATTTTACCTGCAGGTTAATTGTCAAATATGGGTAAAGACTGAAAATGGATGAAGATTTCAAAGCGATGCTTTATGAATGTCGAGGTTTTTTCATTAGCGCCCAAGACGTTTACGTTTGTCGATTATCGTAGAGTAAACATACCGCTTTTACAATAATAACACGCGATGGTGCAGCGTGTATTTACAACTTCGCGGAATGATTAATGCTTTATATTGTTCACTAAATAAGAATAAAATTTATGAGTTTTGACTCGAGTTGATCGGCTGGTGTAAATCAACTTCACGTCAATCGAGATTAAGACGTTCGAAAAAGGATCGTACCACATGTTCGCGACGGTCGTAACTTGGTTGTATTATTGTCGATGCATCATGAATATATTCCTTAGCGATTTGTGGTCAGCGAAATCAACAACGCGACTTAACCGCTTATATTGTACATACACGCGTTATACATGTCGGTATGAAAAGGCAACCGCGTGCACGAACGATTCTGTGAAATGTTTCAAGGCGTTTACCCACACGAAGAAGAGAGATGAAGTATTTTTATGTAAAAATATATACATATATATATGTATAATATATATATATTATATATATCGCGAAGCTTAGAATATTGCGTGCATAGCCGCTTGTAGGATATACCCAAGCTCATGTGTATAAATGAATAAACGTGTCCGATGCAGCGGTGATTCACGTCGCGGAAAACGAAGTAAAAATATCATCCTTACGAAAACATCCAGCAACGAGAATTTTCGCATATATGTATAAGAAACGAATAACAAAACTCTACCCCGTACGCTGCCAGATGTGAAATGTAAGAAATGCAATCCATTACTCTGCGTAACTTCTCGCCCAGGCGTAACTTCTCCTCCGAATTGAAGATGATAGTATACTGATATGCTGCAAATGATGGGATAACGATTTTTCGGAATCATTGAACGTACCTTCCAGGAGATTCCGATGCACCGCAAAACGATGCTGATGAAAAAAGGGGGATGTAGGGGGTGTACGGGGTGTACGTCACTTACATTATACTCCTCTCCCACCCCCCCTTTCGGCGGTCGATTCCTCCTCATCTCTCCTCCACCTCCCTCGCTG
Source organism: Neodiprion fabricii (assembly GCF_021155785.1). Lineage (NCBI taxonomy): Eukaryota > Metazoa > Arthropoda > Insecta > Hymenoptera > Diprionidae > Neodiprion > Neodiprion fabricii. The sequence goes on along the minus strand of NC_060245.1, from coordinate 1,969,028 downwards.
CACACCGCGGGTCAGGTGGAAACGGGGTGCGAGGGCACAGGGGTTGACGATGGGGGAGGTGGCGTGGCGCAGGAAAGCAGGGCTCGTCAGGGACAGGGATGAACCCTGCGAACAGTTTCGAAACAGTCTCTCATCGGAGTGGTAGTGCGACGTTCGGAGAGGAGGAGAGTTGGTTATGTCAGTCATGTTACGTTATGTTATGTTACGTACGACGGTAACCGTGCAGGCCGCTAGGTACATACGCTGTGTACATATGTACTAGACTGTAAATAAGGGATGCAACTTGACGCGATTCAGACTGATCTTCTTCCTCGCTAGCGGCTCTCTGGGGCACAAACTTCGATACGGGGTAGGGTTTCCAATTTTTCAGGGACAGGCAGGGAGGCAGGGATATAGATTATAGATGGATGGGGAGAAGATATTCTCTCTCTGTATCACTTCATGCATATCGTTCCAATACATCCTACCAAAATCGAAACGAAACGAAAGACAGAGAAATTACGATGAACATATCAAACCAATGTCACACCGTACGCGTTTCATGTCGAACTCTGGAGCCTTTCTTTTCTTCTTTTGGTTTGTTAGTTACGGTACTTGTTCAACAATATCATGCCAACGAAATGTTTCGAGTCTCGTTGATCTCTACACTCGCGCAGCTTGGCTGGATAGTGAATTTTTTCAGCTAGAAGATGGACCCGAGGATCGATTACGCGCGACTTTTATACCTCGGACTAATTTTTCAGTGCGGACTGCGCCGGTTCTGACCTCGATAATTGACGAAGAATGATTTTTACTTGACGTACGAACGTGACTGTAACGAAATTAAATTGCACCCTCGGGTACTCATGGCATGCGATTTTTGATTATCGCAACTACTCGCTTGTATCGATCTGTCATTTCTGTCCCTGTTGTGTCGCGGTACCAGCTGGCGCAGCTTGATCCCGGATCCGATCCGATACGACATCTGTATCTAGGTGCCCAACTACCTGGATGTCGCAATCGATCGAAACGTTCTTTCTTCTCTGTTCGATTATGCACGTTTCTTTTTTTCTTTGATTCTTTGTTGGATTTGGCTGCCTCGAATTCTTTCGTTTGAATTTGTAAAGTTAGGTTAGGTTAGTTTTGTACACTCGTTTCACAGGCCTCATGACAGCTGTAATCCTCCTCCTTGACTTTAGTGTTTCCAGACCATCATCTGTCCATATCACGATAACAAGGATAAAAATGCGAAGAAAATAATGAAGATCGATTTCAATTCCAACACTTCATTTTTTTCGGGAACAATCTTGTGAACATGAATCGAAGAGTTCGTTCATTCGTCGATTTATTTTTCTGATATTTTGACTTCGTCTGAAAAAAAAAAATCAACGGACCAGTCTGCCCGTTTCTTACCGTTAATTCGGTTTATAATTACGAGATCCGCATTCGGTTTTCAACATCTTTCAACCCGCTTCCAGAGTATTTTCTATCTCGCGGTACGGTTCATTCTTCCTTCCAACGTTTTTCGCCGCTATTGCGTCTTGCCCGGTAGCTGGTGGAAGAGATCGATGAGAGGTGAAAAGAAATGAAGAAAAACGTTGCAGAAGGTTGCCAGTCGGGGGTGAGGAAACGCCGAGGGATGTTTAATTTTTCTCTCGTAACACTATCCCTACTTTTTATCCCTTCCGTTTCCCTATCCAGGATTCTCTCTCTTCTTCTTTATCCTGACGAGACGGCGGCGCTCATAGTTTCAAGTTGGGGTATCACAACCCCGTTTGTTGTCTTCTGGGGTTGGTGGTGGGGGTCGAACCGTTGCGTCACAGCTGTCAAGGGCAGCGCCACCTACAGTACACACCTACACCAAGGTTCTTCATCTTCTTTCATCTTCTTCGTCGTTTTCCAAGCAGTAGAAGATCAATTACGGCACAAGTCGAGTCGGTTTTTCTCGCCCTTCGTTGTTCCGCACTTTTCGGTTCGCGCATCGAGTTATCGACGAGACGGAGATAAGGGATCTAGAAAATTCCACCCTGTTGTAATACCCTTCGATTTACGCTCGCTGTGTAACCTGTTTCATTTCACTACTCGAATTCTCATATCATACAACTATGTCTTTCTCGTTTCAGTTACCAGGCTGCATTGCGAATCCGAGTCCTTCAAGATGGACCTTATACTGGACATCAACAGTTGGCTGTATCCGATGGAATTGGGTGAGTAGGATCTGTGAATGTTGCCGAATGTGCGCTGCGTGTAGTTCGCCTGTAGCATAATTCAATTTTCATTCAATCGAATCCAATAAAGAACCGCTTCTTCTTGATCTCATATAACGACGCTGATATTACGCAACGCGTACTGTAATCCTGTGCAGCCTCGACTCATCAACCCTCTTTTTTCTTCCTCATTCTCTTCTGCTTTTTGTTTTATTGCAAAATACAAACCCAATGTACAATAGAAATTTTCTCATCTGTCGGACGTTAAAGGGTATCATTTCTTCGTCTGCAGTTCAACTTTATCATCATCATCATCGTTCCGACAAAAGGGGTGAAATTGCGTTCCAGCTTAATAAATCGTTTCACTGTTATTTTCTCATTATTTCGTTTTACCGTCGATATTTTTTATCTCACCACCTTCAACAATTGCGCACTTGCATAGATAGGTACAGAGAAATGCCTGTTCAAGTGGTATACATGTAGGTAGAGAGAGAAAGAACTGTCCGCACCAACGAGACTGAAGTTAGTAACGTTGACTTCACGAAACCGTCAATGAAAAAAAAAAAAATCCCTACCCTCTAATTTCTGAATGACGTTCAAGAAGTTGACTTCTCGAAATATACGAGTATGTTTGTTTTTTGTTTTTTCCCCCCTCATCACGGTTTAATAAATTTCGAACAATCCTAAAATTGCGAAGCGTTGATTTTCCCCGAACATGAATCGTTCGCCTTAACGTTACCAACGTCATCCTCGTTCACACCGACAATTTTGCAAAAATCTTACAGCAATCAATGATCTCGGGGAATTCCGATTCCAATTTTAATTGTCAGGCAACCAATTACACCCTCCCTTCGTCATCGTCGTCATCTTCATCTTCATCTTCATCGTCGTATTGACCGTACCCACGTACGTACGTACACAAGTATCACCGATCGTGAGATACCTGAGGCAGCCAGTGTAAACTACAGTGGTGGTGGTGGTGGTGGTACATCAGTAGTAGCAGCCATGGTGGGCTAGGCCGTCCGACGATGGTGAAGCCGAGCGAGGCAGGCTTGGCCGGCAGGCCTGCGTGCTGTATTGACGTGCGGGCTGCGAGGCTTGCGCGGCATGACGCAATCCCTCCTCTCCCACCCCCCCAAGCCTCTCCTCCCGCCCCGATTCTTCCTCTTCCTCCCCCTCCCTTCCTCCCTCCCTCCCTCTCCGTCCCTCCCCGACTTTCCCGCACTCCCAACCCCCTCTCTCTCTCTGTCTCTCGTTCTCCCCGCCACGCGCCGCCGCCACCCCCGAGAACCGTCGACTGCGTCGCCCCGCCGCTTCCTCGTCGCCCCCCATCAAGTTCAATGCCAAGGTCATACCGCCGCGCTCAGAACGACGTCGAGTGCTGGCTCGGACGCCATCGGCGCAGCTTCGCTCCTCGCTGCTGCTGCTGTTGCTGCTGCTGCTGCTGCTGCTGATACTCATCGTCGCTGCTTGGTTTTTCTACCCCACCCTTGCGCTGCTGTTGCCGCTTTTGCCTGCTCTTGCTGTTGTTACCGGTGACGATTGTGTGCTTCGAATTTTCGCGTCCCTTGGGTTCACGTATTTGTGCTCATATACTGCGATTCTGCTGTTCTGCTTCTGCTGCTGCTGCTGCTGCTGCTGCTGGTGGTGGTGGTGCACCTGAAAAACCACCTGCCCGACGAAAATACACCGTTGCAACGTACTCTTTCTCTTTCTATATATTTATATATGTATATTGTATGCCTATTTCTATTTTATGAAATTTATAATCGTTTTTGTTAAGCCTCTTTGACTAATTATCATTCTATGTTTATTTCTTTATTTTTGTCTTATCTTGATATTATATCTATGTGTGCAGGCAGCGTCGAATGTAATTCTTTCAATTTATCGTATTCTAAAGCACTCGTCTTTGATGTTTGTATCGACGTCTGGTCGGACGATGATTGGGTATCATTGGAAATTGATTTATTGATTTATTGAAAATCGAGGCTTGCGAGGTTTGTGGTTGAAAATTGGGAATTTAGGGTTAAAAATGATTATTGATTTTAGAAAGTTGAGATCAAAATTTCATGTCGACTGTTCTCGAAATTGAAAATTAGAGGTTTATAGTTCATGGTTAATAATTAAAAGTTGAAAACTGAGAAGATTGAACATTTTTTTTTTTTTGAATCAAGATCACATACTGTAACTTTGTAAAATTTCGTATTTCAAGTTGCAGGATTTGCATTTAAAAATTTTATACACGTGATAAAAATTCGATTGAAAATTGAATCATGTTCCGCGTGTATGTGTGAAATTTGTACGTAATATATGATTTATTCGTGTTTATTTTTCATTCTCATTTGTCGATTACAACGAATTACGTGCTTGTTCTCATAATATTCGTTTGTTTCGTCATAATCACGAACGTGTCTCAGTCATTATTATTATTATTGTTGTTGTTGCTGTTGTTATTGTGATTATTAATGCCCGTCATTTTCGCGCGCAACAAAATCGCTTACACACGATATACGTTTACATTATATACAATGTTGCGCAGCTGATCGTTCGAATGTAACTTTGCTTACCGTGCATGGATATTGAATAATCTTTATACTCGTACACAAATCTCTTCCCGTTTTATCGAACATACGCGAAACGCGAACCACACCTACGTCTGCACTCCCGGTGAAATGAGAGAATCGAGAAAAGAAACAATACGGAAAGAAAATGCAGGAAACGAAAGAAAAATAATAACGATTGTGATAAAACTGCGGTGTACCGGTTCTCATCAATTTTTATTGTTTGTATTTATTTTTTTCAATTTTCTTTTACGCCGTTTTCCGTTTTCTTCTGTTTTAGATTTCACTCGATCCTTGTACTTTCTTTGTAATTGTAAATTCCGCTGAAATTGCGTGAAAAGCAAATGGAAGAAAAAAGAAAAAGAAAGAGATTAGTTAATCACATGCAATCCGTAATGTGGAAAGAAAAATTTCCAATGATCCTCTGTACATATTAGATATATGTATACATTATACGACACGTTTATCAATCATCAACAAATTTTCAAACGCGTCCATCACCTTCTCTAAATTGTTTTTCTACATTTTTCTGATCCTGTTTTACTTTCTTTTTTTTACAATCATTTTGCTTGCACAAAATTTAACAAAAAAAAAAAAAGTAATAATTTTTGTCGCGTTTTAGAGTTTCGTGAAACACGACGTACGTTTCCTCTTTTTTTTTTCTTTTTTTCTTCCTACCTTTCTATTCCCTCGATTTTTTTCGTCACTTTGATGCGGACAAATTTAAGCCTCTCGTTTTTGGTTCTGTCTTTATATCGTTCCACTTCGTATGTCAACTTCAGGTGCGAAGTTTCGTCTGGTGCTCGCGACTACCTTGAGGGAAGACGGTTATCCGGACGGTGGCGAATGGAACGCGATCGAACAGGAAGGCGGCTCGAGGGCTGACAGTTTCGAATACGTTATGTCGGGTAAAGTTTATCGCATCGAGGGAGACGAGGCAAGCAACGAACCCAGCAGCAGACTGTAAGTAACACGTATTAACTTTTGTATTATATTTTCAAAATTTTCCTTACTTTTCTTCGTTTTTATACTTTAGACATTTATCTCTTCGTACACGGTGTAAAAATGTGAATCTGAAATTTATGGACATATTGTTTAATTATGTTGGTATACGTGCACGTACGTTGAAAATCTGAGAAACCCATACTCGGAATTAACTCAACGAAATCTGAAATATGAACGAAAATATTATGATGATGAAGAAATTAGAGAGGTGAAAAAAAAAGCATTCAATAGGAAAAAGAAACTACTAAACGGATAGTTGTGAAAACAATTCCCGTGAATTTATTTATATATCGGATAGAAGTTAAGGAATATCTTCCCCTCGGAAGAAGAAGTAAGAAAAAAAGAAAAAGAACGTAAACAAAATTTGTTATATAATGTAAGAAAAATTCGTTTCAAGTATTCTGGGTAGTCCGGTTTTAAAATTGATAAATGAATACACGGATAAGCAAATGACTCATTCAAATCCATTTTATACGATTTTTAATACCCTGCTTTCTATAACTTCAAACTTGTAGTTAAATAAAAATATTGTAGTTGTCATCCCGAATTTTCATTTTTCTTTTTTATTCATTACATAAACTAGTCTTGAACCGGAAACGGCGTATTGAGAAACAGAAAAAAACGAAAAAAAGCATACTGCGAAATTCTTTCGCGAAATTAACAATGCAAAAAAATTGTGTAATTAATATATATGTACAGAGTTTGGTATAATGCAATATATATGCATGCAAGTTGTCGTATATTGTGAGATAAAATTGATAAAAAACAAACCAGTCTGATAAGAGTCGAAGAAGATAAGAATTACGTTGGTATAACATAATATATGATAAAATATACGTATATATATATATACCGCAGCAGAATTTTTTCCGTCCCACGCACTGTTTCAACGAACACGACATGCGAAATTTTGCACCTTTGTCGTTACGAGTCCCCACCAATGATGAATAATGAAATTCTAATTAAAAAAATTAAGTAAGAAATGAAATTAAAAAAAAGGCATAAAAAGATGCGTATAGATTGTACGATTTTTTTAAAACGAGTCTTGATAAACATTGACCCTATTTTTGTATTCAACGCGACAAGAAACAAATATATATGTATATATATATATTTACATTTTATTATTATTATTTAATTTTTTGCGAAAGAGAAACAAAAAAAAATTAATGAAATTAATAAAATAACACAATACCCAAGCGGCTGCAGTTGCAGATCTCTGCATATTTAATCTCGCTGCATGCACTCGCCATATGGCGCTGCATCACCAGCAGCATTGCAGCAGTGCAGCAGCAACGACGCAGTAAATACGACATCGCTTACGTGTCGCGCACACACTTGAATTGTGTATTATTGAAATGCGGTCGCTGTTTCTGTTGGTCATTTTTAATCAATCAACGAACTTTTCTACCTGTTAAAATTATTTTCAATGTTTCGCCGAACGTCGATGCTGGTGAAAATTTATAGATAAAACAAACACGAATTTAATCGTCGTTTTTCAAAAACAAAAAAAAAAAAGAAAAAAAACCAGAGGATTAAAATCGAATTGTTATACGACAATTGACTACAAAAGAGGAAAGTAAAGAAATGTGATAAAACAGTGGAAAAAAGAAAGAAAGATAACGATTGTAAGAAAATTTTAAATCTCTTTTCTTTTTTCTTTTTCTTTTTCATTTCCTTTTTTTTTGCTGACAACAATTCTTTGAGCCATTTTTTTTCGTCCGTTTATCAGTACTCCGTTTAACGTCCATCTCGATTTCATTTCTGGATGCACACGATAGATAATACGTATGTGAATTGCGCAAAACTTTGGATGATGGTTGGTTTGCATAAACGTAACGAGATGGCGACACGCGTATTTATTTAATTGAAAATACCGCTTTTCGTGATAATTGTTATTCCACGGTTTATTGATATTTTTATTGAATTTGTGAAACGCGTTTAAAACACGATATACAAATTGTGTAAAAATCAATGTGGTGAAAAAATGCAATTACAATCGCACTGAAAAAGAGCTTTCTCCTAGCGTCAGTGTCAACGTGTGAAAAACAAGAAAAAAATAATAATAATAAAAGTGAACAAGACGTTGTCAAATCAACGAAGAGTTTGCGAAAGAAATAAAATAATCAAACAGGTGACGAAGAATTTTTGAGTGATTACAAAGTTTTTTTTTTTTTTTTTTTTACTCGATTGTGCCTTTATGCGAATTTGTAGTGCAGAGAATTAATGAAAAATTAGTAAAATGAAATGTAACCGGGAAAATATCGAGAGTGAAAAAAAATTAAATTGGGGTGATTTGAAACAGAAGGAGAATGCGGAAAAGAATAATGAGTTAAAATTTTTGAAGGAAAAAATAAATAAATAAAACAAAAATGACAAAAATTTATCATTCACCCTTTTGGAGAACAGGGAGCCACTCTGGGTTCACTTGTGAATTTGGATGGCGAGTGAACACAGCTGGTGGTATCTCAGTTTTCTAAGGGGGATTACCGACAATGTTACGTCACGAATACAGTGTTTATAACATATTAACGTGGTTAGTCTACAAGAAAGAAAGAAGAAGGAAAAGAATGAGAAGACTATAAATGAAAAATTCGCTTCAGTGATTTAAACGTTTTCTGTAAACTATGAAATATTTTAACAATTAAAAACGAAAAAGAAAAAAAACAAAGTAACCAACAAGAATTTTACATCGAAATGAAAATAAATCGAACGATGAAGGATTTAAAGGGAAGAAAAAGTACGGTTAATATTTACGGAAACGATTTTTGTTCCGACTTTTATTTACCATGGAGAAATGCGCTTTAGTTACTGATTGTTATAAAATTCTTCACCTTGTCGTCGAGAGTGTACCGATAACCGAAAAAAAAACAATTACGTCATTCGTCGTTCGCGAGTTGACAAAAAAAAAAAAAGAATTGCCGTCTTTTAAATTTTGCAAATGTACTGTTGAATAACCGAACACGTCGGAAATATGATCGAAAAATATAAAGAATAATTAATCCGTTGTACGTGTATATTTATCCCTCTGATTATTAAAGTAAAAAAATAAAGTATAATCGTTTCCCCAGAGGAAGTAGAAAAAAAATGACATCGTTTCGCATGATTTTCAACAGTAAATACGAAAAAAAAAAAAAACAATAATAATAATAATAACATGAACACTTTTAGCCCGATCGTTTTCGATCCGTTGAAAAGAAAATGAAAAATGGAAATTTTCTATTCCGCAGTATGTTTTTTTTTTTTTTTTTTTTCTTTTTACCTATACACGTTGACATTCGAGTAATTTGAATGAAAATTTGAGCATTCCCAAATCCGGGCATCCCCATGTTTCCTTCCCTCGTATACGAATGTGTGTGTCTGTAAAATGTTAATATACATACATAGATATTATACATACATATACATATATATATATATATATATATATATGTATATATCTGTATGTGTCAGAGAAATTGACACATGTTTCACCGGACACTGTCGTCGTCAGTGCCCGCTGTAGGAACAGATACGTACTATATAAGCGAAAAACACGCGCGTGTGAGGTGTAAAATGAATTATTGATCGCAGGCAGAGGGCTGAAGCTTCACCCCCCCCCCCTCCCTCCCCCGTTTTCCACCCCTCAGTGAAGTCTCGCGCATGCGCAAACGACGGCTCCGCTTGACTTACCTTTGCTCAAAACACACGCACACGCCGCTTTGAGCCAGCGTTTATACATCCCCTGCTGCATAGCGTCGAATCGTTGACGTTATTGCATACATATGTGTGTGTATATATATCTATATATGTATATATATATGTGTACATGTAAAAAAAAAAAAAAAAAACTGACTCGACGCATAGAAACGGGAATTTTTTATATTGTCGCTACGCGGCTCGAGCGACGTACGGGATTGGATTTTACTTGTCGTTAGTTAGCCAACCAACCGGCAGAGCGCGGAGCGTTTCCCACTGTTACCGCCTGCCCTCGTCAACAGTGGCGCCACTCGTCATCGACCAATTCCGAATCTCCCTAACGGCGACCTTAAACCCTTAACCTTTACCTCGCTACGCGTGCCGCCCCCGCCCGCCTTCCTCCACCGAACCCCCTCTGCACTTTGCGAAGCTATCTTGTACGTATATGACGTACCTGTGTGTGCCGAGTTGCAGGGAATAAGGCGCATTTGACGATGATGATGACGATGATGATGATGATGATTGAAGGAGTGTAAGAATCGAATAGAGGATCGAGGATTTGAATAAACGCGGAAATGCATTGTCACACAGAGAAAGGGAAAATGCATTGGATTTAAATCCCACGAGTAAAAGTTATTGTTACCCTTTTCTCGTTTTTTTTTTTTTTTTTTTTTTTCTTTTTCTTTTTCGGAAAATGACAACTTGATCAAGAATAAATGTTGAAAATGCAAACTCTACTATTATAGAGGAATGTATTTTTTTCGATGAATACACTTACAAATGCGGTTTTTTTTTTTTTAATTGAAAAAAGTGTCATTTGGTTTTGACAGTATATAATAGTGGTATAAAAATTGAAGTATCGGTGGTGGGATCAAGAGAATATCTTATATCGTTTGAAATCAGGTTTATTTAACTTCGCTATATTTGATTCTCCATGTTTTGTAAAGTAAATTCTTCCAACATTATATGTAATAATAAATTGCAAAGGTGGGAGTAACAAGAAATTTCAAAGCCATCATCAGCCCTAAGAGTAACAGCTTCGTAGGGTATAAAGTATGCGATATATTGTAATGAGAAAAGTGCTGGCTGCTCAGAATAGTAGCAGCAGCAGCTGTCAAAATCAGCTGATAGCATACAGCCTCTCTTTCTCTCACTCTCTCTCTCACACACACACATTTTCTCTCATTCTCTTCTTCTGTCTCTCCTCGATGGCGTTTTCTCTGTCTCTCTCAGCTGATTCTAGTTGCCGGGCGAACCGCGCCGAGCCTCCGCCTCCTTCTCCTCCTTCTCCTTCTCCTTCTTCACCTTCTCCACCTCCGCCTCGGTCGATCAGCTGTTCCATCTTTCTTTCTCTCCCCTCCCCAGCATCCCTCCCCCCCGCCCCCGAATCTCTTCGCAATCTCCATCCCCTCGTCAGTTTTCCCCGCCTTTTCATCCTCACCAGTGTACGCTTGTTTTTCGTTATTCGTCGTGGTTGAAAATGAAAATTAGTTTCCTTTTTTTTTTTTTTTTTCTCATTTTATTCAAGTTACAAATAATTTTTCCTCCAAACGGAATCTCTCCGTTTCAGCGTTATCTTATTATACGGACTGAACTTTTGTCCGTGCGATTGCACATCCGTTACTGCAATTGCAGCAGTGCAGCACAGCGGCGTTAAGATTGTATAAATATTGCGCAACGAGAGCAAATGCTATAATGGTTGCAAAACGAATTTTTGGCAAGAAGGAAACGAGGGACTAGAACAGTTAGCACACTCTAGCACGGCTATTGCGACCTAGAATAAAATACCGTAGCAGCTGGTAGCGTGCGAATAAAAGAGAAAGAGAGAGTGAGAGAAGGAGAGAGACGAACGGCATTCCTGCACGGTGCACAATAATATCAGCGCAAAGTGTTTCGATTGTCTTTATAAAGTTTTTTTATTTCTTTTTTTCAAATTTTTTTTTTAAATTCATTCCCTCAATGGTTATCATCGTTATTGTTGCTACTTTTATTATTATCATTATCATTATTATTATTATTATTATTATTGTTGTTGTTGTTGTTGTTCACTTTTCATCGCCGTTTTAACGTATTTTTATGCATACAAAATCGATGACAAATATGAAAAAGAAAAATTAATTTATCATCATAGCGATTAATGAACGATGATAATCGAAATGAATAATCGATCGAGTACGTTGGAAAAATAAAATATCGGTTCGTATATTTTATATCAATGTTTACAGATCGGATGAGGGAAATGAATGAAAAAAAAAAAAAAAAAAATGGAATTACAAATTCGGAGAAAATGTAGGAAAATTATTTGAGGGATGTGTAGAGGTGGGAAAATTTGGCAAACGGCGATGATGACGCTGCGTGTCTGCGATCATCGTGTCAGGCAGTAGGTCGCCTGCGACTCTCCGATCGTACGCGGGGTGTTGTTAAATTTAGACACAGGGCAACGGAATAAATGAGAACGGAAAGGAACGGACTAGGCGAGCTAAGAAGCTGTGAGCCGAACAGCTGAGATAGTATGAGCCAAGAATATTAGAGAGGAGGGTTTTTTTTTTTATCTAGCATGTCATTATTATTATTATTATTATTTGTAATCTGGAGTTGTCGCGAAAATTTTGCATTTTGACAATTTTATTTTATAACGTTAACGGGCGAGCCAAAAAAAAAAAAAGCAACCGAGAAAGTACAAACCTGAGAATACGTGCCAAGAAAAAGAAAAGAATTTATCCTTTTTCTCGTATACTCGCTGAAAAATCTTGTACGAAATTTAATTTTTCGTACTTGCCCGTATGTTATTTTCCTATTTTCGGAATTATTATTATAATCTTTTTAATCGTTTCGACGAAAATTACAATTGATGAGAAATTGATAGATACAATGGAAACAAAAAAAATTAAAATCGCATATTCACAACTTTTCCTCCAACAACTATACGTCGAAATTTAAGGTTCCCTTTTTGATTTGAAAAATAAACAAATAAATAGAAAGTAATGAATAAGAACGATTCGTTCATCAGGGGTCGGAAAATTCGCTCTTTAGGTTTGATTTTCAAATTATCCTTTCGCAATGTTCCAATATCAAAAAGATTCTACGTAATTTTGCCTCCTGTACAACTTGCAGCTAGACTTATACACGACACAATTAGCTTGTACATAAACACGTACACGTATTTAAGAATTGCATTGCAGGCATGTATACGTAGGTATTGTATATATGTGTATGTGTACATGTATTTATGTATATATGTGTATAATACGCGTACACGATGTGTACATGATTTAAAACCGGCCTGACAAGTGGGAGCCAAAGCTTTTCCCAGGGTTGACCCAGTTTCGTAGCTTCACCCTCTCCTCTCCTCTCCTCTCCTTAGCGACCGGTCGACCCGCACATCATCCTTGCTGCACCTGCCCTGGCAGACAGACCTAGCCCTATAACCTAATCCTAACCCTAACCTAGTCACGCTCCCTTCCTCCCGCCCGCCCTTCCCCCCCATTCACCCTCCTTCTCCCCCCCACCCATCCTTCCTACTTATATCCGCGCCGGGCGCAATTCCTCCCGGAGGGAAAGGTCAGGGAGTCAGGGAAACCTGCAGCCCGTCGACTGCCTGGTCATATGCCTAAACCTGAAATTGGGTCGATCCATACTCTCTCCCCCAACTCCCCCTCCTCCTCCTCCTCCTCCTCCTCCTCCTCCTCATCCTCATCCCTCCCCCAATCCCATCCCTCTTCCCTTTGCAATACTCCTACATGTTGCTGCTGCTGCCTGGTTGCCTGGCTACTGGATACAGGAATACAGGAGGCTGCGTATGAAACCTGCGCTCTCGGGCATTGCATTTCGCAATTTTATTGCATCTGTTGTTATTTCGTACGGATTTTTCAGCTGTAAATCAAATTCAAACGTTTGCGTTAATTTGTGGATACGTAGAAAAGAATAAAATAAAAATTGAACACAGTCCTTGTGAACGTGCCTTTTTTCTTCGTCGACTGTGATTTTTTTTTTTTTTCTTTCTTTCCAACCATAGTTTTTGTTTTTCTGGTTTATCGAAGCAAAAAAATCATGCGTACGAGATCGTTTTATCGAAATCAAGATTTCCCGACAACTTTGGAGTTTTTTTTTTTTTTTTATTTATAACCGCAATCGATTCTTACCAGCGAATACGTTATATTGGGCGAAAAAGAAGAAAGGAAAAGAGAACATATATGTATGAAACACTCGAGGTCGGTAGGATAATTTTTATCGGTACATAATCGCGAAGCAAAAAAAAATAAAACCCCGTCATTGGTACAATTGTAAAATATATTACCGAACGCGAGGATAACTTACGATTATTCGATTCCGTCGTGATGAAAATTTTGTCAGAAAACGTTTGTCGAGTTAGAAAATTGTCCAAGTTGTTTTCGTATGTATCACGGTTTAAACCCACCAAGCAAACTAATAAGTGGAACTGCTAGTGAGGGAAACATTCCAATTCCACATATAATACGGACAGTATAATGTTCGATCAGCGATTTTTCATTCGTTGGATAATCAAATTATGTAAAGTTTCCATGACGTGTTTAAATATATATATATATATATACATATAATATACATATAATTGGATTATTCCAACGAATCAAAAATCGCTAATCGAACATTTTATTTTATTCGTCACATGTGAAACTAGAATTTTTCCTTTACTTGCAGTATATACATATACATATATGTATATACATATACATGTATGCATGCATGCACGTAACCTGGGTTTCCTGCCTCACACCCTGATTTCCGGGTGACGCGCGGCGACGTTTGACGTCATCATCAACCCTTCTCCTCCCACATCACTACCCCCTCAACCAATAATACCCCATCCCTTTCCCCCCCCCCTCTCTCTCTTTCTCTCACTCTCTCTCTATCTCTCCTCCTCCTCCTCCTCCTCGTTCGTTGTCGGGGGTTGCAACAGCTTCGATGGCGGGGCTGAAACAGGGCAAGTGACGCAGGAGATCCTGCACGGAGACACAGTCTCTCCAACGACGAGGCTGGACGAGGTGGCAGGATTTTCATTCCTTTCGTCCTTACACTCGATCCTTGATCGACGTTTTTAAAATACAAACGCGACGTGTGTGCGTGCTGAGATTTTTCATCGAACTTGAAAAGAACCTGAGATAGAAAATAATAATGATAATAATAACAATAATAATAGTAACGAACGAATGAACGAATGACGATGATTAATTTACCAAAAATTACCGCACAACAATATTACACTTGATGATTGCTAAATTTATCAATTTAATATTTGTATATCAAATGACCAGGGAATTTTTTATATGCGCGGCCAAATTTTTATTCAACGGTGTTGTTAACAGAGATAAATTCAAATACATACGAAATAATAATAATAATAATAATAATAATAATAATAATAATAATAATAATAATAATAATCGAAACAACAATATGGGGAATCTCATTCGCGAACCAAATGTTATTTTCAGCCTGACCAAGAGACATTTTTTTTTTTTTTTTACTTCACTCTTATAAATTAATAACAATTTAAGTTACTATGGTCCACCAAATTTTAAATTTATCAGGTTATTAGTGTAAAAATGAAGACAGTTTTTATTTAATTTTTTTGCTAATAACTTGATAAATATTAAATGTATTTAGTGTAATTTAGTGTAGTTTGCTAAGACTTTAATTTAATAAGTCTAATTTTTATCACGTTATTAGCAAAAAAAAAACAAAAACCGTCCTCATTTTTTCGCTAATAATGTGAGATGCATCAGATTTACGAAAATTTTACAAGAGATATATTTTTTGTGTAATCTGTAGTTTTCGAGTAATTGATAGTTTTGTTAACAAAAAATTTCAAACGCATACACTTTCTCATCTAAAAATTCGACTGCTTTCCGGGGTGTGTTAGAATTATCGGACAAATATGTTGATACTTTTTTGGGGACGAGCGTGAAAAAATTTCAACGTGACCAAAACAAGAACCACACCGATATATGTATGTACAAGTTTTTCAATCAAATTTTCGTTACAAACCTTACGAGGACGTTTGGTTTTGTCATCTTTTTCTGTCTTTTCATCCAAACGTGATCAGTTTTAAATTGAAAAATGAAAAACACAATAAAATTTCGACGAAAAACTAAGGAAATTGATAAAAAAATAATAAAGTTCGCCAAGGGTTCAAGGTTTAAAAAACGTCGAACGGAAACAGTAAGCTACCGCCTTACGTACAATTCGCCGCCAAAGCCGAAATTGCAAATTACAAATTGCGTGTTTATGCAATACGTTGCTGCTGCTGCTGCTGCTGCTGCGTTATCGTGCGATGCGTAATATGTAGGCAGGTATAATACGAAGGTCAGTGCAGTTGCTGGCTGGCTCGTTTGCAGCTTGGCTGGCTGCTGCGCTGCTGCTGCTGCTGCTGCTGCTGCAGTTTCTTGACAAGTTTGCAGTAGCGTTACATTTATACGTAACTATACATGCTATTCATAGCATAGCCTATACATCAATAGATATATGTATATACAGATATGCAGAGACACGTATCGATTTAAATACGTCATTGCTGCGTGGACAAATATCCGAGTGAGTAATAATCCCCCACTGTTTTTCTTACACGCTTAGTGCATGTTGCGTGTTAATAATGATAATAATTATTCTATCACACGGTTTTCCGTACGTCATTTATTTAGATCCGCATTTCTCGTTCACGATACATGTAAGGGTATGCATATGCGTATATTTGTCTCATTCGTGTGTAATTTTTACGTAATCGTAATTTTGATAATAACAACATTGATAAGATGAGTGAAAATAAGAAGCATGGAAATATTTTTATTTATAAAAGAAAAAATAATGTTTAAAATCGATGCGCAAAAGAAATGACGAAGAAATATTTTACCCATAATACCGCTTCTGTTTGGATTTTATCGGGATTATTTTTCAGTGCAACAAAGTTGGGAAAAGATGGGGATCTCTTGTTGATTACAAATTGCGCGTTTCACTCGTTTCGATATACGCACGGTATATATATATTTTTTTTGTTTTTTTTTTCTTGCGCCAGTTATGAAAGTACCGTTTTTTCTAATTACTTCGATAACGAGACGTGTGTATCTCGTATATAGAAGCATATTGCCAGCAATTTGTATGTATTGCACACTTCGAGACGCGATTGGAGTAACGAGTAGGTAGATAATATCTTGCTCGTATCTCGATTAGACGAAAATTACTCGGCATCAACCGTGAAATGTATCTACATTTGTGAGAGATTTCAAATCCAAATAGAAAATAGTATGGGCCTTTTTTTTTTTTTTTTTTTAAATATTCTGCGCATCAGGATTCTTCTGTTTGTAATTTATATCGAGTAGAGACTTTGAAGTGAAAGTCTAAATAAATACCCCAGAAATTGAAATAGAATGAATTTCCAAACTTGAAAAATCCTGAACTTGTTTCGAAAAGTTTACGCGATCTTAAACCATCGCCGGATGCTGACGATGATCGATAAATTAAAAGAGTTTGACAAAGAACTTTTTGTTCTGCATCGATTAGAAAACACGGAATGTATTTTCAATAAAAGTCAGCTGTAATTCACTCTGGTTACCCAGAAATATACGAATTCAATCGGTTTGATAAACTCGGTAAGGAAATTCCAATACAAATTCATGGAGGTATATAACGTTGATCAGAGGAGCGGTATTAAAAGATTCACAAATCACATCGTAGAATCGAGAGGTGGAGTTGTAAAGGAGGAAAAATACGCACCCATCCATGCACGGTGTATAGTAACAGGTAAAAAAACAACCTTGCCTATAACGCGCTTCGAGCCGAGATCGTAGAAGGTGCGGTTGTATGGGTGCGTGTACGGTAATGTCACAGGTTACGTAACCGGCGGAGAGGCGGGCAGAGAGGAGAACAGGCAACCCGCGTTGAAACGGCCTTTGACAGTGGCGGCCATGATGCCGTTCCTCGGAGCAACGTTGTCTCTTGGCGACTGGTCGGCTCTGCTGCCGCCCTCTGCTACAATTCCACTTTTACTTTTACCACTTCTTTGTCATTGTTGTTATTATTATTACTTTTAGGCAGTGTATGCTCGGTATTAAACACAGGTATGCGCAGTCTCGATGGCAAGTGTCCAACGTCGCGCACTTTACTTGTCCCGAGTGAATTTTTTTCAAACCATTTACATCGATAAACTTGAAATATTTTACGTAGTAAGTTTCAGGGTGTCGAGTCGTGTGAAATTTTCATGAGATCGATGAGACTCTGTACTCATGGTCCGAACATTAGGGTTGTGTACTTTGACCCTTCGCTTGAACGCTTATAATTGAAGAGAAAATCAGTGATTACCTCGGTCCGAGTGATGAAAATCCTAATTTTCTTCAAGAGTGTATCTTTAACTTGTAACGTCAAATGAACGTCAGGATTATGTAATAAGAGAATGAATGGAAATTGACGAGGATTTACAATCGGTGTGCTGCTAGGAATTGAATGTCACGGTATTGAACGCAACAGCGTTCGAGTTGGAGCCAGTCTGGTGCACGTTAATTGCCAGATGTGTAGTCAAGTGTGTACTCTTTGAAAACTTTGACTGGGTGTTTAACAGAGATCGGTAAAGAGTGAGGATACACTCTGTCAATTAACATCGAACGGTGTGTCGAATGCAAGCCTGAGAAGTATGGATGAACGTAATTAAAGTGCGTTGGATTAAAACGGATAACGTTTTATCGTCATAACAGTGTATACGCTACGAGCAAAACATTTGCAGGAGAAACACGACGACGATGGTGGTAAGAAATGGAACTAAGAGGTGGCAAAGGTGGTGGAAACGATGGTGGTAAAAATGCGCGGTGTAGTCGCAGGTACTACTGCTATAAATCTAAGGTATCCAGACATCGGCAGGCAGGCCGTGAATCTGTCTTATGTACACCAAATCCATGTTGAAGTGGTACGGTAGGAGGAGTTGGTCGACGAAGTAGGAGAGGAGAAGGGCTAACGATGAGGAGAGAAGCACTGTACACAATTGGCACACACTCGCGTGTAACGTTCTAACGCGAAAACACACCATCCATCCTATCTGCCTACTGTACTACAAATGCTCGATGATGTCGCAGCCGGTTCACCTCGGTAGTAAGTTCGGGTTACCGCGATTCTCTGCTGTGTTCAGGTGTTGTTCAAGACACGCTTCGGCTCGGTGTTCCCTTGCTCGTCACGCCAGACCGCAATCGGCGCCTCTTTATCGCTCGGCTCGTTGTTTGCGGTGTCCCCAGTGCCTCAATGTCCATTCAATTACTCACTGCTCCCAACCATAACCTGACCTAACCCGGAAGACCTCGTTCCTTGGTCCGGTCGTCTTCGCGTCCTCGAAGAAACCTTCAAGTGTTCGTTCGTCTTTCCCTTCCGTATGAACTCGGGGCTTCGTCCGAACCCTGATGACCATTCGACATCCTTCCACTATGACGTCTGGTGACTGTCCCAGTTATGGTACATCAAACGAAGCAATTTGGCAAACACCAGCGATCGTGTCGCGGTGTTTTTCTTCCATGTGTGCAGTCTTTGTGTCTCTGTCTGGAGTCCGATGTTAAGAACTACCCGTAACACTGTGAGTATTGCAACACAGGATTCTTCAGTCCATTATGGAATTCAGGAACATAGGGATAGTGGTAGTTAGAACGTAGCATCAAAGTCAAATCCTGTTCTGCCTAAACTCTTCGTTTACTTCTTTCGTCGATCTCTTTTCTTCGTTAGTTGTATACTATAGGAGCACGTTTCTGTTTTCTCTCATTACGATCTCCTTCTCTCTCTCTCTCTCTCTCTCTCTCTCTCTCTATTTCCGTGTTTTTTTATCTCGTTCTCTTTCCCGTACCTACGTAGAAATCTCTCTTTCCCGCTTCGACAACAATTCAGTGTCCTTGAACGTGTCCGCGGCCACAATCGCGATAGCGGGACCATTTCATAAAACTTGCCGCTTCACGTACGTTTGTTCCGTCGTGTGCGATGGTACGTACTCGATTGTGTTACGAGCCTACACTCACCTGCACGGTTATCCGTGTATGTAGGTATCACACGCGGAAGTGATGATCGTGAAACACGCCGCGTTACGTGTTTGTACGATACGGTAGGCATGTAGGTAGATAAGTAGGGGTGTCGAGGTGTGCGTTCGATACCACACGTATGTACCATACATAACTACCTATCGTAGAGTTCCGCTTCTTCGATGACGAAACCATAGTCCAGTGAATAGACACAAATGAAGGCAATAACAGAGTTGGGTGTATTTTTAAATGGGGAAACATAGACTGTATTGAATTGAATTTTCTAAGTGATTAAATCGGGAAGGATGGGATACTTTCAGTTCTAACTTCGGACTAGCTATGAAGTTCAAGTTGAATTCCACAAGCTCGCTTCGGATCTGTATATGCATTGGGAGTTGTAGCTAGAAGAGAAAATCAAATCAGAAGTAACAGGCAAATACAAAGCTGACGCTTTTTACCGTCCAATCGTCCGTCTTTCGGGTGTCGAATGGACTGTTACGGACTGTTTCAGCCACTTCTTCAGCATCGATACGATTCCTGAATAAAAACTGTTGTTTATCAATTTTGTAAACCCAAAAATACAACAGATGTTCCCATCGTTATACAATCTCTCCCACAATACATCTTCACGAGTGTTATATTCCTCTTAAATTCGATCAGCGATGCTGTATGGTCGAAAAAACCACGGGCTCAAAGACAATCGATTATACAATACCCGCGTTACCGTTGGCAAACAAGGTTTGAAACGCGCACAAACACGCACGGGTTGGAATTGGTCATGCCCACGTAGCACACATGCGGACTCCATTACATGGCATTCGAGTCAGGCGGTAGGTAGGTAGGTAGGTAGGTAGGTAGGTGCGACCTTTGACCGGCATAGAACACGGTATAGTTTCAAGTTTATTTTCGTTCTAGCGCATCACGCGTTAGCCTGCGGTGGACGTTGCCTAGCCTAGGCTGATTGTCAGTCCATCCAGCTAACCCACTCGCTCTAGGACAGACCAAGCTCCGTGCCTCTTATTCTTGGTCTCATTATTCCTCCGCGTTGCGTTCGGTTGCGTTGCTTTGCCGTTGCCGTTGCCGTTGCGTTGCGTTGCGTTACGTTACGTTGACTCGCGTCGCTTGATGCAGCAGCTCGAGAAGGTGAACCCAGCGAATAAGAGACCGTCCTGGCTGCCAGCTCGTTCCCTGGCTGGCTGGCCAGCTGGCTTGCTTTGCTGCCTCCTACTCTCGGACAGCCAGTTGTGATCAGTTGGTCAGTCGGTACGTACCGTACCGTACCGTATCGTATCGTATCGTATCGTATCGTATCGTGTAGTATCGCGTAGTATAGTATCGTGCAATCGTCACGTTCACCATTGTCACTCGACTTGGTACACCACGGTACATCAGTGCTCCCTCACTCACACGGAGAGTCACCGTTCAGTCAATCGGTCGAGTCGAGTATTCGGCACCTCAGATTATCCTCGACTCGTGCATATTCCTTATTAGATATTTTCCTCTCGCTTATTCGGTATCGCTTCGTACTTCTTTCGTTCCGTTGTAAAGAGGAGAACCTTTTTGAATCGTCGAAAAGAGAAGGGACGAAATTTGTGATGATAGAGATTGACAGAGGTGGATGATTGGAGTTAAAACAGTCGCTGAACAGACGAAACTACGGAAAGAGAAAAAACATCGTTTCTGGCCTTTTTTCGTAGTCTTGGAAAGTTTTGCAACCGTGACGCACGGATTGATTATGATAACTTGACGGATTGACTGATTGGTTGATTCTTATTTTCTTTTTCCTCTCCTTCTTCTTTTCTGTTTAATTTTAATAATTTTACGGCTTAACGTTAACTCGGACGTCGCCGGTGTACCGTCGTGTGTCTGTCTTCGTCTTTTTTTTTTCTTATTTCTTCGTCAACGCGCGTTTTGTCAGTGTATTTAGGCATTTGGATAATCGCGTATTAAACGCAACGAACAATGGAAAGAAAAAAATACAGCTAGAGATTATATACGGCTGTATCTTATCTACGGTATTTTATCATATACATTTCCTCGATTCGCGGGTCCGAAAAAAAACTCTCGTTCTGTACGTAATCGAGGTTATGTTGGAGTCTGAAATCATGAAATCCCTCGTCGAATATCGCGGATAAATCGTTGAATCAGGTTCGAAAAATTACCTTTAGATTTTTTTTCAGTTGAAAATTTTCAAAATTCGTTACACGAACCTTATCCAGGGAAAAGTGTGATAAATTTGTTCAATATTTGGTGTTTAAATTCTCTCAATGCTTACCACATTTTTACTCAATAACAGATTATCCATAATTCGAGAATGATGTAGGCTCTAAAACTCACCATATGAAAATTCTGTTTCTCTTCTGATTTTCTGATATCTATTTTTCATTTGGTGTTTCTTTTTTTTGTTTTTCTCGCTTTTTGGAAAAGTACTCACCTTGAAAAAAAATGTGAGACAGAGAGAGAGACGTTACATCAATTATCGTCAAAGTGCGCGTCGCGGTATTCATCGCGAACCTCGGTGCGGTTGTTGTTAATTGTTGATAATTTTTAACAATGCACAATTGTGCTCGTTGATTGCACATGAGTAGCAAACGTCATTTTCAAACTGTTACGTTATCACGAGTTACTGCTACGATACGGAGTCGAAGGCTTTCGAACGAACATGAGAAAATGATGTAAGGTTTCTTTCGACCGAGAGAAAGAAAAATAAAAGAAGGAATAAGCCAACGGTTTTTCATAGACAAAATTCAACACGAATCGTTATAAAGATTCGTTCGTTTAGCTACGAAAATGGGACGAGAGGAAAAAAAAGGGATAACGAGAAAAAGAGCGATCTTTTATGTGCGGTGGTAATTTTTTTGAGTCATTTTGCGTCTTCATATTATCTGCAAATACCGCGGTTTATCCTTCCGTGTACAATATGTTTTGTTTTTTTGTTTTCTCCCTCTCAATCTTCCCCCCCCCCCCCCTTCAAATTAGCTTTTCCTCACGCTTCACAAACCGTCGTTAATTTTCGTCGTCGTGTTGCGATGGTTTTGAAAAAGGCGAAACGTTTCGGCGCCGACTTTTATACATATAGATGTTGCACACGCCTACATGCAAAGCCACATATATTTAAAGCGCGGAAAAATACCGCGGGAAAAAACAAAGAAAAACGCCAGAGAAGAAGACGGACAAAGTAGAAAAAAAATTGAAAAAAAGAACGTCTGTCCTTTTAGTTTTTTTCTCTATGTTTCATTTTCCTGTTATACAACAGACACGTTATATATTCGACGTCACGTGTTTTTTTTCCCTCTTTATTTTCTTCTACCACGAAGTCGAACATTCGATGCAATTTTTATCCCTATTCGTAATTATACTTCTACTTTTTCTTTTTTTTTTGTTTGTCGTGGATTTTTTCTCTTTCGTCGCAGTCGTTTAGAGATTGTTTTACCGAAATAACACAAAAATAAAAAATCAAACAATCGCGTACATTATTTGAGAAAGAATTGTGCAAGAAAGAAGTAAAATCATTCCAATTATAATTGTCGTCGTAACAGTAATTGAAACTAATTAAACTACACGCGGGGTGTATAACACATTGGAAACAAACAACATTCGCGTGTTAAAAATGAGACAGTATTTCCTCTCTCTCCCTCTCTCTCTCTCTCTCTCCTTCCTTTTCTGCTTCGTTTCTTCTACTTCTCATAGAGTCAGTCTACCTAGCGATACTATTATTGGCATTGCCTCGCACAGTCTCATCGCATAACACTGTGCCGCTTGTGTTGCTGATGCTGATGCAGGTACTTATGCGTGGGTTCTATCACGAATAAGCAAACGTACAAAATTTACTTCGGCAAGTCTTGTTCTAGAGCCGCCTCGCTACCGCCTTTAACTAGCTTCGTTCGCTTGGCAATTACCGCGAAATAATCGCGAGTGCAAACATCGAGCGTGAGCATAAAATCAGTGCATCGTTAGCGTTATTATTATTATTATTATTATTAGTACACTCTCTCTACGATGCATTTTTTTTCTCTCATTCTCTCCTTTCTCTTTTCCTCTTTTCTTATTGATTCGTTGTCTTTCGAAAGAAGCAAAAAAAAATCAAAATTGAATCGACGAGATTGGTGTGAAGTTTTATTGAAAAACTAAAAATAATTTAACACAAAAATGAGTACAATGTTGTTCGAAAATTGTGTGCAGAATTGTGAATTTACGGTTGTGTAATAGGTAAAGAATCACAATGAGTACCGCTTGATTGAACGAAATAATCTTCAGTGTAAATTGAGGGAAAAATTTGTTGGAAAAGCAAACTTTAAGGTTTCAAAAAACGAAAGTAAAAGAAAGACGGAATTGATTCTGTACCTTTTGTATATTCATTTTTGAAAATTATTATTCACGCGTGAATGGAAAAACGGCTGAACAACATTTGTGATTTACAATTTTTACACTTCATTGAATTATGTAAAACTTGCACGCGGTTACGAAAAATATGTCAGAAACTCGTTAGGGAAAAAAAACGTACTAAAATTAAACAGAACCGATCTCGTCGAAAAAAAAATACACGAAGTAAATGCCAGCAATTATAAATTGTGAGAATAGGCAAGACGAGAGAAAAGATTGATGAAAAGGGGTGATAAAAATTTCTACTTTCATCCAAAGAGCGGAAAGGAAATAATTAAGTATCGCACGCTTTGAGGTTTGGCAAATTCTCAGAGGTATAAAGTACACGTATATAACTGACGAATGAATATAAATTATATTTTTAATGTAATATGGCGGTCGGGGCTCGTGCCAGATGCGCGTTTACACGGGCCCTGATTACTGTAAATGCACTATCTGGTACGACACCTCGCCTGTCGCCACCACCGCAACCACCACCACCACCACCACCACCAGTTCTACCGCCATCGACGTCGCGAAATCCGTGATTGCTCATTTTTTTTTCTCTTCCAAAAACTATGCGTACGTAATATATTTATGCAGAGATCAAGGATGAAATTGCGTTGAATGAATACGTGCGGTTCAAGGAATGAATCGGTGTCTTCGAATTTGGTATGGATGTATGGGTAATGGATGTTATTTATGAAATTATTTACTTATTTGTTTGTTGTGGTGAAAAGATGAGGACGTGATTGAAACTCGGATTTAATAGCAAGTTGTACGCATTTTTTTTTATACGTAAATACATGTATGTGACATGTATACTCGTAAAAGTGGCGAAAGTAATAATAGTAGTAATAACAATGATGAAACAAGATTAGAAATTATTATGATCGTTATTTTTAATAGGATTGACAAAAAATTACTATCCAATTCTACAGAGACGCATATTATCGTTTTTGATACACATTTTTCGAGTTTGAAAAAATCTTTCAGCTGTTGAGAGAGCGTCGGGCGTTTTTAAAGGTGTTTATCTATTCAATTATTTATTTCCCTCTTATCGTCATCATCGTCATCGTCATCGGCATCTTCATGGTCATCGTCGTCGTCGTCGGGGTCTTTCCATACCTTAGATTCTGACCGCATCTCCGACGGAAAAAAAACAAAAAATAATTAAAGTTGTAATATATAAACGATTACAAAATTCAACGAATAAGAAAAAAAAAAAAAAAAATTGAGAACCAACACGCATTACATCCTGTAATAAACTTATCATGTAAATATATTTCATTTTCAGTTTTTCGTAATAAAAATTTATACATACTTATACAATTGTACAATATACTGGTGAACTATACCACGTTTGTTTGATTTAGTTGTCACGGAATAATGACAAAGATCTTAAAAATTCCCGATGAATTCTATAAGAGAGAAAAATCGAAAAAAAATATATATAAGAAACGAATAAATAATTACACGCTATAGCAATTGTAATTATGTTTTTTTTTTTTTTTTTTTTTTTAACGTTGAAAATTTGACCCCCCCCCCCCCCCCCCCCAGCTAGATTTCAATTTCACGAAAATTGAACACGTGAAAATTAGTTGGGTTTTTGTTGTGAGTAAAAAAAAAAAAATCACTCATCACCTGCAGTAGCAGCAGCAGCAGCAGCAGCAGCAGCAATGTCAGAAACAGCATTAGGTATAAATAAAATAAGCCTCGTGTTCACGCATATTACGCAATACCACGCGTTTTCTATGCATACATATTATACCTGAACCACACCGTTCTCATGTCCATATCTGTAACGTATGAATAATAGATTGTACGTGTGAAAATAATGATAATGATAATAATTTTAATATTATTAATAATTATAATAATAATGATTATTGTGGTGATAATAATAAAACATGATATATTATGCTGATGATTTAATGTTGCAACGCATGCGGTTGTTTCTACAGATCTATACGATTACGCGCGCACATGCATAAGACAGTTCAAATAGTATCTGCATTAAATCGTCGTCAGATTAGCGCGCGCAATTTCTGCTGCAGTTGCGGGCAACACCTTACCCTCCCTCTTTTCTCTCCTCTCCTTATTGCCCCCCTTTTCGTTCCATCTGCAGACGGTGCAGAATATTTTGCGACCGCAAATTCATGCTGCTGCAGCAGTTCGCGTTCGATCCTGATTTCATAGACGTCGTTTCCAGTCTACTTTATCGAGAAAACTGTATTAAGGTTATTTATTTTATTTTGTTTTTTTTTTTACGGAAATTATCGCTGCTCCGTGTTATGCGGACTGTGCGTTTTATCGTCAAGGATGTGGATCGCATTCCTTCGCGAGGAATTCCGCGGTTTATCTAAAGCGGTTCTATTTCCGGAATATCAACGTTGCATTCCTTCATCTTTCATCGTCGTCACCGACATCGACATCGTCATCGGCGTCATTTTTCATCCTGCGGATTTGCCATGCTTGCTTCGGTACAGTATGGAAGATGTAAACACAGTTTTAAAGACAAAGGCTTGAAAAACTAAAGACCGAAACTTCCGTATTGGTTAAAAGAAAATTTAATTTCAGATAAAACAAAATCTACTTGTGGAGTGCAAAACCTTGACTCGAAACTCTAAACCCTAAAATTAATGGTTTATTTCTTCGCCTATATCCGACACGTCATTTATTTAAAAAATTTCTTTCTTCGATACTGAATTTTTTTATTTTTTTCATTCAATCTTTTTTCCGTGACCGGCTTTGTGTAGCCGGAAACGAGCCAAGTGCAAAGATACCAAACAAATCGTTATTCGGATGCCTTGATACGGAGATATTGGAGTTTAAAGCTTAGCTTTCATTTAGCTTCTCCGTCACTGGTGAACGGTGCGTTGTGCACTGCGCAGCACCGTTGAAGCACAGATGCTGCGCGCGACTCGATCGATCGATCGATCGATAATGCAAATTGCCACTTCCTAGTCGAATTGTATTATGCAGAAACCATATCTTGTGGCGTGTCGTTGGATTCGTCGTCGCGTCTTCTACAATGTCCGCGTATTTGCGGGCTGATAAAAATCTATTCCGATTTATAACTATAAGAAAACAAGTATGACGATAGAAACCAAGTAAAGCATCGATGGAAATAAAAATAATGTCGGGTTAAATGTAAATTGAACGTTACGAAGCCGCGAAGTAGGAATTATCGAAGAGTCGGAAACGAAAGGGAAAAAAAATCCTTCAAAGGAAATAACACAATCGATTCAACGATCTGTATTTACAACTGTCTGATTCATTACGGTATAGGCACGTCAGTAATTTCAAATCAAAAATCGCGGGCTCGCGACGACGAGCGTTTGTGCGCGCCTGGTAAATGATATTTCGTAATTTATTTTTAATTATAGCAATTGCTGCGACGCGATGCGGGAAATGCGACGGACTAATTACCAATCCAATGAATCATCGAGGTAAATAACAGCGACGATTCGTCACGTGTGTGATCAGAATTAGTCTCGTTCGTTATATTCGATAATACACAAGCACGCGTTACGATTCAACGTGTTTCGTACCCGCCTACCAAACGACAGATAATGCGGTGATTAGAGTTTACGTAACATAATACAAAGCTGTGCGTAACAGAATCCGAGGGGATCTGATGAATTTCATTTAACATTCATATTTATTTTCATCATTTTATTCGTCTTTAAACGCAGCCTGCTGCAACCGGTACTTTTCTA
This sequence comes from Neodiprion fabricii, assembly GCF_021155785.1. NCBI lineage: Eukaryota > Metazoa > Arthropoda > Insecta > Hymenoptera > Diprionidae > Neodiprion > Neodiprion fabricii. The sequence goes on along the minus strand of NC_060245.1, from coordinate 1,941,495 downwards.
CCATCTCACTATTGAGTGATCAACCGAATGAAATAATTTTCTAATTAGCATAAATTTGATAATACGACGTAAAGATCTCCGTTTAAACTGTCCCTCGTAAAGATTTATAAATACGCGTATGAGGTTACGAAAATAAGTAATTATGAATCAACGCATAACTGAATAAATAAATTTATGAACACCTAGACACTGTGCTAAGCGGTGTTACATGTTTTAGTTACGATCTCGTCGAGAATCCACGAACAGCGACCGGCGCCTTGGCAGTGTGGTTAGCTGGTTGTGTGATCTATTTTATAAACACGACCGCTATCGGCACTGCAGCTGTGACGGTCGCATTACTGCAGATGTATTGTAATGTATTATTCCAATTTACGTCATATTTCGAAATGCAACTGATGCAGCAGCACCAGCAGCAGATGCAGAAACAGATAATCAACCGTCTCGAGAAAAAAATCTGATCAATGATCCAACAGTGTCTATAAAAAAAAATGTTTAAACATTTGCACGCAATCGTTGCAAATTCCTTATATATATATATATAAAATCTTCTCAGGGCTGCGGTGGTGCAGTTAAATTATAAATAAACATTAAAACTCGTTAGCTTAAGCTCTAAACTATATTTATGAACTAATTTAACGTAATTTCTTTTTGTATTTTTTACAGATCGGCGTACGTTTCCTTCGGTGGATTGCTGATGCGTCTTCAGGGTGATGCGAATAATTTGCACGGTTTCGAGATCGATCAGCACATGTACCTGTTGATGAAGAAGCTCGCCTTTTAGAGAGAGAGATTCGCGTGTGGAGAAAAAAGTGGAAACAGCACGTTACAGGCGAAGGAGAGGAAAGATCGGAAGAATCGTCGTTCGCAATCTGCCATTTTTCTTTCTATCATCGTGAACGTAAAAGAAAGTAGGCTGCACATTTTTCATACGTTGAAAGACAAAAAGGGTCGCATGAATAAAAAATAAAAAAAATTAAAAATTAAAGGAATTTGAAGGTGAAGATAATTATTATCTTCAAAACTGCGAAGCAGTGACAACAATAAATGCGGCTAAGAAACTTTTTTCGCTTTGCGAGAGTACAAATTCGGGAAAAATTATTTATTTGAAAAATATCAAGGTGCGTAATATTGGATATCGCGTTGATTGCACGCGTGAAACTCCGTTGGATCAATGCTATGCAAATCGCGCGTCTAACGCGTTAATTACTTATTTACCAACTCATTAACTGTACATGTTTACAAAATTGTTCTTTAACGTCACAGCAGCAATTTACAAGTAATTTTATGATCATTATCATTATTGCTGTTGCTTTTAGTGTTATGGAATGATTTTCAATCTTTTAACATTCATTTTTTTCCCCCTTATATTTTCTCATACGTTTCATTCCATTATTCTATCTCTCTCGAAAGAAAGAAATTATAATTTTCCTTTCATACTTTATTAATCTCCCTTGTTTTTCTGTTGAAAACAAAAAAAAAAAAACAGAAAGTTCAGAGTAAAGACTGCGTATACCTATAACGTTGCATTTGCATTATACGTCTACTTGCTGATACAGAGATGACGTTTTTTATACTATAACAAAATCAAAGAAATGCACAAAGCAAATCAGTAATCACGACTGCGATTTGTGTATCGTCAATTCAAGGCGTATAGGATATTACAATATCCATAATATGGATATACCTGTGTACAAATATATGTATGAATATTTTTTATCGCTGGGTTTCATTCTCCTGATCTGTGTATAACACGTATTGTATTGTGTACCTAGTCGTATATTTGTCACATGTTCAGGAAATCCTTAAGGATGTACTGGCTATAACATTCTCAACCCAAAGTGAGTCTCGTAGAAAATGTTAAATACTTTATGATAGGATAAAAATCGGAAAAAAATCAATCACTAGTAATGCCTAAAAGTCGTCAATAAATTGTTTAAATAAAACATCGTTTAACAAATTCGATCGAGACTCACGTTTGGTTGAGAATTTATAGCCAGTACATCCTTAATCTTACGTATTCGTACAGTAATCGAAGGATCAACGAAGAAACTACATATCGCAAAAACAAAATTTCACCTGTGCGTAAATAATTTTGTATATTGCCAGCGCATATGCAGTGAATATTAATTCATACGTACACAAATTGGAAGAAGATTTTGTATTCATCTACGGGGAAAGAAGAAGGAAGAAGGAAAGGTAAAGAGAAGAACATGAATAGAAATGGAAGAAAATTTGTTTCCAGGTAGAAATTCATACTTTATTCGACACCATTTCACCTGTTTCTCTATTTCTTCCTTCCCATGTATCCTTCCTCTGATCACTTGGGTGCTCACCAAATTGATGCAGCAGCAGTACGCGGATAGAAGCGGAAGAAGAACAAGAAGAAGAAGAAGGAGAAGAAGAAGAAGAAGAAGAAGGAGAAAGGAGCCAGAAACATACATATACTTACGCGACTGCGGAAACTAAAATAGCGCGAGGTAAACTCGGCAGAAAGTTATACAGGTAGAGGTAGGTGTGTCATACATGTATGTATATGCATAACATATTCGTATTTTCGTACCCTTAAACTATACTTACATCGTATACTTATCTCTGAGGAGAAGATGCAACCAACCACTTCAGTCAGGGTTCTGCATGAATTTAACACACGCAGGTATATATGCATAGGCTCCGTGTGAATTATAATATACAGCAAAGAGTATAGGTATAATCATATACCGGAATTCTAATTCTAATTCCGTTTCGAGGACACCCGAAGTATTACAGAGAAGGCGAAGAAGATGCTGAGAATTAAACGAACCGTTTCGATGGCTTTACCGTTACAAAAATAAATAAATATGCAACTGTGTGGAAAATCGATCAAAAAAAGATGTTAGGCATTTTTTGACGATAACTTGAACCTTTTTGAATATGTTTAATTTTTTTGTTTCCCTTTGCAAGATATTACAGGGATCTAAGGCTTGAACGGAAATACGTATCGTATATAGCTACCTACCTATGCAAACGAGTCCACGGTTGGTTGGGTCGATCGTTGTTACCGCGTTGCATTTAAACCCGAGTAAGTCACGTAACAACGCGCGGTGTATAAATAATATTCTCATCATGTATAATGTAGATATAGAGACGTATGTATGTACTTACATACATGCATTTACCAGCGTAACACTGCACCGCGTTAATTATATCATTCACGGTTATATCGTACTGGCACTTTGATGTATGTATTTGCCTTTACACCCACCTACCGATGCGCACGGGGCGTGCTTCGTGGGATTCTGTATTCAAGAGTGTGAGATTACGTACAATGGCTAACAACAAGTATCTGTACGAATTGAAAACAATTTACGTTCTTACAAAAGTGGTGCGTGTATGGAAGTTCTTGTGCTCAATTTATTCTTGCACACACCAATTCCTGATATATATAGCGTTGTTATAATTAATCTCATATGTCATGGTTCGTGATGATGATGTGCATTGAAAATGATATGATAAATACTCTTCGCCTTGTGCACTGTCCTGTTTTTTTTCAACATTATGGAATAGAAACTGTGTGTTTGTGTATCTGATCAGGAATTTCAGATATTTTTATTTTTGAAGAGGTTATTTCAAGCGGAGAAAACTAATGTAGAACAGCATAGATTCAAAATCGCAGAACGGATAGGAAATTAGGGATTGAAGAATTGACTACATTTTGATTCTTTTACAATGATGAGTTTATTTCAATAATGAAAATCGAAATTCACAACCTCTTGGTATAGGTATATTCGAATTTAAACTTTGGATTACCACTACATGATGTAATCACTGCTGGTTGCAGGATTCTGGAGCGTAATTGGATTTTAGGATACCTGTTACCAGAATCATTCTCAAGCTTTACATACAGTTGTAGGAACGCCGGGAATTTTGTTTCACGCAGATCGCAAACTCAATACAGATCTAATTCGAGATCCAAATTAGTTGGTTCATCGCTTACTGAAATCAGATTTGGATTTTGGATGTAAAAGGGAGGATTGCCGCTAGCAGATTACGGTATGATCCGGATCATCCTTCAATGCATCAACTCCGCAACTGGACATCAGAAGGAGTAAAAATCAGCTGAAAGATGGTGAGATGGTATTTATTGCCCTAAAATAAGTCTTGGAACTTAATAATCGTCATTTGAGACGTCTTTCGGATAAAATATTGCACGAGTCGTTTATCTGTCTTTTTCCCTCGGACAAATTTTGACTTTATAGTGTAACGTGGGCAAGGTTTCAACGTGATTAATAGTCCATTTCACTCCGATAATTGGCCGCAGCAAAGCTGGCTGCACCCTGCGTGGGTTAAACGGGTGGGTACACGGAGCATGGATAACTCATGTAATTAAAGTCGCGGAATCCGTGACCTTGAATAGAGCCAGCCGGAGCCACTCAGCTAGCTATTTAAATGAAATCATCGGGTACCGCGAGCGTACGGATTCCGCCTCTTCCCCCCCTTTGGTGAAAGTAATTTCTAAATTGAAAATATGAATAGTTTCTCACAAAAACTTGTAGATTTTCATTCTCTGCAAGCCAATGCAATTCAAATAAATAGGAAACGTTCGAATTTCCATAAAATTATATGTGGTTGTAGAAATTATCGCCAGGTCCCTTGGTAGGAATCGAGTGTGGCCGGCGCTGGTGAACGCCGTAAATGCTGTAATATCTACGATCGCATATCCGTAATCCCGTGTTTCACGCACACGCCTTGTGCCCGCTTCAACACAACGGTAAAATACCCTCGATTTCACGCTGCCCGTGTGCGGTGCGCGAGCAAAGAGCAAAGCTAGGCGAGCGATCGAGATGCTACGGGACTCGGATGCCATCACACGACGCGGTGGCAGCGGAACCAAAATGGCCGTTGCGTAACGACGCCGAATGGCCGCCCGACTCCGGTAGCGGCGTTAATAAGCGGTTGCTTACAAATAGACTGCCCCAATAACATATTATTCCCCTTATCTCGGCGCAACCCCTTCCTCTCCTGCTTCTTCGTCTCCTCCTCCTCGAAACTCTGTACTCTGTTCTTCTCTCCTTCACCTAGACTCGTTACATACGTGGTTTCGTAGTCGGTCATGTCCCCCACCTCGTTCTTTCTTCATCTCACTCCCGCTTCGTGCCCAGTTCTGTCTCTGGTTTCTAATGTTGTTGCATAATTGCGCAGGCTTTGAAAATCGATAGAACAGCGCAGAAACTCCCGCAGCTTATTCCTGTACCCATCTACCTACCTACCTAGCTCGTCTATAGACAATTTCACTATATCTGTACTCTCGTAACTCACTCTCTGTATCCCTGTTACCGGTAATTCGCTACGCGTTATGGAATCAAATAATGCCCGAACATTTTGATGGTAAATTATTTACATCGAAATTATAAAAATCGATAAAAAAAAAAACCACGTCATCGTGTTCAATTATACGATAAGAATAATTGACACCTCTTTTTCTTTTCTTCTCCCATCTCGTTGAATTGTATCTACAAAACAAAAATACTACAACTCGCTTTGTGATCGATGGAAGTCTTAGAGTCTTTTATTTTATTTTTCCACGTATATTACCGAAGCTCTTCTATTCAGCGATATTCGGTACATATATATAGCGAAGAAATGAAACTATTTACAATGTACTGTGCTGAGAGCTCTCAAATACGTTATTGGGTTCGATAATTATTTTCTCCTTCTAGATTCAATCGCAGAACTGAGTCTCAAAGTTCTTGCATCCAACTTGATACAATTTTACGTCTTCCATATTATTCTCGTGAACGGTTTTCTACCCACCATTAGATGATACTGTGAATAATCCTGCATATACCGTGGAATGTACGAAAAGCCGGCAAAGAGTAACGAGCCGGACAGATTTGAAAAAAACCTTGCAGAAAATGATACTTTTCTCTTTTTTCAGTACGTGTTCAGTTTCGTGGTGATTATGATACGAAGGCATTGATCAAACGCAGTGCAGACGGCAAGTCCTTGCTTGTCTGGACTCCAATCCAACGAACTGACTGGTTGAGAAGAGAGCGTGCTGTTCTGGAGCAGAGATACTGAACCGACTACTCCCTGCTCTATGCCATCGGCGTCTGCTGTCACTCGCTTTTCAGGATATTGGCTGTGACACACAAGAACAGAAGTTTTACATTGTGAGTATAACATTCGATTAAAAATTTGTTAGGAAATTATGAACTTGAGTGAATGAAATTTATTTACTATTTCCAAAGGCATAGCGATCCTCCACCTCCCGACGTCATGAATATCTCTCGGTTCTGGGGCAGATGACGTACCAGCCATATAGTTGATTTATGCGCCTGAAATCAAGTCGGATTATGGCTTGTTGCAATGCTCTATAAAAGGGTAATAATTACTTTCTGGTTATTTTGACAAAATTACAAGCAAAACAACTGAACTACAAATTACTTTTTCTGAAAGATAAGAGAATCCTTTTTTGGGATGTTGAGTTTTCAGGTCAAACAGGTAGAACTTGGATTCAAGAGTGGTGGCGACCAGTTTGTTCATCGCGATATCTTTTCTGTCAAACTCCAATCCACAAACTCCGTTCTTCAAGTTGCTCTCCCATCTGAGAGCCATCGCCTTTAGGTCAAACATCTTAACGTCGCCATTGTCATAGCCAGCCGCGACGACCCTTTCTTCAGAGTTGTACGAGTTGCCGAAAGTGACAACCCAGCAGTCCCTACGGTCTTCGCCCTCATTTGGTTCCATTACTGCAACTGGCCGCCCCTTTTGCCGTGGATCCCAGACTTTGACGCTGCCATCTCTGGAGCCGGTGACGATTTCAGGAGCCCCGCAACCTATCGTCTGCCCGCCGATGCCGTCAATGGAGTTTATGATCTCCTTGTGAGCATTTGCCGAGTAAATAGGAATCGCAGGATCCTCCAGGTTGTAGATATTCAGTTTACCCTGAAAACGATCAATTGTTAATCGACAGCGAGTAAAGAGCTGGTAACAGCGACTCAGATTCTTACCTTAAAGTCTCCGGCGGCCAAGTATCTCTCTCTCAAACTTGACGCTCCGAAGGTGCCGCACTTCATCGGATTAGAGCGCTCGATCTCTTTGATCAGCTTAAGCTCCCCGCTGGATATTTCGTATATTTGAAAAACGCCAGATCCTCGCGGCCTCGAACCCATTACGACGAACTTTGCGCTGCTTGGTATCCACTTAGCGTCGAACAAAGAATAGTTGACTGACTTTTCGATGTGACATATTATCTGCGGCTTGGATAGTTTATCCATTTTTAAATCATTCGATACGGACTTGGTTGCACTTCCAGCCGCGAAATTCTACCAGCCGACATCGACACGAGGAGACAGCCTTTTAAATGACTGTGAACACGCGATAAACAAATATCAACGCCTCCTATTAGCTGTATGCCTTATTTATCGCTTCTGCGATTTTCATCAAGTGGTAAGCACATCGCAGTAATCTACCGATGGTCAAAGTCACATTTCTGTTGTACAATAATGTTCATTAAAGCTTTGGGCTTCTGGCTAACTTATTTGGGATTCGAAATATAAATCCGAGTTCTTTTCTATATGAATTATGTGACAATGACTCCCAATCTCTCTGGTACCCAGCACTGTCAGTCATTGTCATATAATACTTATAGAAACAAACTCGCATTTTGTTTCGGACCGAAAACAAGTTAGCCGGATTTCCAAAGCATTAATAAACATTACTGTACTATCGGAATGCCAAGTCCTAATAGACCATTTCGGAGATGAGCGTATTCGCATGCATAATACTTCTATGCTCCCAGGTTAGGAAAATTTGCGCAGCGATACGCGTCTTTATATTTTTCAATCAACGGCGTAGTGGAGAAGCACCGGATGTGACTAGTAGCCAATCAGAGCGTAAGGATAAGAAGAATAAAGAGTTTGAATCAGGAAAGTTTGAATACTTACAACGGTCGTTTCGCGTCGCCGATAATCACTTGTTTCTCTTATTGTTGATACAATGCGCGTTGATTTTTCGGCACATTTTTTATCGCTCAAATAGCAGTGTGATTGGTGTTTTTTACGATTGAATAATTAGCCTCGTGCACTTGCATGGTTAGCTTGTCCTTCTCAAGTCATGATGTAGAGGAGGTAAAAACAGAGACATCGATAGAGTGAGAGCGTGATATTGAGTGAGGTTATGTTCGTTATTCCAGAGACCTCGAGGTACGTAAATATATTTGGCGGGAAAAGAGAGAGCAGTCGGTCAGAGTTCAGACAACAAGATGGTGTTGAAGGATGCTTTGAAGGAGCATTTCGCTGTCTTCGGAGTCGTCGTTAACGACGAGGCGACTCTCAATAAATGTGAGTATCGAAATCTCAGCATTCGCGTTCGTCATTCGCATGTAGAAGTTGAAATCCTGTAGGAGGAATTTCGATATCTGTCGAAACGCGTCTCGCTAATTTTGGGGGTTGGAAAAGAAACCGCACCGTTTTAGTAGACTGTTTTCTTTGGCCCTTCTACCGAAATCCAAAAAATTGATTTGAGAAAACTGATCACATGCACGATTACCTACATTTTGATAGCTAACAGTCTATTTTCTAATACATGGTTGATCCTCCGCAGGTCTCGATCTCTGCGATTTGTACAATTTAAACGAAGAAGCGCTGGTGGAAACATGGATGGCATTCAGCGTGTCACAGTGCCGAGGCGACAACCCAACTGTGGAGTATTTACTGCGGATGGAAAGAAACGAGTTGAAGAAAGACACGGGCTCCGCTGGTAATTCAAAGGCTGATGCCAAACTGTCGAAACTCGCCGTGTATAACTCTCACTCAATGAAACAGTACAAGTATCCTTTGCAAACAAATTGAGTTGAAATTCTTGCACGTAAACCTTGGAAACTCAACTCGCCAATCTGCCAGACCTGGTACAAATACTTTTCAAAATAACAAGCAGATTCCTTAACTTGGTCCCAGTGATGACGAAGATATTCTGGAGCTGTACGGTGCGAAAACCCCAACGACGCCAAGAGTGAGTAAAAACAACACATTTTCCCATAATAGTTGTAAGACATGAATTTTTCCATTGTTTTTATTGTGTTTTTATAAAAACGTGCATTGTATCTTTTATTGCAACAGTTTCCCAGAATTATTTATCTCGCTATTGCAGCTTTTACGGGCCGATAAATTATTACTTAATTCTATTCAAGAAATCCCAAACAGCGGAGAATAGTCAAAAATTCTTTTCACCGCAGGTGGAAGATAATAATGTCAGGATATATTCTTAGAGTAGCGGAGCTAAAGGGGCACAGGGAAGGGGGGGGGAGATATTTCCACAACCCATCATTATAAAGGCATTATCGAAAGTATGCGCCATCGTGTGATTCATTCCTGTATCTCCCCCTCATTGCAGGCTCTATCCTTTCCTCCATGTATTATGCCACGCAGGTATCATTTAGAGATCAAGATACTTGTTTTCGATCCTCAGTCGAGCAGGCAGATCACATACACGTTCTGTACGCTACGAGTTTTGCTTTCTTGGCTGTTACTTTTTTCGTTTGTTTGCCGCGCAGGTTTTCAGCTCGCTGCTGATAGTTGCCTCAACTTTTTTAATCTTTTCATTTCTTGTTCATAATCTCTTCATTGGTTGGTTCCCAGGCAAAGAAGATCGATTTACATGCGTATGTGCGTGTCTCTACGTGTGTTGGAAATTGTGGTTTACTTTTTTCCCCCATGATAATGGAAAGGAATCATCGTTTCGTACGGTTTTATTTTTTTTTTTCCATTCCACTTTTTCCCTCCGGCGAATTTTGGAAATATTTCGAATCTCCCAAGGTTCCTATCCGGCTTTGTGTCTGTCTCTTTTTCTCTCTTTCATTCCCCACTTTTCTCTCGTCTCTTTTCTACCTCTCCCCTTGTTCCGTGAAACCGCCTCTCCTCCCGATCCTGACGGCTAGCCGACCGATGCAGCCGGTGGTGGTAGAAGAGCAGGAACCGAGCAGAGCGTTAGGCAGTTTGATGAAAGCGCCGTTGCCAAGCTTACGTCAGGCGAACGCGCGCCGCTTCGTAATTTGACGAAAATTTCGAGCTGCAATATAATTTCATGAATACATGTGTTATCATCAGCAAAGATTTTCGCGCGTTGCAAATTATCGTAAAAAGACATTTCAACCTTGTCGTTTGTTCGTTCCGTCCGCGTTCATTGAAATTCCATGATCAAATTCACGCGGCGCGATGTGTTCAACTATTTTTGTAAAATATAAATCCGCAATTTCACCGTAATCATAATAATAATAATAATAATAATAATAATAGTAGTAGTAGTATTAGTAATAATAATATTATTATTATGTGAGTCGTCAACGAGTCGGAGAATCAAGAGAATCTAAAACTGCAACGTTCGTTCAAACTTGCTTCGAAAACAACAAAGAACTTGTTCGAACAAGATCGTGGTGTAAAAAGACAGGAGTAGTAAAAAAAATTTTTTAAAACAAGATCAATTTACCTGGCAGCGAGAGGAAATTCCTCACTCGGGTATAATACATGCCTTGCCGCGGAAACGCTGGAGGTAACGGAATATCGAGCCGCCTGTTTGTCGGCCGCTCGGAGTACGCATCGTGAATTCTCGAATCAAAGTCCGGTTCGTTCCAACGGCTTTTCGGATTCGATTTTTTTCAAACCCGTCAGACAGAGAACGACACGTATATATATGAATCTCCAAGGAAATGCGGATTGGCATGTGTTCGTCTCTCGCTAAAACGCGCCGCGCTTCCGATCGGCGAAAAATGATTGTACATTATTAAAAGCACGCGATACGATTTACATCGTACCTGGTTTTCGCATTATTCTGGACCTGCGTAATTTCATACAACATTGTTTATCCAAACTCGCGATCTCTTTGTTTGTCTTTTTTGCCATGGGGAAATGAACCTACTCCAACCTTGATTTTGACGTCAATTTTTTTGATTCTGTAGTTGGAATATATTGTCGGATAATTTTTGGAAAGTTTGATTATCAATTCAGCCGATTTTTCTATTAGATGAACTTTACTCAATTCGTTGATTATGCAAATTGAAACAGACGATACCACGTTAATTCGGCGAGCTGTTGATTCCGCTCCTTTAGTATTCTACATTACGGCAGTCACAAGTGTTGTAATATCGTAAACGACAGCCGAAAGGTCCGAGTACCGTGGAAGAAAATTTCTTGAAATTTTCAGTACCGTCCAGTTTATAGGGTAATTCGCCGAGCTTTTATACTACAAAATCGGGGTCCGGGCTCTGGGACCTAACATTACGTCCCTGGGAAGCGTACGGTGCTGTGCACGGTCAGCGACGTTTGAAAGATCGTGTGTTGGCAACACTGTCGCGCGTTCTTTGTGCCGGGACCGAGTTTCTGTAACCAGAGTCAGTGTGTGTCGGTGTCGGTGTTGGTTTCGAGAAGAGAGCAGCATCGAGTCAAGTTTATGGCCGTCGGCCGGCGCGTACGCGTCTCGTTCTCTTCCCGCGTCTCTCGGACGAATTCGTGGTCCTTCCTCAGACCCTAATCTCGACTTCTTGCTTTAAAAAACTTGAACTTGTAATAACTCGACATTCTAATGTTTCAAGATCATCTATACAACTTGTAGTCACAGGTTAAAGTTTCGTTGAACATTGAACAATATTGAATACCAAGTCGTTGTGCGTGTTTGTGTGCTTGATATTTGGAGTTCAGTAGAATCGATTCGAAAATCACTCTATCACTTCCTGTTATGAAACGTTAAATGAGCCTAATCACGAATTTTATACTAAAAAAATTAAGGAAAAGAAACTCCGACTACATAGTGTAACATAGATGGTCTTCTGAATTCAAGTTTTTAGACTTTAGTAGTAGAGTTGAGATTTTGGTGTAGGAAAATAACGACTGTGAATTCGGTCGAGGATGAGGGCTACTGTCGTTTTTATATCACCGCACGAAACGCGACACCTCGAAAAAGAGGAGAGAGAAGAGAAGTCAAGTGGACAGTTCACGTTCACGTTCACGTTCTTCACGTGTCGCGTTGTCGTATCGCGTTCCCCGCGACGCATCGGGTTGTAATAACTCGGGAGAGTTGAAGACGAAGAGGAAGAAAAACGAACAATAAAACAAGAATAAGAAGACGAAAAATCGATCGTGGATTCGTGTGTACGTGTCCTGTGTGGAGTGGAGAGTCTCGACGCCTAGTTCAGCAATTCGTCGTCGTCTTCTGACTCCTTGCGAAATTCTTCGGTTATAAAAAATCGATCTTGAAGCAAAAAAATCGAGTAGTATATAAAAAAGATCCCAAATCTCGTTGATTGGTAAAAATGGATTGTCTTGCACCGCGCATTCGGGTCTTCCACATTTCCCGAAGTATCGAAAGATCGTCAAGTACGACGAAAATATGAGAGCGAGAGAAAGCGGTAGTCTCGACAATGTTTTTCCGATTTTCCGACGGATCGATCGCGGCGCAAACCTGCCGACCGGGAAGAGTATAGTAGAGAGGAGAGAAAAGGCCCCGTTCGGCGAGGTTTCACCTCCGACAGGTGGTTTTTTGTCGTAATCGAAATCGTCGGTTGGGCCCCTCGACGAGCCCGTTTCGTTACGTATCGTTACGTTTCGGGCCTGTTATTTCCCGCCACAAAAATCCTGCGGCCAGGTAGATTGCCGCCATTATCCCTCCCCTCCTCTACACTTTGACCGGCGGACTGCAGAGTTAGTTCGTGTCTTCCGTCCTGTCCCTGACAAAGGCGGGTGGGGATCGGCATCCATCCCCACCGCCCGCGTCTCCTCTTCCTCTTCCTTCGCCGCTCGGACCCGTCCACCAGATTTCTTCTTCCAAAGGAATAATTTCAGTTTTCAAGGACGTATCCGCCATAATCGCTGGTAGGCATAACGCTTCTCAATCGTCGTCGTAAAGCGTCCTCTCTCTGTATAGTATAATGTTTCCGAACGGTTCTTCGTGTCGTTCGATCAGTAAGTGAATCGTGTTTCGCGTCCTCTCATCGATCGTTCTTTCGTTCGTTTATTATTCATCCGTTTGAACACCCTTTCAGCGGATTTCGAACGTTCCAACCGCCTCTCCAACCCCTGATCGTAACGACTTTCATCCGACGCCGACTTCACGAACTTCCCGTTCAACCCCTTCTCATGTCCTTGTTCTTATCATATTTTTCTCTCAACGACTTTTCCACTTTTCTCGTATTTTGTTTCCTTTCGCGATCTTCCGTCTTCCACATTCGGCGCAACAACCTGTTGAGTCCCAACGCGCGTGCATCCATCCCTTCTCTCCAAGTCACCCCAACCGCCACACTAGTTTCCTTATTTCCCAATGAAACGTGTTTACTCGGTGATCCAATGAAAAACGTGTAAAAATCGGAGACTGATTCGCTGTATCCGTTTCTCCTCGTTGAGTCTATCGATGATACTCATAAGTTGCACCAAAGATCGATATAAAAAAATAATTCCTCTCCGCACAACTCCTTATTCTACTCATGAAACGTCCTCGTTCAAATTGCGATTTTCAAAAATGTACTTTCTCCATCTTTTCCTTCGGCTTGTTTCCGGAGATTTTAACACGTCTTTCTTTGTCGATGTTTACCGATATTCTACAACACGATCGCTTCGATTCGATCGCACGAAAATCGAGGCTCGCGAAAGAAATCTTATTCCGCAAATTTCGTCATCGGTTATATATAACTATACAGATATGCATTCGAATTCCGGGCTGTTGTTGCAGTAGCTCTGCAGTGCAGCCATTACTCGGGCATCTATTGTTCCTTTTTTCCCTGCGCCACAAAATCTCCTAGACAAAAGGCCCAACGGCTAAGGCCCAACCGTTCGTGCGTACCTGCATCGCGTAGGTATTTCATTCTTTGCGTGTGTCGTGTGTGCTTGTGCAGCATACACCCATATTTCTCGGAATTGAACACTAAGAGAAAGAATAAGGATAAGAAAAAGCTGAGAACCGTTAATCTGTTCCCCCTCTCTTTCTTCTCTTTCTCTAGGCACCTTCTCGCGGATACAGAATGAAAGATGATAAATGATAAACGGTGAATAGAAAATATTCAACGAGAAATCATCACGCGCTACGTGATCCGCGTATTAAACAATCTATCACGCTTTTCTTCTTTTTTCAATTCCTCGACCTGCTCAAGTTGTTTCAGCAGTGCTGTTACGGTCACTCAGCCAGACAGTATTTCTCGATGATTAATCGATAATGGATGGAATGTCCCAACCATTGAGGCGAAATAGTTTTTGTTCTTTTCTTTTTTTTTCTCATCAATTCCATCGTCACTTCTTCTTACTGTTTCCATTTATTGTCAGGTCGAAGTTTTGTGTATTTCAATTTTTCCAAATAATCCCCGCACTGATCGATTGCTTGATTTTGTCGATATTTTTTTTATAAAAATCAATCCAATCACCGATGCCTCGTAATAGTCGATGTCTTTCCTTGTTTCAATTTGGGGTGGCAACCCCCGAAGTATAATTATTCGTTGTTAGTTTCGTTGAAGCACGCGGTCGCCTCGTGGTGGAGTTCATTAATTAAGCACAATTGACCGAAACTCCCTGCGTCAACGTTTGTAACGATCTTAAAGATGTATCGGTCGTGTATAGTCTGAACAAAAATTTTCTACACAATTCAATCGAAATATCTATGTTGATTGAATTTTGAAAGCAACGTTAAATTACTATACGTATACTCGTACAAATTTTTTCCATCACGTTTGCTAAAAAAAAATAAATTATGTAGGTACGGATCGTTTTAATCATGCTAATTAATTCTTCACAAATCGCTTAAAGCGATGACGATTTTATTTCTTGGCTACCAAGTTAACAACAAATAATTTGCTCAAAGAATGTGTTGCAATCAAATTTGCGATAATTATCTGAAGTCACGAAATAACTGAACTTTCTTCATTTGAATTCACAGTTTTGTAACTTGATGATTTATCGAGGCGAGATTCATCCGATATCAAAATTCAACTAACGAATCAACCTTCATTTCAATATTTTGTTATTATTCAAAGTGATCTTTTTTTTTTTTTATTTTTTATTTTAATAATTTTTCACCGGACCGTACGCCGTATACATCCTTAATCTTGGAAGCGAATGGCGAAAGACGCTTCGTTGCTGCTTCCCTCGTCGATTCTTGCGTGACTTTCCCGGTAAAATAAAGTAAATAAGAAAAAGAAAAAATTTAAAAAAAAATGAAGTAAAATGAAATAACAAATGATACATATACTGCGTATATGCTGTTGGTGCATCATCGCTTTCGTAACTGAGGGAGAATCAGACGAATCAAACGGAATTAAATCTGCTTGTTGGTAGACGATACGTGTTTATGTGTTCATTGTAGGAGGCTCGTATTTAATCATATTGAATAAAATCAATATAGGCTCGTCTGATATCCACAAATCCGAGATCAAAGGGGGGGGATCAAGAATACAAAATACAAAACGACTTGATCTAATCTTGCATATGTGTATTGTATAATACATGTTTATTCACATTTCTGCTAAAAAAAGAGGAACAGATGAAATTAAAGGTGGGAGAAATATACGCACTACGTACTAGAAGCATGTGCAAAAAATTTGTAAATCGATGTAATTCACAAACTTTATCCCCTTCGCCCCATTCCAAATTTACCGTGAAACTGTGTTCAACAATCTTATTAGTATAATCTTGATAATCGTACAGTTTTTTTAATACCGAATAACTTGTCTCGGCAACTTTTTTTCGTGACTGGGGCGTGATTAGAGTTTAAAAAAAAAATACGTATCGTTGATCATAATCGGACTAAAATGTTTTTAAATTTGTATTTTGTTTCTCTTTATACGTTTATTCTTTAAGCCGTTAAGTCGACTTTTATTAGGTCCTTATTCTTTAGCAATTTGTAAACGCAAATGCGGCGACGAATCTGCAATTTTAAACATCGTCGGTGTGTATAATTACGATACGTGGAATAAATAAATGAATAAATGCGTACGTTGATTTGGGGAACCGACTCGTTTCCGTGGGTCCGAAAGAGAAGTGCGCAAGTTTTACGTTCTACGTTTACCATAAATCCCGGCTTCGATTACATCGCGAATTCTTTGCGTGTCGTACGATATGGTTCGTGTGTATGACTGGCCAAAGTAGTAAAAGTTCAACGGCATTTCCCACGGTCTCATCGTGGTGTGTGAGATTCATCGGTTGCCTCTGGCTCCACCGACCAACTGGCTGCCAGGCAGGCAACTGCCTGCAGTAATATTATAAAACCCAGAGAGCGAGAGAAAGAGAGAAAAAGAAAAGGGGCGACGGGGGCTGCCAGTCGAGCACTGGTGGATGGATGGATGGATGGATGCCTTGCTTTGCTTGCCTGGCTGCTCGCTATTGCTTCGGTTTTGCTTTTGCTGCTTCTCGTCCTCGTCTTTGCCGCTGCAACGAGACGCTTGCGCAGGGTTAAATAGAGATTGTGATACAGGGAGTGGGAGGGTCAGGAAATTCCCAGTATGTAATCGAAAACTGACTGGGTTTTAGTCGAATTTAAAATATCGCACTTTTCTTTTCAATCTCGGATTTCACGAGCATCCAGAAACGTATCGTGTAACATTGTTTGCTTAAAAATCTATCAGGAAATATATAATTTGAAAAATCTATGAAGAGAAACAATTCAGGAATCGTTATTTTTCTCCTCCTTTCTTTAGTAGAAATTTCTTTTATCAAAAGAGAGACCGTTTCGCAACCGTTTGTCTTTTCAAAATGCTGAAGGGATCATAGATGTCTGTTTTTAATACTTGGCGATCCTGGTCTTGATCTGAGGATAGTTTTAGGATCTTCTGAGAGCCACGTGTTCCTTTTTCCGTATATATTCTATATTATCTCTCATTCATTTTTCTTCTCGTGCTCCAATTTCATCTCATTCCACAACTTTACATCCCTCCACAGTATATCTGTATTTGTCTTTCTCTCGCTGGTAAAGAACGAGCAATGAAATGGTTGAAATTGATTGAAACAATGCGTAATAAAAGGAGTGTATATATGTATATACATATATTAAATGGTGACGGGTTAAAAGCTGTTAACCTCCTCTAGACGACGTCGGCTCTGCTGACGCTACTCTAACTCCTAATGTCGATGCTGATGACACTCCCTGTTTCCCGCACTCGTTCCACACTCCCAATAAACAATACTGATGGTACGCCGATGTAGAGATTTATATTTATATTCCCACTTCGTTGAACTACGTGAGTTAGGTCTTTTGTAATAGTTGATCTACCGTAATGGAGATATCGAAAGAAATTCTCATTGTACTGAGTGAGTGACGGTCTAGTGCACATTTTTTCCAAGCTGTGACTAGATCCACACTCATTAAGCACGATCGGGAGACGCAACGGATGAGGGTGATATGTCGGTGAAGGTTTATCAACTACGAATGCAATGTTCTTTTTTTGTTTTTTTTTCAAAATATTGAGAATAGCACGAGAGGCATTTCCATAGACGAGTATGAATTTAGTACACGTTGTTGTTAATATTCGTGACTAGATACACACTCGTCTACGGCGGCCTCTTCGATGTGGGCATTACACGCTCGCCCATACCGCGGTTGACTAAGAATATACGTATAGACGATGAAAAGGAAAGGATAGAGTAGAGCAAAAGAAAAGAAAATCGGTAATATAAAATTCTATCTTCTTCTTTCAATAATTTTTCCCTCAAAAACAGGTAAAACGATTGCGCAGCCCCGAGGGGGAGCAGGGTAACTCCGAGGTCAAGGTCCGGGCGGTGGACAGTCCGTTTACGCCGTCGAGTTTCTCCCCAAAAGTGTAAGGGATAAGAATACTACATTTATATGGATGATCTTGCTAGTCGAGATAGGTTTTCACAAATAATTATTTTCCGAACAATATGTGGTGCAGAACGACGCCAAGCAGACATGCCTCGACACCATCAGCCAATCGAGGGAAGATATTGTTGAAATTTGGCTCGGATCCTGAGAGCTGGAAGACCGACGAGAACAGCAGACGCAAAGTAAAGGTGAAGAGGAGCGAGGACCAGCCACACGTGCCTTCGAAAGCCTTGTACATGTACGAAAAGCTCCTCAGTAAAGCTGAGGCTTTGGACATTGTCGGCGAGGAACTCGGATCCGCGATGTGCAAGACCGTCAACAACATTGATAAAGTTGAAATCGAACCGGTTGGCGTTTACTCGAGGAGTCAGTATCAGATACAGAGCTACGGTAGAATTTGCTGCGACTCCGAGGGGAAGTTGAACACCGCTTCGATCATGCTTGAGGGAACCAAGCACCTGTCTTCCGGGGTCAGGGTCAAATTGGATCTTGGAAAGCTGGATCAGTACTCCGTATTTCCGGGGCAAATCGTTTCTGTAAAGGGTGTGAATCCAACTGGACATACACTCGTTGTAAAGAACTTATTTTTCGAATCGCCTGCGCCACCTTCAGCGTCCCCAAAACTGGCTGGCAGTGATCTTCGGATAGTCGTTGCCGCAGGCCCGTTCACTCAGTCGGATAATCTCGCCTATGAACCTCTCCTAGAACTGATTGATTATGTCAGTGAAAATCAACCCCATGTTCTCATACTAGTCGGACCCTTCATCGAGTTCAGTCACACGGAGATACAAAAATGCGAGATGGCGCTAACTTTCGATGACTTTTTCGAACAGTGCGTTGGAAATATCATGCGCAAACTGAAAGAGTAAGGCATTCTTTTAATCGGAGATTGAGGTTTTAAATTTCAGTCTATTCGCCGGTGTTGTTTGGATGAAAACCTGGAATTGGTCACTCAGTCTTCTCGGACTTTATTCGAACGATATTATTGGAGAATTTCATTATTTTGCAGCACGTGTACTCAGGTGATCTTGGTGTCGTCTAACCGCGATGTTCACCACGAGCCGATCTTCCCTACACCGGAATTCAGGCTCAAGCATACATATCCGAATCTGCATTTGATGCCAGACCCTTGCATGATCGATATTGAGGGTGTAATAATCGGAAGCACTTCGGTCGACTCTCTGATGCATTTGGGACGCGAGGAAATAAGCTTGTAAGTATTTCTGGAAGTGATGCGAAACCTCTTGCATTCACAATTAGCCTGCATACTTTTCTCTGTTCGAATTAGCAACTCCACGAGGTTCGACAGACTGACGCGTCTGGCGACTCATCTTCTGGCCCAGAAGTGCTTTTATCCGTTGGTGCCGCCTTCCGAAGAGGTCAACGTTGACACGGACCTGTGGGAGAAATACGCGTTCATGCATCAACAGCCCCACATTTTGATTCTACCGTCCAGCTTGCGATACTTTTGCAACAAAATATACGACTGCGTCGCCATGAACCCCGAAAGATTGGTCAAAGGCTCTTTTGCAAGGCTTAGGGTGACCGTCCCTCCGAAAGATACCGACTCCTGGAAACCCAGTGAAAACGTGGCTGTACATATCCTCAAAATTTAAGATAGTAGCGTTAGTACGTACTTGTTTATTTCTTATTTTTATTACTATTATTAAACAGCGTCTACTTCCAGCGTTCCTTAATCGCTCGTTATGGGATCGTCATTGAATGAGCGTTCCGTTTCCTAACCGTAGCTACAGTGTAGCCTCTCCATCCTAACGCTGATAAATATCGATAACCTTTTTTTAGTTTTTCGAAAAATCGTACGTGTGTGATGATAAACCGTGGTAATTGGTACGATGCGTTCGACACTTGCGAAATTTTTTTAAACCGTGATTCGGTTACTTGATATTGCTTTCTTTGAACTTGAAGTGAGTGAAAGTTCTCCACTAAACTTCCGCTCACGGTTACCCGAAAAGAAAAAAGAAAGATCATCCGGACATACTTGGTTATATGTTTATTCATTTGATTTTTTATTTTTTCTTTATCATAAGATTTTGGTCCAATGGAATCGTAGTCGTTTAATACGATTAAACATTTTTAATTTTTTTTTTTTTTTTTATTAATGTATTTTCAAGCTTAGCATCATCTCGCATCAGCGTGAAGTGAGTGTGAGAATTGAAGATCTCGAGAAATCTACGAGATCACGTGACATATATGCCAACATGGCGACAGTTTTTTTTTCGTTCTTCACGTCGCAGCATCGAGTTTCCTCACACTGTTATTTCGCCCGGAAAAATTGTGGATACCCGATAGTAATAAATTAACCGGCGATCTTACAACTGAAAACGAATTTTTATCGGTCGACCATCCCGTCAAGGGTTGCGGCAGGGGGGAAATTCGTAGGCTATCCACTAGAAAAGCGACGTTAACGCAGTCGCGATGACGAAACAAGCGTAGAGAAAAAAGAAACTAGGTAACAAACGACGAAGAGAAACTCGTTTGAGATTATCGC
Source organism: Neodiprion fabricii (assembly GCF_021155785.1). Classification (NCBI taxonomy): domain Eukaryota; kingdom Metazoa; phylum Arthropoda; class Insecta; order Hymenoptera; family Diprionidae; genus Neodiprion; species Neodiprion fabricii. Next base: position 1,921,199 of record NC_060245.1, on the reverse strand, counting down.
CAAAGTTTGATAAAAACTTGAGCGCGCTAACCTTGTTGAAACAAATCATAGTAATAATGCCACAATGTTGAGTCGGTGTTATATTCTGTTTCCAGGTTTGATACTCCACCGATGCTCCATACTTTTGTCGGCCATATTTGAAACCAGGTGAAAGTGTGGTGGCTGCACTACAATCGAGTACCACGTCGAATACACGGGATGAGAGAGAGAGAGCGCGGTGGTTGCTTTTGCGTCCTTGAAAAAGTTTACGTACGTGCGTGTCCGGGGTTACGTCGAGTGTTAAATTCCTGTCGAGATATGTGCCGTCAGAGTTGAAACCCCATTGTTTATTAATATATTGTTTATTTTCTTTTTTGTTATTGCTTCGCAAGCTTTCGCGCCTCCGTAATCCGCTGAACAGTCAGACAAACACGTTATACAAACAGTGTTCCTAAAGTTTGTCTGTCCGTCGTGCGGTGTGAGCGGCCTGAACTTCTACCATTAAGTTCTTTGAGGTTTCCCAATTCCGCCGTCAGATGCCGACACGAGTGGCTAGCGAACGAACGCCATTTTCCACTGGTTCCAGAAGCTCTCACGTAGACCGTGGAACAAACTCTCCGTCCAGCTGCATGAGAGTTTCTCGCATCTCCGCTAGTCTGTGAATGCGTCGCGGTAGCTTTTCGGAGAGGAAAAGCGGATCCGCGTCTTTGTTTTCCCCGATATTCCGCGAGAGGGGTTTTCTAGCGCGTCGTGCTGCCACCTCGACTCAAGTCCGTGTCACATCACAGATCGCGTGTTCCGTCCTTACTCCACGAGACGCCAACGCCAGTTCGGCATATTAATAAACAAACGCGAAAACGTCCCATCCTCGTCATCCTCGACGTTGTCAACGCTCCACGGCCTCCGGACAGATATCAACGATACCTCAACCGCCGAATAGGAGGACTGCACACATGACGAGGTAAGCCACTCCAATGTGTTATGCAGTTTTCATGATGCACCTTGTCCGTGGCCTCGGTAAGCTCATCGCTAGTCAAAGGTGAAGGTGGGGGGTAATTTGGGGCGGGGGGGGGGGGGGGCGATGATGAAACACTAGCATTGTGAACACAACCGAACGAGTTTGCCAATATATATGATGTGTAATGTTCATATGTGGCGTTTTGCTCGTCCACCATCTTTGTTGAAAAACAAAACAAGAGTGAGATAGAAGAAGATAAAAAAAAAGCCGTCACCATTCACGTGTCGAGCATGTCGGTAACCACGGTTTTCATTGAGTTGTTTTCAACGATGAGAATGTCTGAGGCTTGTACCTGGATTGATTTTCGTACAACTCAAACGAGCCTAACCTACCCTGAATCTACGTATTATATGTAACCTAATCTAACATAAGCCGGGCCTGTACCTTAAGCTTAAAAAAAGGCTAGATCTAAGATAATCCTAACCTGACGTAAGCTTCGACTCTTATGCATCGTGAGTCTCGCTTATCGATCGCTAGCACGTGGTGGCACGACGAGAACGACGTCAGGATATTACTGAAGGCGACGACGACGACGACGTAGGAACAACGTCGAGATATTTTTCCTGACCTTGATTTCTTTCATGTACCTTCTTATCTTAGTTTTCTTAATTTGTTAATCACTTTTTTTGTGACATCTTTTGTTTCATCCTTATCCTCCTGAAAATCCTTAATATCAATCGAAACGAAACATAAGTGAAAGAAAGAAGGAAATGAGGAATACAATATGGAAACTGTAGTCGATTACGAGTAAGTATGTTATGTAGCAAAATCATTACAATATGTGATATAATTAAACTGTTCGGTAATATATAATGCAATTACACAATCTTGTCCGAGAAATTGTTAAAGAGAAAAACACGCGCCAACACTTTTGGGGTATGTTATCGAAACGAGGGATAAAAAGAGGAACAAAAATAATATGTCCTGGATCTTGCCTGAAAAAAAAATAACGCTGAAAGAGAAAGAGAGACCCTCGATACGTGAGAACCGATTATTATGAAAGCTTTTTAAAAATATCTCTCCTCAGTTCGTAAACTTGAAGATGAAAAAGAAAATCAAAAACATCGAGGTTACATTACGTATTCGGATCCGGTTTTAACATCGTTCATACATATATACGTACCAACGTGAGTTTTTGTTTTTCCTGTGATATTTATTATAAACTACGTAACATTCGAATTGACAACGCGTATTATCATACATCGTTATCATTATTGTTATCACATTACATATAAAACAATTGGAAAGTGTAATATAGTAAATTTTATTACTATTATTCTATGATCATACTCGAAAAATTTGTGTCAAATACAAATAGGAAGTAGGGAAATATTTAGAGGCCGCTACCAATTATTGTAATATTTTCTTATCTATTTTTATGTGTACACCTTACGGACTTATATATATAATATGTTATTTTATTTTTTCGTATCGCGGTCCAATTAATCATTGTTCATAAAAATCAGTACCGAAAACGAAACAGGGACATTAAGGTGATGCGATACTCCTATTTCGATAGCAAAAACTGTTATCCAAATTTCTCCGAGACGATTGATCCTTCGGTTAAAAGACGAGGACAGCCAACTGCGAAATTGTTCGGCGCAGTTTGCTGCTGATTGGTGAATGATTAATTGGACCACGATACAAAATAATAATAATAATAATAATAATAAACCAACATATACATAAGTCCGTAAGGTGTATACATAAAAATAAGTAAAAAATATTACAATAATTGGTAGCGACCTCTAAATATTTTCCTACCTCCGGCAGGTTTTTCGCAAATTTTTTGATCCGCGCCTTAAAAAAGGGAGTTAAAAAATGAACAACCACAATGTATATACACATGCATCGCGGTGGTGGGAGATCGCAGCCGTCGTTTTTTTCGTCCGCGGCGTAGGTCGGGTTTTAAAACCCACGTTAATGGCCGAGCGCGTATTCCGCGCGTTTCTCTGTTTGCTCGATAATCTATCGTACACACGTACGATCATGTACGAATGTAGATACACGCCCATGTATATCTATACAATCTAGCACACTGCAAATCTACGCCTGTCGCTAACAGGGTACTGCCGAAATTTGTTAAGACGGGTCAGGTAGGCAACTCTGGCGCCGGTATCGCAGACAGACACGTCGCGCCATCCACTCTCCAACTCCTCCGATCTCGTACGTCGTCCATTTTTGACTTCTTCTTCTTTTTTATTTCTCCATCTTTTTCGCAAAATAAGGGAATCAATTTTCATTTACAATATTTCTTCCTTGAAAATATTCCCCGTCAATCTTGTCTTTCTCTATTTTTCTCTCTCAATAATCGTGTAAGTTTAAAAACAAAATAATATCCCCCGCATTCGCACTGTGTCTAATTAAAGAAAGAACATACGTGTATGTTTGATACGCATGTGTGTGTATTCTTTTTCTCCGTCATCCGTTGGGAGAGAGAATTCAACGCAGCCGTACGTCGACTTTCTAAAAATTATCTCCCCCGCCCCTCCGTAAACGGACGTTTTATACCACCGCGCTATCTATTAGACCGTGTGCAACTGCGAACACACGGTATGTGTATTATATGTACAGATATATATATATACACATCAAGTATACTTACGTATGTATGTTATGTATGTATGTATAGATGCGGTTGGTTACGTGATCGGAATACAATATTCGGACAAGAAAGAACCAAAGATGAGAGAAAATAAACTTTGGTCTTTTTGGTAGTTTTTCAGTTGCACTTTGCATTTTTTTTTTTTTTTTTTTCATGGGGATTTCTTTGTTGTATTTTGTTTTCGCGACTTCCTTCTATAATATACATTTGCAGTCTGGTGTTTAGAGCAAAAAATAATACACATATATATATACTCGAGTATATACGAAAGCTCGAACCGTGCAGTGATATAATGTTTGAAATTTATTTCTTAATAATATTTCAAGTTGCTCGGCTTACATATAGATGCGTGGATATTATTAACTTTGAATGAATATATAATAACGGTATAAATAATGATGGTGTATAATTTTAATAACTGGGCGGCGACGTCCTCGCCAATAAGAAATATATTACGTGTAATAATGTAAGTATAACGATGAAAACGAAACGGAATAATGAAATTAACAGACGGGTGGGGAAGGGAGAGATAAGAATTTACCTTGATAACATTTTATCGCCACCGTGCGTCGCTCGCCGTTCAACAGATTGCGAATAACTGACCTATTACACTGCCTGTGGATGTGTTTCTTTTTTCTCTATCTACCTTACTCTCTTACTCTCTTACTCTCTTTCCCCCCCCCTCTCTCTCTCTCTCATATTACTGTTATCACCGGCGTTATTATTGTTCTTAATATTATCGCACACGTTTATCATCGTTGCCATTTTGACGTTGCGATGCGCTGATCACGCGCCGGCTGAATTTTTTTTCCAATGCCCGTTCGTCGTTGCTCGTTTTTTTTTTTTTTTTTTTTTTTTTTTTTTTCTACACACGTATAACCAAATCTACGGTTATAATTTTCGGTGTAAAACTTATGGTATGTATAAAGGTAAACGTTTCGCCAATCTAGTCCGTATACGTATAACGTAACGTTTCGCGTTTTTTGCATAGACAAAATCGAATGGAAGATATACAGTACCGGTTTAAATTCTATTTCTGCGCGTTTGGTTACGTTTGCTAAAATTATACATGCCGAAGTACGCGGATCACGCGGATGGAAAGAAAAAGAGGTTAGCAGAAAAAAAAAAAAAAAAGAAAGAAAGAGAGAGAATGTGTGTGTCAGAGAATGAGAAGAAAAATAATACACACGTACACGTCGAAACGCACGTAAGAGTTTTATAAGCATTTGTTATCTGTACACATATTATGAGTATGTAATAATTTGTGGGGAGACGCGATCGTAACTTTCGACGATCGTGTGACGATTTTTTTTTTTTTTTACCGACTTTCAAGCGTAAATTTCGTTTAATTCGATTAAGAAAAATTTGAATTATCTTTGCTTATTCCTCTCTCGCTCGTTCTTTTTTCTCCACTATTCTGTCCGAGTTTTTTTCCTTATGCAACGTATTTTTACGCATTACCTACCGATTCTATCGATACTCATTCTACCGTATACTATATATATTACGTCTGCAGTGGGCAAAAGAAAATAACTAGAGAAAATATCATCACTGGAATGCGTTTAAAATTTCAATGTTGTCACTCACCGTTTATGCACAGATTATACATATATGTGTAAAATTTACACTACGATATTACACGTGACGCATACATGCAGCGATCTAAAAATTCTGCGTGTGTATTTATAGACTGTAGATAAGCGTTCTAGTCTCTTCATCTCTTCTGTTTGCATGCAAATTTATATTTCGCGAATACGCCTATGTATACATGCAAGATGTAAATACATCTGTATTAGCGAGGTCAGTAATTCAAACATAGATACATGCGTATAACAATATGTGTGGGGCCAAGTTTTTAGTTTCTTTGTGTCGGAATTGAAGTATTTTATTTTATTTTTTTTTTCTTTTTAGTTCTATTCTTTCCTATTTCCCCGATCTAAATAGATCACGTGATCGTGGAAATAATGTGATTCTGCAATCTATTTGGATCCAGGCATGTGATGAAATAAAAAAAAAACAACCAAAAACAATCCCAACGTGGAAAGATTAAAAACTTGCGAAAAAAAAATATGGCATGCTTAAAAATCATAAGATCGGTGCGAAGTTGTTAAATTTTTATAAAAATGACGTTTTCGAAATTGGTTTGACGATTTCGTTTTTTCAAATCTCATCTCGCTGGTGGATAAAAAAATTGAGATTAAAAAAAGGTAACACCGAAGTTTTGAAAAGACTGTGAGAAAAATTTTGAGACGTCTGTCAGGCTGGAAGCAAAAAGGAATGCGAAAAATTAGTAACGCGGGTATAAATATTTGTCCCTGTTCGTATTTCATTCCATATTCTCGCACCAAACTTCGCTTTGTTCGACGATTTTCTGCACGCCGTGCTGCATATGTTACTTGTACTCTTATATATATATATTTGCATTTCGTTCGCGATGTTACGACGCGTTACGCGTGTTGTTACCTCGTAGCCGCGGCTTTGTACTCGACGATCCTCTATCGTATCCTATGCATACAGTGCACGAATCTATACACACGATATGTAAACTGCGTGTTTCGAAACGAAGAAAAAGTAAGAAACGTATATTTTTCCTATCCGGTGAAATTTTTCTTCTCATTTTATTGTTTGAAAAAAAAAAAAAAAAAAAATTTCCACCTTGCCGCTCGTTCATAGCTCATATTTTCTCTCCCTTTGTTTTCTCCTTTTTCCATCACTCCGTCTCCTTTTGCCGCGAGCTAGTATCTGTATAGACACACGCGTATGTAAGTACATGGTACGTCGATACGTGTATTTATATATACGATATTGTGCGCGGGTGTGTTTGTACGTAAGTAACCCAATTTGTTCTAATTTCGTGCAATTGGGAGAAAAAATTCGCAATTCAAACACGATCGCGTCATCGCTGCAATCCAAGCGACGAGGAGGTTGGGAAAATGATGAAAATAATTCAAAAAACTTTCCGTCGATGAATAAAAAAAAAATAAAAAAAATAAAAGAAAAAAAAAACAAGAACGGTAACGAAAAAAATAATATAACATTGAATAAATATTGTAACAATGATGATACACGAATAATCGAATAATAATGACATACAAATTTGATGATGTAATTTCTTTCGTCGTCGTCGTCGATCCGATGTACTTACACCTGTTTTTGTACCTTTCTTCTTTTTTTTTTTTTTTTTTCTTTTTTTATATTCAATTCTTCACCTTGTCCATATTGTTACCCGGTTTAGTTTATCTGCTTCTTTGTCATTACCTCATCGCGGGTTGCACTCATCGGCAAGGGGAAAAAACATGACGAATCAATGAAATGCAAAGAAAAAAAAAAAAAAAAAATCATTCAGTAACGTACGTCGGCTCAACGTTGATAAATTCATTTTCACTCTCACTCACGGTTGTACAGTTTCGGTCATTTTATTTTTTTTTCTTTATTTTCATTCATTCTCCCTCATCGAATCAACGAATTTCGATCGCGCGAACAGATGATCGTAAAAAATACATTCCATAGACAAGGAAGTGATAAAATAATTTCCGCGTCTCGATTAACATACAGTTACATATTTATAGTTCTCGCGAGTATAAAATTTTTTACCCACTCCCCTATCATTATATATATATATATATATATTTTCTCTTCTCAACAATAAGTTCCGAAATGTTTTTTTTTTCTCTTTTCTCTTTCCTTCATATTTTTTCATTTGCTAAACGAAACGCAATAATTCTTCTGTACGCGATCGTAATATCGTAGATATTTTGCTGGGATCGTTTTTAAAACTCTGCGTGTATATATATATATATATACATATATATATAAATATATTATATGTATGTACATACGTATTATAAACACCCGAATCCTCGTTTTACATACACACCTGTAATTCACCGATTGTGCGATATCTACCGCACGTATATATATATGCATATGTGTGTGTGAGTGTGTATATGTATATATATAGATATATATATATATATATGTACACATCGTCGCGGCAGCAGCAGCATGCGAAAGTGAGAGCGTGATATCGACCAGGCTGTTATACAGTCTGCCTACCTCAACTCTCGCTGGTGTGGTGCCGGATGGAACGTCCAGATACATTGGCGTAGAACCTTGCCAAATATCATATCAGCAGTCTTGAGAATGACCAAGAATGATCGATTATTTTTTTTCCTATTCATCGAGTATATACGATCGATTATTTTTCAAACTCTATTAATCGACAGACACTCGATTATTCTTACTCACAATCGGTTTTTGGTCTTCTACTCACATGAACTCTAAGCAATTCAATATCAATTTATTTGATTAAACTATCAGTTATTATCATTGTCGTACTTGCTGAGATACCTATTTGATATAATAAGTGAAAGATAGACGAATACTTCTACATGAAATTTCAAAGTGTTTTCAATGGAAGTATGAATTGTCAAAAAATAATTCCGCTATTGAGACTAGGACCTGAAATTTAGATTAGATTTAGATAGATTTTTCCTTTTTTACCTTCCATTTTCGGTTCCTCGTCATCTTCTTCTTCTCCTTCTTTCACGTGTGTAACATTCGTTGCGAAAAAAAACGAAATAACGACTCGGTTCGGTTCTATACTTGCAGAGAACCTTTAATAATCATAGATCTTTACTTTTCAATTGAAAGAAAAAAAAAAATTATTGCAAGAATTGCAACTCAAATCTTTTTTCTACGGTTACGCGAAACTTTACAGTTTTAGCGAAACATTCGTTAAATGAAGTACAAAGACTTTTGAAATTAGGAAATTGTAACGTTTGAAGATGAAGTTACATTCCCCCCCCCCCCCCCCCTTTCATTTGTTTCAATTCTCATTGAGGCGAAATACGCGCGAACTAGTCGGGCAATTTTTATAATCGAATATTATTGGCAATCCTGTCCTCAGTAATAATATCAAAATTACGCCTATGGGCGTCTGTTGTTTTCGGCGGACGACGACGGCGACGTCGACGACGACGGGGACGAGGACGACGACTACGTCGACGTGGAGGGCCGTGGCTGCGCGCTGCAAAAACGGCGCAGCAGTCAAGTTCAAGGCCATAGTCGGTGCTGCCGCCCCCGTCTCTCGCCTTTTCCCTCGTCTCCCCCGATTTTCTCCCTCTTTCTCGGCCACTCTCTCCTCCTGCAGTATTATAAATATTCCCGATGCTGCTGCTGCTGCTGCTGCTGCTGCTGCATCATCGTCATGAGTTTTGGCGAATGGAAAGAGCCGCATGTGGCGAAGACCGAGCCAACCCTGCATTCGTGTGAAACCGCGTTTTATCTGTGCAGGTTGACGAGGAAGAGAAAGAAATAAAGAAGCTGGATAAAAACGTGGAGATGAAAAAAAAAAAAAGAAAAAAAAACCGCCGTTTCGAATCTTCGTGCTTTTTTATCACGCCAATTGTCGTACAGCATGTGTCATTGGAGAAAGCGAAAACATCTTTCTACGAAAATAGTCATTTTATTCTAATGCTGTTTCTATGATGATTTGTTTTCTGTTTTCCCGAAGTCCTAGAATCTGACGATGAATTTTACTTGTAATTTATACACACGAATTCCGCGCGAATCATTTTTGATTATGCTGAAGAAAATTTCAGTAAATTTCTCAACTCTGAAACAGTATCATGATTGATTTTTTACACTTTAAAATCAACTATTTATGAACATTGAGAGTGATTTTGAAAGGAATGTTTTTTTAAATCTTTAAAAAATTCTCAGACACTGTATCTTCTATGCTAAACATTTCCAAGACCAGGCTTATTATGGGCCGATTTTATTTCTTACTTTTTTTCAGCATTTTAAATATTTTTGGTCTACTAAAAAATTGTTCAAACAGTCTGACAATTCCCCTAAAAAATGTTCAAAAATTCCGCCTTTCGCTTAGAACGTTTCTAAACCAGTTTCAATACAAAGTCGATGAAAAAAATCGTTCCCTGATGGAACCGGTCTTGAAATGAATTGCTTAGAAAATACAATTTTTAAGAATTTTTTTGAGAATTGTAGCACAGATTTTCTTCAAAATTACTTTAAATATTTATAAGTAACTGAGCGGTTGAATAAAAAAACTGAAAAAAAATCCAGCGTACCGTTACAGAGTTGAAACAATCGCTGAAAAAATTTGCAACAAAATCAGAAGAGTTGAGGGTCAAACGTTGGTCGGGTTCTCATGGAATTTCCCATATACGTGTGCAATTTTCTTTACGATCGGAGGATTTGACGTAGGAAAAAAATTAACATGCATCATGATTGGTTCAAATACGAACCTTAAGCGATTAAAAACTGTATAAGCCTGCCTAATTACATATAATACAAGTATATTGATTGCACGCCGGAGGAAGTAAAGAAAATTTTTACGTCTTCGTGCGAACGAAATTTCAGTTGTTAAAAGTAATTGCGCAGTTGCGAAAATTACTCTTATAATCGTTGCAGAGAATACGTAATATACCTGCAACAAATCTTTTTATTTCCCATCTCTCTGTAGAGATTTTTATTTATTTTATTTTTTTTTTTTTATTATCTTTTCCCTCGTGCACGCAGACACAATTTTTCCCAATTTTTGCCAAAATTCAAATTACACAGGTGTAACGTTGCGTACCACTCGCACTCAAATTATCCGTGAAACCCAATTAGCGGGGAAACCTGCAATTCGCTGGAAATAAAAAGTAGAATGATAGAAGGCAAAAAAAAAGAAAGATAAATAAATAAATAAAAAATACACCAAAAAACGAAATCTAAAAACGATTGTAATATTTTCAAAACACCGTTATTATATTTATATTATTCATACTTGTTACAATTTGTCGTATACGATGTACGTTTTACTTTGTACGGGCGCGCGAGCTCCGAAATTTCCCGTCTGCAAAGTACGTGTATGGAAACGTGAGCTGCGGCTGTGTCTGTGAGTGCCAAAAACCCCGGGACGGAGAGACGACCGCGACGCCGGCCCATCTCGCACGTCGCGTTCGTCCGTGACCCGTAAACTCCCCCCTCACCCCCTCAACCACCTCTCCGCACCCTCGATTTTTCGCACATTGGCGGGGGGTGAGGTTCGTGTCCCAACTGTAAAATATTAGCAACACAACGATCATCGACTGTGCTTGGTGGAGTAGGAAAAAATAAAAAAATAAAATTTACCCACGGTGTAGAAAATCGTTCGGTATGTTATTTTTTATGTACACATTGTAGTGTAACAAATGAAATAATAACGAATAATCGGAAGGTGGGAAATAAATTTGTTGCTTGCACAATTTTATTTTATTTTTTTCTTCTCGTAACTAAAGTATCAGCCTCGAGTTAAATTCGACTCTTCTATTACTGGTTTTTTTTCGTTATATTATAATATATACGAGAATGATTGAGAATGGACGAATTTTCTCGAGAGATGTTTTGAGAAATTACAAGGTGCGATGGTGAAAAATCAAAAAAAAAAAATAAATTTTTTAACGATACTCGGGTGCATTTTTTTTTTTATTTCTAACGCGAGAGAGATTGTAAGATAAGGCCATTGTCGAAGGGTTTCGTTGTTGCCTCTGTTGGTAATTGCAAACCATAACATGGTCGATTAGTTCGTTCGCGTTTCGTGTGCAGTCTGTATTTATATTATATTATACCATGTACACAGCTCTCTAACAGGCGTCTATATGCGGGTGTATTTGCTTTTCAAATCGTTGGCGTAAGCCGTTGTTTAACGGATACACATCATTTATTAGATTATACTTGCACGTAGAGATACATTTATTACACACGTAGGTGCATTAATCATCGTAGTGTGTATATGTAAATACTTTGTTAGATTTAAACGGATAAACGAAAACTTAATTAAGGGTCATTCGTTTATTGATTACTCCCCTCTCTCAGTTTCTCTATTTTTCATTCTACGCTACTCTCTGGGCTAGAGAATTTCTTGCATACCAATATTATACAGCACAGACGCAGCAGGTCTTGGAGAATTATAATATTTGCGTGTATCGAGCCCGCTTGAAATAGTTTTGCGACAATCGCATCGTAGAAATTTTAAAATTCTAAAAATAAAAACATTCATTAAAAATATGATGTTAGTCAAGTTGACAAAATTCTCTTGTTGTTTTCATCTTCCTGCACAGACCTAAAAATAGAGAGAAAAAGAAAAATAGATACATACGTATGTGCGGTTAGATGAATGTATATTGTTATTATTACGTGTGTGTCCGTGACAATTCGCGTACGTAATAATTGGAGTTTACCGAATCCGAGCTGATCGTCGGAGAGCGTAATTTCATTTTGTCGCATATTTCTACTGGGTAGGCGACGTTGAAACGCATTATCCTAGGTGCTGTTGTCTACCAAAGTACAGATTCGTCGTATCTGTATATTGTTATTATCGCGAAAAACTTATCTCCGATTAAATTTTGCTCCACTTATAAAACATGCATGCAATATTATCGTGTAAGGAGTGCGGCAGAACCGCTTTTGCAGATGTACCGAGCCGATATTTTATTCCTTCAGTTTCTATCGGCTTTTAAAATTTCGTAGGTAAACTAAAGACCGAGAATGAAAAGAGATCGGAAATCTATGTAACTACTAAAACGAAACGTGGGAACGAATGAAAAGAAACCGTGGCTTTCAAGATTCCGATACGGTCAGGGTTCGATTTGGCGGGGAATCTCCTGTCGATTATATCGGTCCGTTTGAAAGACGGCGACGATAAAAACTCAGGCTGGTAACAGAACTGGGAAATCAGGGAATTCTTGGAAGCTTGGGGAAATCTCAGGGAAATTCGTGAAATCCTCATCGAAATTAGGAAAATATTGTAAAGATATTTCTGCTTTGTTTGCGAATATTTTTTCCCTGTTTAGTAATAATAACAAACGAAAAATTGAATAATTTTTCAATTTCTACTTCGATGTAACAGCTGCTTAATTTAATTATACTAATATCTGCTAATTATCTTAAACACTAATTACGCGAGGCATGACAGTAGGAATAATTAATGTTAAAAAAAGTGGGGGTGATTTTGTGAAAACAGATTCTAAAGGTGTAGTTCCCAAAAGGTCCATACCTCCGATCAACTTCAAATTTCGTATACCCGTGGATTTTGACTAGCTGATCATCGCGAATATGATAGTGAAAATACCCGCAAATTTGATTGTCAAGGTCAAAACTGACAAGAATCAGTTTTTCTATTTTCTTTCGACGAGCGTCGATCTTGGAGAAAAATGTTTTCCACAAAATTCGTAGTCTATATTAAGGCTGATCGCTTATATAGTCATATGATTTTTTTTTTCGAGAAAATTTTGCCAACAACTTGACAATTTTTGCGAGTTTTGTACACACTCCGATTTCCGTCGCGGCCCTGATTAAATCGAGACGGATACACAACACACACACGACGACGAGGATGACGACGAGGATGATTAGGAGCCGCTGCGAAGGCCGGGAATTGGGGGAAAAGGAAGGAGCGAGAGGCGCGAGAGGCGCGGCGGCGTTGGCGGCAGGCGGCGTCTCCAATTGGAGAGGGAACGGCCGGCCGGCCGAAGCTCCAGTAGTAAAGTCTAGTCGAGATCGGGCGCGCGGCGCAACGCACGCAACGTAACGCAACGCGACGAAACGGAACGGAACGAAACACGCAGCGAAACGCAGCGAGACGCAGCGAAACGGGCGTCACACAGAGACGCCGAATTCTCGGGCGGCGCGCCGGCGACGTTCAGTTTTTCAGTAGATACGGTACCGTCGAGTTCAGACTCGCCGCGCGAGGCCGAATCTTCGCCCGTCTGCCGTTTTCACTGCCCCCTTTCAACTTCGCAGTACCTGCACTCCCTCGCCTTTGAGAAACCTTTCCGTTTTTCCCTCTGCGATCTCCTTCCTTTCCTCCCTCTCTCCCTCCCTCCCACCCTCACTCCTCTTTCTCACTTTTTCCGACCGTCATGCGCGCTTCTAAAAAATTGTTAATACCAATCACCGAGCGCAACGGCGACTATAACAATAATACAGGGTGTGCCAAATCGGTCAGTGTTTCTTCGTTGCTGTTTTTGTTTTTGTTGATCTCGGCCGCGTTGCCGGTTTCAAACGGTGCTGAGACACCGATCGGTTGACAGTCGAGGGGTCGAGTTTAAGCAATTAATAATACCGTAGACGTAGATAGATAATTTACACAACAGAACAAATACAATAATAATAAAAACAAATTAGCTAAACTGCTTATTCTCGTGGTGCGAACGAGAGACGATAAAGCGAACCAAGGAAAGTGAACGAGTTTCTATGGACGAAATAAACAAGTGTTGAGTTCTTACTTTTTCTCAAGTTTCTTCGTTTTTTTTTTTTTTTTTCGTCTTTCTCCTTTCGGAGCAACAACTTATATCGACAGTTTCTGTTTTGATTCGGGTGTTGACTCTGCTGGCGGATCGCTACACCGGTCTTCTGATCTTCGACTACGGATTTACCTGAAATACGTGTTTTAATGTACCCCGGAGTCACCTGCGACACCACCATGGATGCGTGGATGTACGATGTGGTATGTCACGAAACTGTCTCTAACTAAGCGTATATTTATTTTTCATATTTATTCTCATTTTTTCCGTTTGTTTATTTATTTAATTTTTTTTTTCTCCGTTTTGTTCCGGACTATTTTTCTTGTCGCCCCCCCCCCCCCCCCCCCCCCCATCCACCTTGATTGATCGAAAATTTCACTTCGTAATCAAATTATCCAAGTTACGCGTACATTTTCCTCTTCTTCGACTTCTTGTTTTTCCTCTTCGACTGTACTGCTTGTCGTCTCTATAAATTTTTATTCAGATGACGAGTGTACAGCGGGGAAAAACGAGGTAAAAAAAAAATAAATTATCATTTCGAATTTTTTATGATGCACTGCACGATATCGCGCTAAATTAAACGGTTTGGCGTCGCACGCCGACTGGCGATCATGCTAGAATAAGAAGAGGAAGGCCGGAGTGGCGAAAAACGAAACAGATTATTAAAAAAAAAAATTGTTAACTCGAGTCGCTACATCTTATACCCGTACAAACATACGCGCACAAACGCATACACGACTAGTATAATACATCTCTTTGTTTACATTTAAGTTTCTTTCGGAATATATTAACGCGCGGATGTAGGCATGTATGGATGTACGTATGTGAACATATATATATATATATATATATATAAACACATATGGATCTACGTATTTATGTATAGCATTTCGGTATTCCGAATTTCACGAACAAGAATAACAATAAGACACTATAAAATGCGAATAATATGTAATTATGCAGTCGCAAGTTGTACACTCATCCGTCTGTTTATACATACATCTATATGTACAGGGTTCGTACGCACAGGGAAAACCTGGAAAACTCGGGGAGTTTCTTACAGCAGGGAAAATTCAGGAAAAAGTCAGGGAATTTCTAAAATAAGACTGGAATTTTAAGTTTCTTGAAGAAATAAACTCGTTCTTATGCGTACGTTACTTGATATGAAACCTCCTTCCGTTTTTTTCTTACTGAAAATCGCTGGCTGTTGTTTGTAAATTAGTAGTCGGACAGTAAATTAATTACTAGGTAATATTGAAGGTATTAGTATCAATATGCAAAAAAATTGTCATTAATCAGCGGCATATTTCTTGGAAGGTTACTGAAAAAAATTCTATTTTAAGGCTGGAACACCTGGAATAGTCAGGGAATTTCGGATTCCAAAAAGCGTGCATACGGTATTAAAGTACGGCGTGAGTTGTTACGACACGTTTTTAATGTTTTTTTTTTTTTCAAATTTTTTTATCACTGCCGGCAGGCGTAACGTTTTTACATCTTTTTTTTTCTCTCTCTCTCTTCTTTTTCGGTATTCATTTCTTTCCTCCTCTCCATCCCTCATCTCATTATCGGAATTGTTTCTCCGTTTCATTTTTACCGTTCGATTATCGTCAATCGAACTTCTCGCCTCGTCTATGCCTTCTTATTTATTTATTTATTTATTTTTTTCCATCTTCTTTCCGTTCCGTTTGTGTTTTCTCTTAACCATTTTCTAAAACCCTACGGACCTTACAATTTCAATTCAATTCGTCAATTCCGCCGCGCGTATCTTTTCTTTCTCTTGCTTCGTTTGTTTATTTATTTTTATCTTTTCCTCCTCAATCGTCGCTTCTTTTACTTCCTTCGCGGCGCTCTCTTTTCGTATCGTTTAGTTTGGCTTCTCTCGTCGTTCTTTTTCTCTTTTTTTTTTTTTTTTTCCCCGCACAACGTGCTCCGCAAAGCATACAAGGCAGGCGAGAATGGCGACAACGATGATGATCACGGATCGTTTCGATATACCATTTGCAGCGGCGGCTCGGTTACGTCAGGCTTAATTATTTCATTAACATTGACACTGCAACATCGCGGTGATGGTAACAGTGTGAATACAGTGCTGCCGGTGGGTAGATTTACATACAACATTCAGATACCGTGTTATGCAGTTTGTTATACCATCATCGATAAATCTAGACTCAACCGAATTTTGCCACATGGTTATTATCATCGCCGTTGTTGTATATCAACATTTTTCATAAACTGTAATAATGCAAAATAGGGTCACGCAGAGCTTCTCGTGTTTTTGTCAATTTGCACGATACTTTTCATTTCCGACTACTTAATTCTTTTTTCACTTAATTTTTCACACGCGCGATTTATGTTTTATTCTTGCCCGGCTACCCACACCGAAAAAAAAAAAAATACTTGTGTTTAATTTCATTTAATCTAATCTAATCTAGTCCAATGCAACAGCTGTATTATTTGTAATGCCATGGATACGTTATAATATATTATACGTGCATAGAACGTTCTTTTACCTCGGTTACCTTTTTCATGGATGAAAAATTCAAGGCGAAGTAATCTATGTATAATAATATTTTCTCTTCTATTATTTTACCTCTTTTTCTATCTGCCCACGTTACTTTATACCTGTATCTACAATTTTCTTTTCTACGTTGTTCTATCACGAAAATTTCTACAACCCCTGATAATTTTCTCTCACAAATCATCCAATTTTCTATTGTTCGAAATTTTATTTTCATCTCCGTCGTCCTCAAACACACACACGCTCATTTTGTTACAAAGGTTTAATAATAATCTTTCTCATTTTACACGCTTCTACGTAATAATACGTACACAAATACAGGCATGTATTACAGTATATAACCGATGTGCTGTATGTGTGTATATATTTTTTGCATTTTCGACCTGTTATTTTTTTTTTTTTTTTTTTTTTTTATACCTCATTTTTTTGTACGCGCGTATTCATATACAGATAAATTGTTAGGTGCATATATATATGTGTATATGTATATATGTATATGCGTACATATATACATGGGTGTGGTATAAATACCTGTGCCAGCTGTGTACAGAGAATGAGAAAACTTGCTGGAAGACAGATATTATAATGTGTATATATATATATATATATATATATATACATATGTACATACACACACACATATGTAATTTGTACGTTTAGGTACGGAGGTGAAAAAAAAAAAAAAAATAGTGGGTTATAAAATTTTTGCCCACCACAAATTGCCTTACACAACGAAATCCCCGTCGTTATACGTATAATAGCCGTGCAACAATATTATACATGTTGCGTATAGGTGTGTGTATAAAATATTTATATACCTGAGTTAGATACCCGAGCTATTATATGTTCGCCAATTATTTATTGTGTATCGCGTATCGCGTGAGAATATGTAGGTATAATGCAATTACTTGTACAGGGATGTGGGCGTAATGTGAGCATGGGAGGTGGCGCATATGTATGTATGTGTGATTCATGTGCAGTGCTAAAAGTGACAAGGAAGGAAAGGGCGAAAGAGAGAGAAATAGGGGGGGAGAGAAAGTGATAAGGTGACGAGGAAACTACTACCGTGTGCCTTTCAACGTTGTTTTGTTGCGATCTAACCCTGAACTTACATTCTCATGTCCTTGTACGTTACGTTGCGTTGCGTTGCGTTGCATTGCGTTAAGAGAACAGCTGAAACACGAGGTGATTTATGTATGACGATTAAGCCAAGTCATTTCTCGTTAATATGCGCATGCGCATACGTGTGCATATTATTTATATATGGGCTATTCCACCAAACCCTGTACGCAAATCGGACCTCCGTTTTTGATGATTTTTTTTTTTTTTTATTATTTAGGTGTCGACAAAGAGATTTCTCGAGTATGAAAGAGCTCTGGGTTTTCCTAATTATTGAATTTTGCTTGGAAATTATTCAATCTAATTAAACGGTTCAAACGATGCCTTGAAAAAAAAAAAAAAACAAAAACACGGAAATTTTCTGAATTTTTCTTGAACGATGAGCATTTTTTTTCTCATTAGTCATTTTCAGCAAGAAATTCAGAAAATAAAACTTGAAATGTCAATTCCACCATGTTTCCTATCGTTTTTTGAAAACATTTTTGAACCCTCTAACTATATTTGAAAATTTCGACGAAAAATCTGATAATTAGGAAAACCCGTGTGAAATGAAGTCAGAGATTATTCGTACTCGAGAAATCTTTTTATCGACACCAAAATAACGTGAAGAAACGGTGAGAGTCAGACGCTGGTCGGGTTCGCATGCAATTCGCCATATAATATCGTGCGAAAATTGATCGATGGGGATCGATCAAGGAAATTAGATTAAGAAAATGATTTAAACTGCGACGCGAATTCGACGTTCTTATCGTTAATCCCATAAGACTTTAATTATATTCTAGGTTCAGAATATCGATTTTCAGTCTTTTATATGCCTGTATCAATTATACACTGCAGGAATTTCCTCAGCGCAATCAAAGTGGTGGTC
This sequence comes from Neodiprion fabricii, assembly GCF_021155785.1. Classification (NCBI taxonomy): domain Eukaryota; kingdom Metazoa; phylum Arthropoda; class Insecta; order Hymenoptera; family Diprionidae; genus Neodiprion; species Neodiprion fabricii. Next base: position 1,902,800 of record NC_060245.1, on the reverse strand, counting down.
GTGTCTGTAGTACTGGTATATATCCAAAAAAAAAAAAATCCGAACAAAAATTGATAAATGTCCTATATATGATAATGATTATTATCGTGTTAGTCGGGAGGGTGACAAAGAAGGGAGCTTTTGAGCTTGCGCGGTTTCGATTTATTTTTTTCTCTTGTCTCCCTTTCTCTCTTTCTCTTCTTCCTCTTTTTATCGTTTTCCACGAAACTATTCGCAGTGATGTCGGTGTAAGAAAAAGAAAGGAAAAGAACCGAACAGAACAGTACAGAATAACCGTCAATAGGGAAAAAAACCATCAATAGGGAAGAAGTGAGGGAAAAAAAAAAAAAAAAACCAAAGAAGAAGGAAAAACTTTGAAAGGAAAGTAATAAATAGCGTCAACGATACAATGATCATACACTCGCGGTAAACGTCGAACGCTGGGAATGAAGCGAAGTTGAGACGCGGCTTCAGGGCGCAGGTTCCAGTCGCGAAAAATAAATGCGGCAAAAAATATGGTGCAAAAAGATTCTGCGTCACCGTTCTAGACGTGAGAGGAAGGACGATGTACCGTAGAGAGCGAAACTGAAAGAAAGAGTGAAAGTGAGAACGAGAGTGAGAGGAAGAGTGCGAGTGGAGTGGAGTAGAGTGGACTGGCTCTCTCATTGTGTATCTACGAGTAGATAGGTATACGATGCACGGTGCGTTCCGTGCAATATCACGAGGTTGAAGTTTGTAGGGTTATAGGGTAACGATGTATATTTTTTGGAGGGGAATGATCGTAAAAGTTTTGCAAAATTTGACGATTTTCCGGAACTTCGGTGAACTGGGTTAAAGCAAAAGACGTTTACATTTTACGATCTCTCGACTACTACCGTGATCAGAGTAATTTTAAATTGACAAACAAATGTAAGTGATATTTCGTCGTGTTAACAAACGTTGCTGTATATAAACTTCAACCTCATCCAAAATTTAACAAAGCATACAACTTGAGAGTTGCAATTGTTTTGGAGATCATTTCTTGCATTTCTATAAATATGTATGTGTTTTCAAAAAAACTGGTCGACTCGGGAAATGTTATGCGATATTTTTTTCCTTCTTGATCATCGATGCAGAAGAGGGAGTGTATTGTCAGAAACGAACGGTTACTTTCCCATATTGTTTAGTCTCTGAAATTAGAATGACTATGCAATTGTACACAATATCGGATTTTCAGAAACATGGAAATTTAATTTGCCAACTTTTAGAACATACCAGAAAATTTTTGTGAAGAATAGTCAAAGTATGGAAAGTTACGAGTAAGAATTTAAAATTAGATGAAACACAAAATCATCGGAATAACAATTGTACATAATACAAGTATAGAAATTCTCTTTTCCTTCTATATTTTGGCTTCCTATTATTCTTTTCAACTTCTCGTGTTCGCGTATCCTGTAATACCGTTAATCAAACTACCGCGTCATAAAGAATTTCATATTTTCCTATTCTTTCAATTTCTATTGTTACGATTCCGATTTCTGTCCCTCGTCAAACGCCCGCATCGTCAATATCACCCATATGTTTTGCCAATGAATGTTTCTTCTTGAGTAACGTGATCAGGAAAAGGGAAGAATTTTGAAAAAAAAAATGAAAAGAAAAAATAAGATATATATCGCACGAAATGGAAGAAGCAAATTGAAAGCGACACCGCATCGGCGGTGGGTTCGATTTCCGCGGAATCTCTCACAGTTGCGATTCTGCGTGGCCCCGAGGCGACAGCAGCGCGCGACGCACGCCGTCGGGACGCTATGGAACACTCGAGCAAAATGGTTGGACGAGGTGTGGTGGGGGGTGGAGGGTGCGGCGGCCGTGGCGTCGAGAGGTGGCAAGTTTAAGGCCACGAGACGTCGGTGACGTCACACACCTCAACCCGGGCCGACGATCCTGACCTTGTACAATGTGTAACCAAATTCTCTCTCCTCTCCTCTCCCTTCTCCACCCCACCCATTTTTTTCGCGCGAATAATAATCACACGTTGATGCATATTCGCAGGGTCGCAGACATTTTTCGGTTGGCCGTGAGAGCGGTTATTTTTGTCCGAAATTTATCCAGTAGTTTCATTGCCATTATTCGTGTTTGTTATTAACCGTCGATATTATCGACCTCGACGTTATCGGCGTTACCGTTACTCTTCTTATTATTCATGTTATCGTTAATTTAGCTGTTATCATTTCTAAGATTATTTCTATTATCATTATTATACCTGCCGTCTCGAGGACGGGGGAAAATCCCCGCCCTTATTCGAAAAATAAATTGGGAAGAAAAATATGTATCGCCGAAATAGTATGAGCCACATCTTGTGCAGCGATTGTTATACATTATTATTATTATTATTATTATTATTATTATTATTATTATTATTATACCTACGGTATGCGCACGTGACGCATGTAGCTAAAAATTTTTCTGCGCGTACCTCGTTTTTCTATATCTGTTTCTTTTCATTTTTCTCTGTTGATATTTCTCTCTCGGTACTTTGCTAGTTTGCATTTATCCTAGTATTTATTTTTAATTTTAAACTCGTCTCTGCAATGTTTAAGCCTCGGTATGTATTTATACACACATCGTTACATACCTATATTACATACAGTCAAGTTTAAGTTTGGTTAGGCTAGGCTAGTGTCTGGCCATTCTTGTTTCCTTTTCATCTTTCGCTCTCTTTATCATTTTTTTCTTTTTTTTTTTCACTCCTCTCAAGGTTCATCGATTCGTTCCTTCTCTCCGTACCTAGAACCGGGAGAAACTGCTTTTTTCTCTTATTTTTTTTTCACCCGAGTTCTCTTACCTCCTCATTATAATTCTATTCTCATTTCGTTTTCATTAATCAAAATCAACGGAACGGAGCGAAGTAATATAATAATATAAATGGTATGAAATAAATGAAAACGAAAATTGGTGGCACAGCATATGGGGTTTATACCCAAAAATCCTGCACAGACTCTTACTGTATGTCTTATTTTCTTTTCCATTTTTTTTTTCCCCCAGTCTTACTTTTTTCTACGCGTGTATTAAACATTATTCTTGATTTTTGACAAGGTTAAACTTTGTCGCGTCTTCATTCAGCGAATAATTATAAATTTACTTACTGGAAACAAATTCAGCAACTGCAATGAAACGTATAGAAAGGTTCTTGGGAATTTTTTTTCCTTCCTCTTTTTCTTTTTTTTTTTTTTTATGTTTTCTGCACCCAAGCCTAACAGACCTCGGGAAATATTTTTGATATCGTTATAGTAATTATTTCGTAAAGCTGCGTATCAGCTGTTCACATATACCGATGATCTACGTCCTGCATCTCTTCACTTCTCGAAGCTATTGTTTGCAAGAAGAGAGAGAGAGAGAGAAAGAGAAAAATGATAATAAATAAATAAATAAATAAATAAATAAAAAACGTTGTTTTTCCGTTTTCATGGTCATTGTTTGCACGAACGTTGTGTTCCTTTGCTCTGCTCGTGTTTGTTTTTTGTTGTTTTTTTCTTTCTTTCTTTCTTTTCCTCCCCACCTTCATTTATTTTTTGATTTTTTTTTCTCCTCTCCTCTTTACACCCGTTTGTTTTCCTCTCCGGTGTATAATCTCTTTTCCTTTCGCGGTTTCTTCATCGCGCTTAATGGCGAAGCTTTGGTTCTCCTCTCGCCTTGGGTCTCGGTCTCGGTCTCGTCACTTCTCGTCTCCTGACCTAGGATACGCGCGAATGTCGCGTTACGCGGGGCTTGCCAGAGCGAGATTGCACACTTTGCACTCACTTTGTACCATGTCGTGCGATTTTTGGCCGAGGTTAGGCTCGTAGATTTTTCGGCCCGCAGGTATGTATACACTACACACCTACAGCGCTTTACGCGCATGCGTCCGCGCGATCCGCGCTGCGATAATACCGACTGAGCGCGTATGCGTGCATCCACGAAACTTCCTTCAATTGTACGTACATAAATCAGGAACATGAGCCTTGGTGTACAAACGGCGATATGCGCGAAAAATAAAATGAGAGGTGACGCGCGGTGATTTTTTTTTACCAATTTTTTTTTTTCGCGTCTACTTTTTTTTGCGCATCTCTCTCTTTCTCTCTCTTGTTATCGGTATTTTTGGCGGCGGCTTAGCCTTGAGATTCGTCCAAAACGCGACTACGTAGACACCGTGTTACGTATACCGTGGATTAGAGAGAGAAAAAATGTAAAGAGAAAGAGAGAAGGAGAGAAGAGCAGCACATCTGTCGCAACAGTAAATCGCTTGTTGTAACACCAGAGACGGATACATTTTTTTTTTTTTGTACTGTAGGTACGCAATACGTGTACGATATAAATTTTTCAACTTTTTTTTTTCTCAAACTTATATTTTAGATTACGATGCTACGAATTTTTTCCGTACACACGGAGTAAGAGTAAAGAGAAAAAAAGTAACAACAACAGGAAAGAACGGAACGGAGTTTTTAATTTATTTCGCAAGATTTGGTTGCGTAAAGTTTTTTTCCCGACGCGCCTCATCGTACGTCATTGTATATGAAAATGGGAGAAAATTCTATCCATCGCATTATTTGGTATAAATTGTCAATTTGAAGACAAGGAGATTGTCGCGTCGCCGCCTGCGTCATCCGGCGGTAGATGATAGACACATGAAATTCTAATATCCACGACGTTGTCGTCACTAGATCGTTGAATTCCCATTGAAATTCCGAATAAAAGATAACAAAATCTTTATACCGAAACTAGCGCCGCCTGGCGGAATTCTCGAGGCTTGACCCTGACCTGACATAACCTCACCGAATGTTGCATAAAGCGCATCCTTGAGATTGAAGTAATTAATTTATCGATTGATTTTCCTCTCGAATAATAGATGACGTTTTAACGAAACGTTGCAGTTGCAGAGGAAAGAAATTGCTTGTAACGAAGCAAGGAACTGAGTTGTAAGAAACTGAGGAAGGCCGTATACATTTGCGTATTTAATTACACTCGCATTGATACATCAATTAATTACACGTGTGTTATTATTTATTCGGCATATATATATACGATGGCATCGATCTATACATATTTATATACGTATATTATATACGCATGCAAAAACAAACATGCATGTACAAATCGTTTGGTGTAAAGTTCTAACTGTTCATAACTGTGATAACTTATCCGTAATGGAGCGCGAGAATTTCACATTTATATTTATAACTATGGGTAGCTGTGTAATTACGTACGTACACGTATACACGGGATGTTTTATAACGTGAAAAGATCTGCACTACGACGAAAACACTAAACAATATTGTAATAAAATCAGCGTAGTTGAATGAATTTAAAAAACAAAAATAATTTTTTTAACTCGTCTTACTCCTCGCCCTGATCATCCATTCATCCTTTTTTCAAATTTCTTTCTTTCACTCTCTTTCGTTCTACTATCCGTTTTCTCTTTTCTTTTCATAACGTTGTCGAGAAAACATTACGAAAAGAATAACGCGGCAAACCTTACTTCCCAAAATTCTTTTTAATACCGAATTTTTCATTTTCACTTTTCGACATGGCGATGGGACAAAAACGTTCTTTTTTTTTCACGTCTTGTTTTCAATTTGTTGCACGTACAACACACGTCAAGTTTACCGTACGCGTATCAACAATAAGAGAAAATAAAAAATAACTCCGCGAACTTCGATATTGCGAGTAAGTATCGCGTGAAATTTGCAAGCTCTGGAAAAAACAACGATGGAACGAAACCAAATAAAAATCCAAAAAAAAAAAAAAAAAAATACTAACCCGCTGAACGGGTAACGGGGCGGGGGGAGGAGGGGGGAGGGGCGAGAGGAAAACAAACATGAGGAGATTAGCTCTCTAATTGCGATACGGTGCGTCTGGGTTGGTGTGCAACGTACGATCGTAATACTTTACGACGAAAATTCGCGAGTAATGGCCGCTAGGCGCTATCTCTAAACAGTCCTCCTCCCCCCCCCCCCCCCCCCCCCCCCCCCTCGCCGCTCACCCCCCCGCAACCCTGACTCTCCGCACCTCGCGATTTGTATCAGATCCCGGCGGCGGCGGCGGTGGCGAACGCGGAGGCGGAGGTGGATGTGGAGGTTGAGGTGGAGGTGGAGGGGGAGGCGGAGGTGGGAGTTGACGGTGGCGGGACGCCACGACCTACCACAACGCTCAACGACACTTCAAGGCCAGCCGCGTTGCGAGAGGGAAACCCGACGGCTGGCTCTCGTTATCTCGGTCTCTCCTCTCTTTCCTCTCCTCTCCTCTCCTCTCCTCTCTTCTCCTCTCCTCTCCTCTCCTAGCCTCTCGTCGTGTTCTCATCGTGGTTTGCCGAAAAATATTGGCGAAATAATAAATACGCTCGCAGTACACCGTCGTCGTAGTTATAGGACTAATTTTTTATTTTAATTTTTTTTTTTCACCCCCTCCTCCCTTCCCTTTTCGTTTTGCACTTTTTTTTTATTTAACGCGAGTCCAGAGACCGTACGTCGTTTATAAATGTAAGGGGGAAGGGATAAGGAGAGGGGAAGATAAAAAAAAAAAAAAAAAGAAGGAAAAAAGTAAAAAGAAACACAACGCCCACATCGGTATTTGTTACCACGAATTCGAGTAATTGCGGCAGCGGGTTCAAAAATAAAAGTTACGAGAGTTACCCTAGTTTTTATATCTATTTCTGGCTTATTTTTAGTCGCTTGATAGCTATGATTTCACTGAAATGAAATCTAGGAACATATTGCAAAAAAAAAAAAAATCGCAATAATACAATACAGAAACACATGACGCATTTTTTAATTTGCGTGAAAGTTGTACGGATTTTATGGTCGAAAAGTGAATAACGTGATGAAAATATTTTAACGATAAAGATGAAACAATATAAGGTCGAGATGCGGCGGTTCATTTAATTGCATTAGCTAATTAACTCGAAGCGGTTAATCGTTGTGAACCCAGTAATAAAGAGAGAATCTTGAATCGGCCATTTTCTCTGTTCCTCTCCGCACTCGTAACTACCATAATTTTATAAGTCATTCTTCTCCGCGGCGTTCGATAGTTGAAGTTGGGCGTTGGAAGTTTTGGCGAAGAGGATAAGGAGAGGAGAGAAGAGGAATCTGTTATTGCCTGACGAATGAGCAAAGAAACGGAGATCGAGGGAGGGAAAGGGAAAAAGAAACGCTGTGATCCGACAGCTCTCGGCGTTACATCCTGTGTTATATTATTCCGCCAGCAGCGACGTATAATCTGTAAAAATACGTGCGGCATTCCTTGCCAAAACCACCAACTTCGTATTACATTCGCGTTACAACGTATATTGGTATTTTAATTGTGTATATATAAGTCATAAATTGCAATCGCGATGTATTCGTCGTTACGCCGTTGTTGTATTTTCTTGTTATTACAATTGGGAGGAAGGAGAAGGAATTTATGTTTCGCAACGAATGTAATTCTTAATACACCAGTTGTAGATACGTGTGTTAACCTCGGTGTGAATCGATCCGCGAGTCAAAATGCGAAACTCGAAACGAAAGGTATGAAAACGAAAAAAAAAAAAACAACATATAAACAAATACATGAATAAACAAAAAATGGACAAACCACCTACGTAAAAGACAAAATGTAAATTGAGCCTGTTTTGCGAGATAAGAAGTATCGAAATTGAAGCGAAAACGTTCAACGGACAAAATCAATGTTCAACGTTCATCTTGTCAGATTTTCGTCTGTTATTCTTTTCAGCTTTTTTTGTCTTGATCGGTTTTACGATGAACAAAAATGTGCAAATAATTGTCGAATACTCGGAGGATGAAAATGTGCGAACAAAAACACAAAAAAAAAAAAAGAAGAAGAAAAACCGATACAAAATCGGAATATTATTCGTTTATGTAAAAATTCTTCAGGTTTCTGTGCTTTTCGATGGTCACGTGCAGCTCACAGGTACTTACAAGAATATCTGGATTCAACGCACAGAGCGCAGATTTTTTTTTTTTTTTTTTTCTTTCTATTCGCACGTCTAGTAGACGCAGATACAATTAAAGGGGTAGAATCGTAGAGAAGACGCATTAATTCGTAGAAGGCAGAAGCGGATGACGAGAGAGGCGTGTGTGTAACGCAACGCAACGCGACAGAGGAGGAGGTAGGTTCGTAATCGATTCCCCGGGCCTCGGAGTTTTGCGAGGAGGTAGGGCTGGTCAGGGTCGACGGGCAGACCAACCGCCGAAAATATATTAGTTTATTTCTTCTATTTAGGTGCGCTGCGACGCGACGTAACGCAACGCGCAGGACGGAACATTATCCGAAGCGCTGCGCTCTAATCTGATCGGCCGATTCTTTAGCAGCCGCGATTTTATTCGCATCGGTTCTAGGAAAGAATTCGTATTTCTTTTTATTCGCACTCGTTTTACGATTCATTCATTCGTTCATTCATTTATTGGCTCATTTTACTGTTTATTTATTTTATTTTATTTTTTCCAACATTCAAATTTTCGTTTTCTTTTCTCAATTAGTCGTCGTTATTTCCTTCTTTCTCTTTCATTTCTTTCTGCTCTGGTTCCACAATTTTTTTCTTTTTTCTTTTATACACACACGTCGTACAGCGCAAGATTTGTCGATATTGTTGGGAACGTAGCGTCGCTTTTGGAAGGGGATGTACGTACATAGATGAAAAGAGAAGAGAATGGTACCGGGAGAAAAATTAATGACAAATTTTTATAATTATTGAACCAAGATTTTTCGATAATTTTTCTTCGCATGGAATTTATAATACACTTGAAACTTCGGCAAATGATTGTCATTATTTGCTATATATACACACATATATATATACATATCGCGTACTATTATCGCGCCTGGCAACAGATAAAAATATTAAATGAGACGGTTTGCGGACGGATTTTTTTACACGCATATCCATACATACGCAGGTAATAAAAGTGTATTTTCACGTAAATGCGTGTACGTGAAACGTGAAGAACGTATGACAATATAAATTATTGTAGGTATGATACGACGATGTTACAGATAATGCAGCGATAATAATAACAACAACAACGCCGATATAATCGCGTTATGTACTCGTATGTAACGATATTTTCGGTTTATTACCGACACGATCATGCGTTACATGTATCGGATTGGGTAAGGTCAGCTCAAGTTAGGTTTGAGACAAGATTTTATTTCGCACGTTATTTTCCCACCAAGCGGCAATGTTACGTACGTATGTATTATACATTGTATAGATAACGTCTCCGCAGCGTATCTCACGTTGCGAATCATTATTTTATCGCGCTTGGTTCTGACCGAGGATTTTGCGAGTGGAAGAAAAAGAGCAAACGAATAAGAGAGAAAAAATAAAATAACACAAACAATATCGCGTAATTCCCTTCATCAATTTTTATTTTAACAACCCTCTTGTATATGTTGTATGCTTTATGCAGTTTGTTTTTGCTTCAAAATACACATTCTTCGGATTAAAATCTTGGGATTTATTCAAATTCGATGAATTCGATCGAATCACAGCGCATTTGCGGTTCAATGTTTTTTATACTACGTATACAAGCAGCTGTTTGAATTTAATTTTAATTTATCGAATTGAGTTAGTTTTTCGTTTCTTCCCCTCCTCCCCCCAATCAGTCGAATCGAACGTTTTTAATCGTTCGATTATGAAATCGAATGATAATTTTTGGAGAAAGAATACCCAGCAAGATATCAGAGAATAAGTGGGAAAAAAAAAGAAATTGCCAATTATTTAAACAGCCACTCACAGCAGTTGTTTTCACATTATTAAAGTTTGTTGAAAATTATATCTTCAGTCGACGAATCAAATTACAAATTCACTGATAGAAAAAGACAAAGTTTGTTCAAGATTCGAGTATTTGAATTTGTCTGGAATCGAGTTAAAACGAGACCCCTTCTTAAAATGTACATTATTTATTTATCCGTTCTCGTTTATTTCTGTACTCCTCTTGTTCGTTTTAGATTCTTAGTCCAGTATGTATACATGTGTATATATATATATATATATATATATTCCGAAATTCTTTCGCTTCGCTTTCTCGCCGCGTGTGTCGCCAAAAAGTATAATATAAACTGTATACGTAGATAAAAGAAAGATAGGAAAAGCGAATTCTAAACCTTGTCAATACACTGCAAGAGTGCAGAAGGGCGAAAAATATGAGAAATTAAAGTGAGAGAAAAAAGAAACGCATTACATAAAATGAATAATCGAAAAATATAAGATTCCAATCTCGAGGTTTGAAAATTTATAACATAACACGTGATGACATATATTATGTATTATACCTGTATAATAATGTACGTTATACAAGATGTGTGCTTTTTATTTATCGGAATAAATTTTCACACGTCGCTTCGCGCATCTCGTCGTTTTTCATTTTTTCGCTCACAATAAAAAAGAAAAGAAAAACACACACACGCCGTGTTTGTTCTTTTCGTCTTAACAATTAATTTAGAAGTTGATTTTAGAAGCACCTAGAACTAGACTATTCTCATCTATACTTGTCTATCTATCTATCTATCCATATATCTACTTAACTAACTAATTGTCTGTTAATTCGTCATGCTTATCTCCGATATCTATGCATAATTAACGATTGATCGGACCGTAATATCAACATCCAGTTTGTCAGGAATGTATTAATACACGAGATGTTACAACGTTCGTGTATTTGCACACATGTACGGATATATACCTACATTCTGTGTGAATTGATGCGGTAGCAACAAGCCGAGCCGAGTCCGGACATCCATTCTCCTCATGCTGGGGGGCAACCTTGGGCCACCTTAAATAACTCCGAATATCCCGCAGTTTTCGTTCCGCCATTCCTTCGTTACGCCAAGTATCTTTCTTTACGCGAAAGGTGAGGAAGAAAAAAAAAAGGAAAAAAAAAACAAAAAACAAAGAGAAGTAAATTAAATTAGATGCAAACGAACCGATCGTCGATGTAAAGGAAAAAACAAAAAAAAAAAACCATTAAAACCTTTCTTGACGATTGTAATAAAATCAATGGTGCCGAATTATACTTAAATTGATACTTTTTAATAAATTTAATATCGATTCAAAAATCTAGCACGAAGATTTGCACAGAAAAAGAATGTAATTTCAGAATACATTTTTCTGTTTTTTTTTTTTTTTTATTTCTTTGTCTCGCGTTAATTTGAAATTATTTTGTTGTATAACATTCATTTGTTCTTCGAGTAGAATACAAAGTTTAGATTGTCACGTCTCTTACGGATTTGTATGCTTGTATTACGTACGGTAACTACGCGGGGTAATTCGATACGTATTTTGTATTTATCCAGATCGCGATACTTGATATATCGGTGTCGTGTAGAATTTCACGCAAAAAAAATGCATTTTTTGTTTTTTCTTTTTCAAATGAACTTTATTTTCACATTCTAATCATAGGCGATTCGTTGACGTGTAATTCATTCGAGAACAAGATCGACTTTGATTTCACTGAATTATACGAATAATGTGCTTTCGGCGTTTACAGAAGAATAAAGGAAAAAAGAGTAGAAGAAAAAAAAAAAATACATGTACTTCAGGATAATCAGATTTCTGTCAAGTTTTCTATACTTGCTTAAAAAATGTTTTTACTCAAGTTTCCACTTTATTTGATGTACGATATTCGAAAAAAAAAACGAGCAGTTATAGTTTTTTTCGAGCATGCTCAAAAACAATTTTCGAAAAAAAAAAAAAAAAATGTGCAGTACAGGTGTTGGAAAATCTGTAACAGATCTAAACAGTCGAAAAGTGAAAGTGAAAGAAGCGTTGGCATTTTGTTTTGTTTTGTTCGATTGAATAAAAAATTCACGGTGGGCGAAAAAACTGTTTCATCCGCGTTTCGGAGACGAAATAGAGCCGCATGCGGAAAAAAAAACGCGTGGCGAAGGATCAGATCGAAGAAGAAGAAGAAGGTCAGGGTTCGAGAGGCTGGCCCGAGTCGAGCCGCGGAACGACCCGTATTTATTTTCGTGAAAGTTTTTCGGCACCGCGAAGCGTCGCCGTTGGCCTTCGGCCGTTTGCGTCCCCTCTCGTTCCGTTCCGCCCCCGGATGGCGGATCACGGATCACGGATGGCGGATGTTCGCCGGCCGCGACAACGACGGCGACGTGAAAAGTCAAGTTCAAGGCCGTCCGATTCAACGCCGGGCTTTTCCACTCGTTTATCCCCCCTCCGCGCGCCCTTCGTTCCCTTACTTCCCTCCCTCTGCACTCCTCCCCTATCTTCGTCGCCCTACTTCGTTTTCGTCGCGACGCGTCGCTGACGCATAGTTGAGATCCACGTATGACGTCTACATATGCGTACGTACCGTGTGTCTGGTTAACCTCTCGAGAGTTGGCGAAACTTCGAAAATTTTCGCGATTTTTTTTTCCTTTTTTCCTCCTCGATCGTTGTGTATTACAAGTTTCATGTACGTTTGTAAGACGCGGATTTTTTTTTTCGTTTTCTTTTAAGACTGATTTTTCGACGAGGCGTAAAAATTTAGGGAGGGCACGGAACGGAGTTTTAAAAAACGCGGAGTATTGAATTTTTTGTAAGATGCTAAAATTTAGACTTTACATTTTAAGATTTTTGAAAAGATAAATTATCGCGATTTGAAAATTCGGTATTGTTTGGAACCTCGTATTTTCCTCGTCCTACGTTTTCACCCTCACTCTCATTTTCACTTGTCTCTTTTTAATATCTTTCTAATACCGTTATCATTTGAGAGAAAGAGAGATTGTGTAATGTCTTTCCGTTCGATATATTGTCGTTAAAAATAATTTTGGGAAATAAGTATTTTCGACAATTGACATACTCGAGTATGTATCTATTTATAATGTATTATACCAGACTCGTTTACTGACAGCAACCACGCAAGGTACGATTAGATTGTTTTAGGTATTCATCTCGACCGTGAACTCTCGATGATAAATTCCCGATTTTCGGAGCTTTGTTGAAAGCAATATTGTGATTCAGTTATTCTTGCCGTCTTTTTATACGACATGAAACAGCTCCTGGTAACTATCCAGTCCTGGAACTGATATCGCAGCCGAAATAAAATTCCAAGCGTGCACTCAGCGGCGGCCATTTTTGCTGCACTTACAAGCTTCCATTTTAACGGCGACTTACACCACGCGCAATTGTTAAAAAATCATAGTTTAGGATTAGTGAAATTAGAGTGAGAATAACTGACGGAGGGTTTTAATTAACAGATCAAAAAGTAATATAACGAAGAAAAACTTTACTTCGTTTGAGTAAAAATTAATTAAAGGACAAAAAAATCTCAAAACTTGACTGTTCAACTTCAACCTTTTTTCTGCTCACTCTACGCATGGTTACAATATATATTTAAACCGAAACACGTGTGTTCGTTGCACTTGGTGCATACATACACGCAACTTCTGCTTTCGGCAACGGGGAAAGGTATTTCGTAGAATTCGAAGTCTAAAATTGTTTGAACAAAAAGGATGAAACGTGTACGGTTCAGCAAAGAAAAGTTCGACGTTGTATGCGTATATATATATATAAGAGCGAAAGACGGCGCCTTTGCCGTTTCCTAAAAATACATTATGTATGTGCCTACAAGCATCTTCTCACTTCGAGAGAAAAATTCTGCGATTCTCTGCAGCCGCGCGCGAATCGCGAATGCAATTGTTTCTCGTTCCTTGAGATTTTCAGTTGCTATCGTTATCCGTACAAAACGTACAGTCTGCTTGTATTTGCAAATAAAGAAATTTTTTAAAATAAGGTCAGATTTGTGTAAAAAAAAAAAAATGACTTATCGAAACTTGTCGTTTCTATTTGAAGAATTATTTTCGATACACTGAACGGTTGGTTTAATTTTCGAGTTCTTGTGATGCTTTTTTCGATCTTACGTACTAAAGCTCGTGCGATTTTGTTTCAGGTTTCTATGATGTCGGGTGGCGACGGTGGCACTGCAGGAATAGTCGGTAATAACAGGACGACGACGATACCCAGTATAAAACAGGAGGTTGAAAATCCTACAACGCCGTCGCAGAATTACCACCAAGTTTGTTCGCCCACCACGACCCTCCACCACCAAGATGTGGGTATATCAATTTACGTCGCCTATTTTTTTTCATCGCGAATTGTTCGATATTTTCAACGAGACTCACTTTTGGTTGGGACTATCCACCCAATAATACCTCAATTTTGGTCAATCGATATTAGATACATGCAACAAAAATGAATGAATTTTTTTTTCTCGAAAAGGTGGTATGCGGTCAGGTGGACATTCCTGATTACGGGGGTGGAGGAGGAAGTCCCGGAAGTCCTGAAAGGCATCACTGTTCGTCGACAACGCAACCAATGGGAATGGCAGAGGTAAAATTATGGGTCAAAAAATCGAACCAAACAGTAGAGAAATTTTGTTTGGCAATTTTAGATCTAGTTTTATTGAAATGTTTAATTTTTTTTTTTTTTTTTTTTCTTATCTCATCAGGGCGGTATCAAAGAGGAAGACATGCTGCCTAGGAGATTGTGTCTGGTTTGCGGAGACGTCGCCAGCGGTTTTCACTACGGCGTCGCATCCTGCGAGGCTTGCAAAGCGTTCTTTAAACGAACGATACAAGGTAGGCTACAAGGTACCACTGAAATCCCTGCAACCGAATTCTTAGTTCATTTAAACCTTTAATAGCCGAGCCATTGAAAAAATCACTGTTCACTCACCGCTTCAAATTTTTTCTAAGAAAAATTACACGTTTTCAAAAATCGAGTTTTTCAATTTTCGTACCCGAATAAAGAGTTTTTCTTGAATGAAATTATTCAAAACTTTCTTTAGAGTGCGATACTGTTTGTTAAATTATTTCAGAACTTTTAGAGATGGAAATTGAAGAAGATATTTTAAATAAATAACTTCTTCGTTCATGTAGACGATGTGCTACAATGGCAACTAAAGGGTTAACAACAGTTCCAATTTCAAATCTTACAAGTTCTTCTTCGTACAATCTTGTCAAATTTTTATACTCTTTTCTCTATCTTTTAGGCAATATCGAGTACACTTGTCCGGCGAACGGCGAATGCGAGATAAACAAGAGAAGACGAAAAGCCTGCCAGGCTTGCAGGTTTCAAAAATGTCTGAGGCAAGGAATGCTCAAGGAAGGTGTCAGGCTCGACCGAGTTCGGGGTGGTCGGCAAAAGTACCGGAGATCCACCGAGCCTTACGCCATGATGGCGAGCATCAAACTCGAAGGTGATTTTTAAAACTGATCAATTTTCTTCATTTTTTTCAACAACTCTGCAGAGATTCCGAAGCCTCGAGAAAAGAAGACACGTTTTCCCTCCTCATCCTGTAGTTGGTTTATTTTTTTTTTCACGTGGCATATTGAACTCGATTTGTCTGTTTTTTATTCCTCTCTTTACAAAGATACAACAATAATATCCGATAATTTTTATCATTAAATGTATTCATCGCAACGATTGTCAAAATATTTCAAGCTAACGTTGGACCGACGACGGTTGCGTCCGGCGAAACGAGTGAGTAATATTCGACCTATATCTTTATATCGAGAATATAAAAAAAAAAATGTAAGAAGTAATAGCGCAGAAAAGAAAGGAAGAAACGGTAGAAAAACGGCTTGAGCGAAGAATGTAAAATATGTAAAGAAACCGAAATCCTGGTGAGGTTTTTGCCGGTTTTGCAAAAACCAAATTTCCTCCACTCTTGTTGCAGATAACAAAATGGTCGAGGCTCTGATATCCTGCGAACCGGACATGCTTCAGGCATCAAGTCCTTCGCTTACTTTGGACACGGATCAGCGAGTGCTCGGACAACTTTCCGATCTTTACGACAGAGAGTTAGTCGGTATTATAGGTGAGAAAAAATGTAGTGAAACAAAGCTGAATGAATAAAATAGCGGCAACGACTTGACACGTGATTCGACGTATTTGTTCCTCTTCAGGATGGGCCAAGCAGATACCCGGCTTTAGCGGGCTGGCTTTGAACGATCAAATGCGTCTGCTTCAGAGTACTTGGGCAGAAATTCTCACCTTCAGTTTGGCATGGAGAAGCGTACCGAACAGTGGCAAGCTTAGATTTGCCCAGGATTTTACCCTAGATGAAAAAATTGCCCGGGAATGTCACTGCGTCGAACTTTACTCACATGTGAGTAGAACAAGTTAGAAATCGATTTTTCATACGCTGCTTAAAAAAAAAGTTTTTTTTTTTTTTTTTACACCTCAGTGTAACGTCTCACAATTTTATCACACCTTTGGAATAAAGCGCCAAACGAAACAACGCTTCTCTCGAAAAATTTCAATTCAATCCTGACAAGACCAGAAAAAAAACGCAAATAAAATTATCAACGTCTAATTTGTTTCTCATCCCTTTCAAAACTATCGCAGTGTATACAGATAGTGGAACGACTACAGCGACTGAGCTTGTCGAGGGAAGAATTTTACGTACTAAAAGCACTGGTGCTTGTGAACAGCGACGCAAGATTGGACGAGCCTCAGTCTTTGGTTCGTTTTCGAGATGTGATACTGAATTCCCTTTCCGACTGCGTTGCGGCAGTTCGACCAGGTCAGGGTATACGATCAACGCAAAGTATGTTCCTAGTCCTGCCGAGTCTCAGGCAAGCCGACGGTATTGTTAGAAAATTTTGGACCAGTGTTTATAGGACTGGCAAAGTACCGATGAACAAATTGTTCGTCGAAATGTTGGAGGCTGCTTGTTATCGATGAAAGAGAGGAGACGAAGGAAGGAAAATTGTTTGTTTCTTATTTTTTCCAATCGTTATTTTTTTATTTTTTTTTTTCTCGCAACGACATTTCTCTCCACTTTTTGTCCACACTACACAAATACCTGTTGTTATCATTACTATTATTAATATTACTATTACTATTATTACCATTACTACTAATATATTGTTTTATGTACATTATTGTTATTATCGTAAGGATTAGCTACTTTGTAATTTCACATCACAATCGGCTTCGGCTCCCTATTATTTATTTATTTGTTACATCGTTACCCTTTGAATTCAAAGTATTTAGATTTTACTTTCGCAATTCGTTGTCTTCACACACACACACACACACACACACACACACACACACACACACACACACACACACACACACACACACACACACACACACACACACACACACACACACACACACACACACACACACACACGCTCGCGCGCGCAAACTCTTTCTCTCTCTTTTTCTCATTATTTCTATCTCTGTATATTAATACTTCTCTATGATTACCGTAGTAAGAAGCTTTTGAGAAGAGAAACATGGAGAGAGAGTGAGAGTAAGAAGTATAAAAAAGGTAACAAAAAATTGAAACTGTCATTTTTCGTTCAACTTTTATTATTCGTTTATTTTTTTTTTTTTTTTCTCGATAAAAGAAACGTTGCGTTTTCTTAATTACGTAATGAATTATTCTTTTATATCCCAGTGCTATTTGCAAAGTAAATATAGTCTTACCTCAAAGAATGATATAAGAGAACCAAAAACGTGAAAAAATATTTAATAAAAACACATTAAAGAAAAAAAAAAAAGAAAGTAATCCGGTGTTAACGTAGCGAAAGAAAGCGATAAATGTAATAAACTAAAGAAACCATGTACAGAGTTATCTAGTGTATTGGAGTTTAAAGAAACTTTGACGAAAATTGGGACTCTGAGGAGTGCATAAAATCGTCAAACTGTGAGTATAGGTAATTTTTGAACGATTAAAAAGTGAAAAAGAGAGAGGAGACAAGGATTAAAAAAATTAAAAAATTAAAAATATCTCGAATTTGCTGTGTGATAATTTCTGTTTTCTGAAAATGGACATACGTAGAGGGATGTACGTAATATTATAGGAGGATAGATGGACGAAGAAGCAAAAGCAAAATTCAGCTGTCTTAATGAATTCGCGAAAATAAGAACGTTGCTGGTGCTGTTTTTCTTTTCATCAAAATGATGAAATGAAAATGTGAGATCAAGTGAATAATGATTGAATTGAAAATTAAAGACGAATGAACGACAAGAAAAAAAAAAAACAGTGATAATAATCAGACGATACGAAACTCCCGGATAGGAGTTATTTTATGATAGAAATTAGGTGTAACAAGTAAACCAACAACAACGTCAACAATAATAACAGTACCAATAATAATAATAATGATAATAATAATGATGATAAGAACGCGTTGTACAGAAAAGAAAGAAACAAACGAATTGTATTTTTCTTATTTGCTATGTTATAAAATTTCGTTATCGTTGAATAATTAAAGAAATCGAGTCATCAAAGATTTCAGAATGGCTGTGGATGATGATGATGATGATGAGGAGGACTAGGAATATAGAGAAATGGAAATTTCCATACATAATAACATAGATACAGCAATATAGTTCCGTATAAATAAATAGAATTAATTTCATGTGGCAAAGCTAGGTTCGTGTTTTTTTTGGTTTTTTTTTTCCAATTCAAGACGTACGACGTGCGTAGTAACAATTTTAATTTACCTATTAATAACAAGTGAATAAATAATCGAATGAAAATAATTGGCTACTAATTCACGTGGAGTAAGAATACTAATAATGACGACTATATGAATTTTGTATAATGATTATTGTTATTGTCGTTGTCGTTGTTGTTGTTGTTGTTGTTGTTATTATTATTATTATTATTATATTTTGTATGATAACTTAGCTGTCAAAGATCGAATTCTAATTCACGTTCAGATTGCATCTTCTTCGTATTTACATGGATAACGAAAAGAGATGAAAAAAAAAAAAAAAAAATACCAGTGATAATACGCATATATAGCGTGTAGCCATAGTGTGAATATTTATTTCTCATGTAAGACATGGAAGATACGATTTAAATTTTAACAAATTGAAAAGAGAAATTACCAAAATTTAATGTATGCAAGAAGGCGAGCAGAAAAAAAAGTAAACGACACAATAACTTGAAATCAAGTCATCTCGTTTGCATATAACTCGTCTGTGCGTGTATGGATGTATATATATATATATATACACACACACACACACACTGTAATTATACATTTACATTGTAAAGAGAAAATGGTAGTAGCCGTAAAATGCGCAGGGAATATATTCAGGGATCTTTATTATTGTTATTGTTATTATTATTACTATATAATTAACAATATTATTAATTATATTGAATTACCCGATAGTCGTTATTACCGTTGCTCGAAGAATGGTAGTTTTGTTTTAGTTTTTTGTTTATCAAAAAAAAAAAAAAATTGTCCCGCGCTGCCAACGAAACAGCAGCATGATAATTTTTAAAATACGTAACAGAATACTTGTACGATATTAAGTATGTGGCGTGAGAAAAAAAAAAAAAGAAAGGAGATCGAAGAAATATGAGAAACGTGAAAAGTTGGTTTCATTATTTTTTTTATTTTTTTTTTTTTTTTGAAAGCGAATGATCGATTTATTCGTACCGATCAAAGTTAGAATGGCTGTTATATTTTACATGCATCGGAAAGTGATATTCCGGTGACGAAGACGAGGAGGTTTTAATTTTTAATCGCGTAAACGAAGAAAGAGGAAATCAAACAACGAACGATCAAAAACAGATTTTCTTTAATTCAATTATCAAATTTCGTTTTTTTTTTTTTTTTTTTTTTTTAATCACAATTTTTCCGTCTCTTTCGTTTTTTGTCCTTTATTATTGTAAAAACGCGAGTTCTTCTCGACTAGAGGTTGTATCTTTAACATAGGTAGCAAATTATAATTTTTTTTCCGTTTGTCTTTCCGTTCCTATTCTGTTGTCTAATTATTTTTTTTTGTTTCTTCCTCCAACCGACGACGACTCGCTACTCTTTTAAAAAAGAAGTTTTTTCCCCCCCAATCTTTCTCGAATATTGCCCGCATACGCGCGCGTGTGTGCGTGCGTGTGTGTGCGTGTACATGAAATATGCGGCAGTGCTTAGCGCGTACCGTATAATATATATGCATAAAAATTAAATACGGTGTAATAAAATTAATATGACGAAAATGAGAAAAACGAAAAATATTCGCAGAGAAAGAAAAAAAATGCTAAGACAAAGAAAAGTAACTTGGCTGTTGAATACCACGGTGAACGCGACAAAAAAGGAAGCAGAAAAGCGAGAAAGATAGAAAAGAAAGAGAAACAGTCGAGTGATTAATTAGTTTTCAAATTATCGGTTTCTTTTCTCTTCGTTATATTCACGTTTTAATGGTTTGTTCAAGTTTTTGGTACCTTCTGTTGTTCTTTCAAAAGTACTTTCAAATTCTTCAATATTCCATCGTTCGTTTCCAACGTGTGCGCATCGTCCCGATGATAATTGTGATAATAATACTAATACTGATAATAATAATAATAATAGTAATAGTAATCGTAGTAGTATATGGGAAATTCTCGGTTTTATTTTTAATTTTTTTTTTTTTCCCAGAGACGTAGAGAACGAATCGCGAACGAATTTCTGACGGTTTTCCTTTGCGGGAAGAACAGAAAACTCAAATTTACGCGCGTGTTTTTTATTTTTTTATTATTGTTATTTTTTTTTTTTTTTTGTTTTTATCTTTCCTACACATTTTTTAGTTACAAAAATTTATACTCGCACAAAAGCGTATAATTTAACACTCCGTTCGCCGTGGTCGTAGAATTTATCGTAGACTCAGGGTTTCAACAAACAAACAAACAAACAAACGAATGAATAAAATAGGTATAAAAGTATATATATATATACTTATATATATATATATCAAAGGAAAGAATATAATTATTCAAAAATTAAATGAATTTTTTTTTTTTTTAGTCCTCTAGTTGTAACGATGTTTATATGAAAATCTTATGTACATTGTATATACACGTATTGTACCCTATACCTATAAAAATATGTATGCGTACAAGAGAAGAAAAAAAAACGATGCGTATGCAATAGATATGATATATAAATAAATGAATAAATAAATACATATACACAATACATACATAGGTGTGTATAAAATATACATTGTATACATGTGTATAGTTATAATAAATGATGAAAATTAATTAATTAGGCACACGTTGCGCGATGTATTTTTGTTTGATATTGTACATACGTATACAGTGTAGAATTAAATATGTAATATAAAAATGTAAGTATACCTTTTACAGTATAATGTATGTATAGGTATTTATATACGTATGTATAACGTAATATTAGATTAGGTGCGTGTAAAATCTTTTTTTCTGGCATATTTTCTTCTATGTACTCTGTGTGAAAAAATTTATCGACAAACTTGAATAAGAAGTAAAAATAATATTCTCGAAGGTGAATAATCGTACAAAATGCAGAGAAAAAGATATACATAAAATCGCACGGTATTCCGTATGATATATCCTTATATGTATAATAGCAAGAGATTATTTTTTTAATGTATGCATGCGTGTACAATTTTGCTTCGCGATGCAAATTTCTATCACTCGACTCTGCTGCAGGTGGTATTATATTGTTCAGAAGCTTTACGCGCGTTCATCTCTTTGTATAGCCGGCTTCTCCCTGCAGAAGTAGAATTTTAAACAAGTTTCATAATTTTTCAACGACTCTGAGCTCGCACAGAGCAGAGACACAACGCGTTGAAATTTCTTGTTGTTTGTTTTGTCGGATACTTAAAATTTTTAACTCAATAGCCGAATAATCTACACCGGTGAAAAATATTATATTTATTTTAATTTTTTTTTTTTTTTTTTTGAGTAAAGAATTGTGTTCCTTCGAAAGTATAGACGCTGCTTGTTATACGATATCCTTAAATTTGGAACAAAGGTTTTTTAGCGTGTGTGCGATAACTGATTAACATAAGAATAATTATCTTTGGAATATCCGCAGACTAATATTATATCAGTTTATTTTTATTTTTAACGAATACATCGTTCGATATGCCGTGGTGGGAAATTTTTATCCGACAATTTGCTTTATTGCAAAGTTTAATTACCGTAACAATATTTTTCGGGTCAATGAATATTGAGGCTGCTCCCATAGCAGACCTTAACTCTGTGAATTTAACCAGTAAGTCAATTGCAAAACAAGCTTATTTTGTGCCAAACACTTTTTTTTAATACCTCAATTCTCCTTTTCTTTTTTTCTTTTTTTGCTAAATTCGTACATATTTTAGCATTATTCTACCTTTGAGTATTTTCCAGGTTTGCAGAAGTACTATTTTTTTTTTCTTTTTGTCTTTCAATTATTTCATTCTACGTTATTCAAAATTTGCTTAACCGATTATCGCATACCTGCTCATAATTTATACCAGTTAACAAAGTTGGCTGCGAGGTGTATCAAATTTCGCTCGTAATCGTTTCAGCAGAGTTTAATATCACGGGAGAGTGTCTACCGCTGGGTGAAATAGCGAAATTCGAGAAATACCCTACGGAAAAAAATAATGATCCGCAATCGGGTACCGGATTTCCGGTTATAAACGCCGCGGCTTTGACCAGCGACGATTTCGCGAGGGTGGAATATAACAATTCGGAATTATCGCCATTTGGCGACGATCAGGCAGACTGGATGAGACTGAAAATTCTTCACGATCTCCTTCAGCGCCCTCAAGACGATTTTTTGAAATCCAACTTTCAAACGGTTTACAAGTTCTTGGTCACCGCTTACAAACGTCTGCGAAGTGGTAATAAAATTATGGAAAACAGTCACGTGAGTTTATCCCTAACGAATTTTACATTTAAGATTAAAAATTTAAACACATTCGTAGTCCATTGTTTGATTTTTCGCGGACCTAGGTTAAAAGAGAAAAGAAAAAAAAACGGAAGAAAAAATAAATAAACTATCGCGGAGGGTTTGGGATTTCGATAAATTCCGAAAGCGAAGAGGTGGCAAAGGAGGGAGAGAGAGAGAATCGAAAATGGGACAGGGGGAGGAAATATCTTGAGATAATAAGATATGGACAAGGTGCCGGTGATCGGCAACGCCCTGCGCGAAAAACAAAGACGGTGGCGAAGAATGCGAAAGAGGCGAGGATTTTGTAGGCGGACGCGGTAAATCCCGTTTCTTGTTACGATAACTGCCGCGCTTTTTTTCCTTCTTCCGTCTCTTTTATTCTTCTATTTCCCGCCTCTGCCTCGATCTCTTTATTATTTACCGTTTCTCGCGGCTATTTGGAGTTTATGTATCCGTTTATAGCCGTAGGTGTGCGGGGATCGGGTGTGATAGTACGGAAATAAATATGTGTAGGTGTGCGGGAAAGAGAGGTAAAATGTAGAAGTAAAACATGCTGAAAGTAAATTTTATACCAGGATCTGAAGCGCGGAGAGACGCCATCTTGTGGCAGATAATGTACCGCGCAAACTGAGCCGCATTTAATTATAAAACTTGTTTTTTAGCCCGTATTTCACTCTCTATCCGTTCGATGTAATAAAATTGAAGCCTGTGTGCTTGCGCGAAGTTTTTCATTGCTCCGTGTTCGCGCAATTCACACGATAAGATCAGCTGATTGCCAATCGCGGCGCCATATTGCCATGCCTCGCGTATTTCGGATTCTAGTAGTGGAAAAATCAAACTCAAATAAACAGATTTTACTTTTCATTACCGAACATTGTGTTGAAAATCAGTGTGTAAAATTTTTTTTTGCCCAATTTTAACACAGGTTTTTTCTGCCGCAGATGGAAGATCGAAGTGGCGGAGAAAATTCAAGTCTCGAGGACAGGGTGGAAAAAGATGGAGATAAGAGGGTCTTTCACACCTCGTCAACCTCCTCGACGTCTGACGGACTCCCTCACCGGCTTTATCGCTCCACTCTCATACACAGCGAGATAAACGACGACGACGACGAAGAAAACGACTACGCAGAATCGCTTGACGATCTTTTGGAAACGACCGGCGTTGCGGCCTCGAAACTTGACGTAGGAAAAACGAATTTGTATCTCAAGCCGAAGACGACCGCGACAAGTACCGAATCAATGCGGATAATAACCGTCGTCGAACATCCAACGGAAGAAACGAACACTGTGTCAAAAACTCTTTTGGATTCGGGGGAAGATGACTCGAAATCAGAGATTGATCGAAAATATACCGAATCTAATTCCGTCACCGCTGAAATAAAGCGGGTTTTTGGTGCCACTGGTGACTTCCGATCGATATTGACCACCGGGGAGGAAGGAAACGATCAACAACTTTTTAACACGACATTGAAAAATTTGGATACTCTTTTTGAAGGTTCGTTATGTAGTTGACGATGGTAATAATTGTCACTTTTTAATACAGTTTTACAAAGTTTCATCTATCTTTTTTTTTGCCACCAGGATCCACTCGGACGAATATTACCGCGCAGAATAATTTCGTGACGGAAATAACTACGGCTGAGAATAATAACAGAGAAATTGGAAGTACAGCTATGAGTAACATTGAAAGCGGAGTTTACGGTACGATGAATAATATCGGAGTTGGAATTACTACTCGGATTAATTCTCAATCCGAAACCACGTGGAAGAGTATCTTTGAAGCAGGAATTACAATCGAGAATGATACTGAAACGAAATTTCATGCAGCGAAGAATAATTCTGGGTTTGAAAATAGGACTCGGATTAATTCCGAGTTTGAAAACGCAACGAAGAAAATTTCCGAGCCTGAAAACACTACTGAGATTGATAACGAATCGAGTATTTATGGGACGATGAGTAGCTCGGAACCTGGAATTAGGGCTGAGAATAATTCCGGAATCGGGATTAAAATCAATTACAATAATACCGAAACGGAAATTGTGACTACAGGAAATAATTTTTCAACGATAATCACAACTGAAAAAAGTAACATTCAAACACCGATAGCTGCGAAGAATAATTCCGATGCAAAATTTACCATCAATAATGAAAGCGATGTAAATGTTGAAACAAAAATTACAACTTTAAGAAACGATATTGAAACAGAGAATTCAACCACAGAGAATAATGTTGAAATTGGAATCACGGTTGAAAATGAATCTGGAATTAAAACTAGCTTTGCAAAGAATGATTTCGAAACGGAAAAAATCTCGCATTCGTCACAATTTCCCGGCACGTCGATCGAGTTTTCAACGGTATCACAATTCTCGGAGAAAATCAACGGCAATCCAGACGGTTATCGAATGATCTCTGACAGGTTTCACGAATCGTTGGAATCGACGACCGTTTCGAGTCGCCACGTCGCAGGAATCCGCGATATTCCTTACAGCGCCACGAGTGAGGAAAATGACCCGGATATTCCGTCGGTCACGAAACCGGAAGACGGTGACAAAATCGCAGGAAATTCCGGCGACGAAGAGGCCGAACCTTCAATTCACTCCCAAACTACGACGACGACGACGACGATTTTTCATCCCTCTTCGACTGATCGTGGAATTCCGGTAAGTCCCTCATGGAATAAGTGAATAGAAATTCGTTGAATTTGAGTTGGGAAATAACGATGGATTTAAATTTGACCTGTAAAAATGATGGTTAATTTTTTATTCTCTTCTCGACAAGGTTCGGGATGCGAAGAAGGTGCAGGTGATACTGAAAATCGGCGACATCGAGTTATCGCCCTACAACGGCATGACCAGATCTACCGAAGTGGGCCTGGTGAAAATACCGGGTTCAAAAAATGGTCGCAAAGAATTTTCGGGACCAACGAATTACGTTTCGAGAATTTACAACGTAAACGACAACGAGGCGGCGATCGAAGAGGAGGGCGAAAACGAAGACTCGGTCAATCCGAAATCGTCTTACAACGACCCGTACAGTTACGCAAAAAATTTCGACAGCGATCATCCCCATCGTCATCTTCCTCGGTATCACCGTTTCGACGAATCGTTGGATTCAGGCGAGTCGAAGGCGTCTTGGGAAAATTATCGCTCGAAGAATTTTCCCCATCCGCAAGTTCGAGTTCCGGTAAAAAGAGGCGGCCACAATACCAATATCGAAAAATTGTACAGGTGGTTCTACAGGACCGGTCAGGAAGCCGAAAATCCGGATCTTTCAAGGTAACAATTTTTTGTGTATAATATTTATGGAACTGCCATTCTACGTCAAATTCATTCACGCTCTTGTCTATATTTTTCAAAACTAGACGGGGTTTGCTGGTCAGGTACATAGCGAAACCGGAAATCAGGTGCAAGGAATTGGTGAGTTTATTCGTTTATTCGTATCGAGTGTCGTAAATTAAACAGCGATATTCCGGCTTAAAATTAATTTAATTCACGATCATTTGAGTCGCCTGTAATTTCGTCGCCTAAACAATTGTGCGATTGAAAATTTGCATACATCCTCGGTATCGAGATATCGATTTCCCTAACATAGAATTAAACGGGACGTTCTGTGCAAAATTAACTGATAGGCGTAAAAGTTTTTGTGAACAATCTCCAAAAATTCTGTATCGATAAAAGCGATCTCGTGCCATAACGGAAAATCGTTGACGAAGAGTTCATTTTGGCAAAGATCTCGCAACATGTGTTTTTTTTGTTTTACACTGCTTTAAAGTTATTCAAATTTTTCGGAAAGAAATCAATTTATCTTCCGCAAAAATGGATTGTTGTTTTTTCATTGCAGTTTCCTTTGAAATGGATAAATTTATATTCTTAAAATAACGAGATAAAAATAAGTCGCGCGAGTTTTGAGGCTTTTGTTGCTTCGTGCAGGCTTGAGAAAATCTTTCAAACTGTGTTCAGATTCGATTTGGTCGAGTTGGCGTGGAATGCCCCATATATTCGTACATACACATGCAAGTAATTTAATCAATTCCCACGCAGATGGGTAAACCGATTCGATCCTCCTCGATCCTTCGATATCCATCTCGAATGTAATATTAATTTCAATCTCCATAAATGTATAAGTAATAAATTCGGCTCTGGCTCTTCGCTTCTCCCTCCTGTTTGTCATCGGCCTTCTGTTACCGCGGACCAAAATGTAATCGTATTTTTAAACTTTTAATTCTCTCCACCAATATATATTAAATTACATGCATTCGAATTACAAATCACTCTCGATCCATTATATTTCATCTCTCGGATTCATATCTAGTGAGCGATGTTTGTGACAAATCTCCATTTTTTTTTTTACATTCTCACGTTTGATCACGAAACCGTAAAGATTCGTTGATGTCGGAATAAGTGATTTTCGCTCAGAACCAATACTTTTCACCAAGTTATCATACACTTGCTTCGAAACACGGATTTTCCAGATCTATTTGTTTCTAACTGTAACTTTGAAAAACTCTT
Organism: Neodiprion fabricii; assembly: GCF_021155785.1. Classification (NCBI taxonomy): domain Eukaryota; kingdom Metazoa; phylum Arthropoda; class Insecta; order Hymenoptera; family Diprionidae; genus Neodiprion; species Neodiprion fabricii. The sequence goes on along the minus strand of NC_060245.1, from coordinate 1,875,652 downwards.
TCGAATTCCGAGCAAAGTGTAACGACTGAGGTCTCTCAAATTCGCAGAGTTGAAAATTAATCCCGGCTAATTCTTACCGTTACTTTCGTTCCATTCGTCTTTGACGGTGCAGCCGGCGTAGAAAGCAGAAATTTCGGATGCATTCTGAAGCCCTTTTCTTTGTCCTTTACATCAAGAGCTGGGAGGGGAAAACTGAGGGAATGGATGAAAGAAAAGGGGGAAAGGAAAAAGGGTAAAGAGAGTCGAGTGTTTTAACTCATTGTCAGAAGCTGGGGGGGGGGGGGGGGGATCTCGTTCTCTTACTCGAATTAATTGCAACTTCTTTCCCGCCAATTACATTCGCGATCCCGTTTTTTTCTTTTCACCCTTCCGCACCTCTTGCGCCGTTGTAAACGCCGTCAAAAATGCCTCAATGCCCGGTCTTACCGAGGTAATAAGTGACACTCATTACGCGAAGAGATTATCCGACTTGGCTATTTTTTTTTTTTGCTCGTGCTTACATTTTTTCTCACTTTATTCCCTTGTTTTATCCTCCCTCGTTCGAACTGCTCAACGATTTGTTTTGCAATTTTTTTTTGCATTTTTGAAACGAATATATACAAAGCCTTCGTGAAAATATCTTTCATTCGAACTCGTCGTAAGAAATATTGATCGGCATCTTGTTGAAACCGATAAGTGAATCAACGTCTTTAATTCAATTTTTTCTTCACTTTCTTCAAAGGAAATTCGATATTTCTCGCATTTCTGATTTTCGCACGGCTGAAAGAAGAATTTGTAATTCACTTTGTACGCGCGAAATATATCATAAATCTAAAATCGAAATACACATGACAAACCTTTGGCGAATGAAAATTTTTCTTTCAATGCATTTTACATTATATCCGAAACCTTAACCACGGTATGAAGTTTCAGGAACCGCGTCAGCATCCCCCGTGTATTATTATCCTGGCTGCATAGATTTTTATTTTACTTCGAGTACTACTACTATTATTATTATCATTATTATTTATTTTTATTTTTTAATACCGCGTATACGCGCGGAATGAAAGGGAGGGAGGCCGCGACCAAACCGTACATTTATGCATATGTTACGCACAGGTAGGGAATTATTTATCACCTCACACTTAATACTAGCCTCGCGGTCGTACCGAACGTGAGGTGAATTTATTTTCTTTCTTTCATGTTTTATTACGCCATTTTTACATAACTTTAGCGTTGCCATACCTTATTTATTTACTTTTTTTTTTTTTTTGAAACTGTCGTTATCTCAACGTCCCGATGTTTTTCATATTCTTTGTTTTCCAAGTGTTATGTAACGCATTCATTTCCATCCCCCGTTTTCACTCATCTATTTTTACAACACCCTGTGACTACTGCAAAGAAGTTTTGTCAAGACTTCAGCGTATTTTTACTTTAGTTTTTTGGTTCTCTTATTACTATGACAATTGTTACATCGTTCACGATTTTTCAGGCTAAAGTCCGAGGGGATCGATGAACGACTTTGAACTTCCGCATCGAAGAACATCCGTGGCAAGAAGAAGGGATAATAAAAGGAATAGGAAGGGACAATAGGACGAGGGATGAAAAAAGTACCCTGATTTTCGTCTCTTTGCGCGTGTGCGTGTGTGTGTGTGTGTGTGTGTTTTTTTTCCCACCGCGGTGCGGCATTATCATATTTAGTGGGATATATTTTGACAGAATGGGGAGAACGGTGATGATAATGATGATGATGATGATGATGATGATGATGATGATGATGATGATGATGATGATGATGATGATGATGATGATGATGATGATGACAATATTGAGGAATGAGAATATGCAAAGATGATTATGTACGTACCTCAGCCTCCTTGACGACCCGGGATACTTATAATCCATTTATTCTACGATAAGACAGAGAAGCCCTTTCCGGCTTCAATGCTTCCTGCCTCTCCCTTCATCCCCTTCGTCCCCTTCATCGACGTCTCTGTCATCGCGCCTTACATCCTCCTCATTGATTTTATTCAACGCGCGGTTCCCCGACTAACGAGGATCCATATTTTTACCCCCCCCGCGAAGTTGCCAGATGTTTTATCCGCGCAAAATCTTATAACATTATATAATACGCTTCTTTCTACTTTTTCCACTTATCCATTTGTAATGGATGTTTTTCATGCAAGGACCAATTTTTTATGTCGAGGGTAAAGAAAAAATCTCCTTTCTTCACTTTTTATTATTCCCAAAGCTTCTGTTTTGTATCGTATGAGATTATTATTGCCCCATCATCGCTGCAACCGCATAATCAAAAGCTGGGTATACAAGCGAGAATGTCTCGTGGGTGTAAAAACGTTGAAACCCTTTTTTGCGGTATGTATAATTTCCTTTTGTTTCGCCTTACAAAACTGGGATTTTATCACCCCCCCCCCCCCCCCCCTGCCGTTCTTCTGTTTTTCCTTTCCCCCATCCCCTCGGTTATAAATTATCCTGGCTCTTCTCGTTATTTCGTTTTATTCTTCCTTTCAGGGAAACATTCGCAAACACACGTATTACAACGTGCATATATTTACACAGCCAACGTATAAGGTGTTTATCTATGTGTAACGAATAATTCACAGTGTAACCGATCTTTCTTTTCTTTCTTTTTTTTTCCCCCTTTATTCTACAATATACCGAGAGACTTTTTATGGTCATTAATATATGGGAAATTTTATCACCGCGGCAAGGCGAACACACCGCGGAGAAAAGCCAACCCTCCGGACAATCTTAAACGTCTACGGAATACGCGAATTCACCCCGCGGGCTTTCCAATATAAGGCTCCGATCCCCGTAAACTATTATCATGTAGCTATAGAACTATGCGGGTGGCATAACTGTACGACTATATTCGATATCGATTCACCTTCTACTTCTTCTCTCCTTCTCCTTCTTCATATCCCATCCTCATCGACGGTTTATACCCTAGGTATCTCTATCTTATACTCACTCACTTGCTTGCTTACTTATCTCAGACTTGGAAAGCGTTATCAACCTTCTCGCGATTTATTAACCATTTTTACTGGGTTTTATTATTATTACTGTAATTATTATTATTATTCTTTTTTACGCTCTTATATCACGTCCTATCGCGGTAAAGAAATGTAGAAAATGTAGGGTTTTCAAAGGGGTTAAATAATTGCTAATTCCACCATTTTTTTTTTTTTTGTTTTTTTATTAATTTCAAATGAAAAAATTCCAAATTGTTCTTGAAACTATAAACAATAAAGCCGTCAAACTCAAATAGCTTCGAGCGTTTTAGTTTTCTTTAAAAAAAAAAAAAAAACACCTAAAGATAGGTATGATTTTAGACCGTCCAATCTGTACACCACCCCCTTTAAGGAGAAAAAAAAATAAAAATAATAATAATTTGCAGATCGTAGATTCGCGAATATCAGGAATGAAAAATGAGAAGATTGGCGGGGTATGAAATACCCTGTTGAAAATATTTACGGCGACGGGATAAAAGATACAGCGATTCGGAAAGTTGGAAATTAAGGGATGTTAAACTTTCGTAACTCACCTCGGTCCCGTTTCGAATGAAATTCATGTACCCCTATCACCCAATAATTTATAACCGTTAGGTATACAAAGAGGTATAACAAACGAAGGAAAATAATACCGTGGGTAAAATGCGAGGACACGAGTTCGCGATGGGGAAAAAGAGGGGGGGGCGAGGAAAAAAAAAAAAAACACAGATAGGGGGGAAAAATGAGATTGGAAATACCGGGAGTTGAAGAAAGAGTGTTTACCCTATTTTTATTCCCGCCTCGTTATCGCTATTAATTATCATTCCCGTCATATCGTAATTTATATAAAAATAAAAACTTCCGATCGACGATTTGATCTCAACGCCTTCGTGGAGCATGTCGAGGATCAGGAACACGACCTGCACCATCTTAATCACCGATTGATCACCGGCCGGTGCTGGATTCGCGGGTGAAATCGAGCGCGAACTTAATCGGATAGTCGATTCATCAGTCGGCCAGGGGTGTCAATGCACTCCGTTCGGGGATGAAGCGACCGGGGTTACAGGTGTAAAGCGTAAAGCGTGCGGCTGCTGCCCGAAACCCTGATCGAAATTCCCGCCCTGCCCGGCGACGCGAATTGATACCCTGCAACACGGGGTTATCGACACCCCATCCCCTAGTTTCGCGGATGCTGACGCCGAGGTTTTCGCCCGTCGAGGCGAGGCTCTCTTTTTCTTTTTCTCGCTTTCATCAGCAGAGCCCGGAAAATCGACTTGTACGTGTGTTGATTTTGCCGGATGTTCGGTATATCGGCTGATTGTTAGATCCTAAGGTGGTATTTTTACGGGGAACGCGGGGAAACTCAACAACCATTGAATAGTCCACTCCTAAGAATGAACGAAAGTAACCGATTATTTTTGAAATTTGATTAATCGACGGACTTGATTATTCTTACTCACAATCGGTTTTTGCCTGTATTTGCAATTTTTAAGAAAACGCTGAGATGCACTGTACGGAAAACTCGTTGATTTGTTAAAAATTTGCTAGAATTTTATTCACCCTGCTAGTTCGCAAAATTTCCAAGATCCGTATTCATATTCGTAAAATTATAAAATGCGAATTTGCAAATTCTTAGGCACGACGTTGCGGGTTCGTGCTTGTAAAAACAGCTCATTCCCCGGGTTTTTTTTTATTGATAAGACTTGAAATACATTGACGTCGAAGCCGAACAGGCGAGGGGGAAAGTTCGCCGAGAATTTCCGACTTATGGGTACTCCTGGGTTTACTTGGTACGAATTTCGAAACAGCTCCATGGGGCAAAGTGAAAATAAGAATATCGCCCGTCGAAACGGTTTCTTAAAGGCCGAATTTCCGGACGTATAAGTATAAGCGTATACGGCCATTTTCCCCCCTTAAACCCTCATACCTGCCCCTTATAAACATCTCTACATTATACTCGATTCGCGGTTAGCGTATATTGGGGTATATAACAGCGCCTATAACGCGCCCACATCCCTTTCTCCCTATTATTTTTATTATGTTATAACTCGGGTGGTTTCCTTTGCAACAACTGGTTGTAAAAACAACAGGAAAAAGGATAATATTTATACCATCGTCACTTTCGTCATCAGCAGCTTTCATTGGATAAATTCTTGCTGGGTATCATTCTTTTCGAAGTTCGAGGGCTGCCTCATGGCCAATCTAACGCCGCTTGTTACTACTTTCTTTCTTTTTTTTTTTCATCACGTTGCGATTATCCGATTTTTCCTTTTCTCCCTCCTTGCGTGTCTTGCAAAAATATACGCACGATGTACACACGCGTGTTATACATGCATGCGAAGAAGCGGAGAATCGGGGCGAGGCTTCGGCCATAACTCAGTGTTATCGGCGAGTTCACGGCCCAACGCATTTCGCCATCCCTTCCCTAGCGACTCCTGAACCCCCAATTCGCGAAAGCCTGGCCGTGTGTACACGTATGTACAAGGCACATGCACGTACGTACATATGTACACACACACACACACACACACACACATACGGTATATGCATCGGTAACTCGCGAGCTTTGCACACACGCGTCAATTCCCCGAATTCTCGTTTCAAGGTTGCGGGGGCTGTTAAAGGGGTTACATGGGTTTCGAAGGTTGCAAAAAAGCAAATTTTCACAAATTTTTATTCAAGTATGATACAAGAATTACTTGATTCAAACTTGAGGCGTATGAAAGAACAATATTTGAACGATGTTTCGTAAAACGATCGTCAGAAAAATTTTGGTTTCAGCAGACCAAGTATTTTTCTACCTTGCTAACTTTATCTGACGTCAACGAAACCAAATATTTTCTTTTTTGGTAGGGGACCGAATAACGCGAATAATCGCCGTTTGACCACTCTGAAAGTAGCCAGTTAACCCAGCTCCCTTATCATGAGGGGTCCTCTTTCCATACGTCACGATTTCATCCCCTAGCCATCGGTGTAAAGGCAGGTGAGTTTTGTACATAAGCAACTTGACAAATGTCTTTAACTCGTATCACGTATAGATGATTTGAATTTCTCTGCCTTACGCCCCTATTTTTCAATACAAACAATTATGCACTAGGCGCTCTGTATGAATTATTTTAATGTAGTTTGATTTGTTTTTTTTTTTTTTTTTGCATCAAACAACGTTTTTGAATTTTTCCGCAGCAATCATGAAATCCATTATTAAGAAAAAAAAAAACCAATTCTTATTTCTACTTCACGTGTACCCTAGAGCGGGTATAATAATAATAATAATAATAATAAAATGACGGGAATAAATCCTCTCCCCTGGCAAGATCCATTCGCTTCCTTAATTCCCTTACACAGGTTTTTTCCTTTTCGTTTTCCTTTCCCCAATTTTCTTCACCCTCTTCAGCGCTCCGGGGTAAGATCAGGTCTGTAGATTGGAAATCATAGCGAATAAACGGTCATTCTTACAGCTCTTTATAGCAACTCACAATTTCACCTCGAAAGCCTCATACGTATATATATATATACGGCCTTTGCAATGGACCTGATTATCATCGTTTTCACTATTACTACAACTTTTATCACGATTTTTATTTTCATATATTACGATCCGTGAAATTGCTTCACCCCGAAATCTTAAGGGTCGCGGTAAACTTTGAGGGATGGAGGTTTTTCTTTCTTACATTTTTTCTTCTTCTTCTTATCGACAATTACAACACTTTTACCCAGGAATATTGACGATTTACGAAATAGGAGTCGTTAAAAAAAAACAAGTCATTCACATAGTCTATACCGATCAGCATTGTGTTAATAACAGAAATTATTTTCATCCCACGATTGTTGGATAATTATTTGAGAAAAATTGGAAATTTTATCTACAACTAAAGCTGTACTTAAAGGCGTTTCCGCGCCTTATTTATACACAAAGCACAGTGTCGACCGAAATGTTTGTTCAACTAAAGCTGCCGTATGTAACGGTGGGTTGTAAAACGCACGTTGCATATGCGACACGTAGGTATTGGTGGTGAAATACGGGGTTGTTAGGTGTCGGCTGTACGGACCGGCGCTTCGCTCCCTTTGATCATCGGTTAAACGCGTCCCTCTTTCCTCCGCTTCCGCGTCGTTGCTTCGGAAAACGCGTGCAGGCCGTGTGTCTGTGTTATACGTGATGCATGCATTATGCAGATCGTGTATTTACGTGTATAATGGACGCAGACCGCGGATATCGCTGCATCTTTCTCCATATTTTACAACTAAACTTATTATTCTCACCTTACAGTTCTTTGCTCACGGTGGATTACGAATATTCTAAATCGCGGAAAAGCCGCTTTCTCGCATCTCCTTGTTTCCTTCGTCGGGATATGAATGCGAATCGAATTCGAAAAATAGCAGAAATTTCTATGATTGGGATGGGCGTGAAAGAGTATAGAAAAATCAACGGAATCGATGCCTCCCGGTAATTTAAAATTTCATATGTAGAAGTTAAAAATGTTGATGATCGAAGTATGGAGAAGTAAAAGATTGAAAAGGCATTATAGAATCGTATACAGATTCTCGATTTTGCTTCGCTTTTCTCTATTTCGACTTACTACGTTTTCAATTTTGCGTTATTGAATTATCCACATTTTTTAATTCTATACGAATGAAATTTTCACGTTTATGAAAATTTGTTATTCTTGTCCTTGTGCGAATCAGTAATTCTAGTTTTTTACCCCCTACCCGATAATTGAAGTCGTTGATAATCGCACGCCTTAGTTCTTAATAAAATTCCAAAATCAGTCTTCGACTCAATTCTAATTCGCACAAATTTGCAAAATTACAGTATTCGTTCGGCGCTACTTCCGCTAATGAACTGTTCTACCCTCTTCATTTAAATTCTCAACTCTCCCTACATCCAGTTCCAATTGATATTAACGACGTAATTGCCATTAATCAATCGTCAAATCCGCTTCCCTCTCTCTCTCTCTCTCTCTCTCTCTCTCTCTCTCTCTCTCTCTCTCTCTCTCTCGGGTCCTTTAATTCCGCGAAGCGGTCGCTTCTGCTTCCGGCAATGGAACGTCCGCAAAACGGATGCCTCGAGGATTTCCTAAGGAAACTGGTTTGCGGAAAGCGAGTCGAATCGAGGCTCTTGGACGACGTTTCAGGTTGCAGAAGATGAGGGGGAGGAGGAGGAGGAGGGGGCGGTGGACCACCTCAATTGAAGTTCAGAACCGAGTGGTTGCACTCTCTTCAATCTCCCTGAGTACATGTGCCTTAAATACAATAACAAATCAGATAATTGAATTTTCTGCTAAACGTTTACCCGCCTGTCAAACCATGCGTATAACAATATTAATATTATCAATTCCCACAATTTGTGCGTAAATTCGCGAGATCGATAAAAAATGAATTCGCAAGTAAAATTTTCACCAGCGACAGAAGAAAAATAATTGCCACTTGGCTTAATTTTCTTGATAAACAAAAATTCGATTAGAAATCTGAAAATTGTATCGGTGTTGTATCCTTTATTACGGGTTGGGTAAAATATGCTTCAGTATTTTTAATCTATATATAAATATATATATATAGATAAACGACAAGCGGTAAATCGTACGAATTATTTTCTCTCTCGCTTTTACTCCCCCTTTTCTGAATTTCTCTTTATTTAACCTGCACCCGCAGAGAGCCCTCCAATTTATTGCCTGTAGATATGTATAATACTGCAGGCTCGAATTGGGGAATCGTATTTTATATAGATATAATATCGAACGCCATCGATAACAAAATTATGAATCGCATAACCGTTTCGATAATAATGATAATGATAATGTCAATGGCAATAACGATGATAACGATCACAATAATAATATCCAATAATTCGAGCCCGTGTCACCTGTTCATGAAGTCTAATAAAATATCTTTGCATAAAATGATATACAAACATACCTGACTATATATCATGCGATAATAATTTGTCGTTAGAATTAATACGTATAGTACCTACATTGCCAGGAAAAGAGAGAGAAAAAGCGAAAATTCTACGAGTCGTTGCAAATTTTCAGTAAACGTTCAACACCCGCTTTTACTCATTTAATCGTTAATTCTTACGTATGAAATGGAAATTCACTCGATTCGTTGAGTTTTGTAAGCAATGTCAGAAATTTCGTCTCATCTTTGAGCGTAGTTTTAACTATTCCACAACTTTTTTGTATATTTTAATTTTGTTCTTCTCTTCAAATTGCAAATGTGCTTGGAATTTTGCAAATATCAGAGAATAGAAAGGTCGCAGTTTATCATCAACGAAAATAATGTAAAACGATACATTATAAAATCAAAAATTTACGAAACGGTGAACTTGTCAAAAGTCCAAAACCCGACAACCATTTTTGTGCTTCGCTTAACCCTGTACTTTTTTTTACAAATTTGGCGAAGAATATTGTGGATTGGTGAAGAATACGTTGATAAATTGAACGAAAATTTCTAACATTCACAATTATTTCCCAAATGATATACGCCCAGCTCCCCCCCCCCCCCCCCCCCCCCTTTCCGTCAAACTTCATCCCCCCTTATTTTTATTCTCCAAAGGGTTGAAAAAGATCGAATATAATTCGGGCGTTATTAATACTACCTGCACGATATGATATACGTATGTAATTTTCAATTATCACGACGTACACTTTCGCCTAATTTATCATTACACTATTGTACGTACTATACGTACAACCAACGAACGTTTTTGGCCGCGGTTCGCGAAAAGGGGCAAACGGCTCTCGGTCTGCGCCAGAGAATTACACACAAATGTGTGTGTATATCGGGAGAGACACGTGTGTATACATGTACATACATCACACCGTCCTGCATAGCCAGAGACAATAGGGTCTAGGTATAGGGAGGACAAAAGCGTGATATACGGCGACCCCGGAGCACCGGTATTAAAATCATATTTTTAAACCCCGTCGCACGCCTCCCGGATTTCGCACCGAATCCACCCTCCACCCCCGCCGCTCCCGACTCGCGAAATTCCCGTGCTAACGTCCCGTGACGATATCAGTCCGCACGCGAATCCCTCTTTCCAACATTTGTATTTTCATCCCCACCCGCCCATATTCCTCGGTTAATCTTCTATTTTTGATTTTTATTTATTCCCTATTTTACTTTCTCCATACGCAATATTTCGCATCGCAGCGAACACGAATTCCGAAAAGATAAACAAAGTGAGTTTATCTTCGCATCTTCGTTAATACTGTACTACATCGTTGTAATTATTTTTGGTATGTTTTTTTTTTTCCATTTTTTACCGTCCGCGAATTTTATACGCACGAAAAAATGTCGTTCATTCGATAAGATAAAAACTTCATATTTATTTTTTCGGATTTGTGTTAGTAAGTAAAGCCGGATCATTATTGCTGTTGTTGTGTCACGTTCACAACTTATACTTCATAATTGGGTTAAAACTGGCTTATTAATGAAGCTAATTTACTTTTTAAATCAACGTCCGACTTAATCGTATATGCGCGGAGCGTATTAATCTGCAGAGAGAAAGGCGGAAGCTCGTAAGCTCGAAAACTGTCACCTTTATTTATACTATACATTACAGGTGAATGTTTCATACACTGTAGGTAAATGTATATTACCGTGCACTCATTTATATTCGTTTATCACAACAGCTTACAGGAAAGTAACAGTTATAACAATAATGTGAACATGAATAATAATAACAATAATAGGAATAATAAAAATAATTATAACAGCCACGTTTAGAGGTAGAGTGAAACGAATTAACAGCGTTAATGAGTAACGTGTTGTAATCAGCGAAAACAACCCCCGCCTTCCCAACGGCTTATATAACTTTAATAAAAAATTAAGGAGGCAAATGCACTCGGTCATCTTAACGATAAATCATTGCAAATTGGCCGAGCAAAAATGTTCGAGCACCTGGAAACGTTTGAAACACCCGGGAACTGTCCTTCTTTCCTTCCTTCCTGGCTTTAGGGGAAGTAATAGAAATAAGGGGCGGCTTATTACGGCTGGTTGGAAGTTGAGGTTTCTAATCGGCCGACGAGGGGCGAGAGGGTGCTTCTCCCGGGTTGAGACGAAGGTACTTGGGTACTCTCGGTGAGAACCGAGGGACCGAGGGGGTGCAATTTCTCAGTAGTCAACCACAGACGCGGACTTGGACCCCAACTTAGATTACCAGTAGTGGTGAACCAGGCTGGTTGCTAGGCCGGTACGTTTGTTCCTCGGTATGTGGGTACGAAATTTCGTCGTCTAATCCTGATTTACGAGTCAACGACAAATCATATCGCTCCCCAAACCCCGAGTACCGTACTTGCGCATACGTGTAAGCTATTAGTCCAGTCAAAATAGGCATGAATTGAAAATATTCGGGATGTGGCTGAATTTTTGGGTGTAGGGATTTTCGACACTTAGGAACTTGCACCTCGAGTAATTTTTTACCCTAATTTGAGGGTTTTCGCGTTTTTCTCAAAAACTGCTATCGATAGATGAAAAATGACTTGACCATTGTGTAGATCGGAAAATTCACAAAATTTCAATATTATTTCCAATGCATTTCGTTACTCCGTTTCCTGTCGCGGGCACAATAAGTTGCAATACAGGCATGAAACAAAGAGATAAATCTTTGTTTTAGACGTATTAAACGCACGTGTTTCCGGAAATGAGAAAAATTGTTTGGCTGCCCATACGTACTACTAATTTTGTTGGACATGTGTCTGCGTAGAATGGAGAGGACATTGTAACGTTGGATTTTGCGTCTATTCCATTCTATTCCATCTCATTCCAAACCAAACTCAGGAACGAAGCAGCGAACCGACCAACCTGGAGGAAAAGGGTTTGGATGTTAGCCAGAAGTCGAACTATTCTGAAACGGACCGGAAATACAGACGAGCAAAGGTGGGGACGAGGACTGGTTTCGGGGGTTGAAAAAGAGACGAGCTACCCACCCGAAATATTTCTCTGCAGAGTGCAGTTTTCCGATTTTACTGCTGGCTCCGCGAATCAGGCGAAACCGATGAAGCGAAAGTTTATTCGAACAAACAAGACGTAAGTAGGAGTTGAATTTATTTGATATTATAAAATATTTACTCGCTGTATTAATGAAATTCTTTATCGTGTCTATCGAATTCTTCATAATAATCATCTTATATTCTTCTCGTTATATTACAGGGATCGTTGGACTTTGCTTCAAGTATTTGCTGCGACGTCTCGGCATCGCTTTTCGCTAAGTCCGGCGAGGAACGGATCAGAGAAGAGCAGAGCTGCAATAGAAAATATTTCCTCCTCTCTGCCTCGATTCCTTACTTAAATTCTACTCCCGTTTTCTTGATTACGAATTGATTATTCTCAGACGTTCCGTAATAACGCGACTGTTTACGACGCTGCCGAGATTTGATGCAATGATTTCATATATTAAATGTATGTGGTGCGTATGTAATGTATATGCGAATGTTGTCTGTTTACATGTATCATGTAAAAGGTATAAAAGGTGAGTTGTTCTTCATTCTCTTATTTTGTTGAAAGCCAAGAATCATTTGGAATTGGCAATTTTTCCATCGAGTTGAGGGTTTCAGCGATTCGATCACTTCGAAATTTATCACTCCTGATTAATTTTTGTTATTAGAATTACGAATGAAACATGGAAATGCGTCTGTGATAGCAAGTGATTAGACCTTGTATAGTGCTTACAATGAACATTTTTTACACTGGTGTCATGATCGTTTCGATAAATAAATAATTGAGACTACAAACCTAAGATACTGAATTAAGCTTGTCTTTATACATACAAGTACATTTGTATAATATAATATATAATATAATAATAATAAGATGATTATTTTTTTGGATTGATTGAGTATTACCGTTGTATATAAGAGTATGATTGTAAAATGAAATAATTTATCACTCCTGATTTACTGTTGTCATTAGCATTACGAATGAAATAGTGAAATGCGTCTGTGATAGCAAGTGATTAGACCTTGTATAGTGCTTACAATGAACATTTTTTACACTTGTGTCATGATCGTTCCGATAAATAAATAATTAAGACTACAAACCTAAGATACTAAATTAAGCTTGTCTTTATACATACAAGTACATTTGTATAATAAGATGATGATTATTTTGGATTTATTGAGTATTACCGTTGTATATAAGAGTATGATTGTAGAATGAAATAATTTATCACTCCTGATTTATTGTTGCAATCGTATTATGAAATAAATGTTGTCTCAAATAAATTGTAAATGACTGTCTTTTGCTGTTTTCCTGACACTTTGTCTGTTTTCGGTCAACCTCCTCCGCTCAGATGTTCTCCTGATACTAGGAGTAATTTTTCGCTGCAACCTCTCCGCTTTGCTTAGCCAAGTGGGAACGCCTAATTATAGGCAACCAAACTTACATGTACGCCACACGGCTATCAGGCGTAAGGCGTGCCTTCGATAGAGCTCCTCGGCTCAGATGTTCTCCTGATACCAGGAGTAATTTTTCGCTGCAATTTCTCCGAGTTGCTGAGCTAAGTGGTAGCGCCTAATCATAGGCAACCACGCTTATACTTATGCGACACGGGCTTTCAGGAATAAGGCGTGCCTTTGATCAAGCTCCTCGGCTCAGATGTTCTCCTGATACCAGGAGTAATTTTTCGCTGCAATTTCTCCGAGTTGCTTAGCTAAGTAGTAGCGCCTAATCATAGGCAACCACGCTTATACTTATGCGACACGGGCTTTCAGGAATAAGGCGTGCCTTTGATAGAGCTCCTCGGCTCAGATGTTCTCCTGATACCAGGAGTAATTTTTCGCTGCGATTTCTCCGAGTTGCTTTTTCCAAGTGATAGCGCCTAATTATAGGCAACCAAACTTACATATGAGCCACACGGCTATCAGGCGTAAGGCGTGCCTTTGATAGAGCTCCTCGGTTCTCCTGTGCTCCTGATACCAGGAGTCCTTTCCGCTAAAATTCCTCGACTTTGCTTAGTTCTAATAAGAAGTGGCGGGAAAATTTGAGATCTCGTGCCCTCTCAAGCAAGCAGGCATGCCTTCAGTCACACAGCGTCGATATCACATGCAGTCAATCAATGTGTCCCTGTGTTTAGGAGAGCTCCTTAGTTTTTCTGCGCTCCTGATACTCGGATCCTATTCGGATCCATCCTATTTACCTATATTACTAGATTAGCTATTATATGAAAAGAGAAGAATTATTCACTTCGAAATGGGATTCTATTCGACGCGTGCTCGATGTATTCCATAACATTAGTATTCATAATTATTTCAACAACTTTTCATTTGCTCTCTCGATCTTAAATTTTCGTAGGCATATAACCAAAACGCTGTTCTAGCTAGTCGAGAGTGAAGTATCTACGTTGGGTAGAGAAGCAAAATTGTTTTTCGAAAAGTATTCGGATGGAAAAAAATTCAGAGTAACTGTAATACATCACGGATGCGCTAATTTTGAACGAGATGAAATGGATGCTTCGTATATGAGATGGTATTTAACGCTGCGTAGTGATTTAAAGACCTAAAAAGGTGATAGGAAGAGAAAGAACGAAGCTTCTTAACACTTCGAGTGTATTTTAACACACATTTGAAAGATACCAGCAAAATTTTTCATCATCCAACTGTCGCAGAACGGCAGCGTTATCGGCTGACACGTTAGGTGAAGGATATATCTTCAGTCAACGGCTGACCATCGAAGGGCCTGGCCGCTTGAGTCTGGAATCGGCAGGACAGATAAAGTGTGTACTTCTTGTATGAAATGTGAACACTAGAATCATTATACATCATATCATATCATCATACATCATACATCGTACATCATACATCGTACATCACACATCATACATCATCATACCTAGTATTACAGTTCGAAACCAAAGTTTGAATTTTCGGATGTTCGGAAAGTGACGTCACCAATCTAAAATCGGCTAGCCGAGTTCCTCAGTCTGGTAACAACCGCGCAGTAGAGCGGACGGTTGAGAGTCGCGCTCCGCAAACTTCGAGTACCGGGTTCTCAACGTCCCGGATCCCGCGCTTCGGGTCCGCTACGCGGTGAAACTCGACTTCCAGGATAAGCGCTCCGTGGTTCCTGGTTCACGTTTACAATAAATTATTTCAATTCGTTTTTCACGCAAGCTGAAATTCAGTAGCTGTCAGTCCGCTAATAAAATTTCTCGACTTCCACGATAAGCGCTCCGTGGTTCCCGGTTCACGTTTACAATAAATTATTTCAATTCGTTTTTCGCGCAAGCTGAAATTCAGTAGCTGTCGGTGCGCTAATAAAATTTCTCGACTTCCAGGATAACCGCTCCGTGGTTCCTGGTTCACGTTTACAATAAATTATTTCAATTCGATTTTCGCGCAACCCCAAATTCGGTAGCTGTCAGTCCGCTAATAAAATTTCTCGACTTCCACGATAAGCGCTCCGTGGTTCCCGGTTCACGTTTACAATAAATTATTTCAATTCGTTTTTCGCGCAAGCTGAAATTCAGTAGCTGTCGGTGCGCTAATAAAATTTCTCGACTTCCAGGATAACCGCTCCGTGGTTCCTGGTTCACGTTTACAATAAATTATTTCAATTCGATTTTCGCGCAACCCCAAATTCGGTAGCTGTCAGTCCGCTAATAAAATTTCTCGACTTCCACGATAAGCGCTCCGTGGTTTCCGGTTCACGTTTACAATAAATTATTTCAATTCGTTTTTCGCGCAAGCTGAAATTCAGTAGCTGTCGGTGCGCTAATAAAATTTCTCGACTTCCAGGATAACCGCTCCGTGGTTCCTGGTTCACGTTTACAATAAATTATTTCAATTCGATTTTCGCGCAACCCCAAATTCGGTAGCTGTCAGTCCGCTAATAAAATTTCTCGACTTCCACGATAAGCGCTCCGTGGTTTCCGGTTCACGTTTACAATAAATTATTTCAATTCGTTTTTCGCGCAAGCTGAAATTCAGTAGCTGTCGGTGCGCTAATAAAATTTCTCGACTTCCAGGATAACCGCTCCGTGGTTCCTGGTTCACGTTTACAATAAATTATTTCAATTCGATTTTCGCGCAACCCCAAATTCGGTAGCTGTCAGTCCGCTAATAAAATTTCTCGACTTCCACGATAAGCGCTCCGTGGTTCCCGGTTCACGTTTACAATAAATTATTTCAATTCGTTTTTCGCGCAAGCTGAAATTCAGTAGCTGTCGGTGCGCTAATAAAATTTCTCGACTTCCAGGATAACCGCTCCGTGGTTCCTGGTTCACGTTTACAATAAATTATTTCAATTCGATTTTCGCGCAACCCCAAATTCGGTAGCTGTCAGTCCGCTAATAAAATTTCTCGACTTCCACGATAAGCGCTCCGTGGTTTCCGGTTCACGTTTACAATAAATTATTTCAATTCGTTTTTCGCGCAAGCTGAAATTCAGTAGCTGTCGGTGCGCTAATAAAATTTCTCGACTTCCAGGATAACCGCTCCGTGGTTCCTGGTTCACGTTTACAATAAATTATTTCAATTCGATTTTCGCGCAACCCCAAATTCGGTAGCTGTCAGTCCGCTAATAAAATTTCTCGACTTCCACGATAAGCGCTCCGTGGTTCCCGGTTCACGTTTACAATAAATTATTTCAATTCGTTTTTCGCGCAAGCTGAAATTCAGTAGCTGTCGGTGCGCTAATAAAATTTCTCGACTTCCAGGATAAGCGCTCCGTGGTTCCTGGTTCACGTTTACAATAAATTATTTCAATTCGATTTTCGCGCAACCCCAAATTCGGTAGCTGTCAGTCCGCTAATAAAATTTCTCGACTTCCACGATAAGCGCTCCGTGGTTTCCGGTTCACGTTTACAATAAATTATTTCAATTCGTTTTTCGCGCAAGCTGAAATTCAGTAGCTGTCGGTGCGCTAATAAAATTTCTCGACTTCCAGGATAACCGCTCCGTGGTTCCTGGTTCACGTTTACAATAAATTATTTCAATTCGATTTTCGCGC
The DNA here is from genome assembly GCF_021155785.1 of Neodiprion fabricii. Lineage (NCBI taxonomy): Eukaryota > Metazoa > Arthropoda > Insecta > Hymenoptera > Diprionidae > Neodiprion > Neodiprion fabricii. The sequence continues at coordinate 1,858,718 of NC_060245.1, read as the reverse complement.
AACCCCAAATTCGGTAGCTGTCAGTCCGCTAATAAAATTTCTCGACTTCCACGATAAGCGCTCCGTGGTTTCCGGTTCACGTTTACAATAAATTATTTCAATTCGTTTTTCGCGCAAGCTGAAATTCAGTAGCTGTCGGTGCGCTAATAAAATTTCTCGACTTCCAGGATAACCGCTCCGTGGTTCCTGGTTCACGTTTACAATAAATTATTTCAATTCGATTTTCGCGCAACCCCAAATTCGGTAGCTGTCAGTCCGCTAATAAAATTTCTCGACTTCCACGATAAGCGCTCCGTGGTTCCCGGTTCACGTTTACAATAAATTATTTCAATTCGTTTTTCGCGCAAGCTGAAATTCAGTAGCTGTCGGTGCGCTAATAAAATTTCTCGACTTCCAGGATAACCGCTCCGTGGTTCCTGGTTCACGTTTACAATAAATTATTTCAATTCGATTTTCGCGCAACCCCAAATTCGGTAGCTGTCAGTCCGCTAATAAAATTTCTCGACTTCCACGATAAGCGCTCCGTGGTTTCCGGTTCACGTTTACAATAAATTATTTCAATTCGTTTTTCGCGCAAGCTGAAATTCAGTAGCTGTCGGTGCGCTAATAAAATTTCTCGACTTCCAGGATAACCGCTCCGTGGTTCCTGGTTCACGTTTACAATAAATTATTTCAATTCGATTTTCGCGCAACCCCAAATTCGGTAGCTGTCAGTCCGCTAATAAAATTTCTCGACTTCCACGATAAGCGCTCCGTGGTTCCCGGTTCACGTTTACAATAAATTATTTCAATTCGTTTTTCGCGCAAGCTGAAATTCAGTAGCTGTCGGTGCGCTAATAAAATTTCTCGACTTCCAGGATAAGCGCTCCGTGGTTCCTGGTTCACGTTTACAATAAATTATTTCAATTCGATTTTCGCGCAACCCCAAATTCGGTAGCTGTCAGTCCGCTAATAAAATTTCTCGACTTCCACGATAAGCGCTCCGTGGTTTCCGGTTCACGTTTACAATAAATTATTTCAATTCGTTTTTCGCGCAAGCTGAAATTCAGTAGCTGTCGGTGCGCTAATAAAATTTCTCGACTTCCAGGATAACCGCTCCGTGGTTCCTGGTTCACGTTTACAATAAATTATTTCAATTCGTTTTTCGCGCAAGCTGAAATTCGGTAGCTGTCAGTCCGCTAATAAAATTTCTCGACTTCCACGATAAGCGCTCCGTGGTTCCTGGTTCACGTTTACAATAAATTATTTCAATTCGTTTTTCGCGCAAGCTGAAATTCGGTAGCTGTCAGTCCGCTAATAAAATTTCTATAACTTTACAATCTTCTCATAATCTTTCTGGTAGATAATATCGATAAAAAAATTATATCAAACCTTACACATTATTTTTGATTTGTTCTCATGCTGAAAATATTTATTAGTATTCGAGGTATAACTCGCGGTGGTTGGCGGTGGTCGGAGTTGGACGAGGAGGAGGACGAGGAGGACGAGGATTTGTGCTGGGTGAGTAAAACACTTTTATAATATTTGATGGCAATTGTAATTATATTTCATCTGAAATATTACAAACTTGTCACGTTTACAATAAATTATTTCAATTCATTTTTCGTCCAAGCACATATTCAGTAGCTATGACTAGTCTTATACAATTTATTATATTATTAATTAATTAATTAATATTCTTATAATATTTGATGGCAATTGTAATTATATTTCATCTGAAATATTACAAACTTGTCACGTTTACAATAAATTATTTCAATTCATTTTTCGTCCAAGCACATATTCAGTAGCTATGAATAGTCTTATGCAATTTATTATATTATTAATTAATTAATTAATATTCTTATAATATTTGATGGCAATTGTAATTATATTTCATCTGAAATATTACAAACTTGTCACGTTTACAATAAATTATTTCAATTCATTTTTCGTGCAAGCACATATTCAGTAGCTATGAATAATCTTATACAATTTATTACATTATTAATTAATTTATTAATTACATTAATCCTTACACAATATTTTTGATATGTTCCTATACTAAAAATATTTATTACTATTCCAGGTATTACCTCAGGTGGTCGGAGCCGGACCAGGAGGAGGACCAGGTGGACGAGGAGGAGGACGAGGTGGACGAGGAGCAGGCGGGGTGGGTCGTGGGAGAGGACCTCTCCTCTCCTCAGAGGAGGGGAGAGGGAGGGGCAGGGAAGAGGGAAGGGAAGGGAAGGGAAGGGATGGGGGAGAGGTGGGCGGGGAGGGGGACGGGAAGGGAAGGGTCGCGAAGGGAAGGGACGGGAAGGGAAGGGGAGGGGGAGGGGGAGAAGAGGGCGGGAGGGAGGGTGGGAGGGTGGGAGGGTGGGAGGGTGGGAGGGGCGGGAAGGGAGGGCGGGAGGGCGGGAGGGCGGGAGGGCGGGAGGGCGGGAGGGCGGGAGGGCGGGAGGGTGGGCGGGAGCAGTACCCGTAGAGTACGGGCTTGCATCGACATCCGTCCTCCACTCTCCCTCCCGCCCACCCTCCCGCCCGCCCTCCCGCCCTCCCGCCCCTCCCGCCCTCCCCTCCCCTCCCCGCCCTCCCGCCTCCCTCCCGCCCTCCCACCCTCCACCCTCCCACCCTCCCCCTCCCTCCCGCCCTCTCTCCCCCTCCCCCTCCCCTTCCCTTCCCGTCCCTTCCTCGCGACCCTCCCTTCCGTCCCCCTCCCCGCCCACCTCTCCCCCATCCCTTCCCTTCCCTTCCCTTCCCTCCCTTCCCTGCCCCCTCCCCTCTCCCCTCCTCTGAGGAGAGGAGAGGTCCTCTCCCACGACCCACCCCGCCTGCTCCTCGTCCACCTCGTCCTCCTCCTGGTCCACCTGGTCCTCCTCCTCGTTCAGCTCTGACCACCTGGGGTAATACCTGGAATAGTAATGAATATTTTTAGTATAGGAACATATCAAAAATATTGTGTAAGGATTAATGTAATTAATAAATTAATTAATAATGTAATAAATTGTATAAGATTATTCATAGCTACTGAATATGTGCTTGCACGAAAAATGAATTGAAATAATTTATTGTAAACTTGACAAGTTTGTAATATTTCAGATGAAATATAATTACAATTGCCATCAAATATTATAAGAATATTAATTAATCAATTAATAATATAATAAATTGTATAAGATTATTCATAGCTACTGAATATGTGCTTGCACGAAAAATGAATTGAAATAATTTATTGTAAACGTGACAAGTTTGTAATATTTCAGATGAAATATAATTACAAATACCATCAAATATTATAAAAGTGTTTTACTCACCCAGCACAAATCCTCGTCCTCCTCGTCCTCCTTCTCGTCCACCTCCGACCACCGCCAACCACCTCGGGTTATACCTCGAATACTAATAAAGATTTTCAGCATGAGAACAAATCAAAAATAATGTGCAAGGTTTGATATAATTTTTTTATCGATATTATCTACCAGAAAGATTATGAGAAGATTGTAAAGTTATAGAAATTTTATTAGCGCACCGACAGCTACTGAATTTCAGCTTGCGCGAAAAACGAATTGAAATAATTTATTGTAAACGTGAACCAGGAACCACGGAGCGCTTATCGTGGAAGTCGAGAAATTTTATTAGCGGACTGACAGCTACCGAATTTGGGGTTGCGCGAAAATCGAATTGAAATAATTTATTGTAAACGTGAACCAGGAACCACGGAGCGCTTATCGTGGAAGTCGAGAAATTTTATTAGCGCACCGACAGCTACTGAATTTGGGCGTGCGCGAAAAACGAATCGAAATAATTTATTGTAAACGTGAACCAGGAACCACGGAGCGGTTATCCTGGAAGTCGAGAAATTTTATTAGCGGACTGACAGCTACCGAATTTGGGGTTGCGCGAAAATCGAATTGAAATAATTTATTGTAAACGTGAACCAGGAACCACGGAGCGCTTATCGTGGAAGTCGAGAAATTTTATTAGCGCACCGACAGCTACTGAATTTGGGCGTGCGCGAAAAACGAATCGAAATAATTTATTGTAAACGTGAACCAGGAACCACGGAGCGGTTATCCTGGAAGTCGAGAAATTTTATTAGCGGACTGACAGCTACCGAATTTGGGGTTGCGCGAAAATCGAATTGAAATAATTTATTGTAAACGTGAACCAGGAACCACGGAGCGCTTATCGTGGAAGTCGAGAAATTTTATTAGCGCACCGACAGCTACTGAATTTGGGCGTGCGCGAAAAACGAATCGAAATAATTTATTGTGAACGTGAACCAGGAACCACGGAGCGGTTATCCTGGAAGTCGAGAAATTTTATTAGCGGACTGACAGCTACCGAATTTGGGGTTGCGCGAAAATCGAATTGAAATAATTTATTGTAAACGTGAACCAGGAACCACGGAGCGCTTATCGTGGAAGTCGAGAAATTTTATTAGCGCACCGACAGCTACTGAATTTGGGCGTGCGCGAAAAACGAATCGAAATAATTTATTGTAAACGTGAACCAGGAACCACGGAGCGGTTATCCTGGAAGTCGAGAAATTTTATTAGCGGACTGACAGCTACCGAATTTGGGGTTGCGCGAAAATCGAATTGAAATAATTTATTGTAAACGTGAACCAGGAACCACGGAGCGGTTACCCTGGAAGTCGAGAAATTTTATTAGCGCACCGACAGCTACTGAATTTCAGCTTGCGCGAAAAACGAATTGAAATAATTTATTGTAAACGTGAACCGGGAACCACGGAGCGCTTATCGTGGAAGTCGAGAAATTTTATTAGCGGACTGACAGCTACCGAATTTGGGGTTGCGCGAAAATCGAATTGAAATAATTTATTGTAAACGTGAACCAGGAACCACGGAGCGGTTATCCTGGAAGTCGAGAAATTTTATTAGCGCACCGACAGCTACTGAATTTCAGCTTGCGCGAAAAACGAATTGAAATAATTTATTGTAAACGTGAACCGGGAACCACGGAGCGCTTATCGTGGAAGTCGAGAAATTTTATTAGCGGACTGACAGCTACCGAATTTGGGGTTGCGCGAAAAACGAATTGAAATAATTTATTGTAAACGTGAACCAGGAACCACGGAGCGCTTATCCTGGAAGTCGAGTTTCACCGCGTAGCGGACCCGAAGCGCGGGATCCGGGACGTTGAGAACCCGGTACTCGAAGTTTGCGGAGCGCGACTCTCAACCGTCCGCTCTACTGCGCGGTTGTTACCAGACTGAGGAACTCGGCTAGCCGATTTTAGATTGGTGACGTCACTTTCCGAACATCCGAAAATTCAAACTTTGGTTTCGAACTGTAATACTAGGTATGATGATGTATGATGTGTGATGTATGATGTATGATGTACGATGTATGATGTATGATGTATGATGATATGATATGATGTATAATGATTCTAGTGTTCACATTTCATACAAGAAGTACACACCTTATCTGTCCTGCCGATTCCAGACTCAAGCGGCCAGGCCCTTCGATGGTCAGCCGTTGACTGAAGATATATCCTTTACTTAACGGGTCAGCCGATAACGCTGCCGTTCTGCGACAGTTGGATGATGAAAAATTTTGCTGGTATCTTTCAAATGTGTGTTAAAATACACTCGAAGTGTTAAGAAGCTTCGTTCTTTCTTAAAAAAAAAAAAAAGTATTCGGGCTGGGAATGGTTAATTATTTTGGTTCAGCGTCCGCTAATTGAATCCAAAATTTATCAAATCCGCAGATACTTTTATTATATTGAAACAAAAAAATCCCAATTCTAGCATTCCTGGAAAGATTTGTGCGAGCGGGGACAAGGATGCGATTGGCAACCGCTTGCTCGAGCGACCGAGTATATCTATATATGCACGATTGTGGGCCACCTTCGGTGCATGGTCGCCTAGGTGTCAGGTCGACGCTCCAACCTAGCTGGTATCACGAAAAGCCGAGCGTTGGAGATCTCCCTACTCATCTCTGCTAAAACATCCAAGCTTCCTGCGTTGTCTAGACAACAGAGTCAGATACCTTCGCTTTTGACGTGCAAAGTAACCGCACGATCATCAATTCGCGCAGATCGTTTCGCACCGGTCAGTAATGCGTCACCTGCCCACTTACAATTAGAAACTCGCTATAAATTTCAACGAAGAAAATTCTCAAGTATAAAACGATGAAAAAAGGATCGCAATGCATCGCTCGAACGATCAATCTCTCAAATACGAAGAACTCCGCTCCGCCACGCCAGGTCCAGAAGCTTGTCAACGCGGACGTGAGGACTCCATGTCCGGACTCTAGATCATCGTACAGAAGTTCACGGCCAGTCCCAGTCCGCGTCTGCATGCGTCGCGACGTCGAGAGGACGCTTCCACCTAAGGTGATTCGCAATTCCCCCTCACGTACCATCCGAGTCCCAAAATGACCCGTTCGAGCCAAGGGGATGATATAGTCCCGCGCATATTCACAGCTGTGCGAATGTTCCCAAAAACCACCGCCTGAAACGCTGGTGACGAAAATACGATGGTTGGCTAACGGTCTTCTGAAATCCGTCATTGCCGCAGGCCTTGTCTACTGGACAACAGCCGAAGGCGTCTGGGGCGACTCTGAGGAAACTGAAAATCTTTATGGCCGAATCGTCAAGTCAGTGTCCCCTGTTCTTCAGAACGTTGTCGATGTCAAGGATGTGAGTATTCGCATGTCAAGTGTCACTCCGAATTTTGGAGTAATTAAAGATTAAAAAAAAAATCGTTTCGAGTCAGTCATCAATTACTCAAGAAGATATCCTCCAGGATAAAACGAGAAGATGGTTTCAGAGTGTTACAAAATTCAGAGACAATAGACGAGAAAATAAATGTTGGAAACAGGTCGATAGCTGTCGATGAAATTGTACTAGTTTCGTCACCCTAGTCAAAGTATTAGGCTATATCTAGAATAAGGTTTACAGAAACTAGTGGGAAATGCATTCGAACGATGGTTTATTCAGTGTTCTCAAACATGATGATTTACAGTTTTATCAAAATCAATGCGTACAGTATGTTTAGTAGAGTGGTTCATTATTTAATTTTTTTCTTAAGGTACGGCCTGAAAAATTTGTGACAAATACTGATGCAAAAAATTTATATATATATATAAATTTTTTGCATTAGTATTTGTATTATTATATATAAATTATATATATAAATCTGTAAAGTGTGCACATAGAAATAAATAAGAAATATTGCAATAATTGGTACACTACACTTGATACAGACGAAGGTTCCACACCTGGAAAACGTGAGGCACAAACTATTGGACGGTTACAACAGAGCTGTACTGAGTATAGTGGGACTGACGATCGGCGTTCCGACGAAGCTGGAGGAAAAGATATCCGAGCTATTTTTCCCCTGCGAGGAAGTCAGCAGCGGCGATAAAGGAGCTGGGAACAAAAATTTTAACAAGTTAAATACGTAGATGAAGAGCTTATCAAAAGCTACGGAATTCCATCTGGGATTATAGCGTGTAATCGTAAGAGTGTGTTGACGTATGTATGTATATAATATATACACTTGTTTGCGTAGAATAAATTTTGTAAATCGGTTATGACGTCACTCGACCGTCTCACCCTTTCCCCGGATGCTAAAAGCTGCTTTCCCACTCGCCGCAATCCGATTCATTAGCTACTATTAAACGTGAAACGGATGCAAGCAGCCGGCGCGACTCTCTAGGGGGTTTCAATGCAATTAAAAAGTAATCAGCACCACCGTAAGTGCAGGAATACAATCGAAACAATAAATTCCGAAATGTATAACTCGAGTATAATTGTCCATTAACGGGTAACGGCGGAAATGGTGGAGGGCTCGCACAAGAGTGGTGAACGCAAAATTGACGTAGTATCGGAAAATTTATTTACACTTCATTTTGCGCGTGCGTGTGTTTTCCATAAATTTATTTCAGTATCGCAAGAACCTGTCAATGATCAATCAATTACACCCCTGAATTTACGTTCTTGTCCCAATAATAACAACGACATCTTAAAAGTATTTTTGCATCTGTACAACGAACATTGATTTAGCCTCGCGGACGAAGACCGAGAGGCTTAAACGCTACAGTTGTAATTTTCACTCTGCGAACTAAGCGCAATTAAAAGCAATTTTGGTTTTCAACATCAGACCCTGAATCAGGAACTTACGTGGAGGGCGGTGTGCACGAGGTTCCAGATCATGCAGTGTCTCCGGATTAGGCATTCTGTAAGCGTTTCATTCATTTTTTGCCCCCTGAGGTGGAGGAGTGAAGAAGAAAGGAGACAGGTCGGAGTTCGCGTCCTCCAGGGAGAACTGAGAGCCTGCATCTTAAGTAATCTTCACGATACCCGCGTCTCCTTTCACGTCTGACCAGAAACGCAACTCTTTCCGTGACTGTTCTCGAAAAAAATTTTATGTCGATTTCAGGTCATTTAACCCATTCAGTCACGCAATTCAGCATTTTTTCTTTTTTCTTTGGCACGGAGGTGCAATTATGCGTTTCCTATGTATATTTCGACGCCGAATGCGAATCTGATGTTAGAAATTTAATAAAATTAACAACAACACCTAAAATAGGATGAAAACGCGGTGAACTATCAACATTGTTTTGGACGGTCTTCTTGAATGAAATATAAATAATATAAAAAAGGAAATGAGAATAGGGTACCATTAATTGGTTTCTTGTGACCGAAGGGGTTAACGATTTCATCTGACTTATCAAGTGGCTTAAATTTATTATAAGTGGTGTCTTCACCGAATGAAACCGATTTTATAACAACTCGAGTCGCTCTAAATGTAACTTCCTTTCCGATTTCATTCGATTTCGAATCGCCGTCTCAGATTCTCATGCCGAAGTATCAATCGGATTGTTTTTTTTTTTTCTGATCACTTCTCCTCTTATTCTTTTTTTTCTTCTTCTTCTCATTATTCTTCGTCGTCCCCTGTCTTCCCGAGTGACTCGGGTACCCGCCCCGGTGAACTTCGAAAGTAACACAACTTCAGAATGCTTAATTAACTCGGGGGATTTGGTCGATGGGTGTTGGTAGGTAGGCTGCTGCGGCTGCTGTTGAAGGGGAAGATCGAAGTTCGTCCTTTCGAAACTTTTCGCCCCTCTTTCACCCTTATATGTTTATTTCTCTTTCTTTCCCGCGTCGCAGTAACTCGCGCGTACCGATTTCACCGGTAAAAGTATACCGAGTGTGCAACCAATTGTAAAGTGAATTTTCCACCATTTGAATACTTAGACTCGGTCGTAAAATGTCTTGGTAAGTATACATGGGTAGGATATGTATAGCCTTGGATATGTATGTACATGCATATGCATATTAGAAGATTACGCGAATTGAAATCGAATTAGACGAAAAATGAAGAGAATAAGATGAAGGAAAATTGGTGAAAATTTATGGAACTTCTCTGTGCTCTTCTCCTTTTTAGCAATTTAAGAATGTGTAGAGGAACGAAAGAAAATATAAACATGTCGGTGTATTGATATCGATTATCGTCGAATATTCTTACCTTTGTAATATTCTTCTTCTCCAGTTTCTCCTACTGTAGTCGCGCATCATAAGAAACTCTATAAATAATATTTAGAAGGAACGAAAACATGTTTATTTCTCATTTGATTCTTGTCTTTTTTCCCCTTCTTCTTTGTTTTCTGCAAATAATTAATTCACATATTTTCTTCGTCTTGTTTTTTCAAGTATTTCGACAGTTAGAACGGTTTTATTTTGGGAAATCCACGAGCTAAATGTTTCTTGTTTCGTAATTTTTACAGCATACCGATATCACGTACATAATTTATGTTATATGTATTTGTATCATACTTAGGTATATTTATATTATTTACACATTTAATAATATAGGATGATGTATTATTGTTATTATTATTCGTTCATTGCTTAATGATATGGAGATTATTATAATGATAACAATAATAATCGCATTAACATTACGGATTGACGGAATTCTTCTATTTTACAATGCGAGATCTCCTTATTTAATTACATACACAATTATCGTGCTTGATTCCTGACATTGACATGAATTTATTATTTTTACGTTATTAGTATTATTCTTACTACTATTATTATTATTATTATTAATATTATTATTATTGTTTTTGTTATATGTAGGCATAATAAAGTATGACAGCGATGCCGATATGCTCGTGAAGTATTTACAATGTCATAAGAATTGGAAAAAAATGGAAGGTTTTTTATAATTGGTTTTTTTTTTTTTTCTAGTCTCACATTTTTTGTCCTCAGGAGCCTAAAGTTGTTATCTTTTGCAAATAAAATACATTTGCATGCGTATGTATACATGTATAACGTGTATATTGTATAATTATTATGTATATATTTATAATAATAATAATGATATGGACGTTGTCGTTCGTTTTCATTCGATAAAGACTAATTTGTTTAATTCTCTTTTTCTCTCAATCTGCACTTCTCACTGTTACTAATATAACAAATAAATAAATAACATTAATAACTGAATAAACTGTAAGCAAGTGAAACAGTTTGTTCAAAGCTGTGATGTATATATTTTTTCGCCTTTATCTTCTTTCGTACGAAATAATAATTGCTAATTTTAGCAAAAAAAAAAAAAAAATAGATAGGTATAATTCAAACTGCGCAGATAACTCGTTGATAAATTTTTAAAATCGATAATACGGCGATGTATAATTAATAACGATAGCGATAATCGTAATAACCATAATAATGATAGTGTCACCTACCACTAAAGATTTATAACAATTATATACAGTGATACAATATCAGCTAACAAACAGCAATACTTTTTTTCAATTTTTTTTCTTCTTATTCTAGTATTTGTTTTTTCTTCTGGTTACATCAGCATTCTCTCGCACATTTTATTTCATTCAATTCCATTCCAACCTTCTCTTACAATTTTCATTATTTCAATTTAATTTTTATCTAAATTACACGGAAATTTTTATGTTTTTGTAGTTTGTGCTTTTGCCATCTTGTTCTATTTACCGTTTTTTTTTTGTTTTTATTCTTCTTCGCGTACAATCAAACAAACACACACGCTCACGCACACAAATAGTTCCGCACGCACAGACTCATCGTAGGAATTCATTGATTTAATTATTTGTTTATACTTCACGTTCGAAGTTATATTTTAATTTGTCTTGCCGTCTTTTTTTCCGTTGTATTGTTATCGATTTAAGTTTATTTATTGTACAATTGAAAAGTTATTTGTTTATTTTTTTTTCTTTTTTTTATTGACTAATAATCGTCGCTTACTTTTTTGCGTTATCCGTTCCGACATCTTCGTCACGTCGCGGAAAATTTTTATTCTTATTATCGTTTCGTTTCGAGAAGTGAGTTTAAAAAAAAATATATATATAATTCAGTCAAGGAAATTCATTGTAAATGATTAATATATACATAATGAGAAGGGAAAACGAAAATACCGAAAATCTAATAAAAAGGTGACACGGATGATTGGGAAATTTTCGTAACACGGAGTTTCGAAACTTGGCTAGTACCATAGGAAAAGAAAACTAGGTAGGAAAAATTGTATCGAAAGAAGGAGAAGTATAAAAACTTTGAAAAAACTTATTTATCTCTTCGCTATATAATTATTACTCACCGAAAGCACGTAAATTAATCTCATATCTTCGGTTCGTTCGTCACAGTTATCATAAATTTAACTACATTATTACTCGCTTATACATCGAATAACGAATTGTTCCGAGTCGCCTAGACGCAGCTCTCCGGTAGCCTGTTGGCCATTAAACGCCTCTTGATCGCCTCGCCGTCGAGGCATTCGCCGGCTACGATGACGCCCTGAGCACCGCAGACGACGACACCCGGCATGCAGGGTATGGTGCTCCTCGACGGTAGCCTCAGCTCCGTAGGACGGCCGGCGAACTTTTGGCAGAGTTCGTCTATGCTGGGCGTAGGTCCCGGGGTGACCCATTGACCCGGTGGATAGCCGCCGATCTGACACTGATAGCTGGGCGGACTGACCTCGACCAGGTTGCCACCGCCTTCTGACGGCAGAGGTTTGCACTTAACGGTCGCGACGAAGAAGGTGACGGAGTAACGCGAGGAGGAGGAGGATGAGGGAGGACGAGGGAGAAAAATTGCAGGCGTGCCAGGAGGTAGGAAGATTGCACGCCGGATGAGGGTGAACGCGATGAAAGAAGGAGGGGACACGATGAGGATCAGAGGACGGAGATAAGGATTATGAAGATTACACTTAGGGGGGAATATGGTGTGGTTGAATATAAGGTACCGCTCGTGAACCTTGATTTACGGTTTGGCTTACCCGGTAAACGGTGGCTTTTTAACCATCTTCATCGTTATCCTGACACTTTTGGCGGCTTATCTTGACCTCGAATCAAGGTCCCTGACTACCTTTGACCGCCTGCTTTTATTTAAAAGGGTGTACGGAAGATGGGGAAGAGATGAGATCGGGACGAGGATGAAAGTATTCACTAATTGTCAAGGTGATGTTTGACGCGAAGGGAGAAGAAACGAAGAAAGATAACGGTGAGGATCGCGTTGGGATGGAAAAGAAACTGTAAAAAATAAAGTTGACTTCCGATTCCAAGGTGAAGAGAAAGGAGACCGAGTTGAGATTCGATACAAGAACGACGAAGATGACGAATGAGGAATGAGGAATGAGGAAAGATGTGTACCCAAGACGATGAATACGAAGACAACGAAGACAACGAAGAATATAATGTAAGGAGAATGGAAACAACTCACCAAATTTATTTGGAATAACATCAGGGTCGGTCTCGATGGTCGTTTGAATGTTTTGCAGAGGGTACTGCTGGGAGTTTGGAACGTCGTTTATTTCCGTTGTTTTCTCGTGATTCCGGGTCTTCGAGACCCGCTCTCGACGCGCTCTTATCATCACGACTAAGACGACTGATCCCAGAGTAACCGCCGCTCCCACTGCCACTCCTATCAACGGTGACATCGCCATACCGGAATGCTGACCTGCGAACGGAAGATAGAAGAATATCGAGTGAATCGATTGGCCGACGAATGAACGAAGGAGCGAAGCGATCGGTGAATTAGGGAGCAAACTGTTCGGTTGGAAGTTTTTACTGTCGAGAAATATGGTTTCGGGGTTCTTCTTCTTTCTCCTCAAGTTTGGATCCAAATTCGAAATGGACGTATTAATTGGAATTAAAATTTGGATATGAATCGCTGTATAAATTTAATCTTCAATCTTAGTATACGTGGCAAAATTATTCGAACGAAAACTGGACTTTCCAAGGTACATTATGTAATTTTAGGAAGAAGAGACGTTTATAGAGAAATAAGTTGAAAGAAGAGGATTAGAGATGTTGCGCTGTCGATGCTTTTTCCAGTTGGATGATTAACGAAACTATTTCTTGCCTCGACGTCGTCTCTCTCTCTCTCTTTACGTTCTACCATTGTGCTGCACCTCACCCAGAATGTGAGGGTGGGTGTGCACAACGTTGAGCAATCCACTTAAGGTTTTCGTACAGGAAACCGCAGCCGGAAAGTATGTTTGTTCAGGTTGGTAGCTACGGCTTAAATAACAAGTCTACCGTAAATCAGAAGAAACAACGGATAAGAAATATAAGAGATGATGAGAAATTCGAATGAAAATGTTTCTCGCTTCTCTTTTCCTCAAAAAATCACGTGTTCCGTAAAAATCAACGATCTTATTCTTTTATGGTATTTAATTAATTTTCTGTATGATGATTTGACAATATTTTGCGAAATGAAAAAGAAAACAATGAACAGGACAGGTTGACGAATGATTTCTATTTTTATTTAATTAACAAAAAAAAAAAAAAACCCAAAAATAAAAATCACTTCACAGGGTGCAGCAGATTTTCTTTTTTTTTTTAAGGTAGTACCTATTTCGTATTTCGTAATCATAAATTACTTAATCAGGGAGAGAAAAAAAAGAGGCTGACAACTAATCTTCGAACTTCGTTCCTCGTCGCAAAATCCTGCAAACGTTTATTTTGTACTTTTTTTTTCTTCCCTTTTTTCTTCCCCCTCTCTCTTTCCCCCGCATGTCATCCGGTACCCCGATAATATAAAGAGGTCTTATCTTTATAATACAACGACGGGTGCTGCAAGGATCGTCTAATAAAACGGTTCCTCCTTTCGGCGACGACGAGTATTACACTAACCATGAAATTGGATACCCTGTTTCTTCTCCTTATCCTTCTATTTTCTCCTCTTCTTCAGTTCCGCCAGTTTTACACGTGAGGAAGAGAAGAAAAGCCTCGGTTAAATTACTGCACACACGCATTTGGTATACAACCATAACATACAATCCTTGTTTATTTATTTTTACATTGCAAAGTTTCTTTTCACGAATGAATAATTTTTTTTTTTTTTTTCACAGGTTCTTCATGGTGATTTTCAATTTCATTATTCGCGTTTTGACGTTATTGTTGTTCGTTACTCTGGAGTAATAAATAAACGAAGAAATTGATTTGGGTTTACAAAGAGTGGGAGAATTGAATTTGGCGTTCGAACGGGATCGAGTATCATCCGTACGAACAAATACGTAGGAATAAACCGAGTCTGAAAGTCGAGGGTTGAAGACCGTGATTTACATTCACGGTACGCGCCGCCCTCTCTCTTTCTCTCATTCTCTCTCGGAGTTATTCCGGGCGTATAATTGCGCTCCCAAGATAAATATCTTTCGTTAATTCAGTCTGAACGGTGAACTACTTTGCTTAAAATACCCTTTTTTAACGTCTCTATATCTGCAAGATGATAATTCTCCCGTTTCTCGCCTTATCTCTTCGTGTAGCGCCTCGGGAGCGGGAAGTTATGAAGAGTACACGGTATAACTTCCCGTTTCATTTCCACGTTCCTTTTTGCTGTTCCCCAAAAATGGCGTGTGGCACTTTTATAAAACGCGAACTTGAGGGAAATCGAAATTTCATTTTCCAAGAAAAAAAAAAAACAAACAAACAAACAAACAACCACGTAAGAGTAAACCGGTTAAAAAAGATGACAAATTAAGAAACTGGAATAACGAAACACCCCCAAGCAACCGGAAGCTCTTTCAAATGATTCTTGAATATCTGAAATTCATAATTCTGTGAAATGGAAATGACGAATAGATTGTGGTTAACGACTTTAGTTAATTACGGTAACAAACGTTGTACGCATACGTATATAACACATGAATATGCACGAGGTGATATCCGGTTTGGGAAGAGCGCCGCTGTCCCGCTCACTCGAGTATACGACGTCTCTGCGTCTCTGTCGTTCACGTCTGTAATAGCCGTGGGATGCGGAGTAACAAGCGCTTATCAGAGGATTGCCCAATTGTCTCGCCTTGAAATTGTCCGACTGGTATTATTTACTCGCGTATACACGTATAATATGCATGCAATGGGAATTCCATGCGAACCCAACGAACGTCTGATCCTCGCCATATTTCATTTTCCTCGTCAAATTTTTCTGCAATTATCCCAACTCTGATACTGTACTCTGTATTTTTTCCAATTTTTTATTCAACTGGTCAAAAAAGAACAACTTCTTTTCTCTGCGCTTCGATTTTTGACTTGGAACGTTTCTAGAGCGGTTTCATCGTCAAGTTCATAAAAAAAAAAAACCTTCAGTAACCTTCAGACCCTTAAAACGATGGGTTGGTTTTCCACCGTTTTTAGTTTCAATTTTTGTTCTTCCTATAATACTAAATTTTGTGTTTAACCATTTCGTTCGTCGATTTGGATATGTTCTATGCAGGGATAAATAAATGTGTACCTACCCCTGGAATTGATCGATGGGTAAAACGAGGGAAATGAGAAAGGGAGATTAAAAGCCGTTATCTCGTTTCCTTCATTGCGTCGTTTATAAAACGAAAACCCCGGCAGCCCTGCGCCTTCCCTTAATTCGAGTTTCCCCGTGTACGTGTAAGGGATGGGGTTGAAAATGTTACAGGTATAGAGAAGGTACCTGTATAACCTTGTAGATCCTAACCTAACCTCGTCTTAAGCCTGAAATTATTCAACCCCTGCCGCCCAAAACTCGAACCGCCTCCAGGGTTTCGCCTTCGTTACGAATTCGTGTAACTCTAGCAATATGGATTATAATTTTGCGGGTTGTCTGCATGGCTGATTACGTTAGACGTGCGAAATATCACAGGGGATGATGATGGGGTAAATTATTTTGCGAAAACCGAGCGTTTCGAATTTTTATGAATCCGTAATACCGAAGTTCGTCTCAACAAGTTTATATTCCTTGCGAACGGAAAAAAGCGTCTCACTTTGATTAGAGTGAATGAACGGATTCTAAGGTGAAAAAAAAAAAAATAATACGATAGAAAGAAAGATATTCTTCACGTTGCAGGGAAGTAAAAAAGGGATCTAAATAAAAAAAAAAAAAAAATGCCTCTTGTGAAAAGATGATATGCGAAAAGGACTTTGGAGGAAAGTGGAAAAGGAAACCGAGGAAAATTACCCCGGTGAAAAAATAATACGCGAAAAAATTGTGGCTAATCTGTGGGTGGCTGGTTGAAATAAAATTACATCCGCATACGATATATATTGTACATATGTGCGAAATAATATATCACGCGATGTAGATGCAAGCATAAAAAATACATACATGTATAAACCGTACGCGAAGCATAATATATTCGAGCTTTTCAAGGGCTTCGAAATTTTTGTGCAAATTACCTTTTCAAAGGTGTTTTTCAGGGGTTTCTCTAACATTGTTTCAACGTTGTACGAATATGTTATTTGCAGAGGATCAAAGAGAAAATTTTCGTTCACCTTGCGCTGAAATTTATACAGTACTGCGGTTTGTTATATCGAAGGAAAACGACGAAAAGGAAGTGATAAATATAGAGGGTGAAAAAAAATAGGGTGTGGAGTAAAATTTTGCTTATTGAAAATTTAAAGTAAAATATTCCACCATAAATAATATCTTTGCCATCGGCTCGATATATTTTACTAAAATATACAATATCCAAAAGAATCGCAGCGATATGAAAAAATGAAGATCAAAAATGTCATTTTTACGACAGGGCGGAGTCAAAAGTTACGGCGGGTAATACGACGAGAGGTAGATAAAGTGCAGTTACAGCTGCATTATGAGTGGGCAGAGGAGGATGAAGAGAGTTGGGAAAATCGTGGCAAGTATTTTTATCCGAAGAGAAAACCCTGCAGCAGAGTCACTCGGAAATTTTATTATCACGGTTGACGCGTGATTCTCTTCGCCTAGGGGATGAAGGGGGATAAAATAGGAAGAGAGCAGCGATCGTAAAGGTTAGAAACCCGATTTATTGGCGGCGTCGTAATTTTTTGTCACTTTACCAATCGAGGAGGGGAGAACCTGGCGGATCTAACGCGGAATGATAGCCAACATCGATCAACGACAACCTCACTCAGCCTCTCTCGAATCACGAGTGTATTACACGGACGTGTATAAGCCCACGTCTTTCCTGTCTGTTTACTCGTGTCCGCTGCCTTTTTCTGTGCATTGATATTCGATTGCTTGTACAGGAGGAAAGGCAAGCTACGCAACCCTCTGCGTATACATTCCTGCTACGAGAATTCACAAAAGAGAGAAGACCTTGTGACAATTTCAATTTTTTGGTATTTTAATTCGATTGGCTGATTTATTTGTTTTTCAATTCTTATTATGTTATTTTTTTTTTTTTTAATTCTTATTATTATATTTTATTACGGTGTGATTTTGTTTCGTTTTCTTATTTAGCGCTTTAAACGTTTTGAGCAAAAATATTGTTCGACGAACTGTTTGAAAAATCGATGCCGTTCGTTAAATAAGCTTCGATCTTCGCAGATCGCGAATTCTTTGTTCTAAGGGTGAAAAAAAGATAAAGGAGAAGAAAAAACGCTGTTCTTTATTTTTTCAGTCCTTCTATTTTATCTCACTCCAATCTATTCTTCCTTTTTTTACACACGCTGTCTTGGCGAAAATTCCAATTCACGGTCAAATTGCAGGGGGACTTTTAGATTTTGCAATTATACACCGTTTTCACCGTTTTCTGGAAACGAGAGAGATATTCGCGTAAAGAGAGAAAGAGAGGAAGAGAGAGAGAGAGAGCCGCACGCGCTAATTAAAAGTTTTCCCCGCGTTGGTGAAGTTGTTTTGTTGAATTAAGACCCGACTGTTCTGACTTACATATATATATATATACCTCACAGTTTATGAAGCAGCTGGAAAACGGAGGCAAGGAACAAAGTATGAGGTTTCAGAGCAAAGTCGAAACCGGGCGAGTCACACAAGTTCAAAGAAAAATGAGAGGAAGAAAAGTATGAGAAAAAATATCGGGCGTTTCTTTTCTGGACAGTAAAACCAGACGTGCGCTTTTCTTTTTTTTGTCATCATACAATATGTATCGTTAGAGTTGTTTCTTGTTCTTCTTGTTCTTCGGCATCCCTTTTCATTCATTTTTATTTTTTGTTTTTTGTTCTTTACCTCAAGTTTGTTTTTACTTGTACCACAAAGTCTCGCGAACGAGAATAAAGAGACAAAAATCTTCTCCACCCCCCCACCCTCCGCAAGAGGTGCGCGATGGACATATAAATTATTGATACATTTTTATTCGGTGTAAAATACTGTATTACGGGCGGCAGCTAGGTATACATACACGTTATGTAAATCGTTCAGGTATACCGTAAAGGTTATGATAATGTTTCTACAACAAATATACATAAATATATTGTATACATTTATAGCGAGAGAATAATTGAATAATATGAATAAGTAAAAAGAAGTCTCGAGTTTTCGTGGAATCCCGAGTCCGGTATTCAAGTAAACTGAATAGTAGTATTAAGAAAAAGAGGAAAGAAGATGTAAATAAAAAAAGCAAACAACTATGAATATGAAAAAATATGAATAACAATAACGAGAAGAAATGACAAAGTGAAACGAAAGAAAACAAATAAAAAGGGCTAGCCTTTGACCAAGATTCGTTGTCTAACGGTAGTATTGTCAAAAAGTAATTTTCATTATTTGCCAATCTCACAAGTGACGCCAACAAACGCTCCTCTTACTCCCTTCCTTCCTCGTTTATCTCATTTTTCATTTTTGTTCTAATATTTTTTGAAAATTACTGACCGAATGAAAATTGAGGTTCTCCCCCCTTTTTTTACCCTTGAGACTGTTAGACTAATCTATAAGGTTGCGCACCTTATTTCAGGAGTGAATTCGCTAACCTCGCGTGTACTATTGCCGGGGATTATTATTATCGTTTATCAACTGTCCGCCCGCCAGACTTACAATGCCGAAAGAAAAAGAAAAATAACGAAATAAAATAAACATGAGAAACCAACGCTAATAAAAAAATTTAAAAAAAAGAAAAAGAAAACGAAAAGCACATGCAAAAAAATCCGCGTTTCTGGGTCAAACGCGATAATTTTCACGAAGGTTGCACGAAGGAGTTGAAGAGAAGAGAGAGAGGAGAAAAAAAAACAGTTATCCAACAACAAAACAGTAGACTGATAAATAAATCTTCGGATCGACATTCAGACGTAAAATCGACGATAATTTCGATTCGAAAAAATCGCAGGCGTAGACGGAATTAAAGATAAAATTTTGTGGACATCTTGAGCATATGTTACAGTGACTACGTGTGATACACATGTTATGAAATGATGTAAAAAAAAAAAAAAAACCAACCAAGAACCTGGATTACGAAGATGTCGAAAAACTCACCGGTTCGTTTCTCAGCGTCCCTGAAGGTGACTTCGCTGAGTACGACGGCGGTGCTTCGCCCCTTGGCGTTGACGGCGTAAACGGCAACGTGAACACCGGCATCGACGGTCGCCTCGATGCCAGCTAGGGAAAAAACCGGCTCGTCGAGATTCGAAACGTTGTAAAGCGGTTGGGTGCTCGATAAGAAATCAACGTCGCCGTGGAAAACCTCGAGGACGAAACGCTGTGGCAAACCGCCGTCGTATCCTGGCACACAACGCACCTCAACGCTCGTGTAGGTCTGATTTGCCAACGAGCAGTTTCTCACGGGGGAAGGTTTTCCTAAAACAGGTCACGAGAAGCGGAATTATTCCCGTGTTTCAATTTATTCATTTTCTTTTCTTTTCTTTTTTTTTATTTTTTTTTTTTTGTTCCCAACAGAGGAAACGAGATTCAAGACGACGACTCGTGAGAACAAGAAGAGAGAACGTCAGGTGAACAACTTGCGGGAAGAGAAAGTATCGAATTTATAAAACAGAGTGATGTGAAAGCTGATAAAAATAAACAAAGCTGTTGAAAAATACTTTGTACGCGATAGGTGTTTTTTTTTTTTCTCCCGTACCAAAGATTTCGACTGAAAAATGTTATAACAAAGGAGAAGAGAAGAGAGAAAAATCGAAGACGGAAGGTGAGGGAATAACATCGGCGTCGAAAATTCAAGATTCAACAAATGGAAGTTGAATAAAGACTAAGGGTAGAAATAATGTTGAAACTCTACGAGGTCAAAGTTAGCAAAGTTACAGTAACGATGCATGCTTAGGAAAAATCGCGCTTGCACTTTGCGCATTAAGGGTTGTCTGAAATCTGACAAACATACGTACGACAAAGAAAGAAAAAAAAAAAAAAAAAATCAAATTTGACTCCTCGACGGTCGGTCAGAAATTGCCCAACACCGATTTATTCCTTTACCTCCGACGTTTCGTTACCTCGTCAAATATGACAACTCACCTGCGGCAACCAGTTGGAAGAGGCACGGTTTTGTCTGCGAACCGACCGCGTTGTCCGCCCAACAGCTCAGAGTTCCGTAATCGCGTTCGCTGCTCAGGGTGTACCTGAGGGTGCTGCTGACTCCGTTGTTCGATACCCGATGGGTGCTGGAAACGACTTCTAGAGTCTCCCCGCTGTTGTTGAACTTCCACCGGAAGCTGTGGGCGGGCGGATGTGCTTCGACCCGACACACGACGTCCAACGACTCGCCCTTCGAAGCCCCGACAACGATCACCCTTTCGTCCTTGCAGACGGGGGTAACTGCCGAGTTGAATTTGTGCAATTTTAGGTGTTGCGAAAAAAAAAAAAGAAAAGGAAATTCGTTGGGAGTAAATTTTTAACAATGATAATCTGAAAATTTATCCAAGATCGCGAAGGGAAATTCTCTAATCTTGATTGGTCGGGTAGATCTGAGTCAAGAGCGCGTGATAAAAATTTGTTAGATTAATGTAATAAAAAAAAAAAAAAAATTCGCCAACCGACGATAAAACTTGTGCAATGTAATGTCTCGTGATATTGGATGATTTTCCGAGCACGTGTTTTCGCTTTATTACCGACAAATTTTACGACTCGCTGGCCGGGCCAAAAGTTTTCTAGCCGCGATAGCGAATTCTCCAAAAGAGTCACGGTAGCCGTTTTATCTCGAATTTTCTGCCTGCGTTTTTTTTTTTTTTTTTTTTTTCTCTTCCTTGCGTTTCATTTCCCTCGAGCCGGAAGAAATTCCTTGTGACAATCCGAAATTCGAGTGATAAAAGTAAGGAGGGAAAAGGCGAATAAAATTTTTTAAAAAAGGTCCTTTCCAAAATCACGTCAAATACGTATAAACAATCGAGCAGTTGGTTAAAAAATCTGAAAAACTTCGGGGTACCGTTTCGGAATTGCGACAATTTTAAAAAACATTTTGAGAATAATCAAAAATCGTGAGGGTCGGACGTTGGTTGGGTTCGCATGGAATTTCCAATAAAACACTGACGAGAAAAAAAAAAAAAAAGAATGGAAAGAGTAAAAAGCTCCACTTACATTTCACTCTGAAGGGTAGCGGCTCGCTTCTTGTTTCGCCTAGATCGTTGCTCGCTGCGCAAATGTAAAGACCGGCGCTGCCCCTTGTCACAGTTTGAAGAGCCAGACTCTGGTTCGATATTATCGTTTTTGCCGACGAATTGTGGACCAGCAGCTCGTTCTGAGTTACAAAAAAAAAAAAGAAAAAAAAAAAGAGCAACCAGAAATAGAGTAAATTCAAGGATTAGAAGAAAATAAAATTATACACAGGATTGTTTGGATCGATAAATATTTTTTTTCTCCGTGCAATAAATTTCCGCCCCGATTTCGACAACCCTTTTTTTCGGTAGCGTGGCTTAAGGATTATTGTTCTTTGGCAGGGTATTAAATTATTTTTTTCAATTTCTAGACACTTTTTATCAATCTCAAGTAACTCTGCGGTTTGTCTCTTTTTTTAATTTAAATATTACATACATATATATATGCACGATGTTAAGTAAACATCGGAATTGAAAAAAATACAGTGTAAATTGGATCAGCTGTATGTACAACGTGTCAAAATTCTCTCTCCATCAACGTCAACGTCAATTTCAACGTCATAGTCACCGAACAGCGAAAAAAAGATAAAAGAGTGTGTTAAAAAAAACAGAATAAAAAAAAAAAAACTACAAAACTCGAGCAATTTCTGTCACGTTATGAAACGCGATGATCGAAGCGATGCTTGCAGATCGTGTTTCAGATCAAAAGAACTCTACGCAGAGAAGGTAAAAAAAAACAACAACGAATAAATAGAAAAAGAGCTAGACAGACAGCGGATGTGAGATAGATGGAATAAAAAAAAAAAAAAAAAGAAAAAGAAATGATGAAACCGCAATTGGAAATCACGATAGCTATGCATTTCATTTTTTCTTCCACGCTAGTTGGTGGATCAGTTTTCTGCGGGAATAATTTTCACGCGTTTGCGGAAGCAAGGAAATAGAAAAAAGAGAAAAGAAAGAAACAGAAGTCAGACGATCGCAAAAATTAGATTTCCTTACTTTTAACCTGTTTATTTTGCATCCCCGTAAATCTTGGGTACGCGTTATATATCAACAGCGATGATCAGAATTGCGCTCAACCCGCGTGAATTTTTTTTCAGGTAATTCAATTCGATCTGATTTTCTTGTATTTTCTTCTTTGTTTATTTTATTTTATTTTTTTTTTTCTTCTATTTTTCTTTTATTCGAGTTTTTCCTCCGTAAGGACGACGACGACGATCTCGACGGCAGTTTCATCGTCTGCAGGTTTCATTTCCCATAACCATTCGAAGAGGGGGCGAAGACAATTCTAAATCGATTTAAAACGAGGCCATTTGAATCTCGAGGAGAGACGAGTTGCGGGAATACATCCTCCCTTTCTTCTTCTTCTTCTTCTTCTTCTTCTCATTCCTATTCTTTTATGTATCTCACAAAAACCCCGCGACGCTATAAGTGATAGCAATTATTCACCGGTTCCCCGCGTCGGGAGGAATTTATTAAATGGATTTTATAATCTGATATCTTGCATTTATTTACGCGAGGGTATTTTCACCCCTGCCCCTTATTATGTTCCCCACAACTTGACACAATTTTTTCACCCCATAATTCAACCGTAAAATACGCTCATCGATTTGCAGAATTATATTCGAAAATACACAAAAAAAAAGTATCACAACTTGTTGTTTTTCATTTTTTTACATTTGTTATCATTGATACGAAATTTTCAAACTTGGAAGAATAAACTTGTGGTTTTTTTCTTCTTCTTCTTTTGATCGCGTTTCACGAGATTGAAAAATACTCACTATTCAAGACTGAAATAATAATAACAACGCAATCAGCTACTAAAATTTCCCATTGGCGTTCATACTGATGCAATTATTTGTTACTTTATCATACTAGAAACGTCACTGATGCCGATCGCGGTTTCACGGCACGCTTCTCCGCTAATCAGATTTTGGGGGTATTTGGCTTAAATAAGGGTTAACTAGTCCCCCACCCCTACCTCACTTTCCAACCAGGTTGGATACCCTTCCAATTCCGTCGAAAACTTTAACTTGATTTGAATCAGCTGCTGCTGCTGCTGGAGTCCCTTAACTTCATTTAGTCGAGAAAATATGAAACATACACACATATGGATGTACGTATGTATGTATTCACGTGTATGAGAACACTTTAGACGAATTTGTCGAAACTATTCTTTTTTGTATTATTGCTACGCTAATTGTGAGTATTTAAATTTATAAAAATCCAGGGATATTTATTAGGATCGACAAACGGAAATATTGAAATAAGTGATGAAAGAAAAAAATCCATTTCAACCATCGTAAAGTGAAATAAATTGGCGTACATATTAATTAGATTTTCAACAATTTTCATGCTATTTGAAACGAAAATAAAAAGCAAGAAAGAAGGACGACCGATGTTCTTTTTATAAATTTGTTTTTCCTCCACCGCAAACGTTACACCCGATTTCTTCCCCCCAGTTTGAATGAAAATAATCGGGCATCTTTTTCCAACCTTCGCACGGCGTATTTTCGCCTATGACTAATTCCACGTATAAGCGGGTGCCGAGTGCGTTATGTACGTCCGGGGTTTTGCGCGACTGGGAATCCCGTTCCCTCGGGAATTCCGGTTGGGGTTTAACCGGGATAAACCCGAGGCTTAACCTATGCCGCGCAGGGAGGACGACCTCCGATTCGGCTCATCTAGGCCTCCCTTTGCCTCCCTTTGCCTCCCCTTCGCTCTTCTCTCGCGTTGAAACGCGCCTTATATACACCGGGATTACAGTCTAGTTTAATTGAGTTGGCTCGTTAATTGCTGGAAATACTGTCCCCGACGATCCGGGCTGGAACCCGAAACTGAGACCTCGTGATTTTCATTTTCTTTTCATTTTATTTTTGTCCTTCGGGATAGGAATAAATTCTTACAAGGATACGGAATTTTTTGAGCCAATGCGAAATTCCGTTTTACGGAATCGGCCGAGTGAAAAATCCGATACTGATCAGACTCGGCAGGCAAATGAAAAAGTTTTGAAAGAAAAATTTAGAAGAAGCAAAATTTCTGAAAAACAACAAATCTATACGACCGATCGACTATTTCTTCGATAATTTTCAACATCGCGCGTTTGTCCAAAAGTTTTATCTCCGTGTAAATACGTTTTACGTATGTATACACAGGATATATACGTCAAGTAGGTACGTGTACGTCTTTTTCCGTAGGTGAAAACTTTCACCTCGTTCAATTTGCTCCTCCACCTGAGCCACGCAACTTTAGCTACTGTACCAAACGTATACACCTGCGCATGTATATTATCCTGCACACACATATATATATATATCTATGCATGTGTGTACGGAAACACACGTACACGCAAAACAATTCTTTCGTAACAGAGTTGCAGCATCGATAATTGATTCGGCAATTCGATCGAGCAATAATAAATACAAATTTCTTCTCTTTGATTCTCGTAACATAGATTTTTCGCATTCTTGATCGTATTTTTCCCTATTAATTAATCGTATACCTGATGAAACGCGAAAAGATGAGAAAGATGGGAGAGAAAAGAAAAATTTTAAGAGCAGTAAAAAGATAATATTACGTATACGTACAAATGTTATACAGGGTGTCCCATTTCAAAAAATATCCTCAAATATTTCGATAACCGAGCATTAAAAGTATACGAAGGACATTTCAACGAGAGATAAGAAAAATGCAATAAAAAATCGGAGGTTCCTTTTGAATGAAAAAAGTTGGGCCTCGCGTCCTTTTTCATATACTACGACAACTTTTGTTGAAAAGAATTTTCAATTCAATGCTCAGATTTCGATATACCAGAGGATATTTTTTACTTTCAATGGGACACCCTGTACAATTATACACATTCGTCCAGCTGTTTGTATAATTGTAAGTGACGTTAGTTCTGTGACACGCGGCGTATTTGAGGGTGCGGTTAACTCCTAATTAAGCCTGCCAAAGCTAACACGTCGCGTACGTGCGTCGTGTCTTTGTAAAACCGCGATACATTATACATAAAATACAACTAGCGCGTAATCAAGAAATTCAATCTTTACCTGAGAAAAATTCAACGTTATCGTAAAACAATTAACGTTGCAATTTTGTACGAATCACGAATCAAATAAAATAATAATAATAAAAAAATTTAAAAAAAAGATCGAACGAAGATACACAACGAGAGATATATTTTTTTCGGTGAAATGAAGTCTGATTATATTTTTAAGCCGCAAGTTTCACCAGCGCCAATCTCTTTACCCAGCATCTGCCGATCCTTATTCTTTTTCTTTTTCTTTATACATTTTTTCTTTCTTTCCCGACGCTTTCACCGCTGCTGCTTCTTATAAAACTTCTTCCAACGCGTTCGATCATACATACGTACATGTATATTCTCTGTTTTGTACCCTCGTTTCAGATGATAATAAACTTCTTCTTCGACATATGTGGCAAGAATATAATATTATGTGAAATAAAGTATGACAACAAAGCAGAGAACGGTGAAAACATGTCGACTGATTCGAAGTCTATTTATCATTAATAACGAATTAAATGAGATTCTTGGTTCTCGCGAAAAACTCGGTAAAATCATTACCTCGGGTTGTAATTTTCTTGCTTAATTTACAGCCAAATAGTAATTTCAAGCCGATATATAGACAAATGCTGTGTAAATAATTTTACAACGTATTGCACGCGGTGCGCGTGTGTGTATGTTATATGTGTATGTATGTATTGTTGACTCACGTTGTGATACCAGGTTAGCTTCCTCCACGGCGGATTCGCCTTGACGTGACACTCGAAATAGACGTCAACCCCTTCCTTGATGTCCTCAGGGCTCAAAGTTAATCCCAACCTCAGCGAAACGATTGGCGGATCTGTAAAACAAGACCCTTCAATTAACAACATTTGGTTGGGGTTGCGTTAGTGATTAGAATTAGAAAGTCGAGGATTTTTCATTATCTTTAATTCTGATTCCACGACCGCAAGTGGAATGAGCAAAAAAACACTAAACCAATCACGATTTTCTTCACGATTATTCCATTTTGCATTTTATTATCGAATTATTTTCAGGGCAATGTACCAATTAAAGACAAAACGGCGATAAAGAAAGGAAACGAGAGAGAGAGAGAGAGAGAGAGAGAGAAAGAGAAGGAAATGGAATCATATAAAAACGCCGGAGTGCAGCTGCGTCGGAATAGAAATTAGGCAGCGACGTAGAAATTAAATCACAGTGTGAGAATAAGAGTAACGTAAAATAAAAGTAGAAGAGTAAAAAGAGGAGAAAGAAGGAGGGTGGTTGTTTTTCTAAGTGAAGAAAAAGATGGAAACTTAAAAATTACAAAGAAAAAGAAAGTGGCGAAATTAAGACGAGAGAAAAATTTTTGCAGCAGCAGCAGCAGCAGCAATTTTAACGAAACGCATCTGCAGAACTCGAGTTTATAAAATACGTATCTCTGTGTAAACAAGGTTTGCGAATGAATACAAAATTCTTAATTTTTCCGTTTCAGATACCTCGTTGAACCTGAAGGTGAAAACGTCGTTTATTCCGTTTTTCGCCGAGTTATTTTTATTCCATTTCTCCCTGTCTCTCTATCTTTGGCTTCTCGTACAAATATATATTGTTGTTTATACTTGAGTAGGCACAAGATAACTCTTCTATAAGATGAAGGAAATATTGGTAAACGAGTATATTTTAACTCACCGATATAAACTCGGATAGGAATGAAACGAATCGAAAGAAATTGAGGAAATAAACGCACAGAAAGTCTCGATATGAAAATATGCTTCGAGTGAAAAATCGAAATTAAGTACACGAGAACATAGTTAAGCCAAAATCTACCGCAAAACGAAGAATATTAATTCGTTTCCTCAACCATCCAAATTTGAAAATGAAACTGAAAGTTACATAAAAAAATTTCGTAAAAAATTCGAATCCCAGTTAGATTTTAGAAATGTATCACATATTATTTTATCCAATTGTTTTCATTTTCCACGTTTCCTTTTCGATATTTTGAAAACGGCAGAGCCTCTATTAAGCGGTTTTTCATCGTCGGAGGCGGTAGAGAAATAAAGGAAGGAAGGAAGGAAGGAGGGAGGGAGGGAGGGGAGAAGGTAAGGCGAGGTCGGGGACGAGGGCGTCGGTGTCGAGTTTCAAAGGGGTTGTAATTTGAAGGATCTCAGGGCGATGGTCAAGGTAATTGAATACGTGCCGTGACGTCATCTCGGTTTACTCGGGGGACTTTTACCGCCCCTGTTACTTGTTACCGTCTTTGTGGGTGTGTAGAGCCGTTACGCGCGGACATGCGAGAGGAGAGAGAAGCCCGGAATGAGAGAAGAAAGCTCGGCTCACCGAACCCTAATTTGTTCAGCTTCCATACTTCCATTTGTAAAGCGAGAGAGAGAGAGAGAGAGAGAGAGAATAGAAGGCTGGAGGCTGCAGGAGAGCCTCAATTTCTTATTTTTATTTTATCCGTGTATTTCATCCCCGAGCTACCCACTCTTGAGAATAAAAAAAATATATACGCTTTTCACGTATTTCCGCATCGTCGAAGAAAATGATTTTCCGAGTAGCCAAAGAAAGAGAAATAGAGAGAGAGAGAGAGAGAGAGAGAGAGAAAACAAACACAGACGTTACCGAAAAACAAAGATAATGATTATATTATAACCATTATTCAGTCAGAATTTCAAAGTATAACTTTGAACCGGATTGAGAAACTAATTTTCAAGCTTATTATCATTACGAATTTTAAGCTGAACTGCAGTTTTGCGATTGAAAATTTCTAGAATTTTTTTCCGTACTGCAATTGATATGCCGTAATCTAGAAAATTTCTGGTAATGCTTGATGGTGAATTTTTCAACGATGCGATATCCAGAAAACAAGTTCAAGCTTTTCGTTCGATTTTATAAGCTTTGGATTCTTAAACTTTTTATCCAACAAAATAGAATAAAAGACATGTCTGAGAAAGTGAGGTTCTCGTTTTCGATGTTTTTACATTTCGAATATCCTTCTTCGGTTCGCTGTTTTTGTCCTATTTTATATACGTTTAACTTCGCCGGCGTTGAAAAAAAAAATTCAGAGTGATCAAACTGTTCGTTTTTTATTCAATCATTAATTCATTCTCTTTTTTTTCTGCCGAATCGCAACTCGAAATACAAGCTTGTAACTTTGGCGAATATTGTGCTAAGGCTGTAAAAAATGTATATATATATATATATATATGAGGAATCGTTATACGAATGGGAAAAGTTTACGATGCAAAAGAGTGAGTGTCAGAGCCAGGCAGCGTGTATCGAGGGGTGTAATTTTGTGATAAATTTCAACGGGCAATAAAACTTGTACGATATGTATCGGATATCGGTTCAAGTCCTGTAGAATGATGTTTGCACTGTGCAATAATATGTAGCGAGGATATCGTATTTGCGACAAAAGTATCAAAGAGACAATCTCCTTCTCTTTCTCTCATTCTCATTCCCATACGCGCGCATATGTATGAAACGACCAAAGAAGAAAATGGAAGAAAATGACAATGCGAAAAGTAGGAGAATAGGTAAAGAAGGAAAAAAAATGAAAAAAAAAGAATAGAGTAAAACCCCGCGCGGTGCAATAAATGAAATAAAAAGGATCAATATCCTCGTAAAACGTATAAGGATAATAAAACCGAGTGGCAAGAAATGCGGGGGAAAATATGGAGGGAATGAAAGAATAGAAAATATCTGTCGATGCAAAAAAACTTCCACATCTCTCTGTCTGTAATCAGTCCTTTTGTTTTCATTAAACTATGTTTTCAACCATTTTAGAGGTACGTTGCAGGTATAAAAAATAGGAAAAACGCGAATTTAGGAACGAATGAAACACGGCGTAAAAAATATAGTCGATATATATATATATAATGATATTATCGGACTTACATTCGACGTTTATAACCCAGGAAGTTTCCAAGTGTAGACCGGTCACGTTTCGATTCTCGGCCCTGCAAGTGATAGTTTTTCCATTGTCCTCGACCCTCGGCTGGAAGCTGAGCAAACTGACGGTTCGATTCTCTCGAGTTTCTTCCTCCCAGGGTTTCCTCTGCAACGGTGAAACAAGAATAGAAGAACTTTTATTTCGGTGTTCGGTAATAAAATTTTTAAAGAATTTGTACGATGATTCGGAAGCAACGAATTTTTTTTTCGTTTTTTCCATCGCTTGTACTTATAGAAATTGACGTATTACAATCATTTAACAGCGATTGATTACACACGCCTCTGATTAAATGGTGATATTAAAGTCTCCAAGCTGTTGTTTCAAATTCAGAGAAACCGGAACGTCAAGAGGAAAGAAGATCGGAGGGAAAGAGGAAAAGGACGAAGTTCTCGTAAACTTTCAAAGATTTTCCATCTAAATAGAACAATGGAACATAGTAAATAGAACAAAATTGGCAACGGTGATAAACTTGGCCGTTTACAGTGTACGATGTTTGAAAAAATGATTTTTAATTACACGGATCTCTGGATTCTTGCAACATATGCGCACTGTGCTTTAATGGGATCTCGTATATACGTGTATATACGTACACAATGCGTGTTCGCGTATGCAATAGGTACGTAGGTACACATGGTGTTGGTAGGGGGTGAAGTACAACCTGATTCCTGGTTATCGATAATGCTACGCGTCCCCAGGGAATTTCTCCCCTTAACTATCTCCATTCAAGTCCTGAACTACAGAGCGTTGCCTACATACCGTTCCCATCCGCTCGTCGCGTTCTATTTGCAGCTATACTGCCCACACAGAGCTCCACGTCGTGTAACCAAAAGCGAAAGCTTTCACTCGACGATTGGTTTTACAGTGAAATGTGAGAATTTAATACGAGTGTTTAATTTGTTCATTTATTTCTTTACTTTGTTTTCCGAAATATGTTTTTCCTCGTTAGGCCAAATTCAAAGCCTGCAATGGAGTTTTTACGAAATGCGTTAATTTTATCTGGACATAATACGCTGGCAATGATCAAGCGAGTGTAACAAACATCGTTAATACGCGACGGAGGGGGAATAACGAGGATTAATTTGGCGATTAAATCAAGTGGGTATTCAATCTTCTCCTACCTTGTCGCCCATCAGGAGCTTCTGTCCCTCGTACCAAGTAATGATAGCCGGAGGCCTGGAGCCGGTTGTCTCGCATGCGACCTTGTACAGCTTGCCAGCCCTGAGAGCCTCGCCAATTCCGTTGTTAATAGTCGTCGTTGTTGATCCCGGTTTTTTTATCTTCACCGTTAACGGTTTCACTGGGAAACAGATGGGGAAAGGAAAGATTAGGATAATTGAAAGAAACAAAGTAAAAAAAAAAAGCACAGCAACAAACGAATCGGCCAACATTTAAAAAATTTTTGTCATTTTCTTTGTTCCTATTTATCTTCATTTTGACAACGACAATAACGTTAATAAAAATCGTCAAGAAAATGGTGCAAAATTTGAGGAGAAAAGAGAGAACGAAAAAATTGCCCGCTGGGAAGAGGATGGAACCAAAGGGGCAACTGAAAAAAAATTAAGTGAGAAAAAATCTATTCCACTCACGATTCATTTCGAGGATCAGCGAAGCTGTTTTAGGCTCGACGAGTTTTGTGTTCAGTGCCTGGCAGGTGAATCTCGTGCCGAGATCGGAACGGCTTATCGATGACAACGTCAACCTGTAAGCGGAGAGAAAAACATGTAGAGAATCGGAAATTAGAAGAGGATAAATTGAACTGATTGGTCACAAATGGCAAGACGGAAACAACAAATCAGAAATTAAAATATTGATGGAAATTCGATGTGCCGAATTTTTGAATAAAATTTGAAAATAACAAAATGAACGTATAAAATTTTTTTTCACCTGTTCTCGATTACGTCACCCGCTCGAATTTCCGATTCCTGATCCCTTACGATTCCGTTTATCAGCCATCTGACAAGCGGCGGTGGTTTACCTGGAATCAGAAACGATTCATCATATTTAAAGAATGTTGGTAGACGTTTTCCGCCTTCTATTCATCTTTGAAAGAATTATTTTTTTCCCTTTTAATGGGATGACTCGGATGTATATAGACGTGGAAAATGCGTATACTGTTTCCCCTTTTCTTGGCTCGATCCTTTACCACCCGCAGCTTTCCTAATTGCGTAATTAAACACGATGAAATTATCGCGAAATTAGGGCCACGGATAGTGGGATGCAATCTACCCCTCCTTGGTCTTCTTCGAGGAAAAGAGAAAGGCTTTAATAACCCGAACGGAGCAGTAAAGATTTAATGGATGAAAAATGAGATAGCAGGCTGGCCCCTTTTCTTCGTACCTAGCTGTCCAATAAATGGGAGGATGAGGAGGTTAAAGAAGAACGCCGGTCTCTGAAAACGCTTGAATATAAGGGTACGCAGGAATGGGTATCAAGGGATATTAAATGAGAGATGAGCAAGACGTGAAGAGAACAAGTTTCAAATTAGTGGATGGTACGAGCTTCCAGACATTTTACCCAAAGTGGAATCGTCAACCCCTCAATACTTGACCCTCCACGCTCTCCGGGACTTGAACTGACTATCCATTTTGAATTTCCGAAGTTTGGCACCAACGCCGAAAACGGGAAACCCAAAAATACCTCAGAATTTATTTTCAGACGAATCCGGTTACATTTCACCCGGACACGCGAAGTGCAGTGTCTTTGAAAACCTGACGCACTTCCAAAGAAGAATGAAAGGAGAGGTACGAGAAGCGCTTCCCTATCTTCGAATCTCCACCGACTCGCGACAAGCCTCAGCTGTTTGGTTGGCTAAACATTCGTTTTTCGGGGGGATGATATCTGTGTATCTAACCATCTGTCTCTCCTTCTATACAGATAAACGTGAGCGGTTCGGGTGACCGTAATCCCTGAGGATATCGGCGGACGGATATCTGTGGATTAAAATCCCCGAGATGGTTGGGCAGGTTGAATCGCGAGGCTGGAGCGCCGCGGCGCCGGGGGGTAGTTAAAGTCAACGCTAGAGGCAAGCCGAAGCCAGACCCCGTCGCTAAGCACTAACGCAAACGACCGTTCGAGCTTACGAATTAAGCAGGCTTCGCCTCCCTCCTCTTCTTCGTCTTCCTCTTGGTCCGTCCTCTCATGCTCGAGAGCTTTAACGACTGGTTAATAACGGCCATCGTCCTCCGCCTGACGCCTTAATTTCTTCTTCTTTCTGTCCTTCTTCCGCGATTTATGTGAAAAAAATTTTCTCCACCAGACCTTCAATTTCTCTGAAAATTTTAATACCCTTCCGAGCAAGAGTGAAATTCGCAACTCGCCGCTGTCGCCGATTCGTTCGATTCGGCTGTCCCCGAAGAGCTGGAAAAAATTCACCGGGCTTCCGGCTCTTCGTTTTCTTTTTCAGTCCCATCGAGTTTGCCTTCGAGGTGGCGGAGAAGCTTTGGTTCGAGATATCGCGTGACCGTCAGCCGCAAAGGCAACAACCGCTTTGGGAATTGAAGTGGGACAGTTAGCGGCGGCTCGCTGGCTGGTGTAGCTTCGGTGGTCCGCTTATGCAATGCTTAGTGAGCGAACGGGGGATGGAGAATGGAAGAGAAGCGGCAAGTAGGGGAGGAATCGCCGCCCTCTGAGATTTCGTCAATTTAAATTCCGATCCCGAATGTCTCGAGGCTTTCGTTTCCAACCTTTCGACGAGCTGTCTTCTCGCTTCTCAACTTTCGGACCCTCTCGCTCGCTCTCTTGAAAAGAAGTTGGAAACTCGTAATCAACGACGGTACGAGACGACGAGATTAATATTTATCAAAGCGGATAAACTCGTTCTAACGATCTTGACGGAAAAACGAATCTTCCTCCACGGCGCACGTTCACGTGTATTTTTTTTTTTTTTTTTCTACTTAGCTCCTTGCCACAGATACGAGAAAATACTCTCGCGACATTAAATTTTCTCTAACTCCTTTTTTTACGACTAGGAAAACTCTTGTCAAAGATCGATGTTCATCTAATACCCAGTGACATCACCGGTTTCTCGATCGGGCTACCGTCGTGAATTGGTGATATCGAAGTTAGGGGTCAGGAATGGGCTGAGGTGAATGGAAGAATCGCAAAGTGGTAAGGGATAGAAATTTATGTCGAACGAGA
Source organism: Neodiprion fabricii (assembly GCF_021155785.1). Taxonomy (NCBI): domain Eukaryota; kingdom Metazoa; phylum Arthropoda; class Insecta; order Hymenoptera; family Diprionidae; genus Neodiprion; species Neodiprion fabricii. Next base: position 1,824,922 of record NC_060245.1, on the reverse strand, counting down.
TAGGTGGAGACAAGGCCGATCGGCGGTTTGAGCAAGACCTTCGAAGACCTTCGGAGACCTTTGGAGAAGCTGGGTGAACGGTCCGGATATATTCCGTGAGGTGAATTGAAAGGCGAACAACTGACGGAGCGGCGGGTGTGCGAGGGAAGAGGTAAAAAGCCCGATATTTAACTTCTGAGAAATGAAGAACGGTATCGTCGACGCCAGAAAGATGAAGAAGCTCGACCATGGTTAAAAGATGAACGTGAAAATGGTTTTGCGACGAGAAGGAAAATGGTTGAAGAAACATAGAAAAACGGTTGTGAGGTGAAAAGGGGATCGAGTACCTATGGAACCTTGATTTCTAAACAGAGTACAGGAATTTATACCCAGCTGGTGAAGTAAGTGCATGGCAGTGCCGATACCGAATGGAAAGAGAAGAAATGGTGGAGAGAGCGGGAGAGGAAGAGAGAGAGAGAGAGAGTAACTTTACTCCACCAGAATTGCCTAAGCGAACGTAAAACTTTTCACTTAGCTTTGAACGGTAAAACAAAAAGAAAACTAGAGGAAAGAGGCAACGGATCGACAGAAAAAAAAGCGCAGAGTAAGCTTTTTCCCTGGTCTAATAACCAGTGACATTATCCGTTCGATCGTCTGAGTAAACTTCATTATAGCCTCTGGTGTTCTCCGCTTGTCCAACTCTATGGCCATTGTATTGTACCGTTGAGCCTATGTTTAGGTTTTGTTTATAAGGTAGTTCGGCTGAAGTTCGCACAGCTAAAGCACCGAGTGTATAAACCGTCTTGGTAAAGCACTTCTCGCATGAGCAGAAGGTGGGTATTCACGTCGATATTTGCTTGCTTATATTTGACTTATGCAGTGTGGTGCACCGAGCTAAAGGTATATTTACACAGTGGATTTACCAGGCGTAGAGTTTCCCGAGCTTTTTATTCTCCTGTGTCTCATTTTATTTGACGATTGGTTACGGCAAGAGGTAGAGAGAAAGAGAAAGAGAGTGAAAGAGTGAACGATCTTCCACTCTGTGTCGTTTACCGAAAATTAAAAATTTTCTTTAAACCGATTGTCTTACAGCTTTCGGGAGTTTTTTCCGTAAAATTGAACATAAATGAGGAAAGGAAGGAAGGAAGGAAGGAAGGTCGTCGTGTGGCTGTTACCGGGTAAGAAACGATTGTGGTTGAAGGGTGACCTCAAGTTCTGTTGTTTCTGACTTGAAATTAGACCGAGTTAATTGAGACGCTCCAACCCAATTCATGACGCAAATACATGATGCTGTTCATTTCCAAGAGTTTCACGCTTATCGGAACATTGCGTTAATCAAATTAAGTACCCACTACACTGCACAAGCACACAGAGATAAACCGGACCGCTCAATAACAAAGGGGTCGTTTCGTTATGATCAAGGTTGATTTCCGTCTGTTACACACTTCGGCATGACGGGCGTAACGATAACGAAGCTTGTCGATCGTGTTTATGATATTCCTTTGTCTCTTCTTTCTGTGCGCTGCATCCTCTTCTTCCGCTTCTTTATATTGTGTTTAATTGGCGATGCTGAGAAACGTTGGTGTGCAAGTGTTGCAAAAGGTGCTTTTGACACATAGTCGTTATGTCGAAAGCTTCTGTTCCATTAATTGGAGATATTGATCAAAGGATTTCCCGTTCTCACTCTCGCTCTTACTATCTCTCTCTCAATCTCCTTCTAGTATATTCAAACCTCAAACCTCCTATAGCTACGACCAACATCATCAACTGCCGAACTCTCTGTATAATGCGAACACGTTTGACAGAAACTATGACGATGGGATTCGAAGGAAGCCAGGAAGGAAGTTGAGACACATTTCGCTACATCTTTGTTGGTCTCTCGGCAGTTTCGCTTACTCGAAAATCTAACTGGTACGTACATCAAAAGTCGTATTTAAAAGTTCCTCGCTCTTCAGCTCTCTCTAGCTTAAGACTCCAACAGTGATACTCAGAGATCAATGTGCATACCTCGTACTCCTCACAATCTTACACCCAGCAAGATTGAATCTGCAGTTTGCGAGAAGTTAGCGAGTATTCTAATTTCGTAGTACAATGCACATCCTGATTCAATTACTGCAAACTCGTACGAAATTGTAATTATAACCACCCGCAATTGTTTGACGCGTGTTTGAAGCTTCGCCAGTCCTCCCATCGTCATTCGAAACGAATAAATTCCGCTCGTCAAATAGCGATACGAATTTTCACTTCGTTTTCACCGAAGCTCAACATTTCCCCGTTAAAGTGCCACTGGGTTTGCATGGTCAAGTAGAGAGCTCAACGCGGACGTTAATGAATGGTTCGTCCTTGTTACCGAAAGCCTTTTCTTTCAGATGTCACTTTCATTTCCGTGTTTAAAGGTGGCCGGCGTATATCCGGTTAAAGAGACGAAGGTGTGAAATGTTTCGGTAAGAGAAAAGTGGGCAGATGAGGTGGAGTGTTTGGGTGCTGCGCCCACAGGGCTAAATGGACTTGTCATGTTACAATAACGACCCCGCATGGCACGAAAGGAGGAAAAGCCTCAACGGACACCCACGGAGCGAACCTGTGTACACAAAGAATGTGTCACCGATACAGAATTTTCATTCCCCCCGTCGTCACGCACAACTACTTGAACCCAGTGCACGATACAAAAGAACAATGCGAAGAACATAGTGTAAGAAACACTGATTAACTTGTCACGAATCATTGTGCACACAAATTGAGGTGAAGTATTTCCGGTCATTTCTTTTGACCAGTGATTGGGAAATATAATTAGTTTATTCACTTCACAAAGTAAACGTCGAGGAATACCCTGGTGACAAACTAAAATCGTCTTCGACTAAGTACGTAAAGAGGTGGCAACGTGGAAATCGGAGAGTGCGTCGCCTTACGTTAAGGGCATGATGATAACTTACCGCCAATCACCCGACAGTTGAGCAGCAATTCGTCACCCTCTTGGTAGGGGCCAACGCTGTCGTTCAAGACACGACCCCATCTGTCCAAAATGGCCGGTAGCTCGGGGGGCACTGAAACACAGATTGCCAGAGAAAGTGGTTAGAGTCAAAAGGATTCGCGCTTGTCTGCATCTTCGCGGCGTCTTTCTTAAAGGGCTGCAGTATCTAAGAGGAAGGGGGGGATGGTGAACAGAGGTGACGTGACGAGGACAAGAAATACTGAAGCATTGTCCTCTCGGTGGAGAGCCGTTCGTTTCGGGCACCGAGTCTTTGTCCCCGTCTTCCTGGTGTTCACTGCTGTTCAACGTTTCCCGTATCCTGTATATATGTATTTATGTATACATATATATATACATATATATATATATATAGAGTATGTATGGTATGGATGTATATATAATATTGCATGTGGGCGTGCAGCTTGTACCGCCTGTTGTCCTGTAAATGGGGTGACGGGGGTCAAGAATACCCAAGAACAAAGCTGGGGTCAGAGTTGAACTCTGCGAATAATGGTCGAGGCGCTTATCCTCCTCCTTTCACTCCCATCTTTCCTTTTCTCGATTACCGTGCTGAATTCAGTCCATCCTCACCCCTTTTTTCGCCCCTTAATTTTTTCCAAATTCAACAAATTTTGTATACTTTTTGACATTAGAATCCAATATATATTAGTTTAGGGTAAATATCGACGAGTAAAATACCTATGAGGTTGACATTTTTCTTCGACTCCTGTTGATAAATATTGAATACGTTTTGATGATTTGTCAAAATTAAATGGCAGAAATTAAAGAAGATAAACGTAAAGTCTTGCAAAATTGGAGGTCATTACGGTGACTCGATGAAATGGAATGGAAGTGGGGATTCTATGTGAGTATTGGTTATCGGGTGGTAGAAATGGTTGACTTTGGTAGGTACACAGTTTCGTGTATTATGTACCATGTATGTAGATACATATGTATATTGGACTTGGGGGTGAAATACTGGGTGGCAAGGGCGGTTTCGGGGATTGGAGCCTGCAGTACAGCGTGGCAATTACCCTGCGGTAATCAATGGGCCCTGGTACAAGACCGCGCGTCGATTATTTCCGGGTATACATATGTGTATAGACCTATACAGGCCTATGTCTGAAGTAGGCCAATAGTACACAGCTGTGCAATTGGCTGTGGCGTATACACACCATGATACATAGGATGAGCCGCATTTTAAGTGGTTGTAACTAGTCGGGATTTTTCGAAAATCCATTTTTTTTCCTCCATTTTCGTAATCTAAAAATATTCTAGTATGTAAAAGGTATGTGTAAAAAGAAATGTCTCTTCGTGAAAAATACTTGACAAATCGCTTTTTTCGGCCTCCTGACTAAGTGTAACCCATTGATCGAGTTAATTTCAAACATCGATCATCAAACCTGCAACCCCTCCTCATTTCCATTTTTCGATACCAACAAGCGAAAAGGAAGAACCAGAGAATAACGAAGGAACAACGAGTCAATCTTCGAAAATGGAATGGAATACATGATACCAATGCACACACCAGCGGCTCACGCCATTCGGGGAAACTACCCTCAACCCTTTCGCTCCGCTAGCCTTGCGCTGGTCCGTCACCGAAACGAGTCGATATTCCTCACCCCTCTGTGGAAGCTGAAAAAGAGGGTAGAAGCTTTCTGTACGAAACTAAATTGGACTCACGCGAATGTGACGGCGGAGAAAGAAGAAGGCGGGAGGAATTGGGGGCGAAGCTCTGCCTCGCAACCGCCGATAAGCTGACCTGATTTCGATCAGGATCTGCGGGGCTAACGACGAAAATGGTTGTGATTGCTGAGAATCTCTTTGCTCTCGTAAGACGATTACGACGACAGACGGAAGAAATTACGCAATGTCGAAAATGCCGATGCGAAAGAAGAAGAGCTGCTGCCGCTGACGGCGGAAGCCTCATCGATCTGCTCACGTTCAATCTCACAGTCGTTGAAACATTGGTAGTTCATGACATTTTTACACTTAAGGTCAGACAATTCCGACTTACAGATTCACGATTTTTTTACACCGCTTTCTTCTTTTCTTTTTTTTTTCTTACGATGTGCATACTTGAGTTTTTTTTTATCGCATAAAAATCTCTGAAACCCAACATAATCCGAGAAAATAATACACGTCCCACTCTGTTCCCTTTGATTAACATTTTTCTCACCAAGCCGTAGAGCTCGAGGTGATTAATATTTGTTCGCAAAACTTTGGCGTATTAAAATAACGTATTTACGTTCTGCGTTTTTAATTTTCTCGTTATCGCTTGGTAATAAAAAGAAGAAGAACAACAACAGTAACAAAAATCCGGGCGTTCGTAAATCGTTAAAATCTGGGGGCGGGGGCGAGAAGTTGAATTATACGATCAAACGAAGCGAAACAGCGACACAAAATGAGGTTCGTAAACGGCCCAGGAAGACCGTTAAAACGTGCAGGACTAACCCTGTTGAGTTGGAATACTTTATGTATTTTCTAACCGAAGACCTAGGCTCACGTTTCGAGTTTTACTCTTGAGATAAAAACTCGTGAACGAAGAGAGCGGGAGAGAGAAAAGGAAGACACTTGGTCAATGCGTTTGTGACTTTGCCAGCAAGATATTTTCACCCTAATATAATAGAATATTCCAACATCTTCTCAACTATTCTCATTTTCGCAAGATTCTATCGAAACGAAGTTTCTTTTTCTCGTTCTTAATCAATCCTCATCTGACGTACAGTATGTGTAAGTATAATCTGTAATTCACGTGTGTGCATACCTATTATACTCATTGTCCCAGACGAGGGTTGAGCATGCATATTACATTTCCGTATGTATTACTTGGAGTGAAAAGACAGAAACGGGAGAGTAAAGACGATAAAACTTTACCGCCAAGCTGTTCAAGTAATCCACGTATATTCGTGTGTCTGTTTTTGTGTACCTGCATACGTGAGTCCGAATACGATACGAGGTTGGGGCGGGTTCTCCTTAGTCTGCGAGTCAAAGAAGAACGTTTTAATTATAAGCACGAGCTGAGAGAATTGCATCAGCAGAAGCAGCCGAGGCAGAGATGGAGGTGGAGGTGGATTTAGAGGTACCGGCACCACCAGCAGCACTGCACGTCTGAAACTGCGAACATTCGCACAAAAGGAAAGCTCGAGTCTCGACTTCTCCAGTAATATACACCCATGTACTCCTGCACACGTCTAGCAGGGTCCATGTGCACATTATGTCTAGTATGATAATATTTCAACACAGCGTTATTTTCTCTTCGCGTCAAGAGATACCGCCTCGTCATTCCAGCTTCGACGTCTTTCGCGATTTTTTCGTTCGATTTCCAACAGTGTTCCAGTGTAACGGTAAGACTCACTCTGTTCCGGGAATAAGGAATTATTTGACATGCAGATATCACGAGTAACCATTTAACTACAAAGATGAGCGACACCGTTAAAAAGTATGTCCGTCAAGTTGTGCCGAGAAACGAGTGCTCTGTTCACGTGTAGTGAGGTAAAACTGAGGAATTTTAAACGGAGAGCGACTTTCCGGACTGTCGAGTTCACAGTTGTTTCAGTTTCATTAAGAACCGGAACATTCTCTCCATCCTGCTGGCCTCCGTTCGCGAGTTTCACCAAGTTCCAAGTCTTACCCACACACGAATCGTCATCAGCAGTGAGGGTTAGTGGACCATAGTACCAGACGGTGATGCCTGCGCAAGGAGTGAAAGAGGGTGGCTTCGGTCTCAATAAAGTGATTTTAAGTGAACCGTTGTGCAGCCAGGGCCAGAGGCGTCGACGTTACGGGCCAACTTCACTTACCCCCGTTGAGATACGGGTGAAAATATTAAAATCTGCCCCGGGAATTGGGGGCTGAGCTGAGCCGGGTTCAGCAGGGTTGGTTTTAGCACGTTGGAGAAGCAGAGTGAAGTCGAGTTGGCTCGGCTAAACCTGGGTAGAGTAGTCGAGTGAAATGCGAGGTTGGGTCAGGTTAGACGAGCCGCCCTGCCTCCCTCCGCCCTCTTCCATCACACCGCTTCCTCTATTTTTACCATAGAGAACGGCGGAGGAGTTCCTCTTCGGAGGGAAGTAGAAAACGGTAGCAATGTATAATACATATGAAGGATAAAAGCGGCTGCAAGAAGGAAGCCTTACATCGGAAGTATTAGAAAAATTGGAAATGTATTGGCTGAGAGAAGGGAACACGAGGCATGGTGAGAAGGTTTATCCTCTGGGGTCTGCGGATGGGGTTAGGTTCCGTTGGAAATTAGCTGAGTGGATTTCTGCATCGAGGAGATAAAGTTATCTCCAGGATCACTCGTCGATGATTGTGTGAGATGAAAAAACGTGAAGAAGACAAGTCGGAAAGGAGAAACCCGGTGTTTTGATTTTGAGACAGAGAATCGGCGATTACTGGTTGAAAACGATATACAGAGTACGCAAAGTGAGTTTGCCAATATACGGGAAATCAAGGGGACCACTGAGTGGTGATAATGGAATAAGGAACCCCTTTTTGACGGCCTCTTTCTACTTCTTTGACGATTCAGTGTAAACAAGACAAGGATCGAATTCTCTGGGGGGGAAAAAGAGTTTGGAGAATTGAATCAGGGGGATTTTTAAATCTATTCGGGGTTAAAGTGCTCTTGGAATTCGGTGAAATCACCCGAGCAAGAAATCGAGCAAAGCGAGAGAACGAATCGAGCCAATGACTGCGAACCCGGATGAGAACTTTTGGGTCTGAACTCGAGAGCCTACCGCTATATTGTCCGCCTAGGAATGATCTCTCGATCCAAGTTGAAATTGCAAACCGTTCGCCGGTTTCGAATTAACTCGTAACTCCGACGAGTACCAGGGTGACTTTCTCGTCTGTCCTCTTAGCCGCGAATTAATCCCCTCGCACCCTGAGCCAAGAAAGAGGATTCCACCGGCCGGAAATTAGGGCATCGCACTGTCACGAGTCCTCTCGATGTTTCCTGAACCACGATCCACGTGATTGGGAAAAAAACTAACACCGTCTATAGCTACTGTTCGGAAAACTTTTCCTCCCATTGAGGGTGATGAGATTTTGGGGTCCAAGTCATAGGCTGACTAAAACTCGATAGACGGTAAGAAAGAAGAGGCCGGAAAAGAAAGAATCTGCGGCTTTTCGCTTCGCTGCAGGAGTTCCAAAGTAGAGGGGGGAAAAAAAAGTGACGAGAAGTCCGCGGGTTTGGATTGGCTAGCAAACCATGGGGGTTGGGGGTGGAGGACGTGGTCATGGTCTTCTGTCTCTGGCTGGAAAGGGGCAGCAGCTCGTCAGACACGAGGGTTCAAGCGACTGTGAACCCGATATGTTATGTCCCTCGGTCAGACCAGGGGCGAGATGGATAAGGGAGAAATGTGGAGGGGGTCGAGAGGGGTGGCTTAGCGTTGCGGTAATAGTTAAGCCACGCGAAAGAATCCCGGTCTAGAAACTGAGGGGGTGAACGGTGGGTGTATATAAAGGAAAAGTTCGAAGAGAGTGTGTAGTTGTGAAAAAAAGAAAAAAAAAAAAAAAAATGCCGGAGCGGATCCAGAGGTATGGGAAAAAAGAGAGCGACGTATAGAGAATCGTATGAATTTATTGCCCCACATAAATTCGACGCTTTTCCCGTGGCCGAAAACCCTTTCACCGGATCCGCTATATGCTGCTGTACTACGACTGTTCGGAGTTCGACCCTTGGCCCTCCGGCCCACCCTTCTCGACGACGATCTGAACGTCAGAATTTCCCGCTAGGTTATACGTTTGTTCCATTCAAGAGGGAGACACTTGATCCTCTATATTGCCGCTGGTTCGGATCGACGTGGACCAACGATTTTCAACTGGCACGGAAACACGGATGTTGAATTACCGCCTCTTTTCGACTCGTTTAGGAGAACTCCGACCTCTTTTTTACCTTGTTTCGTTAGAACTCCCCCTTTTCCGTTCACCTCGTCTTCTCAAACTCTTTTTTATATCTGCTCATGTTTCTAAAATCTTCTTTTCGCGATTTTTTTTTTCTTTACTCATCGAAAGTTGTTCGCGATACAGAAGATAAACGAATAATGTAATATGTGTTTTTTATTAGGGCAATAATTTGATGATTTGTTATAATTGAATGGTTTCTGTTGCTTTGTATAATATATTTTTCGTTCGAGGTTTATCCCACGATCCAGACTGCAGCGTCATACTCATTAGTCACGAGTTTTCAAGTTCCTCTTTACAGATATAAGAACGAGAAGTTTTGCCGAAGAAAATAAGACACAGGGGTGAAAAGAGTAGGAAGAGGTGTATAAAACTACAAAAATTTCACATTCACTTTAAATTAATAGCAGTAACAAACTTGTCCTCCCCATCCCCGATTTCCCGATCCTTTTATTCTTCTTGAAGCAGGAGCAAGAGCAACAGCAAAAAGCAAATGAATGAAGGGAAGGAGAATTTTTATTAATTTCTTGAAAACTCCTAAACTCCGGCAGCTGTTATAATAACGAATTTAACGAAAAGCTGCTGCTGCTGCTGCTGCTACTGCCGTTGGCTGCTTCTTCTCGGTGAAAAGTTTCATAAGTCTCGGTACGTTTTTGTACCCTCTTTTTTTCCTATCTTCTAAAGGCTCGTTAGAAAAAAATAAATAAAAAAATTGTTACAGTAAAACTAGGTACGCGGGTGTTAATACGATAAAGATTTTTGTTTTAGGAATTGAAAATTTCATTTACTCGATAGTTTTATAATTAAATCGCAGTCTGAGAAGGCTTCATTTGAAGTTTCATATGAAAGAACACTTTTTACTTTCCAATTCAAAGTATGGAAAACACTGGTTTCTTTAATTCTTTGTCTATACTGCGTAACGGCTATCGCGTGTAAACCGAACAGTGAATGTGAAGAACAGAAAAAAAGAAGAAAAAAAAAATACCGAATGAGAGAAACAAGGAAAAAGTGGTAACGATAAACGGAGAAAGACGATAAGACGTATAACACGCAGAGACGAATGAAGCGACGTGACAAAGTGCAGAAAAGAAAAGGAAATGATCAGCCAGAAGGTAAAGGGGTGAAGGGTTTAGGGCTGAGGGTTGAAACGAGGGGTGGAAGGAAATGAGTTGGGTCTACACAGTGCAGGAGCAGCAGCATCAGTAAGACGACCAGGAGCAGCATCCTGGATGTAATCTAGAAGGTTCTGGGACCCGATCTCTCGTCTGATGAAAACACCGCCTGGTCTGAAGGTGACGGAAGGGAAAAAGAGAAAGAGAGATCGGGGCGAGAGGCGGAGAGAGAGGGATGAGACCGCTTACCGGTTGAAAACCGAAAGAATAATTAGAATTGATCTAGATTTGATTGAGGTATCATTGGACGGATATTCACAACCAGAAGTGAGTCTCGGTGAGAATATTGAACGATCCGCTCGCTCCGTCGAGAATCAGTGTTTGTTCGGGATATACGTCGAATAATACCTTAAGCATAGCGATTCACTCACCGATAACTGTCAGGTTGTACCGGAAGCTCCTCGTCTGCGCCTTGCGGAAGTCGACTCTGCATCTGTACGATGCTGCGTCGTGTCGTTTTATCTGGTCGATAACAAGCACGGCCGGCTGTTGGACGGCGGTTCTGAAATACGCCCGACTACCGAACAACTCGGACTTGTGCTCCGCGTGTTCCAACGATCTGCCCCTAACGTCGAATCTGTAACACAATGAAAGAAAAGAAAAAGATGAGGGTAATTTCAGAAGAGGAATTAAAAATCCAACCACCGTACAGTTGTTAAACGATAAAAAAAAAAAAAAAAAAAAACAATTCGAACCAAATCCGATGTCGGATCAAATTTATGAAAAGGATGATCTGACGGGGTTTGGTTATACAGAGTGGGGCGAGGAAGGGGTGGGATTGTTGATTGGAGTAGTCGTCGGATGAATGATCAGCCTTGAAAGGTAGAAGACCGAGAGAGAAAGCGAGAGAAGGAAAAAGGGAATGAGCGAGGAACCCGGGGAAAACTGAGGGATGGAAAAAAGGCGTTTCAGCTCGCCGACGCGAGAAAACTAGAGATTGATGAGTCGGTGGTAGTTTGGCGTGACGTGAGGCCGTCCGCTGGTCGCATCGCGATGTTGAAGAAAACGAAAAAGTAAAGGAAAACAAAAACGACCGAGTGAAAGAAGGAAGGAAGATAAAAAGAGAAAAAAAAGGAGACGAGAGTAATTGTTAACCAAGTTAAAATATACGTCGCCTACAACGCGGAGCGAGATTTTCAACAATTTGTCAGGTTATCGTGTTGGAATTTTTTTGAAATTATTCTGGTGTTTTTTTTTTTCACTTCTATGGGGGTTTCAAAAAATTCTGTGGGGATTTTATTATGGTTTTTTGTTTCGTGTTTTTTTGTAATTCTTACGGGTTTTCAAGAAACATGACGAGGAGAATGGAATTGGAATTTGTTTTTAGTTTACATTCTCTGAGGCGAATCGAGGTTACGGATATAACGACACATGCCGTACTATGCATATATGAAAGGGGAGCTGATGTAGGTAATACGAAACCGATGCATGTTTTATGAAACTGTTTCGCATCCCTGCCGGGATACCGTTCTGTTCGGTAATGGGTACACCCACTACATAGTATAACCGTATAATACAGGATATCGGTGAAAAAAATTCTCTCTCTCTCTCTCTCTCTCGTCCTTTTTCCCTCCATGGCGGTGTCGATGGAGATCGTAAAAAATGATACATACAGATAGACGGGACTCGAGAGACACCGTGCGTAGGCAAACCAACCCCCGAAAAAAAACATTTTCGCTCTCCATCCCTTGCGAAGTGACTGATAAATACCCGTGTATACATACCGATATAAATGAGTAAATATTGACGGAGGGTGAACGGTGTTCCCGTATGTTTTGAACAAACATTGAGAAATTAATATTTCGGAAGTTTCAATCAAAACGAAATTATTTCAAAAGAAACAAATTACGTGAGAAAAGTTTTCGCACCGCGTTTATGCGGGATATTATAATTTCGAAAGTTCGTTGTTGTTGAGGTGCTTGAATTACAGGTTCGAACAATTTTTTTAACGCTATTGGCTATACATTCTCAACAAATCGTTTTTACTGTGGTTGATTTTTTTTTTTCGATTTTCACCTTATCACAAGGTACTCGATATCGTCGACGAGACTGACTTTCGATTCGAGATTTTAAAGCCGGTACATCCTCAATACCAACTTCTCATTACCGAGGCGATTGATCGTCCGAATATTTTATCCTGTACTTTTTGTCATAGAATTTCGAGCTCATCTATGTCAAAGCTGCCTCCGCCTCTCCTATCAGGGACTGATATAAGGCCCGCTCTCCGCTGTCCGACCGTGTCTAACGGTTGTTTGAGCTTTCCGAGGCGACGGACTGCACGCCGTATATGTAGCCATGTGGAAACTGCAACGTATGGGGCCGAGTCAGGGGCGGCTTAGGCGGCGTAGGCTACGAGAGGGTGAGCTTAAACCGGTAACGAAATTCGGGTCGGACTCGGCGGTGACCCGAGGGAACCGGGGATTCCCGAAAACGGTCAAAATACCGAGACTCCGGGTCCTGGACACCCGGCTGGACGCGATAACGCTCCATTTACGGGGTAAATATGGGGAAATCCATGCGAACCCGACCAACGTCCGACCCTAATCGTTTCTGATTTTCTTTAAAAAAAAACATTCCGCAATTGTCCCGACTGTGAAACAGCGCCCTGAATTTTTTCACATTTTTCATTCGACTACTCAATTATCTGTAAATATTTAAAGTGAATTTGAGAAGGACCTTTTTTTAACATTTTCAGAAACTGTATTTTCTATTCAAACATTTCAAAACCGGGCCCGTGACGGGCCCATTTTGTATCCATTTTTTTTTTTTTTCAGCACCCTCAATATTTAGAAACAATTAACCCGTTGGATAAAAAAGGTACTATGTCAGCATTTATCAGCGAAACGATCGGCGATATCGTTGGGAATATTTTTCTTCTACCTGTATTAAAATCGGGGAACGCATTATGCCACGTGAAGAACAAATAGTAACAAAAAAAAAAAAAAATAAGTTACGAGAGTGTGCGAGATGGAAATTAGAGAGAGGGATTCGGGAAACCCGGAATTGTGTTCGAGATCAATTTAGACGCTCAATCTTGAAAGGAGCTCTTCCCTCTACAATCGGAAGAGCTTCTGCTGTTCAAAACTATTTCCAACTGACTTAATCGCGGGGATATACGTACATATCGGAGATTCCACATGAACCGAACATAACCGAAGTTTAACCATTATTCAGTTATGAACTTCGGCGAAGCTTGGAAATTCGGAGCGTTTCCCAGAGTGGAAAGCAATTCTTTATTCGTCTAGTTTTTCGATCAATTCGTTGAATCGATTTCCGAGAAATTTAAGCTCCAACATAAACTAACCTGATATAAGAAATTGAATTTTGAAACGAGAAAGAGATAGAGAGAGAGAGAGAGAGATAGAGAGAGAGAGAGAGAGAGGGAAAGAGCAACGTTCCCCGAAGCTGAGAACGGGATGGGGCGAAGAAAAATTCGCGTATCGAAGATCTGCGACGGTCAGGGTTGAACTTAATATATGCAAGCTTATACGTGTAATTATAGAGTTCTATGCTCGTAACACGAAGTCGCGGCGGGTGCGTGTTAAAAAAAATTTGTAAACCAGTTTGGAATATCGTGTTGTTTGGCAGTAGCCGCTTAAGGGTAATAAATTATATCACACGGGGCGACTCCCACCCCTTAAATTCACCAACCCTGCAAAGCCAAGGTCCGAGGTTTTATTACGGAGGGAATATTGAATTTCTTTATCGATAGTATTATGGTAAATTATAGTCGGTCATGTAAGTGGGTAAGAAGAAGGAAAGAGAGAGAGGATGAAGGTAAACTGGGAACGAGCATTAGGCCGTCATAAAATACCCGAGCGTTTTCAAAGGGAGTGTAAATTACCGTTAATACCGGTGCTCGAGGGTCGGGATTTCACGTATTCAATACATGTGTGTGTATTATATATTTATACAAATATAGATTCGACGTGAATATAAAAAATATTTTCTCGTGGATTTGCGTAACATCAAAAAAATAAATAAAATATAATAATTAAAAGGAACTAACGAATAGAATCAAGATTAAATTTTTAGCGAACGATGATGGTAATGGATCATTGTATTTTTCTCTCTTTTTTATTTCCTCAAGTCGGTTGATCGAAATCAATTTATATTAAAATAAAAATTCGAATCACACGAAGAAATCATACTTACATCGAGCCTATTACCGTCACGATCACTGTTATAGGTTATTTACGAGACACTTTTTGGTAACGAAGAACAACGATTAGGAACCGGAAAATGAAAAAAAAATAAATAAAAAAATGGAAAAACAACAACAAAAGAGGAGGAAAAAATTTAAGCAGTATACGCACACTCGCGGTTAAAACTCATGCATTATACAGTACAAAGCGTATAAACGTGGAATACGGTAGCTGAAAAATAAACTCGTTTAATTAAGATTTGTGGTAACGAATTGGCTTAGGAAGGTCATGCATATTTAAATTTTTCCCGAGCTACGGGAGAGAGAGAGAGAGAGAGAGAGAGAAATATCGCGAACAAGAGCGGAATAAAGAGAAAGAGACAAAGGGAAGTCTCCGCTTTCCAGGATCCACCCTCACCACCCTTTCGCAACTACGAAACGATGACGATTTTTAAATTGCAAAGTTTATATTCATAGAATAAGGTTTACATAGAAACAAATAATTATTATTATTTTCAACTATCCGCGGACAAATTTAACCTCAGTACGGACCTCTGACATTATTTTCCCCTCCCTTCCTTTCCCTGTAACGTGGGTATTGTTGCCGGTACAGGAACGCAAAGTGAAGTCATGCGCATTGAGCGCATCGTCGCTCGTATCTCATATATTTCGTGTGTAGGTATTACGTACTACGTTAGCGAGGGTTTGGACGCGGATGAGGCAGAATTTCGAAACGCATTAACTGATTGGGATTGATTGACGCCCCGTCAGATTACCGACTCACCGCCAAACCTATTATCTACCAATCCAACTCCGCGTGGACGATATTCAAATTTTGTTTGCTCCCCTTCCCTTCCCCCCCCCCCCCCCCCCCCCCCCCCTCAAGCCGCGGTCCCGATGCCGTTACTGCAACGTCGTGATTCGAATATCATTAGCATCACCGACTACGACGACGACGAATTGGATACACCCGTTACACGCGTTCGTATCTACGTGAATACGTTTGTGTGCGTGTTGCAAATATTACTCCCGAAGCTAATCAACCGTTCCCTGAAATGTCAGGGATTGTTAATGTTGTTACGGGATCATTATCGTCGTATCTGCAAAACCAGCGCTGCCCGCCGTCCGGAATAGCGACGGGTTGTTATTCATTCGTACGTACGGAAATATCTTCTGTTTCGAGTGACGGGAATGTTTTCAACAAAAAAAAAAAAAAAAAAATAACAACAATACCCCATGGAATTCCCATATGAATATTCTTGAAACCCCATAAAACTTCAAAAAAAAAAACCCCATGGAATTCCCATAGAAATATTTTGTCAAACCCCATAAGAATTCAAAAACTCGACGGAAGCTTTGTAACAAATATTTGTGAAAATTTTGAGGATCCGGGGGAAAGTTTGTCAAAAAACCCCATGGAAAATTATGACGATTGAATATCGAATGAGACTTGGGAACCGAAAGCAAGCTGGATGAACTTACGGCTGAGATATAGGCGAAGGTTTAAAGGTGCGCTGCACGCGAGCGCATGAGAAGACGACGTAGGGGGAATCAGAAACCCGGAGGTGTAATAGAGGCGGATACCTGGAGGCAGGCAGGTTCACCTTCTCGCCTCATGCCGACCGGTGACTTCTAATAACGTCGCGTGGCAGGCTAAATCCTACACATCACCGTAAAATACGGTATAACACCGCTGGTAATAATTTCATACATTTTCGCCTTTGACTCCGACGCTATCTTTTGCCGTATTTTTCTCCACCCGCGTTCCTTTCCCGAACATTACAGGTCTAGGATGGAGAAAAGTTCCACCTCCGTGATCGTTCTTTTCCTTATTTTTTTTTTCTTTTTCTCATGTCCTTTCTCAGCTACGCCATAAAAATATGCCGTATAAATAATTAAGGATTTCAACGGCGAGTCCCTGCCGCCACCGGTGAAGAGAGATAAAAACGAATCATGGGGCGAGGGGGGGGGGGGGGGGGGGGGGGGTGACTTTATTATACGGTGTACACGTAGAAGCTTCGTACGTGTTCGATCGTGCCCCGAAAACCGATCGCATTCGAATTTACTCCGTCGCTTTACTTCACCTTCCTTTCTTCGCGATTTCTCAGCCGTATCGACTCTTTTCCACCTACTTTTCTCCCTCTCTCTTTTTCTCACTCTTTCGCCCCTTTCCTCCCGGAACGGCGGTCTCAGGCTTTATCAAAGATGGTGACAATTTATATATATTTTTTTCTTCTATTCCAACCGGATTATCGAGGGAGAAGTTAACTGGGTAGGAAGTTACGCAGATTTTACCTTTCACTCTGGAGAAACGCACTGCGGTGAAAGCTCAACCGTACATGGTATCTTTTTTCAGGATAACCTTGTTTACGCAATTTTTACATTCCTACATGAAATAGAAAATAATCTCTTTATCGACGTCGACGTTGTCGTTGTTTTTCCGGTCTGAATTTTTAGGGAGGTGGGGATGAAGGCAGGGGGGGGGGGGGGGGGATGAAAATCCCAAGAGACTCCTCTGTCACCGCGCTCGAAGAAACGCGAAGAAGTAAAAGAAGAATAACAAGACATAGACAAAGGCGGTAAGAGCACGGCCTCTCGTGTCCGAGGAGTTTGGGTGGATAAAGGCGATCGGATCCCCTGAGGTTTCGATACTCTCGGCTTGTTGGGACAGTGGCGAAACAAAACACACGGAAAATAGAATTGATTCCCACACGGGCTCGAGGGTCGTTGAAGGGGTTTAACGGACGACGACGAGAGAGGACGGTATGAGAAGAGGGACAACGCGGCGGAAGAAGAAGGAAAGGTGATGCCGAGAAGCTGGCCGAGGGAGCCGGGGTGAAAAAGAAAAGGAAAAAAAACTAGGGGGGGGGGGGGTGAGAGAGAAGCAAGAAAAAGGAAAAAAGAAAAAAAAAGAGGGAGTCAGGCATCACGATTCGTCTGACGTCGCATACGGCAAAGATGGTCCCGCACAATCAGGAACTCATGCCGTTTCCCAATGTATCTGGCACTGTATTTCTCCTTCGCTTGAATCTGTAAAGCTTTCGGGAGAACGGCTTTGACTTTTGATTAAAAGCTGTCGGGCTTGACAGATTTTTCGTCGATCTTGAATGACAAGCTTTTCGAATGCTTAGTGGGTATGTTAGTAGGGTGGTCCTTTTATAGGGTAGAAAATAAAAATCACGACGGATAGTGTCAAATCGGTTCCATATATGGGGAGAAGAAAAATTCCTTAGTTTTTTTCAGATTATTATTTCATTCTCCTAGTCTCCCTGTTTAAGCGACAAGTTTTAAACTATTTGAACACATACATGTTCATTCGATATATTTTGTACTGAATTTTATCGCGAGGTCATTCGTGGGCAAAAAAAAATCTATAACTTGGAATATTTTCACCCCATACGAGGACCACCCTAGTAGGTACGGACAGTTCCCGAAGCGTGAATCTCGTCAAAGATCACCTTCGCGATTGAATCGAAGGTGAGTATTAATTCGCAGGATCCAAAATTTCATCGATTTTTTATTCGCTCTTCAACACTCAGGAACTAGGATCATTTGAAAATCGGCCCAAAATATTCCAACGACTGATATAAAAAGATTCACCAATTAACACTAGCCTGTAAAATCCATAGCCACAGTAAATCATAGCCATAGTAAAGCCTCTTTGTGTCGCCAAAAAGCCTTGGTCCTTGTGCTATTTACCACACGATGAAAAGCCTCTTTCTTTGCCCCTGGTCTCGACTATTCACCCCTTCCGTCCTTTGTTCTATTTTCAAGTTCTCCCTTTGACTCGTGCCGAATGTTCTTTCATCACCTCGAGCACGTGCTTCGTTCAAACATTGATCGTCACAATTTGGAGGCAGAAATTGCGTGGGTCAATCAGCCATTCGTAAATTGAATAAAACTGCATTGAGTGGTCAATGAATTATCGATAACTTCTATAGCTTCTGCCTTTTCTCTTCTCCTTCGATAATATTATTCGCAAGAAAATCGATCATCGCTAACGAGACACCTGTCGACGGGGTAAGTTTTGACATGTGTCGTTTTCGCCGCGTCGAGGGTATAAAAAATTCTCCGAATAACGATAGTTCGACGTATACTTCGCCTTGGGTAATTATCCGGAGGAATAATCGTTAACTGCCAGATGAGACGTCGGACGTCAAACAACGGCTATGACCTAATGCGAAAACCCTGTTGCGTGTCAGGTATCCTCCATTATCTCCGTTCGTCTCGTTTCGTTTCCCACTTATCGTCCTTCGTCCCTCACCTCCCAATTCCCGCTTCCGTCCTTTTGTCAATTCTCGATTAATAAAGATCCCCGGACGTCATCGGATTTAATAAAAACGTCTGCACGAAGTGCAAGGAAAACTGGAAACTAGAAGTGGAAGAGAGTAAACGATCGTCTCGCGAAACGAAGCAAGCTTAAACTCGTCCGGAAATTATTATTCATATACATATGTCGTCAAACGTACTCGAGTCCCGAGTTGCGAGTCATCTGTTACTTTTACTTATTACCGTGATACACAGTCGTATTAAAGTTTCATTCTCTCGATCCCAGTTGAAAACTTCTCCCCGGTATTTCATTTCCCTGAAACCGGTTCGCGCGAAAAAGTGAAAATGTTTATTTCGGAGATCGTGAAAACGGCGCGAAAGCGAGAGGCCTCGGTTAACCGCCGGAGGCTTCGGGATCGTTGGGTCCTGAAATTCATCTCATCTGTATGCCGGACCAGGATGCAAGGATGCAGGGGGAGCTTTAAGCGACGCGTGTGCCTAATTGCGCCCGCTTTGCTTTCCGATCTCTTTCCCTCCGCTGCACAAGCGGCGGACATTAAACACGCTTTATACGCTAGTTTTAATTGAAATCCCCCCCGCAGTGCGCTCCATTTCGTCGGCGTAATGCACATAATTTAAAAACGACAATTTTGAAAAATATTATTTCACAAAACTCTACATCTCGTTTTCCTATTTTTTTTTTTTTTTTTTTTTTTACGCGCGTATCACTGGCTTATCCTTGTCGTAAAATCGTGAAAATAAAATTGTTTCAGTACAGTTGGATTCGCCGGTTCAAACTTTCAGCTTTTTTATCGTTTTACGAAACGGTAGAGCTTCGGAAAAAACTGGCGACGATAAAAGGTATACAAAAATTCGCAGGGTTGGTTATAAAAGCAAGATCGAAAACAGGCGGAACATCGTCGGCGGAAAATTAACGAGCGATCAAATTCTTCTCCGATTTGTGCAAAAACAAAAACCGTAAGTGTATACAATTGTACGTGTATATTACAAATTCCATGCGTAAAAATAGAAACGTTTAAACACGCAAGGGAGTTGTTTTCATTTTCTTCTCCATTTTTGAGAAATAAATAGCCGCCTCCTGCTTTTCTCCCCACCCGCTCGCTCATCACTCGACTTCCTCTCGTCCCGACCTCTGACCGATTAAAAGTAAATAAAATCGTTCGAAATCGTTGAAATGAATAAACACCGAACAGCAACGACTGAAAAGAAAGGAGAGATTTGTAGCTTGCGCGTTTGCGTAGAAGAGAGGGATAGAGAGAGAGAGAGAGAGGGGAAGGGAGAGAGACGGAGAGAGGGAGAGGTGCACCCCGGCAGAACTCGCTTCCGCGAACACTAATCACTTCGCGCGCCAATTTAGCCGTTAAATTGGTCAGCGAGTGTGAGAGTAGCTCGTCGAGTTGCTGTGCAAGCACGCCGCCGTGCCGCTGTCGAATTGCTTTCCGTCCGGAAAATAGAAATAAAAATAAAGCCAGCGTAAAAGTAAAATGAGCAAAACGAAGCGGATACAAAAAACGAAGAGAAAAAAAGAAAAAAAGAAAAAAAAACGAACCAACGAACGAAAAAGCGTCTCTTTCCTTCTCCCGCACTCCGTTATATCTCTATTCGTACGCACGTACAAAATTCACAGGGTGTCCGATTTCAAAAGAATATCCGTTTCGCAAACGTGGACAAATGATTTGATAAAATTGATCAGAGAAATTTGTCAAGCAATGGAAAATAAACGAAGAGTAATCGACGAGAGATAAAGATAAAAATGTTTGATCACGCATGTAAACGCAAGTTGGAGCAAACAAAAAAAAGAAAGATTCACAGTGATTCTCGTGAAAAAATAATAGGTTTAGATATGTACGCGATATCGCAAAAGTACGCGTGACATCCTTATTTTATTTTATTTACTTTTTTTTTTATCAAAGAATTTTATGCTAGAAATCTTAACTTGACCAAGTTCTTTCAGTTGAATATTAATTTTT
Organism: Neodiprion fabricii; assembly: GCF_021155785.1. Taxonomy (NCBI): domain Eukaryota; kingdom Metazoa; phylum Arthropoda; class Insecta; order Hymenoptera; family Diprionidae; genus Neodiprion; species Neodiprion fabricii. Next base: position 1,804,492 of record NC_060245.1, on the reverse strand, counting down.
TTTTTTTTCACCTTTAAATTTAGTTCCTTTTTCTTCAACCGGATGACGACTGGATATTTTTTTTTTCCACTGATTTTCCGATGACATTGGTTTATCACCCTAGCAAAAAAAAAAAACCTGACGAAATAAATCACAAAGACAAATGAAACATCGAACAACAACCGATATACCAAATCATAAAATACAGCAAAACAAAATCAAGCGAATAAAAAAAACACTCTGGGGATCAAAAATATTTGTCAAAATGGGAAAAAAAATAAACGGTATTGGCGAACAGAAGTACAAAAAATACGAAATCAATCGAGCGCAAAAACAGAGAGAGCGAGAGAGAGAGAGAGAGAGAGGGGGGGGGGTGAATCATTTATCAACCGTGGGGTTCGAGGGTGAAAAGAGATTGATATCGTTGACTGCAGGGGAATGAAATACCGAGAGACAGGGCTAATTTCATTACGAGAACAGTCATGGAGAATGCACATATACGTACGTATAAAACGACCGTATTCGATCAGATCCGATGAAATTTGCCTGAACACAGATACGGGTACGAGGTTAATTACATAGTTCGACTGAAATTACGTGGGCATAACTGTTTATCTATAGTATATCGGGTATGCCAAGTACCCGTTGCATTTTAAACGGAAATTTCGAAATGCAAACATCAATGATCCGGAATCATATGGAATTAAAATTTTCGGAATTTTCCCAGCTATCTATCTAAATTTCTAAATTGCCGTAATAATTCTCCGAGAAATTTCATTTGTAAATTTCACGTGTGCTGAAAAAACGTCAAAAAAAAAAACAATCCCGAACGAGAGAATTTTTCGGGGCACGCGAACGCAGCTGGCGTGAATTCTAGTTGGCCGGAATATCCGACCTGGATTATGTACCTCGGGATAGAATAAGGATGAGGATAAGGAAAAGGCTCGGAATGATAAGGATAAGGATAAGGAGAAGGAGAAGGAAAAGAAGGAGGTAGAAGCGGGTTCGGGTAATAGACGAACGTCTCGAGAAAATTGTATGAATATCGGGGTTTAGAATCTGCAGCACAGGTTTATCGAACTGCAGCCAGGGTCAAAATAGCAGGGCATCGAAACGCGATGCATTCCATGCTATTCGATATATTTACCAATTTCTTGCATCGTTTCTCCGGGTGAGTTTGACGCAAGCTTGACTTAATTTTTTTTTGCACATTTTTATCTCAAACGTGAAGGGAATACAAACGTGCAGTGCGAACTTAACGATTTTCAACGTCGATGATAAAATAGAATTACGGCTATAATTGAAACGGAGTATCGCGTCGAAGTACCAGGCAAGATTGAAGAAGAAAAGAAAGGGAGTGAGAAAGTGATGGAGAAAGTGGTAAAAGCGACAGAATTCTAGTCAATGTTTCACAAGGCGTATGCATTATATATTTCCGTTCTGAATTATTTCACGAATCGCTGGCCAGGTACCAAGAGAATGAAAATAGTAAGAAGAAGAAAGTGCGGAACAAGAAGAACCGTTATAATGACTTTAACGGTGATTAAAAGAGTCGGAAAAGTGTGTGAAATATTGATTATACGATCACGAAGTGTAACATATTAAATACGATGTATTGTACATATCGGTAGGGTTTTATATCGAATGTTTAAAGCTCGTATGGTGAAAAGAAGAATAAGAGAAAAAAAAAAAAAAGATATAGAAAAAAGTATTACAGGGTAAAGAAGTAGAGAATAAACAAAATACTGAAAACGAACGACGTTGAAGAGTGAAAAAGTTTTTCCATACCGTGTTACGTTGAAGAAAATACGCTATTCACAGGCCCCTTTCCACGTGATATACGATAATTAATTAATGCATTCGTTAATGAATTGCTCGAGTTTCTAAGAGAGACTTGATAAAATTTATCCGTATTTTATGTTTAGCATAAATTATAAATTACGGAAAATTATGTCGTGTATTATGCGGAGGGAGAGAGCTCGGCTATCAAGCTGTTCCGTTATTACCGTAATAGACGAGAGAGGAAAAATGAAAATGAACCGTATCTTCGGTTTCTTTTCCTTTTTCTTTTTTTCCTTCCCGCTGAAAAGTTAGTCCAGTGTATTAAAAAAAAAAAAAAAAAAACGGACCTACGGTTTTATTCTCGTCTATTTCTATCACCGAATTTCATCGTCTCGTTTACCAAATTCGAAAATTCTTCTCGCAAATCGTTTCTCCCGTAGATGTCGAAGAATGGTTTGAGGATCGATCGTGGAGTTGGAAAATAAGGGAAAACCGGGGGAACGAAAGAGAAACGGAGATAATTGGTTTTTCGGTAATCCATTCACACGATCGAATCCCTCGGAGAGTGGCGTGTCGAGCGGTCGAAAAGGGGTTACGGAACATTAAACAACCCCTAGTCGAAATCGCTAACCGAGCGAACAGCCGCGATCGTTAAAAACAACCAAGATCCATAAATACACGGACAATTACTCCAAAGCCCTCCGGATCGATGCGTTTTCTCGTTTCTTTGTACGGGTGAATAAAAACAGAAATTAAATACGAGTAAAAAACAAAAACCGCGAAAAACGAACCGACCGTCACGATGTATTACGTTGTAAAATAATCCCGAAATACTTCGTAGATTAGGGGTAAGTTGATTATAGGAATTTCAGACGACGATATTATCCCCAAAGGTTTTCAAATTTTCCCTTAATTAACATGATTGAAAAGTTTTTACCCAACCCGTTTCCATTCTCTAACGGTGTTCGGAATTACCCGCGCAATCCGCAAACATTCTTTACCTCGTTAGTCGATCCCTGTCTAAAAGACGGGTGTAATTCCTCCCTTTACCCAGATCCCCTGGCAAATTAATTTGATTAGAATTATATTCTAATTTATGCAGGATACAAAACCCGTTCGAATCAAACATATATCCGTAGGTACGCTTGTACGTGAAAAAAAAGAAAAGAAAGAAAAAAAAAAAAAAACCAGAGTCATTTTTTTTTTTTTAATCTTACAAATTAAACCGAACCACATTTATTCAATAACAGGCGACAGAAGAAGAATTGCTAGAAATCAGCGAAATAGTGTTGTAATAACTGCGGTTGAAAGAAAATTGCAGTAAATTTGAAAGACGATGATCGAGGGATGATTTGACTTTCTCTGACGATGAATTTTGAAATTTACAACTTTTTGCCAGAAGATAAATTTCCACGGATAATTTCAGACTCTGCGGCAGATTTTTTCCTCAACACAAAGGTTACGGAATACTTTCCTGTGTAAAAATTGTACCGGCGTTTCTCGAAAAGCCACATTTCCCGCCCCCTTTCTCTCTTTCTCTCTCTCTCTCGTTTTTCCTCCTCGCGTTCCGTTTTAATTGCCAGTCGTTAAGGGCTCGCCGCTACCCTCCAAAGCTCCGCCAGAGTTTCGCGTTCGGTTTGCGGGGGCGGGAAAGATGCAGGGGCGGAAAACGGGCGTCGCAAGAGTCATTCCGACCCTGCAGGTAGGCACTTAAATCCCCGTCGCGAAGCCCTCGGACAATCAAGTCTACCTAATACCGTGTGCGACGGACCCTTAAGTCATGCGCTTATGCCTTATTTTCTCCTTAACGTTAAGAGAAATTTAAAGTCCTTGAACAGTACAATTTATTGTTTTCACCAATCATAGAAGGAATTCCGTGCAAATCCCACCATTTTTTAGTTTTTTTATTTTGTCAGATTATTTGTTCAACTTTCGTAACGATAAATTCAAATTTTACAAAATGTCCAACCTCCTGACGCGGACTAGAATTTTTACCCTCTTTTTCGTATAACATTAATTGTCGAGTCACCGGGAAGGAAAAGAAACGTTTTTTCGGGGGATATTTCAACGCCCGTTCCGAGCCTTGCGACATTCAACCTGCAAGGGTTTAGGGTACGAGCTCTAGGTGATTTTTCGTGAAGTTGAACAGCGTCACCTTCAGCCTGAGCGTCGGCAAGATGGTGAATAATTTGTAGCACAGGCATTCAATAAATGAAAAATTATACGAGGGGGGTAAGGATAAGTGTAAAAGAAAGAATGACGAACGTATTGAGAAGCGGAATAAGTAAGATAGGTAAAAGTTGCACTGTCAGTTTCACGTTGCTTTACAGGCTCTAAATAAAGCGATAAATTTAACAAGAATGGGGTGCGTGTCGAGTGAAATAACACCCCCTAACCCCTCACTTCTCAACCCTCAACACCAAGCAGCCTCCGACTATCCGTCCGTCAGAGAATTTTGATTTACGATTTTTTATCTCCCCGTTTCATCTCCTTCCTTATTTCTATACTCATACACCGCAGGACATTTCCCTTTTGTCCCTTTAACCATATTTCTCAAAGTATTCCAGATGTCTTTCAAGAATATTAAAATAAGATGTGGAAACGAGAAGAAACGTTCAATGTATGAAAAGAAAATCGAACCGAGTTGCGATTGTGATTTTATTCTTTTTGTCGACAAAAAATCTTCTAAATAAAACATCGGCTGTGAAGTGAGAATTTTTTTTTTTTACAATTGAATCGGTCAATATCGACAAAAACGTAAAAATGGAAAAAGAATAACTCTCACTAAATTCGAAAATTGATCATGAAGCCGGACTAAGAACGTCTGCTAAGTTCTGGGTGGAAGACCGGACTACTGAAATCTGGGGCAGTAATGAACTATTAAAGCCAACCAGAATCCCGAGGGATCAATCGTCTTCCTTATTTCAAAGGGAAAGCCGCCGCTGCGTTGAAGTCGGTCGAGAACGGAATTAAGTGATGGCAGCGGTGGGATGAAACTACTCGCAGCCAGTTCCCGTTCTCTCCCTCTCTCTCTCTCTCTCCTCTCTATCTATCCCTCTCTATCACCTCGAAATGCCTGCTAACATAATTGGATTTGAATTTCCGTTATACATACGGTAACCCCTCGTTTTACATTCCGACTTCGGTCGTACTCGCTCCGTTCAATGGAAACCGAAAGCTTGTATCAAGAAATATTTTGGGCAGTAGACCGCCAAACTCTTTTCAATAGTTTTCCGAATGGTGCGCGAGATTGAAAAAAATAATAATTTGAAAAGTCAAACTCCAAAAAAAAAAAAAATATTAAAGTAATCCAAAAGACCGTAAACCTCGAAGACGAACGGAAAGACGATTGATATTTATCTAAAAGTGGAACGTCGAAACGTTTGTGAAAATTATGAATAAGTGGATAGAATTCGAAATAAAAAAACTAGACTACCTGTGAGTAATTTGTCTGGTGATTGATGGGAAACCGATTCGGTTACTAAAAAGAATTCTATAAAAATCACACGAATAAAAAAGCAAATACGGATAAATTTTTTTTCTTCCACTTTTGCTATTTGAAACCCGTTTCCACAATGTCCTTTTTTTATTTCCTTCTCACGAATCTTAAGACCGGACATTAAGGGTGAGACATTGCGTCTAATGACTAGAATAATAGTTGAAATCGTACCGCATCGTTTCTGCAAAAGCGGCTGGTAAGTTTCAGCCGAACGGGCTTATTACGTAAAGACTTGGATATTTAGTAGGTCGTTGCCATTTGGGGGCGAGAAGAAGGGGGTAAACGGTTCTCTGCACCTTTGGAATTTAGTAGGTCGACCCTACCCAAGGAAGGAGAGAGTGAGAGGGAGAGAATTCAGCTTCCGGAAGCTAAGTTATGCCAGCGTTAAGTCTGCAGTTTCTGACGTGTGAACTAATTAAACGGCAGTTTGACGTATAAGCAGGTCTCCGTGTATTCAGATTATACATACCAAGGTATACATATGTATATATATATACATACGTATAACGGATAGTCGTCGTGGAGTAAAATCCAAGAACCGATTTTCTCGTACAGGGATTGAGGAACGATCAGTGAAAAAATATTCATTCCAAGATCACTTTATTTTAATAAGGAATTACTTTTGGGACGACTTTGAGATGTTTTGGGAATGTTTTTCTCGTAATCTTAGGATAATTATACGAAACAGATAGCGGCGATCGATTTGTCAGAAAAATCTTACCCCTATTTCCTGTGTCTTGAGAAAGTCGTAAAAAAACGAAAATCAAAATCGTACGCTAAAGTTTACAAAAAATCGAATTGGTTATTGGAAATTTAACGTCTGTGGAAAACAATCTGAATTCATTATTCGCATTGTTTATTACAATCGCGAATCTGTTGTAATTCGATTTTAATTGTTTTCTAGCGATTGTGAATTAGACATTGAGTAATTTTGAATTTGGGAAAGGTGGTTTCCGGAATTTCCCGGCTAGGAAGAACCTCCGGAGAAGCAAATTGCGGGGTTGCTGGTCTAGATAATTGTTCTGATATTCGCGTGTTGAGATTATTAATTGAATTCGTTAGCGTTATCACGCTATCGCGATCTAATGACGGTGCCTTCGCATTATATATACACAATTCTATTTCACGCCGAAATCAATACACGCGTATAAACGTATGCGAGACACGCGTTTTGTATATAACGTATATTATACACAAGACAATGATATTCGGTAATAGAATCGTCGAAAGAGAGACGAGAGTACAAAGAAAGTTGATTTTTTGATGTTTGGCTCGGAATAAGAATGATTAAAATGAAAAGAAACAAAAAAAAATTCTTTCGGGTGTTGATAATTGTTTATAATTGATTCTTATTATAATAATTAATATAGCAGCCTTAAAAACCATTATTTTTACGACTAAAAAATATCAGAGCGAAGTTCAATACTACCCCAGTATGTATATAAATTTTTATATTAACAAAATTGAAACGTCTCTTCGCTAAAATTTCTTGAATAATCGCGTTTTTTCGGCGTCCTGACTTGGTAGAACCCCTTAAAAAATGAACGAATTATTAATGGGAACGTGGGAGACTTGGGACAGTTTTTCAATAAAAATTTCCATGACTTTCTATTCTACCAATTTACGTCAGCCGACGACGATATCCCGAAGGTCTGTCGGGTCTGTCTGGAGGGATCTGGACCAGGGGATGAGAAAATTTCCTACCCTATGTCGTAACTGCTCTTGGGAGATGTTTCTCTCCATTGCGAAGGTCGGCCGAGGCTTCGAATTATTTAACTAGTGACAAAGTTTCCAGCTAGTTGATGTACAGCCTCGAAACCCCGACTACCCTTTTTGCGAAGAAAAAACACCGTCGTCTTCGTCCTCGGGGGAGCCGACTTTTTATAAATTCACTTCTTTTCCTACCTTCGGAGCGAAATTTTACCCGCGATTTCAAATCACGAAGGTTTCGACAAGCTTTCCAAGGTTTTCACGACGGTAATCGGGTCCTAACGATCGTTCGTAATCAGGGCTAAATGAATCGTGAAATTTCTTGAAATGACGAAGCTCTGAATTTTGTGCTTTTTCAGAAAACTTGGACACGTAATTATTTTTCCAACTTGTCGTGATATGTATTGAGACAATTTTTTTCACACTACTCGAATACTTTTAATCCGATGTGTATGATTAAAGTCACGGGGAAAAAAATAAATCAACAAAAAGTATTGGGAGAAACTGGAAAGGATTTAAGATCTTTATCGTTTGGAGACAAATTGTTGCAGAGTTGGAAAAATCGTCGAGATGTGAATAAGTTTGCAAGTAATTTGCGTTGTTGAATGCACACCTTTGGATGAAACTATAAGACCGGTTATTCCTCTCTGCTAATTTCCTGTCAGCATGGAAGACGAGGAAGTCGACAAGCACAAAATCACAAAGCACAAGGAATTAATACAAAAGAACCTCGCGGCGAGCATCAAAGAACCTTGAACCAGATGAACTGAAAACATTGAGCTTAATTTTCTTTTTTATAATAACAAAAAAAAAAAAAAAAAAACGTCCGGCAGGAATATACAAAAGTAAAGGTCGGAGCACGTTTCGACTTAAAAAGGGTTTTAAGTTGTATCGGTGCGAAAAAACAACGGTCGAGTCTTGATCTCGTGATTTGAAAAGTAAACAAAATTAATTAGAACGGCCTCGCAGCGATGATGGGAAAAAAATCTACCTTGAGAATATTTTCAACTGACGAAAATAACGCACAAGGTTTAAAGAGATGCCTCCGTCATTTCTGAGTTCGGAGATGAATGAATAAATGAATAAATAAGATACAGCGAAAATTGTGAATAAGGTTGGAATTGCAGAAGCTTATCAAAGGAAATCGAGCTTCCCCCGTTTCGCGTCTGCAGCGACGGAATTTTTCTTCTTTCCACTTTCTCGGAGTTTCAATTCAATTTTCTATCACACATCTCGCATTCTCTCCTCACTTATTTAATTTTTGTTTCTTCCTTTAATTCCATTTTTCTTTCCTTTTTTCCCCCTTCTTCTCAACTTTATTTCGATTGTTTTTTATTTTTTCTTGCACGTCCCACGATCCACGCGAAGATTTTAAATCGTGTCAAGATACCAAGGAAGCAATTTAATCCTAATTTCATATTGTCCGCCCACTTGGCTGTTATTACACGTACCTACGTGTAACATGCATTTCTAACTGTGCCTGTATGCGTGTATGTGTGTGTGTGTGTGCACCACGCTCATGTAGAATATAAAGGGCGAGTTTTATGAATCTCTGCAGATCCGAGCTACGATCCTGAACGACGAGTGAGGATGAAGAAGAGGAAGCGAAAGAGGAAGAGGAAGAGGAGGAAGAGAAGGAGAAGGAGGAGTGAGCAAGCATCACTCGGGAAAGCTGGGTATAAGGTAAAGCGTGTATAAACAAGATAGGAGGAACCGGTGGATGAGGGGCGGGGGGGGGGGGGGGGGGGAGGAAGAGGAGAAGGATGAGGAGTTGCTCCTGCTGCAGCAAAGCCGAGGAAGCCGAAGGAAGGTATAAGGAAAGCTCGATCGTGCCTCGACTACAGAGACTGCATCAGCATCGGCATCAGCGGCAGCATCCGGCGACGGGCGTGACGTACGTGATGGAAACAAAAAGAGAGAGAGAGAGGGAGAGGAAGAGAGAGAGAGAGAGAGAGAGAGAGAGAGAGGAGAAAATGAAGAAGGTACGTGAAAAAATAAAGAAAAACCGATAACAGAGCCTAGAAAAACTCGAGAAGTCTGAAAAAAAAATATGATCGAAACACGTCGCTTGAACAGTTGACCATGCAGAGGGGTTTTTGTTTGATCAAGTTTTGTCGCGTGTCGCGAGGCGACGGCGGGGGAGATAAATGAATAATACTTTATTAGGTGAGATGGCAGAAGTCGCGTGTGCGAGTGAAAGAGAGACGGAAGAATCATGATAGAAATGCGTGTCAAGCTGAGTCAAACGATGTGACAAAGAGGCGGAGATATCCCTTGTGACAAATAAATGTCAGGCTCAGTTTCGCGTATTTGGTTACAAGGGTGCAGCGTATACATATATACATATATCTATACGTGTACGTACTTTAGGCGGGTGCACGAATATATGTGTGTGTATCGCTACAGATAATATAGATCGCCCAGTCATGCAAAATATCAAACGATAAATCACGGATTTTCATTGATATTAAATAAATTCAGCTCGCACGTTGTACGTATCGCAGACAGAAAAAATCCACTTTTGCAATTCGAGTCACTCTTTTCCCACCTCATTTTACACCTACGTTTGAATTCCTAAATATTGTGAACTGTTGAGCTGCGCGAAACATTTAATAATAAAAAAAGGAAAAAAATGCATTGTTTTAAAACTGAAATTTTAAGAGGATTTGTAGGTACCGTCGTAATTTTCTCCGAGGAATTGGCTTACTTTTATATTTTTTAACGGTTAGCCGGCGTCGAGACGAATTCAACGATACGTAACAACAATACTTAGAATCCAGTAATCGGTGAGATATTTGAAGAAGAAAAAAAACCACAATTTTCGAAAACTGTAATTAACCTGCCGTACGCGTATTTTTCAAATTGCACCGGTTGTCGGAATGTCGCATTTTGCAAGAAGAGGCGAGAGTGTGATCACGGTGTTAAACAAATACCCAACAAACGGACATATACGCGTTGTTGATAACCCGATAGCGCGACGAAGAGCCGCGTGATCACAGTTGAATAATTCAAACTGCCGTTACAAAACTTTTTCAAACCGTACAGCGTATACCGAGCCGAACGTAGAACGCGTTGTCTACACCGAGAACGTGAAATTTCCGTTTAACTCGAGATGCGCAAGCTTGTCTCGGGAGTAAACCAGGCTATTCCGCAAGGAAATGCGATATGCAGCTGCAGCCAGGCGATATCGTACATACGTGAGAATAATATGAATAAAATCACAATACGCAAGAATATACACGTATGAATTCAAAACGAAATAACAAGCTTCAAAACGAAGATTCAAGAACCCAATTTCCTCGACATCCCGCATTCGGACTCGTGGCAAAAAATCGAGGCGATTTTGTTCCAGCGAAATTTTCCTACCTCAAGCCGTTCTCGAACGGCAACGATTTCAATCGCTTTTTACACAAATCACGACGCGCCATCATCGGCGGCGTCCGGAAGCTCGACGACCGTTACGTCTGGACGCGCGTCTATTGGTCGAGCCTTCGAAACGCTGTAGTTTGAAAAGGGTTCGACGTATGGAAGTTCGCTCGACGCGATTTGCTCCCAATTTCAATTTTCCCATAGAAACTTGCTTCACAAAGGGTTGAACGATATTTTGATTGTGATTCGGACGGCTTATACTTCGCGGTGGAGTCGACATCGACTGAGAGGAGGAGCAGCCGGAACACACAGGGCGTGAAACCAGACCGTTAATTCGCTGTGCAATCAAAGTTTTGCTTACCTAATCTCGGAACCAGTCCGCGAACACAAGAGGACCGTGCGGCTTCGCAGGGCACAAGCCGGACTTTCTAAGTACATACACACACATACACACACACACACACATATAGGTGTATGCGGAACGAGGTTGTCCGTCGGCTGTAGTTTGCCTCTTGGATTATAGAAACGGGCTCCTTAAATGTCGACCATCCGTCTGTGTGTTTGCTTCCCGCGTTTTACGCGGCTCGACAAATCCCGGCACCGATATTCACGGTTGGAAACTCAAACTGCTGGACCCAAAAACTTGGCCGATAAAAAATCAGAATCCAAATCGATCGTCTTCAATATCACCCGGAATCGGTTGCCTAATCAATTGAATCTCAGAGCGTATACAAGGTGTGTTTTCAAATTCGTTTATACCGAGGTCAATTCGGAAATAAAAAATAGCGAAAATCTTAAACGACTTTCAGAGCGAAGCTCGAATCTTAAGCTGTATTTTCAGCTTTGTTTAAATATCTTACCGCAATTCGTTTTCGAGTTATCCGGCCTGTGATACAAACAAAATAAATTGTTTATTTTGAAGGAGGGCGAAAATGCTTTTCGTGTATTTACAGCCATTTTTTCAACACCATGTAACCCGAAAATATTATTGATAAATATCCGTTTTCTTAAATCTATATAAAAAATTCAATACAATTTTTTCGCTTTCCTATTTTTCCGTCCATTCTCTATCCCCCTTCTACGAGTTTAATTCGTAATGATAATTATAACAGGTGTCAATTATAATCTCCGTTACTTTATTTCTATTTAGAAATAAATTACCAGAGGCAAAAGCTCGACGTTGATTAGCTCACGCAATCGATCGAAGCGTTAATCATTTCGTTCTGTATACATTATGTAACAGATCCATTTTTTCGATCCTCTATTTTCAAGCTATTCACATTCATTCTATACCATACAATACGTATATGGCATTCATACACAAATATTCCTTCTTTAAACGAGGACGTCGCGACGTTTTCAACCTCGTTCTTTTTTTTCTTGCGACGAGTGTCGAGCGAGTATCATAATATACGTTCGTTTCATTTATCGAGACATCCCGTTCTTCTTCTCACCATGTATTATATATACAATAAATGTATCCCGCATGCCGAGGAAAACGAGGAAAACATCCAGAGACGAAGAAGGGAAAAGAAAAGTAGGGGAGAAAAAGGGGTTGGTTCCGAAGATTCAAGCGCCGTTTAGTTCTGGCTTAATGAAGCTTAACCCGAGCTTAATCCGAGATTAAGTCCGACCGCCGTCTGCTGCAGCACCCCACCAGCTTTCCTCGTGTACAACGTATACATGGTCTTTTATATATGTACATATTATGTACAGCCCAGCGCCATTTAGGCAATTTTTCAAATCCCAGGACCGCGACGCCGCGGGGTAATTACAGTCAAACTCCGACGAGCCATGAAAACCAAAGAATCCTCCCTCAGTTCAGTTTCATCCCCACGTTTTCCGCCCTCAAATCGCCAGAACAATCCGAAAGCTTAATTTTTTCCAACGATTTAATACCATTGACCATTTCTGTCTTTGCTCGTGGTTCCTTCTTTTTTTTTTTTTTTTTCCTCTCTTTTCATCATCCCCTAGTTTTTACGTCCCGCTAAATTTCCCGCTGCACCTGCATTCTTCGCAAAACCTCATTCGCACCTCGGAGTGCAGAAAACGATCGTAAAACACGGCAGTCGATCTCTTTCAGAGGGAGATTCTCTATTTTCATCCACGTATATCTATCCTAGGTTCTTTCGATGCTCGCGAAAAGGAGGGGGACGAAGAAGAAGAAGAACGGCCTGGTTGCTGTCCCTTTTTCCGATTTCCCTTTCACACACCCTCGCACACAAACGTAAGTCTCATTGAAAAAGTTTTCTCAATTTCGCCGCCATTTCACATGGTAAATATGCTGTATATACATACATATATATAGCTATATATATATATATGTTTACAGCTGTGTTTACTTACATACACATAGAAAATTTTCGGATGATCCCGTTCCTATTAAAAATTCACTGCAAACGACCTCAGAAGAAAGGGAATTTCAAACACTCTGCCCTGTAATTCAATGATCGAGAGTTAAACCCGCGGGAAGTTATAGTCAAAGACATCCTGTGGTGTATTTATGATTTCAGAAATTGGTTTGATGTTGGGCCGCGCTCACTTTTCGGTGGAATAAGACCCGGTTTTCGGATGGCAATTAATTACATTCTCTCTCTATCTCGGGGTAATTAAAACCGAGTAAACTCAAATATTGACGCCGCTTGAGCGAGACGAAATCGTTTCTAATCCACTTTCTCTTGGATCGAGAAACCGCTGCTATTTAATATCGGTTGGATAAAAATTTCGTGAAATTTGATGAGCGAGTAGCTTTTTCATTTCAATAATCACCTCGATCCTGTTCGAAAAAATTGAGTAAAAAAGAGTGACATTGCGGTAACTTCCTTGACTGAAAGGGTAAAAGTTATCGACTGCACTTGTTACATTCCATCTACGTTTTCACATGTAAATACGTCACCTTTCGTGATATCTTTTAGTTTTTGCATATTCTATTCTTCCAAAAAAAAAAAAAAAATAAATAAAGAAATAAACAAATCGTCATACCGTGGCAATTTCGATTTCAACAGGTATCAAAGGAACGAAAAATTAGAGAAGTGAGAAAGATTGAAAATGAAAGAGAAAAAACGTTATAAGTAAAGAAAGGAAAGAGAGATGGAGAAAAAAAAATGAAATTTACCCAAGACGCTGCCAATATATTTAAGCAATAAATAACTAGGGAACAAAGTGGCGTGCGGGTTTCCATCTAGTGAAGGTAATATGGACTCGGTAGTTGGCGCGGGTTGTATTGTTGCCCGAATGAGGCATGGTGTTCCCCATCCTGTGCGTTTCTCTATACATACATATATATACAATATCCCAAGTTCCGGTAAATATACAGGAAATTTTTTATCAGAACCGCGTATTTCTTGTTCCGCTATCTCCTTTTTCTCCCTCCAAAATTGAAACACAATCTCGTATTTATAACGAATACGAGTAAATAGAATATTTTCGAACGGTATTCGACGCACGGGGAAGATTTAAAAGTGGTTGAAAAAAATAATTCGTCGGTAAATAATACACATCGTGCCAAGTGAAATAAACGAGGAATCGTTTGAATTGTGAAAGAGAAAAGAGGGTTGAAGAAAATACCGATTGAATTATTACGAATGTTTTCATTCATATTTTCGCATTCAATTTTCGTCTCGAGGAAATTGAAACGAAAATATTGCAAAGGAGAATTCGCTTCTTTTTTCACTCGAATATTATTCCAAGCAGATATTAAACATTGTCCGCGGTTTACTTTTTATCTCGTAAGGGGAAATTTCACACCATGGAACATGGTCGCGGTGCGATTATTGTCGTTTTTCTTATTTCCCATCGATAATCCGTGTGCTTGTGTAATAAAACGGATGAGCGTACATATCCGTGCAAATACGGGGAATTGGATGGACGGTGTTAATACAATATCCGTTCGCTTTCGCATCCGAGCCCCATCGATGTGCGATTTCAATTATTTACACCGATATCGGTTATCAATTACCTTCAAATCCCCACACGCACTACTTTCCGTGCGTTTGTAGAGAGTTTCAAGAGGCATCCTGCAATATCTGCGCTCTCCGACTCTCCGATTAACGTCCCTGAAATTCGATCAATTCAACGTTTGATGAAAAATTTTATTAAAAATTTACATCAACGAAAAAGTGCCGTTGAAATTCGATAGGTGGCTACTCGGTTTTTTTTTCTTTTTTTTTTTCAAACAAAATCAGAAGAAATAAAACAAAATTTATGAAACGTACCGAAGGCGAAGAAAAAAAAAATAAAAGTAACAACGTCCATTCCACCCCCTCCATAATTCATCCAGTAACGGGTTAAGAGGGAGATACGGCAGAGTTGAAACATTCGAAAGCACGTGAATCCAACTTCAGCCTGTGTTGTAGAACAACAGTCCCTGCGCAATGGCGCGTCCACCCGTAAAGTACGATATTATATATTTCAGTGGAATTGGTCCGGATATAATCCGGCATCCGGCTCCCCGCCAGCGGAGCACTTGCATTGCATTTACAACCCCCGATTCTTTTCCCTCTTCCCGTTTCTCTTTTTTTCTCTATTTTTCGAAAATAAAAAACACAGACACACACCCGCACACACACAGGCTATGTAGTTAAATTTGAAAAAATAATAATAAATTCAACGGCTTGCCTTACGAATAATTAATCATTGCGTGGTAAAAGCACCGAGTAGACCTGTTTTTCATTTTTATTTTTATTTTTTATCGCACTGTACGCGCTCTCACGGACAATACAGAAATTTGTCTTAAAATAATTCAATTCCATTTTATTACATCTAATTTTGTTAAACTCTGCACCGGGAAGTGTTTTTATTTTTATTTTTCTATTTCTCACTTACTCTTCCCACGCTGTTTCTCTCCTACGTCCCTGTCGCTGGACCGAACATTAAACACGTTACGCGTTTGAAGGTGTACCTAAAACGCAGCGACACCAGCAAGTAGTACGAGTTCGAAATGGGTCAGCCGTAAGTAGTGAAATCGCGATCAGCCCGACAAGCTACGCTATCGGCGGCTCTGTTTCACTGGCTCGCTGCCGACGACGACGGGAGATTTATAATACGAGAAAAAAAAAATACAAACTGGTAGGATAAAAAATTAAAGAATAAAAACAATTGGAAAAAAATTAAAATTTATTGGTAGATTCGAAGCAACAAAAATTGAAAAATTTTAGCGGTTTCGAGTGAACGCGTATTTCCGAGTGAAAATAATATATTTTAAACACCGTGCAGAAATTGAAGTAAAAAAAAAAAATGATTGCACATGTCAACGAGAGTAAAAGACATTTTTATTTTTTTTTAGTTTACATTTAAATAAATAAATTTTGACTCCATACATCGAATAATGAACAAATTATTGCTCATAAAGTTTGCTTTCGTCTTTTTCACTCGATATGTAGAATCAAAATTTATTCATCTAATTATAAACTCGAGAAGAAAAAAAACAAAAGAAAAAAAAAACTTTCCGTTGACCTGTGATTAATTATTATTCTTAGAATAAAACTGATTTAAATGCGAATCCGAAGTTTGTTCAGCTGTTATTTGCAATAAATATTTTTGAAAATAGGTAATTTTTACTCAAAATCTAAAATATCGTTCTGGTTTGTAAAAAAAAAAAAATAAAGAAAAATTTATCCAATAAAACTGTTTTTTTCTTCTACCAGCGTCGCGCGGAAGAAATAAAAATTTGACGTCTATATTACAGACTCAAAATTCTTCTTCTTCTTTACGAGGATTTTTCACGTTACAGAAACAGAGAATGAATATCGAAGCCCGGAGGTGTCCGCGGTTATTTCTTCCTCGTCTCCGACTCTCCGCGAACTTCGGACTCGCAAAGAGTTGAACCGACCTCCGTA
Source organism: Neodiprion fabricii (assembly GCF_021155785.1). NCBI lineage: Eukaryota > Metazoa > Arthropoda > Insecta > Hymenoptera > Diprionidae > Neodiprion > Neodiprion fabricii. The sequence goes on along the minus strand of NC_060245.1, from coordinate 1,788,316 downwards.
GGTCCTCGCAGGGTTCGCGGAGGTTCATTAGGCTCATTGAGAGTCGAGGAGGAGGCGGCTTACCAGTCGTAGGATTTAACCCTAGCCGGCTCTCACGCTCCTTGTTATAGAAGCGAGGAATTCGGAGGGCGGTTGTCTTCGCTTCGACCCCTCACCCGGAGGGCTTTATTATTTATCCACGCTATTCCAGAGACGCCCGTACATGTTTATTCGTTATTCTGATGCATATATGGGACATTCCGTGACATCTCTATCAAGATTCAACGTCGATGTCACGGATTGGCTTTATCATTTTTTTTCTCAACGAAAGTACGTGACGAAAAACGCAAACGCAATTTTTTCAGCATTTCCGATCCAGCTTTATCTGAATGACGAACTAAGGAAACTCAAATAACACCGAAAATTAACCTCAATCTAAAAAAGTAATAGAAAAAAAATTTCTGAAAGACAAATACGTGATGCGAAGGAAAGAAAAAAATGTATAATTCTGAATTTCTTTTTATTATACAATTCAATCGCACAGGCGAATAATCGATGATCGAAAAACTGCTATATACCGATAAAATGAAAAATCGTCGGTCATAAAGAGCAAACGGAATTCGAATATGTGTGTTACGGAGACGAGGAAGAGACTTTGCACTTTTCTCGCTTGAAACTCGACATTATTTTAGCACCGATGTGCACGTGGGAAAACTGGCGAAATTTATGTCCCAACTTTCACACTGCCGTCTCTCCTTCAGACCAAATATGAAAATCCGGGGATATTATATGGCGTACCGTAAGTCAGCTGGAGCGAAGCTTATCCAAACCTTCTCCCGCGGAGTCAGGCTTGAGGTAAACTTCTCTTCTTCTTTTTCTTCTTCTTCTTCTTCTTCTTCTTCTTCTTCTACTTCTTCTTCTTCCTTCACATTTTCTGATTTATTCTCTCCCGTCGTTAATATACTCGGGAGCATCTTCATATGAGTCAGATAAGATGAAGAAGAAGAGGAAGAGGAAGAAGAAGAAGAAGAAGAAGAAGATGAAGAAGAAGTGGCAGCTGGTCGAACATTTTCCGACTGTTTCGACTCTTCTACGATATTTGAATCTTACATACTTGATCATAAAAACAACTTTTTCTAGTCCGCTATTTTTTATATTATTCAACATTTTTTCTGCAATTGTCCCAAGTCTGAAACGGTATCCTAAATTTATTCAGATTTTCTTATTCAACTGACTAATTGTTTATAAATATTCACAGTGATTTTGTAAAGGATCTTTTCTAAAATTCAAAAAAGTTGTATTTCTCACTCGGAACATTTCTAGACCGGTTCAATTATCAAGTTGTTGATCATATTTGAATGTGCCAAAAAAAAAAAAAAAAAACCAACAAAAATCGCTCCATGCTGGAACCGGTCTAGAAATGTTCCGAGTAGAAAAAAAAATACAAGTTGTGAGAATTTATCGGGAATTTTTTTAGACAAAATTAGAAATCGTGAGGGTCAGACGTTGGTCGAGTTATCATGGAATTCCGGAAGTTTACATTTTATACATTGACATTTGATATACGTTTCAGAATATCAAAATTTACACGATGTATATGTAATTGCGGCAAGTCATTAAAACACAGAGTAAACATTTTTTCGGATCATTAACAAAATTCGATAATTCAGTTCCAGTCCTGCCCGGAGAGTTCGGTTGACGGAATGGCCGACAATTTCCTGGATTAGAATTCCTCGGTGATTGACTAAATTACTGACTGATTACTCGCGGCCAGAATGGAGATCAATGGCCGGCAGGAAGAGAAAATTGAAGGCAGGCTGCTTTTATATACATAGCTGGCGGGATCTTGGAGGGGGTGATTTTCCAATTAGCAAAGTGAAGCGGCGACGTTGCCGCCAGGGTGAAACTTTAACGTGTATCCGTACACACAACGTGTGTATACGTGTATCGTGATGTATACCTTTAACGCTCGCCGTTTTCTATGCCAGGTACGCGTCATTGTCAGGATAGAAGAAGGGCTGCGGGAAGCAGAGGATAAGGGAAGTCTTGAAAGGGGTTATTTTAATTAATCACGTTTACCTGCCGAGTCGATATTTGCACGGTTACGAGTTACGACTTTTGCATATATCTAGTTTACACCGTTTTTGCCGGGACGACATCAGTTTCAAACTTTTAATCATCTACGATTTATACGTATACGGAACATTCGATACTTTTTTTTATTTTATTTTTGTACGGTCTTGAAAACGAAATTTGAACTCTAAACCGATAACAGGGGGAAAAGAGTAACCTAAACTGTATTGAAAAAAATTATCGAACAGATGTACAAACAAACCTCTGGCTGATACTCCGAAGAGAAATTAATTTTCGACAAAAAGTGTTCAATTGAAAGAAGTAAGGATTGATGAAATTCTTAAAAGAAAGAAGTGAAACGGGATAGTCAAAATAGCGAAGAAAAGGACAAATGAGAATGGAAAAAATTGTAGAAAAAAAATTATAAAATAATGAACGACAATCGTAATTCCCGGTCAGTTAATTTGCCTGGAGGCGTCAGTGTGTACAGGACGAAACAGGACGAGCAAGGATCGACTAATTATGCAGCACGTCTAATTAATTAACCAGCTCTGTAGAATTCTATTAATTAGCAATTACCATAATTCGCTTTTATCCACGACGGTTGTGTAAGGGGGGACGAAAAAGGACGAAACAGGACGATGGGACGCGGCTCTGCCAAGGACAGCCGTAATTTATTATTATATAATTGAATACATCTGCATGTAGGTATGATTTATGAATAAACGTGCAATGCAAATGGAAGTGAAAATCGAATCTGACGTCTGTTTTTTTTTTTGTTCATCGCAAAGAATTCTAAAAACAAGTCTACGAATTTTGTGGGTCGCGGTTACGGTTCCGAATTTAAAAAGTTCCGAAAAATCCTGATTCCAAGTTATTTGGTGGCGAAAATTGAAGCCAAGAAATTCAAACTTTTACGAAACGACAAAGTTTCGAATGGTCGGAAAGCTCACGGTTCAAAATTCCGAAATGCAGTATTACGAAAATTCAAGGTACGATGGAGAAAAATTCCGAAAAAGAAAACAAAAACTGAAAATCTTCCATCATTCGAAATTTCGATGTTTCGATACAGTTTGATTTCTTTACTTCAAGTCTCGCCACAAAAACATACGCAATTCGCAATTCGAAATTCGAAATTTCAATCCTGTCCCAATTTCGTGACGTTGATTTTTCAGTAACGAATAAATTTTTCTTTCATACGATTCTTTTTATTACATAGACTCCCATCTACTTATTTGCTTTGTATGGAAGTTTAGAAATTCCTGCTATAAAAATATCGGTATATCACGATTATTTTCACCAATCAATTCGGCCACCTACAATATTCTCCGGCGAAGCTTTGAAAACAATGAGAAAAATGGCAGAGGAAGGGAGGGGAGAATATATACGATCGGTGAGCATCGGCTGCATGTACCGTATAATACATGTGTGAAATATATCGGAACGCCAGTGAGAAATAGCGTGAAATTTCCATTCAATCGAGAGGATCACTCACGCGCCAGGCTCGGCGCTTGAATAATGATTGACGGTACGGGAATCGGGTGCGAGTGCCGGGGTTTCTGGATTGGAAAATGGAAAAATTGCGATGCGAGTGAAAAAGGAACGGGTTAAAAAAAAAAGGTAAAATAAAAGATCCGAGAAACAGGCCACACACAAAGTAGAAAAAAAAAAAAAAAAATCAACAACCAGTCTGCAAAATTGTATGATACGTGCATATACACGTGGTGTAAAGGAGCAAATAATTTTTCCATCTTTTTTTTCTACGAACAACAAATTTCGGCGACTTGCACGGCTTCAAACGAGGGTTTGAAATTTCCAACCCTCAGCGAGCCTCGGCCCCGAGGGTAAGAAGTTACGGAAATTTCATTGCATTGATGCATTGTCGGGGAAACTTGAGATTTGCGTCACTGGCCGGTATACCTACTCCGGGCCTTTATACAATAGGCCGCCACGTTTTCGAGTTACACACGGTAAAGTGAGCACCGAAGGAGCCGAAAGCGCAGACAGCTAGCCAGCAGACCCACGGGCATTAACGTACCCACGTAGGAACGACCTGCACTCCCTTTGATCCTAATTTCGTGAAGCGCGAGAGGGTCAAAGGGGGATTTTCGAAAAGGGAAAATTTCATACCTTGTGGGCGGGTGGACCGAAGTGAATCGCGGTTCAGATTTATTCCCGCCAAATCGTCGTAATTATTCTAAATTTAGTTGATTTTTTCTTTTTTCAATTCCTGTACATCGAACGGATTGTTTTTAAAATTTTTTACCCAATTATTCGGAGTCGACATGAAAATTGTTGAAATTAAAAATTGTTTTTTTTTTTTTTTTCATGCGTCAAAAAATCTGTTCGGATGTACAGGAATTCAAAATAAAACTGAAGAAAATTTGCAATAACTATGACCGTTTGAACACGAGAAGCACTGCGAAGTTGTGCAAAATTTTTTTAAACAAAAAACGGTGTCTTTACCCTTCAAGTCGGGGAACCGGGGTTGATAACACGCGCTTTGCGTTGCGACTCGTTGCCGTCCGCATTCTCGTCGTCGTCATCCTGGGGAAAGCGGGTGCGGTGGAGAATAAAAATAACGATTTTCACTCTGGTGGCGGCCTTCCGCCGACTGACTCGCTGGCTCAGTTCTTCGTCGCGCATAAATGGTCTCTGTGTTCCGGAGGTGGTGAAAAACTAGATCCGTCGAAACGCGAATCTCGTGCTAAATTTCGTATGAGCCGCGGTCGAGTCGAGGCGGAGGGTGATCCTGGAAATCGTTTAAACACCGTAGGAAAAAAAGCTTAAAAGATTTTAGTACTTGCTCGAATTTTGTCTGTCGAAAATTTTTTTGTCAACCGGCAAGAATGGGAGCGTTTTTGAAATCCGTTTCACCAAGCTGGAGAATCGCCTGGGAAATATCGGAGCGAAGTTATCATAAATTCATGCAAGGTATGGTCAAATATTGACTTGAACCCCAAGAATTCGAACCCCGTAAAAAGGACGGGAGTAACACAGATCGATTCTGTGGAAGATAAAAAGGAAAAAAAAAAAAAAAAAAAAAATCACAACGCGTATACGAGGAATTCGTGACCAAAGCATCGGAGAACTTTTTCCAGAGACTCCGCGTCTCCGCATCTCCGCAACGCATTTTGGGGGTTGATTACACCCCGGTTCCTTTCTCTACGGCTTTACTTACTCGAGAGTCGGTCCGAAATAAAGAGAGGCTTGCGCCTCTCTTAAATATTACAATACGGAGGCTGCGGGTGGGTTGAAGTGGAGTGAGAGAGAGAGAGAGAGAGAGAGAGAGCGAGCTTCCGAGTGGGTCAGAGGCACCCGTGGGGCAGAGATTCTCGTCTGAAAGTTTCGGAGAGCAGGAATTGTTGAACGGCGCACAGAGTCAAATAAATAAGGGGTGAAAGCCGGGCGGCCTGAATGCAGGCGAAACGAGGCGAGGCGACGCTAAGTAGAAGTTGTAAAAGCAGCAGGGAACGGTGTGTATTGATTTCGGAAAAAATTTCACCAGACTTTGTTAGTACCTCGTGACTTTCGGATCAAGAAAAATCAACGCTTTTCCGATCAGGCCCCGCGACCAGGCCCTGACGGGGAAACCCGACTGGGCCCCAGTCGGGAATCCCCAACAGATCCCGATTACCGATGTTTTTCTTTAAAATCGGGGTATGGGAATAAATTTGAACGACGTGTGAATTTTTCTTTGGAAAAATTTGTTACTCGTATAATCGAAACGAGGTAAGAAATATTACGGAAGAGCTTTTCACGACCGGCACGATTATCCGCCAGGTTTAATTACCAGCGAAAGCCAAAGGAACAAAAGAACGTTCCCACCCTCTTCGCTTCTCCGCTTTTTATCTCTTTACGGTGCTGAGGTTGGCTGGTCCGAATTACAAACGTCCGTAAAACGGTGGTTTTTTTTTTTTTTTTTTCCCCCCCGCCCCCTCATTTCGCCGCTGAGAGCAGTCGGATTATCCCGACGCGACGTGTACGTATCACTATTTGACGTCGTTGGAATTTGCCGGAGGCAAGGCAACGTGCGCCAGATCAAAGGTTCCGGGATGGTGGGTGAATACGCGAAAGCTCAAGCTCGAGCTCAATCTTTGCCACCCATCCGGTAGAATGATTCCAAGAATTCCCTTCGAGACTTGTGTTTTCGATGGAAATGGTCCTGCTTGGCAAAGATGCGAAGAAAATTCGCGACTTAAATACATGCAAGAAGATTCTCATTGCGAGATTGCTTTCGTACCGTTAGTTTTTTTTTTTTTTTTTTTTTAAACTACTCTGAAAATTATGAAAATCACATTTCGCGAGATCTCGAAGTTTATTTCAAACGATTTCGACACGTTTTGATTCCGATTTGTGGGGATGAAATTTTTTTTCCAACCAAAGGAGGTATATTAATTTTCGAACGATGTAATTAAATTAGCTATTCGAATCTGACGCGTATTTCGAGCAATTGCGATAATTCCGTGTAAGATTTCGGTGATTGATTCACTTCGCGAAATCTTCGCGTCGTGAAGTTTTAATTACCCTTTTTTTTTCTCTTCCGTTTCTCCCGCTGCTCATTATTAATCGTCTCCGGACTACAAATAGCGATGATAAACGAGTCGAATCATCAACGCCGCGAAACGAGAACCGCGTTGATATGCTCAATAATTAATTATCACGCATCGAGAATGGCGTAAAGGATACGGAAAAGGTGATTCTGACATGCGATACAACGCGTGTCAGAAGCCTCTCGACGCGTGAATGCGTCCGACGACAAATCGAAGGGAATGAAAACCGATATTCCGAATGCAGACTGCATCGGAGACTTGCATCGATTTTTAAATTCTATCCAACGGATATGCAACAAGATAATAAATAACACTTTTGAGAAGCAAAATCGTGTTCAATACGCAATTGAATCGTCAATTTTTTTTTTTCAACCCTCACACTTTCCTTTCCCGTAATTCTGTCATCGATCACGATTCGCACAGATTCTGGGTTTACAAATTTCCATCATTTCAACGAATATCCCCGAGTGAATTTCCATCAAGATAAATCTACGCCTTGTACGTTTTATAATTTGTATCCTTGTGTATAATCTGACGTTTAAGTAAGGATCCTTCATTTTCTTATCTCTCACGCGTACAACACTCGGGTTAAAAAGCACACGCCTTCGCGTTTCAAGCGCAGCACCGACAAGTGTCTGGTCTAGCTGTATAAATACACCTATCACGCGCACGGTATGTGTATAGGTATATCCTAGGAGGTAGGAGGGTGAAAACCACCTTGCGGTTAGCCGTAATATTAAACAAATTTATCTGCGCGATGTAATCTATTGCCCTCGGCGGTTTTGCATACATATGGTATAATATAATACATATATGTATATAAATATACGTATATACCGTGTGTAATAAACGTATACTCGACGAGGGGAAAAAGCAAGAGAGAGAAAGAAAAATTACGAAAACAACTAAAACGGATTGAAATTTCTCGTCGAAAATTCTAATTAGGGGTGTGAATTTTTTTCTTATTATCATTATTATTTTGTTTTTTTTTTCAATTCTCCTTCAACTTTCCGCAAGTTTTCGAATTCAGTTTTAATCGTGCGTTCGTGAGAACAGAAGAAGAAGAAGAAGAAAAAAAAAAAAGTTACACGCCGACCTATCGGATCGAGAATCGAATCGGGTTTTGCACACGTAACGCCGCACGTAATTCGCGTCGATCCGATATGTGTGGGAGATAAGAATATTACAGGATCGGATTGCCGGAGGTGAAATAAGGGATTAGATTAAAATCATAGCGTGGAATAAGGGCGGGGATCGGTTTTCGAGTCGGATATAAGGTCAGGAATCGCTGCCGGGTCGGGGATTCGATTTGTAAATTTACGGTGCCTGTAGCTTAAAAGCTCGCGAAACTGAAGCTCGCGATCCAGATCCAGATCCCACGGGCTCTCGACTTCTCGAGCCTCTGCAATGTCAGGGAAATTGCATTATTTCCCATCCTGCGCTAAACTCCTCCTCCTCTCCTCTCGCGCCTCGCGTGCTCTGCAGGCGGGACTTTCGATGCCTACAGGGCATTCCCCGCCAATTTCAAGCTCAAGTTTTTCCACCGAGGTTCGAAGGGTTTAGGAAAAAACATTTTTAATACCAACAATTTCAGATTCTTTAATATCGCTGTTTCGAAGTTCCGCGACTTTGCATCACCTGACGATTTTGAAAGTCTGCACTTTTGACATCACGCGATAGTGAAACCTTCGGACCTTCAGATTTCGATATTCTTTGACTCTGTGACTCAGCATTTTTGCGATTTTAAGACTGCGTGATTCAACGGTTTTAAAAGTCTCAAATTTTGATATCTCGCAACACTGAAACTGAGATTTTTGCAATTCTAAGACGTCGCAATAAATATTACATGATTTTGCAGCCCGTTAAGATGTAACACTTTCTTAAATGATTCCCAAAGTTTGACATTCCTCGATCTGATGAATCATAAATTTATACACCATGTTAAAGTTGGCACTTATTTCGCAATTTTAAAATTGGTTTAAATTCGCTAAACTGTAAAAAAAAAAAGACATTCAAATTTAAAAATTTTACTCCCTTCAAAGTCATTGTGAGAATAAGTAAAAAATGCGTTGCTAATTTCAATCCCGTTAAATTTACAACAGCAAAGTGAAAAAAAGATCTCGAGTTCCGATCGCGTTTGTAGCCGGTGAATAATATTGTCACGGAATTCGGCATACGTGAGGCAGAGGTGAAATATCGTAATACAAGGGTTGCGTAGAACGTAAGAACGCCTCCTCGTCCCCCGAAAGCAGGAGAAGAGTTACATTTTGTAGGCTGGCTCGTAAACCGTTTATTACGTTTCCCACTAGCGAGTAGAGAGCGCTAGAAAACGCTTTTCACCGAACGCTCGGCACATAACCTTTTCCACTTCCAGTTCCTCCGTCTCTCCGTCTTTTTTTTTCACCTCCCTTCCGACCTTCGCGACGTTTTTCGCGCCCCACATACCCGTGCGAAAAAATTATACACGAATATGCCCACTTTTGCGAATTCAGCTCGACGCTACGATCCGCAAAAATTTAAACGCAAATGTCGCAACCCTCGAGTGAAATGAAAAATATTAGGAGGATAGGATGGAGGAAAAGAGAAAAAAAAAAAACAAGAAATGGCCGAAGGAGTAAAGAAATTGGTACAGAAAAAATAAACAAATAAAAGAAGGAAAACCTCGCGTAGTTGAGAATATCTTCAACAGGGAATTTTTACATTCCGACAAATTCTTTTTCTTCAACTCTTTGTGCGTCTACTTTCTGCAAATATTTGAAAAGAGTTTGTATCGCGCGAAGAGGAAAATATTACTGGAATGTGAAAAAAAAAAAAAAATTAAATGAAAAACACGAATTTCTTAGAAAAAAAAAACCAGTTCGAATTTGGTGGGGAGGGGCACGTCCTTATTACAATTTGTACCGTGAGATAGATTTTGATTGAAAAATGCAATTTGAAAATGATTAAATTCTCATCACAAATTACACGGTTAAAAAAAAAAATCGATTTGTATTTTATTTTCTGGTGATTATAAAATACAGCGTAATTCGTATTTCCTTATTCCCAATTACGAAATGCAACGTTACTTGAATGTTTTTTAGTACTAATCAAGAAATGTAACGTAATTTCTACATATCCAGGTTTTTTTCTACTTAATTGCAATTAGTAAAAAAAGTAATTCTTGTCATCACGAAATACAATGTAATCACTATTTCATCCGTTCTAATTGCAAAACGAGAATCTAATTTCTATTTTTTTTTTCTCTTCCAACTGTACACGATACCCAAAAATGTGTTTTGTATTTCGAGTATACGAGGCATAAATTCAATTACAAATTACAAAAACAATTTCTATCTTCTCGTCGTCTTAACGTTACACTGCTATAATTCATTATCACTTACGTCCCTTGCTCTGGGACTGTTTTTGAAGGGTGGGTGGTGGTGGATAGTGTGGGGGGGGGGGGGGGGGGGGAAGTCATACAATAAGTAAGACTGTCAGATAATTAGGAGCGAACGTCGAGGCGTCACTCGGTCGGTTGTCGCGTGTCGAGACGTTTTAATTGTAGGGGTAGTCGTCGGTTGGGGGATGATTTTGTGATGGCGTGAGTCGGAGAGGGAGGGAGGGAGGGAGGCACTTGTGCGTTGGCGTGATCATCAATCATCCATAATACGACGTTTTCTAAGCCGGGCGTCGGAAGGAAATCCCCCCCCCCCCCCCCGCCCTGGTCGTCCTGCCCTCGTGAACGCTCCCCGCGCCCTTTTCCCGCAGCCTTGCTTTCTCACCCCCGCAGAGAGGTTATACGTACGTACATACATATATATGCCGGTGACGATAGTAGTCGAAGACCACCGAGAGTCGAGGATTTCCAGATTGCCGGGTCAAAGATTAAGGCCATTTCACCTCCCCCCCTCTCCCTCCGGGGGGAGGGGGTTGTAACGAGGGTGAAGAAGCCGATAGGGGGGAGGGGGGGGGGGGGGAGGAAGGAAGGGAAAAAAGGTGAAATATAATATGAAGAAGTGGAAACGACGCGAGAGAGAAGATCGCTATGGAGTATATATTTCATTCCGCACGGCCCTGTCTTTTTCTACTCAAACGACAATTTTATATCCAATTTTTCTCTCCCAACCCCCCGTTTTTTTTTTTTTTTCATACAACTTTTTTTTCCTCTCGTTTTTCCGTTTCAGTGTCTCCTCTTTTTCCCTTTTCGCGACTCCCTTTTTTTTTCGTCTCTTCTTTCAAGCGAGAGTTCGGAGAATGATACGTCTCGTACAGATTTGTGGTAAAAAAAAAAAAAAAAAAAAACACACACACCAGAAACGTCGAAACGTTTTGTAGTCAGAAAAAAGTACGTTGTCGAATGAAAATTTTTGTAAAATTCCATTTTTATGTTTTATTCTCTCACAGATTTCTCTTCGTATACCTTTAAATTCTATATCCCTCAATTTTTTGAGTTCAAGTTTCATTGACCGCGGTATGAACATCAGAAGAAAAAACAAAATTAAATCGAAAATCTTGGCACCAAAAAAGATGTCAATTTTGTTGAAAGGTTCGAAATAAATCATATTTAAAGAGTAAATTTGATTCAATTACATGAAATTCGGTACAGCTTGGAAACAAAAAAAAAAAAATAAATAAAAATTCAAATATTTGAAAAGAAAATAAACTATACGGAACATAACTTTCAGCACTTTGAGTAGAAGAAGAAAAATGAGGTAAAAATAATTTTTCGCATCTACGAATTCAATCTTTGTGATTTTTTTTCTTTTCCCCGTCACGTTAGCCAATTTCCGTACCGTTGTACCTTATTGCCGCTGTTAATTTTTTTTTTTTCCTTTTTCTTTTTTTCATCGCTCTTCCACCCCAGCTGCACGACGGTTGAAAACGCGGTGGATGAAAACTATAGAAACAAGGGGTACAAGCGTACGGATAGTAAATCCTCGATGGAATAATACACGTAGATCTGCCCGCATCTGTCTTTAGCTGCGTAGATAAAACACATCCAGTCAGCCAGCCAGAGAAAAAAACGTGCAGCCAGAGAAAGGGGGGGAAAAAGAGAGAAAGAGAGAAAGAGTGGGAGGGTGCGAGGCGCGGCAAAGATGGTAGATTGGTTGAGTTATGGTTTGAATTAACCGCAGCTTCATGCCAGAATTTATAGGGGACGTTAAAAATCTAATGTATTACCTATATACCCAGCGGCAACGAACCAACCAACTAAAAGGGGGGGTTTCACGTCGCATTACGATCGAGAAAAATATCGTGGCCGTTGTTCGCTTCCGCGGGCCGAGCGGAGCGCCGTCGAGGCGGGTAAAATCGTTCGAGTGTACAAAATTTGCCGATGTTTAACCCCCGGCCCTCCGCGTTTTCTACGCCTCCCTGAACCACCGCCGTAAATCAAAGCCGTGTCAAACTATGAGGAAAACGCGGTTTTATCTCGCAGAGAATTGAGATAAGATGTACAACAGAGAGAGAGAGAGAGAGGATTGAGAAAAATGATTGTTTCTTTTCGAATTTGTTTTATTTTATTTGGAGGGGGAAGCTTGTGGTTTTTTCTTTTTTTTTTGATTGTTTTTTTAAGACTTGCGAAGAATCGATTCGTTCTCTCCCTTGCAGGACAAAAATGTTATTCGTTATTTTTGAATTTTGCCTTTCTTGGACTTGACGATTTTCAAAAACCGATCACCGTCTATCGTAGTTGTTTCGATTCGGACATTTTTTTTTTTGATTTTATAACCATTTTGCTACAATTTGAAATTGAAATTCCGCGTTTAGTGACGTAAATTTATTACTGCAGAAAATTGTTCGGCGAATAAAACGAGTTTACCAGAATCAGCCCGGGCCAAGAACGAAAAAATAAAAAATAAAAAAACAAACGCAACAAAGTGTTTGGACTTGGAATCGATTGTAGGCGTTTTAAAATTCATCCTCGACGTTTTAACCCATAGATGCGAACCTTGCAGCGGATTGTCCGATTCAGGGGTACTTTTCAACCCTTACAGTAGTTTTTATGACTTTTTCGATCCGACTCGCGGCTCGTCCGTATGGAGAGAGAAGATGATAAAGGAAATACGTGAGAGAATTTCACCGGTAATTCCGCGAGTCTTGGTTCGTCCGTCAGAAGCGGTTTGTATTATTCGAGCGACGCGTTTATGCCCAGCAATTTAGCGCCCCCGAGGCGCGGGGAATTAAGTCCTAACCCCAACCAAACCCCGCGAAACCCTCGCAACCGCGATACAGACATTCGTTCCAACTTTATTACGAACACGCACGTCGATTACGAATGTGTGCGAATATTACAAATTATCACGTTTCCGCGTTATGACGAGTGATATTATCCTCGCCGGTCATTATCGGGCGTTAATATCGCCGCACGCGGCTCTCTAATTATATACATATATGTTAATATGTATACCTCACGTATACGTGCGTAATTCAACCTTCCCCGTTTCGGAGAAATATAATCCAACCCGACGTAACAGCTGATATGCGGAAACGAGGGATCGAAAAATGTGGAATACGAAAAAAAAACAATTCTCCACTTTGTTCCGAAAACTTATACAAACTTTCTTTTTACCGTTCATCGTGTTTTATGATGTGAGAAAGATATTGGTTTCGGTGAGAAACCTTTTTCTCTAATTACCACGAATTTCGAACGCCCGGAATCAGAAGAACAGGTTTTAAAAAAAATTTCGCAATAATATCAGAAACGGCTGAATGAGATAATTCAAAACTTGCAGGGTTTTCCAATCAGATAATTTGAATTTCCGCTTCAATCGGAAATAAATCGATTTTTAATGTTTTACCGACAAACTTGTACTTTTTCTAAACAAACGATTATGGTTATCCCAGTTTATATATTCACTTTTAAAAAGATGTCTAAATTTTTATTTCTCAGAATTTTCTTTAATCTAATTTTTCTTTCAAATCTTTTTCATTCGATCGTCCAATCCTACCAGTTACAGATTTTTTACCCGACCGTCTTCGAGATCATCGCGGAAGTTAGTCGATCGGACCGACGGACTCTTCCCTTTTCACCGGAACGAAAAGCGTCGCGAAAAAACTGTTTTTCCAGTCATCGTTTCATGTTTACTGACAATGAATGCAACAAAACAATATCTTCAATTCTTACGCATAAATATGGTACACGTCTTACGCAAATATCTAAGGTTTCTCCTTCTTTTTTTTCCACATTTTTCTTTTACGGTTTCCTTTTTTACATTTCTTTTCCGTCGTCACGCTCGTTATTTTTTTCCGTTACTTGTGTATAGTCGAAGAATATAAGGAACGTTTTTCCTAAAACGGGCGGCACGGCAACGTCGTGATTTTAATATTCAGGAAACGTTTGTACAGAAACGTCGTCGAGGAAGGATTTCGGGAAGGGGATGCTGCCGGTTATTGGAGAAAATTTACCGACAAACGACATTGTGAATATTTCAAAGGAGGGCATTCGTCGAGTTTCATGAGGTTTCACTGTTTGCTTCGCTCTTCTTTTTTTCTCCTTATTACTCGCCTCTTTATTCTAATCCTTATTTCGTTTTTCCAGAGAGAAAGAGAGAAGTAGAGAGAAATAAACGAGAAGAAAAAACTAAAAGACGCTCATGTTAATCCACATTAATCTATAATATCCGAGCTTATTTTCACCCCATTTGGTAATAATTACCTAACCTTAATCGCGGTATAATTTATTAGTTTACAATCTGCCTCGCAGCCTATTATTATTCCATTAAGTGTATAACTTTGGAAAATATGCGATAAATCTTTCAAATTTCAAATACTTACGAGTGGTCAGGATTTAGAAAAAAATTATACAACTGTAAATCGCATGGCAAAAAATATGAATAAAATAAAAGGCATCAAAAATTGCAACCTTAAAAAGAGGTTCGTCTTATTTGGAATCTGTATCCTGTAATTTTTGTCCGCCATTATCCGCATTTCGTATAATAATCTCTCAATCTTGTTTACAATATATAATTAAAGAGGTCGAGTAATTGATATTTATATTTCATTAAATCGTGGTCGATTGACCTTTTCCTTTGACACAAACATAAAAAATAAAAACGCACGATCTTTGACGCGTTAAACCGACTTAACGTACCTTGGCAACCGCGTAGGTAGGCATATGTATCCCCATATAACGCGGTCATGCCCTGATTTCCACCTGACCGTAAAGGGTTCGTAGTAATATATTCGAAAGGAATTTTCAACCTGATATTCTTGCGACGTGGCGCGGGTTAAAATGTCGACGGAAATGATAACGCGATGATAAAACCAGGAACGGATAAGAATATAATAAAATCAAAGTGACGAAGAAATGGAAAAAACAAAACATCTGCGATAAAATAAAACTAATCGACGGATTGATCTTTTCATAGTTATAATCCGGACTAAGAAATAGGCTAAGAATATATCTACCGATAAATATTACAATAATATATAAAAGTGTAATTCGTTATTCTCTGCAAAGTTTTTTTGCTGGATAGAGAGAAAGAAAGACAGAGAGAAAGAGAGAGAGAGAGAAACTGTGATAATTAGCAATGATTGAAAGGGAGTCCTCCCCTCCTTCCGTTCCGTCGTATAAATTACAAGTTTGAAGCCGCGTTGATATAATATTCCGGGATTGTCCTCGTCGGCAAAGAGTTTCGGGGTTCAATTACGAACGTATGCTTCGAATTGGCTTAAAACTATTTGAGGCGCATACATTTTTCACGATGCTCGTTTAAAAATTCGGATCACATCTGACAAATTTTTAACATTCGAAATGACGAATCTAATGAATCCAATGAAAGCGAATACGATCAATTTTTATATTTTCACTCCGCCATATTGGATTAGCTATTTTGAATTTTGAAATTCTGACTTTGGATTCGTTTTCAGCTACCTAAAAAATTCCCGAGTAACAAGTTTCAAGCGAATCGCTTTTTTATAAGTTACTTTCGTTCTTTCGAGTCGGTAAAAATTTTATTTCGTCCTTTTCTTTTTTTGTTCGTCATTCTCTGTTTTTTCCTCGTGGTATAAAATGTTATTGTATAAAATAAAAGACAGTTTTTTCACTATGACCAAAAAACTTCCAGACTTATTTATCGAACTGTTATTTGTTTGTTTATTTTTTTTTATTCGCGTTACGTGGAAGAAATGAAAATTTCACATACGTTGCAGAAAAATGGCCAAAGTCGAGGAATTTCAATGTTGAAAAACGACAAAGTGACGGATTTGCAGATCGAAATTCATCCGGTGTATATAAAATCCCGTAAAATGGGAGAGTAAATATTTTCAACTCACGTGTATATCGGAACTCCGTCGTCGTTTTTGTACCAAAGCACCATGTGGAGTTTGTCGTGTATCGGCGGTGATATGTCGCATGATAATTCGACGTTCTGACCCTCGACGCTCGTAACGTCGACCAGGGGTGCTGAAATACAGAAAAAAAAGGATGCGTGAGTTTATTGACGTACTTGTAGGTAAGAAACTTATCCTGATTTTGAGAAAAAAAATTAATATTTTACGAAATGTCATGAAACAATCGTCATTCTCATCATCGTCGTCGTCATTATTCTTGCCGTTAAGACGATAGTGTTGAAGTAAATAATAATAAACAAAAAAAAAAAAGAAAAGAATTTGATTCCATCACTTTTTCTACTCTCACAATTCTTTTCGTTTCTCCTTCAATTTTCGATATTTTTTTATTAAAAGTTACATCGTTCTTCTCTCCTTTCAAAGTGTCAAAATGTTTATAAAACAATCGTTATCGTCGAAATTGATCGTCAATTAGGTAAACGAGAAAGTGGAGAAAAATTTTACTCTCCTCGAAATTGATGGTAAAAAATGAGTCGAGAAAGCTTCTCTTTTCGACTCGTTTAATCTACAAGAAAGCAAAAAGCTTCGGACTGTTCGACACGAGACGCGGATGCTCGACAATGAAACCCAAGTTTTTCTCTTTTATTCTCCTCGCCGTTCGTGCCTCATCATTGCGAAGCTTTTTATTTAATTATCTCGATTGTTTTCCGAACTTTTCTCACACTCTCGTGCTTACCCACAATATGGCTAAGGATGGAAGAAACGAAGGAAGAATCGAGAGAATGGAAATTTTTTTGAAACTCACAGGATTTTACAATCGCATCAACGGCATGAAAAATTTCCATTTCCCGTTTAATTTAAGCTTCCGGTTCTAACGGAAATAAATCAATTTTCAATTCTTTATCGACTAGAATATAATTTTTCCTCCTTATCACTTTTACACTTTTTCCAGTTTATATGTTTATTTTAAAAAATATGCGCAAACTGTTTCTTCGGCTGGTTTTTCTTTTAATCAATCACGCCCAAGTTCTGGTTTTTTGAAAATAAGAAAAAAGACCATCACCTAATATTAAATATAAAAACAATTTTTAATTACACTTAATGTATAGTTATTTTACATCGTTAATATCGTCTTTAAAACGCGTGAGGGAAATGAGATTTGTTTTTTTTTTTGTTTTTTCCACTTTTGTTTTTAAACTTGTAGCCGGCCACGCGTGGCAAAAGGGTATAATTGATTTCTAGCGTTGAATGAAGCAGGGTGAAAAATAATATATGCAAAAATATTTAAAAGGATCGTTGAATAACAAATTTCGAATGCCTGCAGTCGGTGAAAATATTCTGCTACCGCTGCTGCTGCTGCTGCTGCTTTTACACGCTTACACGCTTAGGTGGAAAATTATCGAGAATCGTGAATAACTGCAGCTGTAAATATACGCACGCGTATGAAATATTTCGAAAAGGAGAACGGAAGGAGCTGAAAAAATGAATAAATAGAACGAAAAAATCACCGATACGTTTCGAGTAAAATATGCAAAATAAAATAAAAAAAACAAAAAAAAGAAGTGAAAAAAATAAAATATCGACGTATAAATATTACAAACCCGCCACGCTGGCAATGCTCGCGTATAAATATAATAGATAGATGAATCGTATACGTATGATGTTTCATATTTCAAACGTTGAAAGATTGGATGAAAGAATAAAAACGGGTAGGGAAAAAGGGGGAAAAATTCCAAGAAGAGATGAAGAACGAAGAGGAAAAATAAAAATGGAAAAAAAAAAAAAAAAAACCAGGGGGATGAAAAATATTTCCGCAATCGTACGCAGATATATTGCAAGTTACGCGTGTGCAACGATATTCCGAATATATACGATCGTGCGGAGATGAATTTTTAATTCCTTTCTCGAAATTTCTCCACGGCAGAAACGTGAGAGACGATTAATTGTAATAATAATGATGAAGAAAGTGAAAACAAAAAAAAAAGAAAACAAAACCACCCCCTCCGTCCGAAAAAAATTAAACAACGAGAAAGAAGAGAAAAAAGAAAAAAAGAGGGCAGCGAAGCAAAATGTAAAAACAAAAAATAAAAAAAAAACAAAAAAAAAAAAAAACAAAAGGAGAAAAAAAGAACGAAAGTTAAATAAAGAATTCCAAAAGGCCGGGCATTTTAAGCTAATTAAATCCGATTTGTATTCGTCACTCGCACACGTCGTGGCTTTTCTCCTCCTTTCTCACTTTGTCTCTCTCTCTCTCTTTCTCTCTCTTTCTTTTTCCGTGCCGGTAGTCGTTGGATGATAAAATTTAATTATTCAAGTCCAGTAGGTGACAGGTTTCTGCCTGTTTTTTTCTCCGTTCTCTGCCTGTTTGTTCTCCGTTGCCATTTTGTTTATTTGTTGAATTTTTTTGTTTTTTATTTTTTCACTTTAATTCCATTCGGCAAAGGAAGTTTCGCCTCATCGTTATATACGATTCAACTGGTGCGACGATAATGGAAACAAAAAAAAAAATTTCGAGTATTCGGCCGAAGAATTTTTCTTACTTCAAATTTCGCCCGCTCCTTGTTTCATGACACAGATACTTTTGAAATACATAACGCGTACAGAAAGATCGCATACCTACTAGATTAACTCTTTCAGCCACGCAATCACAGTTTTTTTGAGTTTTTTGTTTTTTTTTTCGGCACAGAAGTCGAAATAAAATGCAGGATTTTTCATGCGATAAGAGGAAGGAAAAAAAAAATAAATAAACAAAAACAAGAGACAAAAGGGTGCCACTTTTTTTTTATAGTGGCTTCTGTGGCTGAAAAGGATCAAAAAACGAAAAACTTGCTGCTCGGCAGTGTACAAGGGTGAATATTTTTTTTTTGTTTCTTATTGAAAAATCTTGGACATGAAAAACTTCCCGTACGACGCGCGAAATCCGACCTTCGGAAAAAATGAGAAAGGGTTTGAATTTTTTTGCCAGTGTAGCAGTCACCCTGTCTCTCTCTCTCTCTCTCTCTCTCTCTATGTATATATATATATATATATATATATATATATATACACACATATATAATATAGGTATATAAGCGTTATTCGAAAGGGTCCGGTGTTGGAAAAAAAAAAAAAAAAGTTATGCAATAACTTCGGAGGCCTCGAAATATGAGGAAAATAATGGAGACGTAGGTTGGCGCCCGTGTCGAAGGGGTATATGACGGTTACGTCGAGGGATGGGAGAGGGCTAAAGGACCAAAGGGCTAAAAGGACTCGGGGAAAAATCGGTACGGAAAGGCTGCGCGCAGACCCGATTCGGAAGTCCAATTTCTTCGCAAATTCCGGATAGGCAATTCAAAAGAACGAGCGAGGTTCGATTCGAGGATTTTCCGAAGGCTGTGTGCCTGCATGCGGGGGTGAATCGGGGGCGAGGTGACGGCGATTCTAAATCGCGATCCTATATATGTATGTATATATATGTATATGTATGTATGTATATATATAAGGATCCAACGGACCGTCTAAAGGTACCAAAACCCCTCCTCGCCCCTTCATCCCACCTCCATTTCGCATCGGCTAGCTGCGTCAGGTTTAGATGACGCGAAGAAGTCGGGTTTGATTTGGTTTGGTTTGGTAGAAAGAAGAACTCAAGTAAGAGGATTCGGGGGGACGGTAACGAAATCAGGATATCGAAGTAATACTTTTTTTTGTTTCTTTTTAAACTTTTCATCACTTTTGACGATGTTGGACGAGTAGTGGATTCGATTCGAAATCACGCTTTTTTAAATTCAAAAAATTTTTACGTTTAAAGATTTCGTCGTACTTCAAGCGAATTTGTTCGAATTTGATTGAACGCATGACGCTCGAAGTAAGTTTTCACGATTTGAAGTAGTTACCTAAACATTTACCACGACGTCGAGCGAAGGTTCTAACAAATTGAAAACAAACACGAAGCTTGTGTGGAATGAACGCATTCGTGATTTCGAGCGAAAGTGATAGCCAAGCCCTGGATTTCTAACGAAGAAACGGAGATTGAATGATTCACCGAATAAGCTTGGTGGAAAGTATTTCACCGGACAGTCGAGTTAACGGATCGATTCCGGTAAGGCTGCCCGTATCAAAGCCGGCAATTAATTACCGCGACAATTAATAACGGCTACCCTCGCGGCATGAGTAGTAGTGACGTTATATTAAGCCGGATGAGAATCCATCTTGACCATAACGAGGGTGTGAGCCGTGTAAGTGAACGCCCGGAGTACACCTACATCAACCTGTCCTAAAAGCCAACAGGTGTGTCTAGTCGAGGTTGGTCGAAACGGAAGGACGAGAAGCTAATTAATTGTCAAAAATTAGATATCGTTTGTAAGAATTCCAATTTTTTACCAATCTGGTATCTCAACAAACCTACCCAATGAACTGAAAATATTATGCATGTGTAAGTACAGTGATGCAAACCAGTATTCGCATTTTGTTGAACCAAAAAAAAAAAACAATACACGCATTAGTTTGACGACGAACTTTTGTTATAAAAAGTTTGATATCATTTTACATCTTTTTGTACACGAGTCTTATTTTACCAGATTGAGGTTAGTTACGTTAATTTAACGAAATGTTGAAACTAGAATCATTATTTTCGGAATTGAGAAACGACTTTGACGGAGTTCAATTTCCGATATCTGAATACATTTTCCTTTTTAAAAATTAATTACTCAATTTGAGACGATCCTACAGTAGCGAAATGACGATTTTTCGATCAGTTAATAACGATTAATGATATTTGGAAATACACGTTATAATTATCATTATCATTATTGTTGTTACTGTCGTTATTATTCGTTGAACGATCAATTCCCCTCTCACGATTCTCCAACCTTTTCGTTGCATGTTTTCTTAATTTCACTCCTTTCGGCGAATCGGAGTAAGCCTGTATTCGCAACGCGTCTGCATAAAAATTAGCATACACTCACTATTTATTGCGCAGCCGTGTGGCGGGATATAAATAATATTTAAGCGGCCCTCTTTATCATATAAACGCGGGCGAGCCTAATGGCGCTCATTTGAATCCCTGTTTTTCCCTCCTCGCCGACCTCCTCCACCCCCCCTTATTCCACCCCCGTTCTTAATGGGCTTAGTAAAGTCGAGAAAACATGCCACACACTTCCGACCGTTTACCACCGGCTCCCTAGGGTTGCTCGCTTTTTTTCCCCCAACAATACTCGGAGGTCGAGACGGGGAAAAATGAGCCGGTAAAAACGAAACGGTAAAGTCGTCGCGAAGGAAGGAAGGAAAGGAGGATGAAAAATTCACCAATTACCATCTTTGCTTTGCTTCGCTTCGCTCGAGCAACGCTCGATAATTGTATCAACAAACGTGGATAAATATTTCGTGCTTTACCGATCCTCGATCCGAACCGACGAAGTAGATCGAAGCTGACCTCGGCCGTAAACACGATGCGTATTGCAAAGAGACGAGTAGAAATGACGGGGGAATTGGGACTGATTTATCGATATGCGAGAAGGGTGAAATAATTGACGCAGAATGCGAGCCCCGCCACTTGTTGTTGAAACAACAACGGTCCTCCTAACCGAGTATAAGAGGAGCGAAGCACTCGACTGTCGACCCTAAACAACCAAGTGCCAGAATACCGCTGGCCAAAACTTGAAGAGCCGAGCTAATTCGTTCCATTTGCCAAGCGATGTGCAGTTGCCTCTCGGCTGGTGGAGAAACACCTGATTAAACCGAAACTGTGCATTGACCCTCGGCTAAAAGTCCATTTCGACTCAACGTTAAAACTGCCAGAGTAATCCAAAATATAATAACTATGAAAGGGTTATATACTGGGTCGGGATTTGTCAAAAATCCATTTTTTTTTTTTTTTTTTTTGATTAGCTGCTTCCGGATATCGGTCGTAGCAGTTTTAAATATCATTATTTTGACAGCAAAAAACAATTTTTATATCAACAAATTGAAATGTCTCGTCATTTTCGGCCTCCCGACTAGATTATATAACCCCTAAAAGCATTTCTCAGACTTGTGTGTAATTTTTTTCATCACCGTCGACTGTTGGTTAACGATAACTGTGTAAACTCTGAACTTGACGATGCATTTTCTATTATTCTTCGTCTCCTTTCAGTTTGTCCGATGTCCCCCGACTCCTCATCTGTTTCAATTTATCGCATGCGGTAAAAAGCGCTTAGAGATACAGGGTTGAACTTCCTCCAACCCAGCCGACATGCTCAGCTGGTACATCGTAAAGGATAAAACGTCACGTCGTTTAACTCTGGCCGACTATGCACTTAGGAGATTGCCGTTCAACCCGGTCGCAATTAGAGAACAAAGTATATATACGGCGGGTTTTATACACCTTCAAAAGTGTTCAACTCCGTGATCGGTCATTCGTAGTTTTTACATAACCATTGGCGACCTAGTCTACCCGTTGGTTGTACCCATGGGTGCAAGGAAACAAGATCTGTTGGCCACCAGCATGACGGTATTTATATTTAACTACGATTCTCGTTACCACGTGACCATGATTATATCGTGCTTAAAAATCAATCCATAGTGAACTGAGAAACAGGACACTTGGATGGCATTCCGAGAGATCGAAGCGACTCGCTGCAGCTTCTTGGCTTCCGCACTTCTCTCTCTCCCTCTCTCTCTCTCTAGGGAAAAGCTAATGAAAATGTGAAGTGGCACGGAAGAATATTAGCCGGTCACTGGCTCCAAGATGCTGGTCCGACTCTGTTTCATCCGGTTTAACTCGAACGGACACAACCCAACGACCACTCGCATTTTCTCATCTTCCCAGACTTTCTCATCCGTCATTTCATGCTTTTTGCATCCAGGCTTTGCCGAGTTACAGACTGGCTGCCTCTTCGTTCGGTCAGCAAAAATTTTCATAAAAATCCCTCGAGCCCGGCATCAGCCTGACTGTCTGCGAAAGATATCACCGCCGTAAGGCTAGTTTGAATTTACTGCAAAGTAGACACTGCAACACCGCTGCAACAACGCAACGAGAAAATCGAGCTTGCGGAAACTTTGCGGAAAGTTTTACCAAGGCGTGCGTACCAATCCAGTTCGTGTTAAAACCGGGTTGTTCACCAGCTGTTGTCGCATCGCGTCGAGTAGTTTTTCTCTCGTCTTCCATTCCTGCTCTTTGCTCTTTACTTTTTGCGCCTCCGAGTGTTATCTCGTTTTATTATAATCTTGAGTTTTCTCTCGTACGGCGTAAACTCGATGGTAGGTATCCACCGCAAGGTGGTACCATAAACCAAGGCTTGCGAGATTAATTAAAACATTAAGAGGAAACAATGCAGTTCCCTCGGCTTAGAAACACATCCCAGTAACACAATGCTGTGATCCCACCCTTCGTCTACCGTCTTCAATCGGCTCGTAAAACAAACTTTCGGCAGGCAGACCGTCGTCGCTCCTCGAGTAAGCGATCGCACTTTCCCCGCTTCTCCATTTTCCTCCCCTCCCTTCTCATCCAGCCGCCGCTCAACTTTGGCTCATCAAAAAGTTTTCAACACCGAGGTCGGGTGGGTAGGTGGTGCGTCGGAGTGACTAAATAATTTTCAAAAATCACAACCACCGAGTCACCGCTCGTGTAAGCCTATCTCTCTGTACTTGCGTGTGCGTCGGACACTTATATTCCACATTGCTCCCGGCAAATTTCAGGGAACATAATTAACCCGACTCTCGAGTTCCTCGCGATTTAAGATGGCTCGTTTTATTATTATTTGCGTCCCCCAGGACACTCGCGAAATATTCCAAAGCAAAAGAAAAAAAGAGAAACGTCTCTTTCCGTTTTCTCTTCAACTTAACGAAAGGACCTCTAAAGATCGCGCGATAACTCATCGTGGCAAGGGACGATAAAATCAGGACGAATTTATCGCCGGGTAGTAATAAATTGTGTCAAAAAGAGAGGGGAAAAAAAACAAAGTAAAAAAACAAATTCGTCCCGCGAAATGAATAATCACAGCTTATGCCTTGCGCTTTGACATTGCGACAGCGGTGGGATGCGTGCGTAAGCTTCAACGATTAGCTTCGTTCATCGTCCGGACGAATATCGTTGGGATTGTTTTTTTCACTCGCGTCGTTAGGACGGAGGCGGTATTGTGTTAGTTTAGCCACGACGACGTTGAGCGTCGCGACGGCGAAGCGACGCGGTGAGTTACGGAAAACGGAACCAAGGACGCGGCCACTTCCGTTTGTAATACAACTCCGGCGTACAATGGGTCACAATGGGCAAGGGTGCCTCACGGGAGGCCCAACCTTCCCTTGCACGACCGTTTCTGCGCTCAAACTCGCGTTTCGCGTATACGTTATACAATAAATACCTGCACCCAGTCCATTTTCTCACCCGGAAATTCTCAGGGAAGCAGAAAGCTCAGCGGTAGGTATTGGAATTTAGCTTATATTTATGTGGGAATGAAACTCTTCGCCCGGTGAGTCCTGGGTCCGGATAAGCGAGCAGACCGATTTTACGACCGGGTTTTCACCCTTGCCGATTCGGAAATTCGATATTGCTATTATCAAACCTTTTTGCCTTTTTGCTTATTCTGTCGGGTGAAGAGTTCTCATCTCACCGGGAAATATTTCAAAGTCTATCTTACTTGTCTTAACCCTTTCACTCGCACAAATATACGCTACCTATGTATATTTCGATGCTGAATGCGAATCTGATGTCGAAAATTTAATAAAACTAAAAATAACACCTAAAACGGGGTGAAAACGGGGTGAATTATCAATATTGTTTTAGACAGTCTTCTTTAATGAGAACCACGTGCATGAAAATACGTGTTTTTTTTTTTGCGTACGTTTATTCGTAACAATTATAAAATATTATGGATTCTCTGAAAAACCCTAGTCATTCCAAAGTTTCAGTATTTCTTTTACCTGAAAATGCAAATGAATTCTGGACTTTGCATGGAATATAAAGGAAGCGACAAAAAAAAAGAAAGAGAAGAAAAAGGGTACCACCATGGAGGCTTCTGTAACTGAAAGGTTTAATGTTTTAACTGCGGCGAGACGTATAAAAATTTAACTTTGGATTTGTCCGTTCCTTGTTTTACGGATTTGCAAGTGTCACTCGGTTTTCGAATTTATCGCCTTGAAATTCGAATATAACAACGACGTAATTGCTTGGATTGTATTTGGAATAGGGTTGATAACGGAGATGGCTGATAATTCATCTATATGTACACAAATGTATATATATGGATTAATTACGTGATACAACAAACGGGTAATGAAATTAATTGGTGAGTAAGAAAATAACTTTCCAGCTCCGTGTAAGTGAGCAAAGTTTTAAACAATAATTATCAACTCTCTCTCTCTCTCTCTCTCTCTCTCTCTCTCTTGCTCTCGTCGGGTAACTAATCCAAAGAAACGTGAATTTATATTTCAAACTGGCTTCAGCAGCTCTCCTCTCCTCTCTCTCACTCTCTCTCTCCCTCTCTTTCTCACGTTTTCATTCCTTGGCTGGGCAAATCTTTACTACGAAGGGGATTCGAGAGGGCGGGATGAAGTTGTTTAAATTTTCATAATACAGATTTCACCTAAATTACTCTGCGGGAATTAGTGGGTTGTAGAGAGGGCGGAGGAAAAGCTCTGGTACACGGGCCCTGAACCTCTATATATATATACACTTTCGTAAGATAAGCTTTTAGTATATTTGCTTGCCCTCAGCTGCGTGGCCTCGGCTAAAGAGATAGCAAATATAACAAGACGCGGAGAAACGATGATAACTATAAGAACAACAAAGAGAAAACGAGAAGAGAGCAATGATAATCAAAGCCACACATCGTGTGACGGAAGAAATCGAAATCGGATTGAACTGTGCTGTGAACATTCACGAGTAAGAAAATCATCGTCAATGTCATTTTATCTCAACGCGTGTGAAAAAAAACGAATTTCAAAATATAGAGGCAGACGGAGAAAGTCAAGCTTCGATTATAGGCGGCGCACTGATTAAAAGCCGTGAATGAATAATTTCTCATCCGGTACTGCGGTTAATTCATTTCATTACACCCATAATCCATCGTGCAATTAATACCGACCGAATATCCGCTGAAATCCCGTTTCTATATGATAACAGAACATCGGTTGGATATGTGAAAATTTATATCGGGTATATTTTGGACCTCGAGCAATCAATTCCCGTTCACTCTGATTAAGGATATACTGGCTATAAATTCTCAACCAAAAGCGAGACTCGTCGACGATATTAAATACTTTGCGATTAGAGAAGAATTCCAAAAAAATCAACCGCAATAAAAACGATAAGGAAATCAAACTTGAATAATAATAATTCCCAAAAGTTATCAATAAATTGTTTGAACGAAAATGAAAGTTTAAAAATAGTGAGTAAATTCTTCAAAAATTCATGTGTATTCGTAGAAATCAACGAATTTATTTTCCACGTCAAGAAAAAACATTCCCCAAAAATGTTTCAAACAATATTTTGTTTATTATTTTCTGGTTAATTTTTTCCGATTTGTATCTCATCATAAATTATTCAACATCGTCGACGAGGCTCAATTTTCGCTCGGAATGTGACTGCTCACAGTTCTGACTGTCAGAAGTCATCGAGTTAAAAATAAAAATCTGTGAAAAGACCAAAGTTATTTGTTTTATCCGTTCCATTCAACCAGCTGAAAGAAAATCGGGCGGCAACTTTTAGTGCTTCGAATCGAAACACCTGCTTTAACCGATGTGGAACGTCTAAAATCGGATCCCAAGGAGCGAAGGGAGAAAATTGTAAACTCGCGTGATGAAAACGATAAAGAAACAGCGCTAGACCCGGTTTCCAACTGTTCGGACCCGAACGGGCGAATGACACGCCGTCGATCTCTTCGTGTTTCGTTATGCCAAGTTGAAAACGAGCCGCGCTAATCAAATGATCGATTCGCTGCGCTTATCGCGGCGCCGAGTTGAAAAAAACGACTTTCAGCGTTTCTACTCGGAGTTGGAAAAAGTCCCTGGAATCATTTCCACCGAAATTGCGAGACTGGATTTAGCCGTGGGACCCAATCAAGGGCCTGATCCGTTCGTCGGGTGGATTAGAATCTAATCAAGAAAGCGAGTCGCCGAATCGGTGACGAATCCCAAGTCTCTCTCGCTAAAGGGCGCCCGCCCTTCGTCATTCTCCCATCATCCGACCTGCGTTCACTCGCAAAACTGAATCCAGAAGCCTAGAGGAAGTGTCGACCCTGTCAAACCCTACTCCGCAAACGGGTAAAGAGTAAACGTCCGACTTTGACAAACTCTTACGAGAAACTGGGCAACAAACCCTCGCGAAATCTCGTTGTTCGAGCTCGCAGCCAATCAACAAACTTAACCAATCCCGGCTTCTACGTTACTGAACGATGTCGTAGACTGAGCTGAACAGAAATCGGAATCCTACGACGTACCGAAGACTGATGTTTAGAATTTTTTAAAGATTTTTTCATCCCTGACAAGTGTTCGATACGATTTTTGAACATTTTTTATATCGCTATTTTTATTTCTGGACCGAATTCTGTTGTAGCTTATTAGATTTGGGGGGCCAACTTGGCCTGTGATACCAAAATCAAAGTTTGGAAGTTGAAATTTCAATCTGCGGATCGGATAGAGTGGATAAAAATGTGGAAATTATTGATTCGGATCGTGAAATCTGTCGTGAGAAATTTGGTATTGAGCCGAAATCAGCTTCACGGATGTGTAACTCGAGCGAAAGGCAGAGGGGGGAAAGAGATGGGGAATACTGGAAAAAAAGAGGGAATCTCCTATTAGGGAAGAAGAACGTGCCGGTTAGCCGGGCGCAGCTAAGCGGGTTAGCTGCAAAACCTTTCGAAATCGAGAACCAGCGGCTCCGAACGTTAAGTCTAGAATGATAGCTTCTAATTTCTCCACTTTAGTCGACGCCTCTCCCTTTCCGGGCAAAAAACTTTCTAATACCTTCCGTCGTCGCCCGGTGAAAGCAACTCAACCTTCTCGACCTAAAGCTTTTTGCGTCACAGTTTCGGCGTCCTTGCTCGCTTATCGTATTATACCAAAATGACGGATTTGGGTCTGGCTCTAAACCGCAAGGGTGTTCCATTTTCGACTAATTGAAATTTTACATCTTCGCTCGACGTATTCGTTCGTCTTACTTGCCACGGTATTAAATTCGCGTGTTTTTTTTTTCTTTTCTTGTTCACATCGATTTTCGATTTCACGTCTTGTTTCGGAATGAAAAATGATAAACGGTAAAATAATTGTTCATAAAATCTACCGTGTCCCAATATTTGAAACCCTGTTAATATAATTGAAAAAAAAAGAAGCAGAGACATATAAAAGAAAAATAGATCACGATTGATCTAAATCCGTTTAAAAATAATTTCGGCAACGTGATTGAGAAAATAAAACGACGATAAGGCGAAGGTAGAAAATCAAATTGCTAATATGTATAACAGAGAACATAATCGTGGGGTGGAAGGGCGGTGTGAACAGGTTTTACACAGGGGATGAAAAAGAGGGATGTGAAAAGTTTTTCAATATTTCCTCTCGTAATTTTTCGCTTAAAAAATTTAAAAAAAAATTATTTCATTATCCTTGTGAAATTTACCTCCAAACAAATAACCGTGCGTATATTTTTCTATCTGGCTGTAGGTTTTATTCATTTTTTTTTCCTTAATATTATCTCCATCCTTTACATATGAGACTTTCCACGCCAACTCGGTAAACGGTTGACCGTGACGTTTTTTACTTTCATCAATAATTTTTTAAACGTTAATACGAACCCTGAAAAGCCTCCAAGAATTTAAAAATTTTTTTTCAATCACTCGTCTTTACCCTACGATTTTTTAAACCCAATTTCCAATCATACAAATGGATTTTTATGAAACAAGAAAAAAAACGTTAGGTTTCCGAAATTAAACATTTCACGCAAGATTCGGAGCGGGACCCAATCGTTTTATATTTTTTCAAATCATTTTTCTATTCTTTTGATAGTTTTTTTCTATTTTCATACGTTAATGGAGGAGTTATTGAAAAAATTTGCAAAAAATTCTCGAAACCTTTTCAGGGTTCGTACTCTGACTGAGAAAAAAGTTGTCGGTGAAATGAAAAAAAATGTCACGGTCAAACGCTTACCGAGTTGGCGTGGTAAGCCCCATGTATACATACATATATAATCAACTCTCGGAATATTCCGTTCGGAAACAAACCCGGCAATATGGTAAGAGAAACGGCAGACGTGTAGATACCATAGCAGTAAACTTCGCATCTAAACTTTCGCCGAGAGCTTTCTCTCGCTCTTTTCGCAAGCGTGACTTATCCGAGTGAAAAATTTACTCAAACAACTTTTGCCATGGTTCGCGCTCCATTAAGTGGCTCAACAAGTGCGGCGGCACAAACCCCAAACCCCAAAACCCCAAACCCCTTCTGCAGACACTGATGGTGACAGAAAAGCAACTCGCACCGCACGTTTTCTCGTTCGTCATCGTTTTCCACCCATTTCTTCGTATTCGGATGATCGTGTTTTTTCGTTTTTTTCTTCATTCATCATGTGAATGATTAAAACTGTGTTTGATTCGGAATAATGGATTTGAAAAATTTTTTACCACCAGCTTTGAAGAGAAACAAGCGAGTTTAGTATCGCGGCATTGCCCACAGCAGCAGTACAGGATTGGTCAGTTTTTCAGCCGAATATAGGCTGAGCTTTCAGCTTCGGGCAAGGGCTTTGATCTCTGCAGGGCGAATGTCAAAAGCCAAAATTTCAAAAGATTCCGGGGCAGGTGGACCAGGAGAAAACGGGGGGGGGGGGTTAAACCCTTGGCTTAATAAAAACGCGGATCCCTCTCTTTTCGTCAGAAATATTTCCCTGATAATAATCATATTTATCAAAAATTATGGGAACGAGATTCAATACCGAAAAAATAGAAAACAACAAATTTTTTTGTCCTTCCACTTCCCACGCTTAAGACACTCGGTTGATCCATGAATTTTATTAGGAAATATTGCACTAAGCTGTGGGCTTAATTTAAGATGGGTAAAAAACGGACCTGTTCAGAAGTACGTACCGGGACCAAAAAAAAAAAAAAATCGCAGAGAATTTTCCAAAAAAGAAAAATTAAGGTCAATTTATCCTCTTTGAAACACCGCTTGAGAAATTTGATTATCTTTATTTTTGAGTCAGCTATCTAACTTCAAGCAAGGCAAGAAATTTTGCCTTATGTACCCAAACTATTGGCCGTCGGTGTGTACGCAGACATTTTTCCTTTACATCGGTTTGACAAAACTTTATTTTTTTTCCCCCAGCATGAAACGACGTAGAAAGAGCAGCAGGGAGAAAAATCGGAAAGTGGGACCGGGTTGATTTTATCTCGGGGTAAAAATTCATTCAAGAATTACGGACGACGGGTTTCCGGGATTTCGCATCGGTTCGTTGTGATTTGCGAATTTCAATTCTAACTACGCAGGTCGGGTACACACGAGTCAAGAGTCTCGCCCCTCCCTCCCTCCTCAACCCTCAACCCTCCGCCAATTCATCCCCATCCACGTTTCGCCAGAACTAGACTCTCCATTCACCCTCGGGCAAACATCGAGGTTGAATCCATTCCGAGGGTGATTGCATATCCGGTCGCAGAATGGAGTTTCGTTCCTGAGCTTCTTCGGCATTCAATGAATTGGCCGTACAATTATCAAAATTCGTCACCAAAATTCATTCGACGACGTGATCAGGCGTCCAAAGTTCGATCGTGACCGTATTTTCATTTTACCCTCGTAACGATGAGCCCTCACTCATAATCAATAACTAATACAGTTTCGATGATCCGTTGAAGTTGGCCGATGCCTAATAATTCTTCACCCTGATCCCCGAAAATGTCTGTTCACTAATTGTTTCGAGATATTTCGTATCAGGGTACGATATAAGGGACGACGTTGAAGCAAAAAAATGAAAATAAAAAAATTAAGGTACTTTTATCTAGCCGTGCACCGTAAGCCGTGAAAACCCCGAGGGAAGTGGAGTAAAATAAAAGCGAAAAAGAAAAGTAGAAAAAAGAGAAGAAAGAAAAAAAAAATTAAAACATTTCAGGCGTGTATGCTCCTCGTGGAAACGACGTCACCGTTGATAATGACACTCGGCGAAGCATCCATGAATATTTTCATCCCCTGCACTTGGAATTGAGGCTTGTAGGTGTCGCGGTGCTTGAATTTTAATTGCGACGATTCTCGCCAGTGTCGAGAGTATATTAGGGTAGGTGGGTTTGCCGCCTTTGGAGACGACGTTAAACCGCGGACGTTTTTTTTGTTTTTTTTTTTTATTGGCGTCATATCCTGGCGTTGTCGGAGGAGAGAAGAGGCGATAATGCTCGAGACCACTCAAGCCTGACGACGAAATGATGACCCCCCGATTCTTTCACCTTATTTCAATGCTTCCGGCATCACTGGAAAATTCCGACTCGAGGTTGTTTCCATATTTTATTTAGGTTGTTGGACGAGAATCAACGTGTCGTATCGTGATATTATTATTATGAAAAAGTGTGCAACTCGTGGTAGACAGGATCGTATGGGTTTGTTTATCGTTTTTCGATTCAGCCGAGCAAAATTACCTTCGATATTTATCCAGGTTAAATAAAATTACGACACATAGTTGGCCGTTGTGTTATCTCTCGATTACACGGTGACCATAAGCTCGGCAATTCCGCATGGGTGGAAAATTAGCAGCTGTAAACAAGTTCGTTGTATATTATGTGATTGGTCGCTGACCCAAGCGTGCATAACCACAGCCGTAAGCATGTACAACGTGCCGATAGTTTTCGTAACTCTGTCAATACCGTAGGTAGTCACGAATTGTGGATAATGAATTTTATCCATGTCGAATAGATGGGAATTTCAAGTTCTGCAGACTTGAAGATTGTCGTTTGTATTGCGGAGTTGACGATAATGAGAAGGCCGTTCGAATGCCTCAATTCTGTGTGTAAAAACTACGTCGACGGACAATTTGTCAAGTGTCAACTGTGCCTAAAACGCGTATCGGAAATGCCTGCGGCTTAAGTTAGGAATGGGTATTGGCAAATTCCACTCGACGCGATACGGCGAGAATAAGAAATACGCAGTGGCAACGGTGACATGACTGAACTTCAAATATTTGCATAAACCAGTCCGATCATCAGTCAACCACGACTTATCAATGGCAGCTCACGTTGCTTTGGAATCGAACTTGTTGGTGGACATTTCCTCGTTTCACGTACTTGGAAACACATCAATTAAGGATATACCGGCTATACATTCTCAACCAAAAGAGAGTCTCGTCGACGATATTGAATACTTTGTAAGATACAAGTTTGAAACAAATCAACCGCAGTAAAAAAGTGATAACGAAATTCAATATTCATAATAAAATAACCGAAACAATAAACTGCGTTTCACGTTGTGATTGTAATTATTTTGTTCCGTTGCTTTCAAGTAACAGTTCAATTGGCCAGCAGGATAGTGCATAAGACTACTTGAAATCGCTTCAATTAAACGCGAAGGGATTTCAAGTGAATTGAAAGTTCTTTCGTTATTCAGAGCCGTATGGACTGGTATTAAAAAGTGTTGTCACTGAATACCCAGCGGCGATGCGACTGTGTTATATCTGGAGGTCAAGCTAGAAATAGTTATTTATGCTACATGTGGGATAAGTCGCAAATAATCGGACAGTCGTGTTGTTGCGACATGAGCGTAAGATTTATGAGGCATTCGTACGAAGACGAGTGTGGTCAGGGGACGCCGTCGGCTCGTAGCGATATCTACCACACGCGTCTTCGTACGAATGTCTCATAAACCTTACAGCGAATGTCGTAATCACGACTGTCGTATTTGCTACTTATCCCACACGTACAGCGCTCGAAAAGTCAACTTCCAGAGCAGGTGTTGTAAAAATGATATTTACATTGACATGATAAATGTTATACGAACAGATGCTGAAACGAGAACCTCAAGTCTAAAAAACTCAAGCCATATGAACATGCCAAGCTAGAAAGAACAGCAGATTGGCCATCAACTTTCCAGTTTTTCCCTAAATCAATTCACGAAACTCGCAGTCAAGCGTAGCAGCGTGCGGGGTCTTTTCTGCCCAGTAGACTTAAAATATTCAGGTGCATCACGTATGTGTTGTAACGTGATGTTTTAGAACCGCCCGTCACAAAGGCACAAAACTGGAGGAAACTCCCGGAAAACGCGTCCTTGACGGGATACTCCAAGCGAGCTCGACCCGAAATAGGCAATAACTACCAGTCACCAATTTCTTCTTTGTAAGTTCTGTAATTACGCGCTTCGACTCGAGTAAACAAGATGCCAGGACGACGACTATCCCGACCACGTAGGGACCAACAGCTACCGATGATTACCGTCTTCAGCGACTGAAAGCCCCTACGAGCTGGTGAAATCAAAGAAGAAGTCAGGGGTAGAACATTGCGTGTCATCTAGCGCTAACATTAAAAAATACGTGGCGTACTCGTAACAGATATTCGTCACAAGAGGGATGACCTAATTATGGTGGGGAACAAACGACCAATCGACTGGAAGAAGAGTCACCTGACGACAGCGGCAAGATCGCCGAGCCAAACTGCGAGCTTCGTCTATTCTACGCTCAACCCGCCAAAAGACATCACATTCCCTCCTTACTCTCATTAATCTAAACTTTTCCTTCGGTTAATTTATCTCTTCTTCTTCCTTACCACTATCGTTGTCATCGCTATCGTTTATTCTATCGCTACCGTTCTTCTCCAAAATCCTCTGTCGTTTAGCTTCTTCCATTTCTTTACCGATTACTTTTCTTTTACCTTCTCTTTTCTGTGCTACCAATAGGATTAATTTAAATTAAATTCAGTGTTTGTGAGCCCGAGTCACCGGCTAAGGTAATGCTTTCGCTTTTTTGTTGTATCGTTACAAAGTTACTCATAATTTCAGTTCGCGTCACGGATTTCCGTAATTCGGCAAATCACTGTTCCCTGAGCAGCGATGACATCCGAATACAGCGAGCTGAACACCTGCAATGCGAGTCTCTCAGGGCCATACCTTCAAGACCTTTGCAGTGGCTCGGCGTTCATCCTTTTTATGACCATCCTGGAAACTTACATTCAAGCGAGTGAACTGATTTCCGGAAAATGCGAGCGTATGATACCGGTCGACAATACGGAAACTGTTTACGATTACGTTATCGTCGGAGGTAAGGAACGTTAGAAATTCAAATCTTGTTCAAGAGAACAGGACGAAAATCGATATTGATTTTCAATAGGCGGCGGTGCCGGTGCTGTGGTAGCTGCAAGACTGAGTGAGATTTCCAACTGGACAGTTTTACTCCTTGAAGCCGGTGAAGACGAGTCGGCAGCCATGCAGATCCCAAGTTTCGATGAACCGTTACTAGGTTGGTAAATAAGATGGACACATATTTCCAAACGACACCTTGAACGACGAGCTGTTGTTTTTCACAGGATCAGAGATCGACTGGAACTATTATACGACGAATGAAAGTCACGCCTGCTTGTCAACGAACGGTTCGTGTATTTGGTCCTCGGCGAAGTGTCTCGGGGGAAACACAGCGCACAATGGAATGATATACCTGCGAGGGTACAAGCAGGACTATGACGAATGGGCCTCGATGGGCAACGAAGGGTGGTCATGGGAGGAGGTGATGCCGTTTTTCCTCAAGTCGGAAGACAACGGTGAAATCGAGCGAGTTGGCAGCGAGTATCACTCGACGGGTGGGCCACTATCCGTCGAAAGATTTCCCTATATTCCTTCTTTCTCACAGTCCATAATCGCTGCCGGTATCGAAGCCGGTTACGGTTACAGCGACGACCTGAACGGTGACGTGGTCAAAGGCGTCTCAATAATTCAAGCGACGAACAAACACGGAGTAAGGCGCAGTAGCTCCAGAGCTTTTCTATGGCCAGCGAGAAATCGTTCGAATCTTCACGTGTCCCTGAACTCCCTCGTGACCAAGATCGTAATCGAGGATGGCCAAGCGGTCGGCGTCGAGTATGACAAGGTATTCACCGTCATTTCTACATTTTATCATGAAATCACTCAACGCAAAGCTAGTATGTCGATTAATCCTCCACAGAACGGAACGTCAAATAGCGTGAATGTGTCCAAAGAGGTGATCGTCTGCGCAGGCTCAATAAGGTCACCTCATCTTCTGATGCTCTCCGGGATAGGACCAAAGGCTCATCTGGATTCCTTCGGTATCGAAGTAGTCCACGACCTTCCTGGGGTCGGTGAAAATCTCCACGATCAAGTTTCTCACGCGGTCAACTTCACCATTAATGAGCCCGACATCTTCGACAACGACTGGGTCGCTGCGTCTGAGTACCTCGCCTCCCAGTCGGGGCCACTCTCATCGATCGGATTATCCCAGGTAGTTATGGCACTGCCGAGCAGCTTGACTACCTCAGACTATCCGGACATTCAGCTCTTCTTCGAGGCCTACGTAGCCAGCTGCGCGCCGGGTGAAAAGGGTGCTCTAAAGAGCTCAGGAAAACGCTCAGTGGGCGTTGGGGTTGGGTTCATGCGTCCGAAGAGCAGAGGTGGGTAAACAGTTGTGGATTGAGAGGAAAATACAACGGCTTGTCTTTTAGGAAGAATCAGCCTAGCTTCAAAAGACCCTTTTGTGTATCCTGTGATCTGGTCTAATTACCTTGATGACTCTCGCGACGTAACCGCACTAGTTGAAGCCATTCAATTGACCCTTGCACTGGCCAACACATCTGCCTTAAAAGCCCATAACTTCACCTTGAGTAATCCACCGCTGGAAGCTTGCTCCAACTACACTTTCCGAAGCGACGAATATTGGGCCTGTGCTGTGCAGCAGGACACTTTGCCCGAGTGGCACGACGTCGGCTCTTGCAAAATGGGACCAGCCTCCGATTCCATGGCTGTCGTCGATCACCAACTACGCGTTCACGGTGTAAAAGGACTCAGAGTTGCAGATGCTTCCATAATGCCTAAGGTGGGACTTTATTTTTAGTTCACGTGAGTCGCCAGTTATCGATTCACGAAAAAATATCTTTCACAGGTAACCTCGGCGAATACGGGAGCGCCAACAATAATGATTGCGGAACGAGCCGCCGACTTCATAAAAAATTATTGGGGCCGTTGATGCCTTGATAAGATTCTGTGACATTTTACGTATACTCAATGAGCATTTCAATCGGATATGTCAATATTCACAGTACAATAACCAAATCAATAAACTGCGTTCCACGTTGTCATTGTAATTATTTTGTTCTGCTGCTTCAAGTAAAACTTTAACCGACTAACAGAATAATACGCAAGACTGCTTTGAATCGATTTGATTACACGCGAAGAGATTCCAACCGAATTGAAAGCTTTGTCATTATCCACAGGCGTATTGTCTGATATTGAAAACTGTTGTCATTCAATTGAAAAAATTAATACAGTTAACCCAGATCCATATTTTTATATTTAATACACCGGGAAACCTGCAAAAATGTATTTTAAAAGACAATGTGAATGATTAATGTTGTGTTATGTATGAAATTTCCTCATCGTGTATGAAAAGGCCGAAAAAGTTGAATAAACTTTCATCGAGGAATCATTAAGTACTCATTGTCAGCTGTGACGCGACTGTATTATATCGAGACCTCAAGCCAGACAATGATGTTTTCATTGACGCGGATAAATAAAAATGTCTCACGAACAAATGCCGAAACGAGAACATTGAGTTCAAAAACACAAGCTAAGTTGTAAACATGCGAAGTGAGAAAGAACAGCAAATTTGTATGCGTTTTTTGACAGACTTTCATCCATTCAGCAAAGTTACAACGAATGAAGTCACGCAAAGTAAAAAATAGAGCCACATGCGTGAATTCAATAATTGCAATCAAGATATAATATATATTATTATTATTAACAGCGAGCCGAATCGTGACCTCGTTATCTTTTTCTAACGTTTCGTGTTTTGTAACGAGATAAGAACCGTATAGCTTCAACATTTGTTTGATCCTGAATTTATATTTTTCCGACCCTGAATTCTTTTCTACCTCAGTCCAACAAAGTAATCCAATTCTGTTTTCTGCTACCGTTGATTTGATTCATTGGCCAGTTCATTGGACGTGACAAAATAAAATCTCATATTTATCACCTGCAGTGTGTATCGCTATCGTCTACCAAACTTGAATAAAATTACTATCCTAAGCGAGCTACTGGCATCATGATTGCAATAACGGGCCGTAACTTTATCGCGAGTAGTGAAATTGATGAAACATAGCCGTTGCTCAGTCGCGTGCCGACGTCGCGACGATATCGTATTTTTATTATCGCTTTTGTCAAAATTTAGGCAAAAAGGAAGCATCGACTGATTTTACAAAACCTTTGCAAGTGCAAAATCACGTCAAGGATTAACGATACTGACTCAGGTTGTCAGGTGTAAGAAAGATATCTCATACTCCTCAACGGTACTACAACAATAACTAATTGTCCCTAAACCAAAATGACGCTATCACCGTTTCGTTGCTTCATGTGTTGCATAAATTTTCAATACTAATAAATGATCGATTGAAATTTTTCCTATTATTGTTCATACTGTTTCGAGGATCATCAAACAAGCGATTTTCTTCTGATGATTTCCAACTTCCTAATCATCGATCCAACAAGTAACTCGTAACAAAACAGTATCACAACTGTTTACGGGTTATACGTGCGGACATTGTGAGTTCAAGTGTAACGCTTCGTGTACCGTCAGAAAAATCACGTATCTCTTTAGCCGGTTGGGAACATTTCCTTGAAGACAGCTGCCAATAATACAGCGTACCGCGTTGAAAACATAATTTATTGCTCTTCTACGGACGGGGCAATTCCGACTCGTTTATAGAACGTTGCGTCACGCAAATTGCCCGACTTTCATTGTCGACTTGGAAGCTCGCAAAAGCGACCGAGGTAACCGAGAGAAATTCGAACCGCAACAAGTTCACTTCTTTCATTTGTCGTAGCTTCTGTAATTTGATTATTTGAAAGGTCTGCGAGTTATTTAAGTTCCAGTCCCAAATTGTGCGCCATTTCTATGTTTTGGTATTGCGTATGTCGATACTAATTGAGGATCAATGAAGTGCATCGTACGATAAATAAAGTAGTACAGAAAGATTGTGGAAGTTTTGATTGATTGTAGAGTTCGTATACACGGTAATAAACTTGAATTCGTACTGATGTATTGATTTTTGACATACGTTCAGCAATAATTACAAGACATTACTGAAGTTACGAAATGAACGATTTCGAATCGAAAAATTAAAATCCTTTTCGAAACTGCAAAGAATAATGCCGATCACAGGCCCTGAAAGCCTACTTTTCATGTTTATTCTCGACCAGTTCATACAGGTAGACGAGAAGATATGCGGAAAATGCGAGCAAATAAAGCCAATCGAAGAACCAGATACCGAGCACGACTTCATCGCGATTGGCGGTTGATTTCATTGGTTAGATCATCTGCATAACATGGAGTACTTCTCGGGTTTGTTGAAAATCAAATTGTAATATGTCTCGCTTGGATGACCTTTGTCTGATCTCAAATTCAGCCTCCCACCGTGTTGTTATGTCTCACGATATTGCACATGTCTAAAATAAACCGTTCTCTCTTATGTTTTTCACGAGAGAAATTGAACTAATACAAATTATTACCGTCGTGTTGTGTACGGAATATTATTATTACCTGTGACCCTATGATGATACACAAGCCTGCGTCAATCACTCATTGTCTACGGATCGACAGTGGTGGATGCGTCCGTGTGATATCGAAACCTGTTTTTGAAATTTTATACTTTTTCCATATATGTGAAAAGAAATATTTTGATTACAGATGCCAAAACGTAAACAGTACGCAGATATAACGTCCAAGCTATAATCCGCCGATTCAGAAGAACCAGCAAATTCAAACTCCTTGTCAGTGGTCTCTTCAACACGAAATAGAAAGTAAGGTATCATCATTAAGCAAAGTCTAATTGATTGAATATTGTGACCAGCTCAGAGTGATTGACTGTCCAAACGAAAATTGTTTCAATTACATTGGAATGATGAAATGTGGCTCCGTCCAACCGGGCATGTGTGACACGGTTTTACCGGGACCAAGTATGGAAAGCATGTGCAACGCATCTGCATTCTTTACTTTCATGTCTATCCTCGATACTTGCATTCGTGCCAAAGAGGTGATATCAGGAAGATGCGAGCGGATCAACCCCATTGAACAAACAGATAGCGACTACGACTTCATCGTGATTGGCGGTGAGTAATTACGTTGCAAGCTGTATAAATCTCTTATGATGATACAGTGATTACCCGGTTCCGATATAACTGAAAGTGCAAAGGATCCGACAGTTGAGAATAATCGCATTTTCAACAGGGGGTGCGGGGGGCGCTGTGACGGCTGCGAGACTAAGCGAGGTTCCAGATTGGAAGGTTTTGCTACTTGAAGCTGGAGACGACGAGTCGGGGGCTGGTCAAGTGCCGGCATTCGCTTGGAGTTTAATCGGTGAGCGATTGGAATAATTAAGGAATTATGATGACCAATAAATAATCGTGATAAACTTGTCAAATGTATTTTACACAGGAGCGGAAAACGACTGGAATTTTCAAACGAACGAGAGCAACGCATGTTTGTCTACGAACGGAACCTGCACATGGCACTCGTCTCGAACTCTCGGCGGAAATACGGCGCACAATGACATGGTCTACTTGAGGGGCAATCCAACTGACTACAACAACTGGGCCGCGATGGGCAACGAGGGGTGGTCCTATGAGGACGTGCTGCCGTTTTTTAAAAAGTCCGAAGACAACGGCGAAATTGACAGAGTTGGTCGCAAACATCATGGAACAGGAGGACCGCTCCGTGTTCAAAGATTTCCGTACAACGATTCCTTTTCATTTGCAATACTCGCAGCCGCCGAGGAAGCTGGATTTGGTATAAGCGACGATCTCAACGGCGAGAAGATAACCGGTTTCACGAACATCCAAACCACACAGAAGGACGGTGTAAGACGCAGCAGCGCAAGGTCGTTTCTCTGGCCAGCCAGGAATCGCAAGAATCTTCACATTTCCCTAAACTCTTACGTAACCAGAATTATAATAGAAAATAATTTAGCGGTTGGCGTTGAATATCACAAGGTAATGAATTCTTATCACTTACAGTGTCATTCTCGATATTACTGTCAATAATGAAAGATTCGTTGAGTGTTGGTCAAAGTATTTTACTATATCGGTAAACTGATAAACTTCTCACTTCGAATTCATCGATCGCATTAACAAAAAACACAGGGATCTTTCTCAGAATGGTAAATTCAATACCGTCAGAGCGACCCGCGAGATCGTTCTCTCCGGAGGAATAGTGAAGTCACCCCATCTTCTACTTCTCTCTGGGATAGGACCCAAGGAACACCTGGAATCCATGGGAATCAAAGTAGTCAAGGATTTGCCCGGTGTTGGAAAAAATCTTCACGACCAAGTAGCGTACATTCTAAGCTTCACCATCAACGAATCCGATACCTACGAAAATAACTGGGCTGCCGCGTCTGAATATCTAGCCTCCCAGACCGGCCCCCTGTCCAGTACTGGATTGGCTCAAATCAGTAGTTCGTTACCGACGAGCTTGACGACCCCCGATTATCCGGACACCCAGCTGTCACCTATTGGTTACGAAGCAAATTGTGCTCCAGGCGAACCGGACGCTCTTCGTAGCACAGACAAACGTACTATACGCATGTACGTAGGACACATGCACCCCAAGAGCAGAGGTATAATAGCGAAAATAAGTCAGTGCGGTTCTGACCAACGTGTAATAAGGATTGATTCATAACATCTTATTTCCGCAGGTAGAGTATGCCTCGCCTCAAAAGACCCTTTCGATCAGCCTTTCATCTCGGCCAACTATCTGAGCGAGCCCAGTGATGTTCAAGGTCTGATAGAGGGCATAGAGATGACTTTGGCGCTGACTCGAACTAAGGCTTTGAGAGACCATAACTTTACCTTGTTCGATACGAACATTGAAGCCTGCTCTAATTATACTTTTGCAAGCACCGAATACTGGGCCTGCGCCGTGCGTCAGGATACCATTGTCGAACTGCATCAGGCCGGTTCTTGCAAAATGGGACCAGCTTCCGATTCCTTGGCTGTCGTGGATCCCCGTTTGAGAGTTCACGGAGTGAAGGGACTCCGCGTAGTGGACGCATCGATAATGCCGCAGGTTGGTTTTATTTTCAAAAAGGTACGAATCGCTGGGCATTTAGACGAATCGCGACTTGGACATGAACCTGCCCCAATTATTCTCCGCAGGTAACTTCCGCAAATACTGGATCACCGACCATGATGATCGGAGAACGAGGCGCGGACTTTATCAAGCAATACTGGACAGACGGATCTCTTGACAATGAAAGAAAATAGTTGAATTCAATTCGTACATTTCGCGTTGTTCAATTCTACCACCATAACTACTCTGTGTATTGGACCTCTTGCATTAAATGTTTCATTTATAAACGTTGTATGAATCCAAATAAACAATCATTTTCGAAATTTGCAAGCATATTGGATGCAATTAATGACATTCAACGATTGAGCCGGCCAGCCCAGTCGAACACACTAACGCACACAAACATATTGACTATCATCGCGATGTAATAAATAAATTGAGTTTACAGAGTCGCGTTTGCAGACAACTATGAAAAGTATGAATACCCACCAAATTTACGCATGATTGGAATAATTAGCGGGTGATCGTGGTTATATTTCAATTTGTTGTGAATGGATGAAAAAAATTGTTGCGCACTTAGTCGCAACACGATGTAACGATTCAAGGTAATCGTGACGCGGTCATTAACGTCCAACGAAGGCATTTATTCCCGAAACTTTACCGAAACCTTGAACATATCATCTTTTTCGCGTTAGGCACGTACCCCGTTTGAATCCACGATGAGACTCTTTAGTCCCTTCTTTGTAACATACATGTGTCACACTGTTACGAATGCCAGAACATCAAACAAACATCCTACGTGAAATACAAATTTGGGTCTTTCGACCATGCCACACCCAGTTGTACTTTCAACCTTAACTGTGCTATGGTGCATAGTAGTCTTAGCAGATGATGGTAATCTGATATCTATGAAACTTTTTATAATCCGTCCACACAATCGTTGCACGTATAATGTGAAAATAATTATCGCGTATTTACACTCGACAGGATTTACACGATTATGGATATTTTCGCTTGATAGCATACAATACAGTTCGTTAGCTAATATTTAACGTAATCAAATAAAATTATAATTGTTGGGAAACGGCAGTGATGTTTCCTGTCCTCTGGTATACCGACTCGCAACATCAAACCTGTCACGGAATCAATAAAAATCTTTGTTTATTCAGGTTCAACAATCATTATTAAGCCGACACGGCAAGTGTTATAAACGCCGGAGCAGGTAATCTTATTTCTGAACCTCTAAGGAATACATGAAAAAATCATATTACTCCAATGAATTTAGGATAAAGGAGCGAATAGACGACAATAAAAATTGGGTACCTATGCTACTGCGATTTCATGGTCACAAATGTCATAGAGAAGAATTATTGGGATTCCAACAGAAACTCAATAATTTTTTTCGACTCACATAACCGCTACCGCAAGTTTTATTGCACTTGTTCAAACACACCTTTTCTCATATTGACAATTTGTCTGGATCATTTCAGCTGTGTATGAGGCATTCCGTACCAATTCGATCAACCTCTGACTTTTCCAATATATTTTTCAAGTATTCTTATTTTGTGAAGTCTGTCTAAAAAGGTCGCGACTGTTTTTTTTTTTTTTTAACACATTGAAACAAGCATAAAATCGACAAGCTCGTTATAGTACGTCTAAAAAATAAAGTTGTTGAAAATTTCTTGAATAAAATTGAAAAATTAAATTATCAGCTTGACTCTGAAAATTGGTAAATACTATCATTAAATCTGACACAGAATTTGGGAGACGTTCGTTTTCACAATTTACAAAATGGAATTTACCTAGAAGCTTGGATAAATAATAAAGGTTTGAAAAAGGACGTTTTTTCAGATCAGAGAGCGTTTCAGACTGAGGAAAATGATATAAAAAATATGGACGGCAAGGATCAGACGTTGATAAATTTAACACGGAATCCATCATATTTGTAAGTAAGTTTTATTCATAGACGTAATTATCGCTAAATAATCTAAAACGGTTCAATATCCAAACACATTTTAATGTCAAATATTGAATTACGACTATGCGCATGACTTGTTCTACACGTGTCACCCCGTCACACGTATCACTCCATCGTATAAATAACGAACGCTGAAAGACAGTGGAGATTATTCGAGTTACCGATCCCCGAAGTTTCGGTCCGTGCATTTTCAACTATCGCAAACGTCTTGTAACATAATCACCCTCAGCCCCAATCCAAAATGATTTCTGCCTGCAGTGCCAGCTTTGCGGGGCCAAATGTTTGTAATGTAACAACACTCGCTACCTTTTTGTCCATGCTGAACGTCTCAACGCGAAACTCAGATGTGATTTCCAGCCCAAGTGATCAAATTAGATTAGCCGATTCCACGGACCAGAATTGTGACGTAATAGTGATCGGAGGTGAGTAGTTAAAGGGGTTATACTAGGTCGGGATTTTTCAAAAAGCCTTTTTCTTTCAAATTCCATTATCGCGATGTATGTACACGTTAACAAGTCATATCTTCTATCAAATCTTTCTATCATCACGCTGTGCTGCAGACGTTGATGGAGGTCCTTCAGCCTCGATTGGTCCAGCCCGGATCGAGAAGAAGTCGGAACCAACTCACCCGGATAGCAGAGGTGCGTGGATAATCATCCAGATAGAACGGCCGTTCGGTTCAACCAATTTTCAACGATTATTATTATTCTTTTGTTATTTTCTAGGTAAAATCAGCCTGGCCTTGAGTTACCTCAAGGAATGGTATTCCGTCCTATCGGGAAACAAACTGAGCACGCCGCGAGATGTCGTAAGTCTTAACGACGACTTTAAAATCGTGATGGGTTCCGCCATAGTGCTGAAGATAATCACCATATAGGACAGGTGAGCTGCCTCACGGCGAATAAAGACATCATCGTGTCGGTGTTACCCTTTCTTACAAGGAAGGTATCCCAGGTCGATATCTCCGATGTCATTTTTTTGGTAAATACGTTATAGTGGACTAAAAACTAAGCGACACATATTTTTTTTTATTTGCCATTAAACACTTTAAGGGGGTAGAAGCCACCCTCCCGAGTAAGTCGTGTCAAGAGGGGATTTGGCAGTTTCACCCACAACAACATAATATTTTTTAACCAATCCAATTGGAAATGTATTCTCATAACGAGGACTGTAAAATGTAATTTTTGAAAATCAGAGTTTCGCAAAGTTGGTGGCAAAAAAAGGGGAATTCAACATTTGCGACGAAATGTCCACACCATTTACCATTAAATCTGCGATATTTATTTCATGCGTTACGTTTTTTTTTTTTTTTATTTTATACACCGGCTACTATTCTTCCACCCTTCGAAG
This sequence comes from Neodiprion fabricii, assembly GCF_021155785.1. Lineage (NCBI taxonomy): Eukaryota > Metazoa > Arthropoda > Insecta > Hymenoptera > Diprionidae > Neodiprion > Neodiprion fabricii. The sequence continues at coordinate 1,743,930 of NC_060245.1, read as the reverse complement.
CAATTAGACCGATGCATAGCGCCTGTTAAAAATGCTTAGCTAAACGAGACGGATTGTCCTGCCCGAAAAGCGTCCAAAATTGCGTTATCACGGGGCAATGGCTGATTCATGCCGCAGTGTTATAAATATAACATGTAATTTAGTTCGGAATTTTTTTTTTATCTTCATTATTTTATCAGTTCAAAATTTTTAATCATTAATTTATTTCTTCCTCATTTTCCTTCTTTCCCTATTTATACATTTTATACGTATTGCTATTAATTTTACATTTCAACGTTCTATTATTCTTTATCTTTATCCATCGACTCGTCTGTCTATAAATTTGTTCTTTCTTCTCCTACTTACTTAGTTTGCAACGCTAACTTTAATTTTGTGCTTTCTTACTATCTAGCTTATAAGTTATTCATCTTTTACCGTTTCGTCTACGCACTGTTCATATCCCGGTTCGACTGGACTTGTCCTAGGACGAATAAACGCTTCTCTCTCTCACTCACCCCGTCTATCTCGATTCGCAAAGTAATTTTGCCACTGGCGTGGAAGTATCGTTTTTAAATAACGAAAAAAGAAAAGTAAATAATACCCGGAGTGTTCGACACCTGTCGGAAATCAGTTTACACGGTTTCTTCGATCCGACGTGAAACGTCTGGGCGGATTATGAGGGTGAGATGAGCGCGTGGGAAGCAGAGTGGCTAAATTGCGGGCGACTGTATTGGTAGAAAAGTTTCACTTAATCCGTTTCCGCTTCCCAAATCGAAGCAAACGGCACGTACGCGATTCGGTTGCGAAAAGCACGAACGATGAACATAATAATTTTTTTTTTTTTTTTAATTCTCTCACGTTTTTATAAATCATTGATCAATTTCGAAGCGAGTTTCATTTATCGATGTTATACTTATTGATGTTCGAACGAACTTTGATAAGAAAAAAAAAAAACACTCCTCACACTAGACGACCACCTTAATCAACTTGCGTGAACTTTGCACTTTAACATGAAAATTCGTTGTAATTGAGCGATTTTAAGATCAAACTTTGCGACAGTGAACGTTTGTGTTTTCCGAGTCTCGAAACGGTTGTTTGACAATCTCGGTTTGCTGAAGGAGGGGGAGGGGCGAAGAGTGGAGAGAGTGGAGGACATTTGCATATTATACCAACCCACTGACTCGCGGCTTTCGCGTGCCAGATCTCGTTCCCTTATCTATTTACACGTATCTTCAGGGGCATTAATTAAAGGCTCGGTAAAGGTCTTATCCAGAACTCGTCGCTGGTGTCGGTGATGAGGGGGCTGCGAGGCGAGGCCAGGCCACCCTCGAGTCAGTCGGGTTCAACTACAAATGTTTGAACAACACGAACAAGCCATCATCCCCCTCCCCCCTACCCCCCCCTCACTTTATGCCCCGCGGGTGCCGCCGTTGGTCGTGAGCTGGATTTCGATACGCGAGTTCGCGAAGGGGGAGAGAAAAAAAAAAGAAGAGGAGAATTCGAGAAGTTATACGAATTGATGATTTTTCAAAAAACGATTTTTTTTTTTTATTTCATTATCGTCGTGTACATATATTCGATTATATGTATGCACGGAAAATTTCACGCCGATCACGACAGATAATCTCCAAGTTAAGCGCACGTTTACAAAGACACCCAGCTTTTGAAACTTTGAACGCGTTTGTTTCAAAACTGTGTTTTCAAAGTCGGTGAGCATAGATTTCTTCGGAAACGGCTGAACCGATCGGTCTCAAATTTTTACACAAGCTTTGCGAATATATTTTTCGGTCCTTGATCGAAGGTTATTTCTCACCGATAAATATTTTCCATTTTGTAAACAAATTGAGGCGAAAAGTTTTTATGGAAAATTGGTTTTTTTTTTCGAGACGCCGCCGTTTTGTTGAAAATTAATATTTTGCTCATTCGTTCGAACAAAGACCAGATAATACCTTGCATTGTTGGGCAAAAATATGAAAAAAAAGAAGAGGCAGAGTAAAAATATGACAATATTTGAAGTCTAGGTTTTTCATAATATTTTATATAATTGCTATGCAACGTCGCAACAATGTTGTATCAGTTTAATTATAAACTTCCGTTAGTTACGCTTGTAGAATTTCATTCAACGAAATTAGCCTATCGTGATGTATGTGTGAAGTTGTCCGAGGTTACGCGGAACAAGAGAGTTGATAAAAATACACCTCTCCCTTTCTCCCCACGCCGCTTTTTCGAATACGTCGTTTCACCGCGAGTCTGTTATTCAATTTGCAAAATTAAGGTATTTTTGCTCCGTTTATATACATACGTATACCCGTGCACGTACTAATTCAAAGGTACAAAGCATTTCATCCGGGGGGCAAACACAAATTATAAACCCACGTTAATCCAATTATACGCATCAATGTGAGAGTGTATGAGGCATTCTAGGTAGCACAGTTTCATTTTCCCTTTTTGTTCAACGGCGTGGTTTGAATAAAAAAAAAAAAAAACAGTAAAAAAATCATCAATCTGCGAAAAGTTAATTTATCCAATGGGGCAAATATTTCTCATTCGATGTTTATAACACAAGTTTCAATTTCACACTATCCAATATCATTCCATTCAATATCAATTAATTAATGCTAAACTTACCAAGTAATCGTTGCGATCCAAGAGTAAATTCGATGAGCGGACGGTAAATTTTATTTCAACGTGGAAAACTTACGGAGGAAGGAAAATTAATATTTCGGAAATTGACAATTCTTCCGTTACGTGGACAAACCTATGGTTGCCGTTTCAACAAGGCATGGCATAAACCCTGTTATTGAAACAAAAAGGGGGTGAAACATGATTACGGTTTTCGTTCGTGGGTTTTCTTTTTTATTCGTGTTTTTTCGGTTTTTCTTTCATTCCTTTTTCCCTCCCCTATTCCTTGGTTCAACTTTCCGTTTTACACGAACAGTTGTATTGAAAAAAAAAACCCCCCAACGAATTACAACATCGACGGGAGTTCTTTCGGTACAACTAGCAACGATGTAAAAAAAAAAAAAAGAAAAATAAAAGTTAAATAAAAACGAACGATACCCGCCTGTTCAATACCTTTGTTAAAGTCGATTTCTTTTATTCCCTTCCCCTTCATTTTTCCAGATTGTCGGGAAATGGAAAGCTTACCGCAACTCGCGAAACGAGAATGATATGAAATATAGTGGAATATTTCTGTAAAACAGAATACGCTTCTTGTATTTTTCCTGTTACATTTATTCTACATCCCTTTTGTTTTTTTAACCTCGATTGTCTCGCAGAGCTTACTAATGAGAGAAAACTTCTTCAGACGCCTGTTACATTTACTTACAATTATCCGCTTCGTAGATTCACTTGGTGAAGCACCGATAAGAATAATCATAGGAATGACGGTAATAATAATCCACCGACGACGAAACTAACAACAATAATAACGACAGTATAAAAATACCTTCACAATCCTGACGTATCTCTAGTGTCTATCATAATTTGTTTAATTGTATCAATTACTCTTTCACTTTGCAGGCTGTTTATTCTGATTTATATACTCTCACCACGGAGAATCATAGAAGATAAATAAAAATCATTAGTTTCCGACATTCCTCTTTGAAAAGAATTTTGTCAAATATTGACACTGAGAGTATCGACGTTAAAACGATGCAGAAGTATCAAAGTTGATTATTAAAATTCAAAAATCGCACCGCACCATAATTTTCAATTTACATATTTTCCAATTTGCTTTGACAATTATTTTTCTTCAACGATATTTCAAAAACCACGAAACTAAGCACACGAAATGTACAATTTTACAAGTAAATCCTTTTAACCACGCAGTGCTGTTGTTCTAAAATAATACACGTTCGTTAAAATTCGAAGGTAAAATGATTTTATTACAAGCGTATGAAAAGTGAATTCCATAATTATTTCTACTTGGGATAAAATTTCGGTATGATGTTTTTCTTCGTTACACGTTAAATTTTTTTCTCCATAATTTTAAACTTCGTACGTAGCCAACGAATCGCACAATTACCTAACAAAAAGAAAAAGAAAAAAAGAAAAAGGAAAAAAATATATCTCGTAGATAATTCCGAGCCGTTGAAAAGTTGCCTCTGTACGGCTGAGTATGCAAAGTCCCTATCATAACATCAACCCTTGTGCATGTGGACGTGTAGCGGGTCTGCAAAGTGGCGTCATAATTTGCTCTGAGGGAAAGCTGTAGGCGTAGGTGATGCGTGTTAGCTTACCTACGTGACTCTTTCTCACTCCCTCTCTCTCTCTCTCTCTCTCTCTCTCTCTCTCTCTCTCTCTCTCTCTCTCTCTCTCTCTCTCTCTCTCTCTCTCTCTCTCTCTCTCTTTCGCTCTGTACGTGGTTTATTTGCGTATCCTTTCAGAGCGGGAAGCGACGCGACTCCGGTGTATTATGCTTGTTACTTATTAACACGGACCCACCAAACCCCGCCTCGCGGGTCCTCAATCGCTAAACGGCGTAATAAATTTGGAAACTCGTGTAACGCAGCGTCATGCGAGACCCTCAGGGACATTGAACCACGCCCTGCTCTCCACCACGATCGTCGAAACGTCAAAAGTTAGGCGAGGATAATGGCCAAGCTGCGCCTCGTTCGCTCCGGAAGTAAATAACTAGGTTCACAGCTTGTTTCGACTGAGAACCGCTGGCGTGCGCGCGCATCCGAGTCTCAGGAAGCGCGGAGTGGGGAGCGGCAAGATTTTCGGGTTCTACTGTGCCCGAAGCTTCGTTAAGGATTAACCCTTTCATGCATACATTTTTCCTCGCATGCGATTCACTTGTAATTTTGCATTCATGGGGTCGCTGATTACGAATCTGAACTCGAAATTTAAAAATTCCAAATGGCGGATCTAATTCTTTTTTATTTGCATCAAGTTTGTGTAAAAATTGGCATTCGAATTTTCATGGTAGATTGGCAGAAAATGCTTTTTTTCGTGGAAAAGTACGAATTTCAACCACTTGTTTCCCTGTGCTATTTTCACGTTTACGATCGTGAATAAGGATATAACATATTGTAGATGGTTTAACTATTCGATGGCCGTAGTGTCCGTTTTAAGCAAAATCAGATATTCGCAAAGTTAAGTTTAACTTAGTTAGTCTTAAATGAGTTGCGGCAAGTCTTTCTCTCTCTCTCTCTCTCTCTCTCTCCACCTCCTTCGCTCTGCACAGTGTGCACATAGCCACGTGGTTTGCAGTCTACAAAATACATAGACTCAGGTTATATGTAAACATACACATTTCTAAGATAAATGTTACCCGGCTCATACTTCCGCGAAATATAGGTTTGAAAAACTTTGAACAAACAAAAAAAAAAAATTGCAAACGTTAAAGACATAATTAAAGCTTATAGCCCGTCGATGGAAAGACACGAAGGTAACAAAAAGAAACGATAATAATCTTCTACTGTTCCATAAATAATTCCAACATCGTTTTGGAAACTCGTTTCCGAAATTCAGCTGCCAAAGCGTCGTTCGCGTTGAGAAATTTGAAAAGCTTTGAGAAAGTAAAGGGCTGCAGAAATGCGTGAGGGTGGAAAAAAAAAATGACAGAAAAATGAGGCTGGATAACGAGGAGTGCGTTTTCAGGCTGCAAGAAAGAGCGCCGCTTTATTCGTGCATCATTCCTTCCACTTTCCAAGAGTCACTCGTCCTTTTCAGCGTCCGGATTGGCGAAGAAGAATAAAACGGGGATCGGGTTTTCCTCGTTGGGATTTTTGGATGTGGTGAAGATAAAAAAAAAAAAAAAAATTCCAAAAGAAGAAGCGGAAATACCGGGGAAAGGACGGAATTCCCAGTTGGATAATCGCCCCAACATCACCGCAGAGACAAGCTGACCTCTGAACTCTTTCTCCCCTCTTTTCGCTCTCTTCCGCTTTCTACATTGCCCAATGGACGTATTCGTGCTTACACGATACGCAAAATAATTGGGGTCCACCTTCAAAAGCGAGGGACTCGGTGCTCTGGTCACCGAAATTAAAAACTTTGGGAACCTTCTGTGGCGTAAAAAAAAAAAAAACTGTTCAACTTTGTATTCCGCTTGCTTTCCATGAATTTACATTTTTAATCTCAGACTTACTTTCTACTTGGAAAGCGAATAAACGAAATTGATTTATAATTTAACGAACCTCTCTAGTTTCGTACGACGAATTTTGCTCCACCTTTTTTTGGTTTATCAATTTTCTTCGTTGACTACAGCGTGTCTAACAAATGAATAAAGAAACCGTATTCGAAAAACTGAGAAAAGTGAACCGGAGGGTGAATCGATCGTCTCGCTTCGTAGAATTGAATCATTTGTCTCCTTACCCGTAACTTGTCCAATGAACCAGTCGCATTATCCTTCCTCTCTTCGTTGTTGTTCCGAAATAATTTCACACCCACGCCTACCAACAACGAGATTTGGCGACATTTACGTCAACACGGTGAGTGGCGCGTTGATTCGCAAGTGAGCGTTACGTACCCGGTGTGCCGAATATCTGGCGTTTGTTGCGGTCGGAGAGGTTGGAAAGGGTTCCAGAAAATTATCGCAACTCCCGTCTCTCGCAAATCTCTAGTCTTACCCAGGCAGCAGGGAATTCCACCCATGACCCGATCCCGAAATCTTGTATAAAAGCTGGAACCATGTCCAGATCCAAAAACCCGACGATCTCAGTTCGTCAAAATCGATGAAACTTATTAATAACGATAAAAAAATTGGTTCCAATTACGTATAGAAATTCGTAGATAACTTGTGATCGAAGACGATTGATAACGAAGGAATAAATATTTACTTTTTAAATTAAACTTTCATTGTACGTATACCTTGTGTAATTCGTACTCATGAATTTTTATTTTTCCTGACAAATTTTACCCAAGATAAAAAATTTCCCATCACACGGACGATAAGTAGGAAGATTCTCATTTATCCAAAGTGATAAAACACGGCCAGTAATACGCGTTCGACGGAACGAAATAGAAACGAAAACCAAGAAAGAGAAAAACAAACGGAAAGATAACCAGACAGGGAGAAAAAGAATAAGAAATGGAACGAAACAAAACGAGGCATAACGAAACGAGGCAAAGCTTTAACCGCTAGGGGAAAAGAAGCCAGAAATAGGCAGCAACGAGATGAGACGAGGCGAAATGAATCCGAAAATCTCATTTAGGATAAGCCGTAATAAATTCAGGATCGGGATTTTCCGGTGCCCGTTTACCGGTGCGTTACATGTCTTATTATATACATATATACATGTATATATTTACCCACGTTGCACAGAGAGAAAAAAAAAAAAAGGAAAAAGGAAAAGAAAGAAAGCGAGAAAGAGAGTAGAGAATAATTGAACGAGATTCGAAAAAAAAAAAATGTAATCCCCAATTTTACCACGTCAACCGTTTCTTTGATGTTGGCACAAAGTGTGCAGAAAAATTTTTTAAAAAGAAGACAAGAATAAAAACATGGCCGGTTGTTGTCTAATTTCCCTGAAGAGAGAAAGATGCTTGAGTTTATAATATTTACAACTCACGTATAAAGGGGAAAACTTGCGTAGGTGAGGTGAGAATATACTTTCCATAGCTGTTTCAGCATCGAGATGATACGGAGGGGTGAAAACCGCGGACATTAACAAGCCGTAAGAGGAGGGACAAAGGATAAAGGAAGAAGAGAAAAAATATTGAATTGGAGCTTTTTGTCATATACATCTGGAACTGAAACGACGACGCCTTTATACGTGACTGCGATTTGTATGTACAGGGATAACGATATTGCAAGCTCTCCTGCGATGCATCGATTCACTCATTTCCTTTTCACCCTTTTACCCCCCTCCTCGTTAAATTCTTTCCTTATGCACATTGGACGACACATAATATACAACTCGGATAATACCTTTCTCACAGTTTTCCACGTTTCCATTCCGCGCGAATTTACATTCCATGCAAATGCATGACCGTCAAGAATCTACTGGCTGGCTATACATTCTCAACCAAAAGTGAGTCTCGTCGATGATATTGAATAATTTGTGAATCAGATTGAAATCGGAAAATAATCAACAACAATACGGACGATGAGAAAATTAAACTTGAATAACAATAATGCCGAACAGTCATCAATAAATTGCTTAAACGAAACATTATCAGACAAATTTTTAGGGATCACTGTTTTGTCATGTGAAATGGCTTGGTTGATTTTTCTAAATGCACATAAATTGTTAAAGAATTTTCTCGTTGTGTTGAAATTTCCGTTTTCGAAAACTTCTAAAGGCTGTGTTTGCGAAACTATTCGTTCAATGTCCCGGAAACTTCTCAATTGTTTTTACGAAAACCTATAGAAAATTCAAGATTTTTCCTCCATGTTTCAAAATTTTAATTCACGTGCATTCAGAAAAATCAAAGAATTCATTTCACGTGACAAAAATAATATTCCCTAAAAATTTGTTAAACAACGTTTTGTTCAAACAATCTATTGATACCTCATGGTCGTTATTATCATTATTATTATTATTATTCAATTAAAATTTTCTCATCGCCTTTACAGTGTTTAATTTTTCTCTGATTTTTAACTCACAAAGTATTCAATATCGTCGACGCGACTCACTCTTGGTTGAGAATGTACAGCCAGTACATCCTCAAAGTATCTGAGAAATATATTTTCTTAGCGGAAAAATCCCTCTCGTCTTCCTATTATTATTTATTTATTTATTTTCTCTTTCTTCTTCTTCCACCTTGTATTCTCCTCTACATCTTCCAAGTAAATAACAACTAACGCCGAGATGCAGGGGAAAAGAATGGGGAGGCATACTTTCGACAAAAAATGCTCGTTACTGTTTTGAATTTTCCTTCAAATTTAATTTTTTTCATACATTTTTACTGTCGAGTTATCTTTGTAAAGTAAAGAAATTTCTTCTCGCACCGACAAAAATTGCCGAAGAATGATTTCCGAATGACGGAACATTCCGAGGCAGACTTGCGAAAGAAATTATTCCCGACAGCTTTGAGTTTCGAAACGTAATTAATCGGGTGAGTGTAAAGCATTTGAACATTTTGAGATGGAAAAAAAAAATCACTAATATCTCAGCCTGTATTTTGGTATCGAAGATCGAATATAACGATGATAAATAAGGCAAAGATCGCGTGTGAAAAGAAATCGAAGAAAGAAATAAGGAAATGGATGACGGGCCAATTATTAATGATACATCGAATCCTGACTAGCCAGGAATCAATTCTGTACTCGTCGATACATATTTTAAATATGTACTCCAATTTGTAGATATGTTCGATTACGCTGCCTTACGAAAAAGATGAACGTGACATGCTTCTCGTCTTTCGATTAATTATAGAAAGAATTTCATCAATACGATGTTTTAACGCGTGTGGTTATGATAGACACGCGGTTACGCAACGCGAAAGTTCTTTCCGTAATTTCTGTTATCACATATCGACGCATCGGTACCGATATGCGAAAAGCTATCCAATATTTACCGGAATCGGGCATATATATATTTACTTTGTGGGATTGAGAAAGGTTATTTACTAGAAAATTCAAGTAAATTGGAATGGACGCTGCAATCGAAGTTTCACTGCTGTTTGTATAACGAGTATTCAAGTTGTTTTTTTTTTCTACTCTAGGAGGAAAATTTTTCACACCCATCGTTTAATTGTAAAATCCTGTAAGTTTTATATATTTTCATCCAGCCATTTCCGAGGTCATCGCGAGAGTTTTTTCGACCAGACAGACATTTTTCTAAAAACCTATTTTCCGGATTGCAGAATTTCGAAAATGTGACTTTCCATCGAAACCAACACTTTTCTCGTATCACGAAAGCTGATGAAAAGTAAAAAATGAAAATGTTTCAGAACCGTATAGCAAAATCACTACTGCGAATTCCTCAACGTCCCCTTCACCCTTAAACGGAGTCGATCCGTCACTAGTCCAAAGTTAAGCCACGGGGTTAAATCCCTTATTTTGGCCGGCTCGAGGGTGCAGGAAAAAAGATAGGCGCGAAAACTTTTCGCCCCCAAGATGTTTTCTATTTTCAACTCACTCTGTTTCCGTCTGTTTTTACTTTTTATCTCTTCATTCGCAGGTATCGCGTGGACGAGAAAAGAACCTCGAGGTATATTATAAAAACTGCTCCCTCCTCGTTATCCGAGTTAGTAGTTTTCCAGCAAACCGCGAATGCTTTTCTTTCATCTTCTTCGCTCGCCTCGCTTTTTCACCCAAAACTTTCCTAACACTTATTATCTTTTTCAGTTTTTTATTCGTTTACGTTTAAGTTTTTTTTCTTTTTTCTACTTTAATGAGTCTTTACTCTAAAGTTTTATCTGTTTGCGCGTGTGAGGGATTATTTCCAACAATCTTTCACTCTTGTCTCTTTTGTCTTTGTTGTAATACATATATGTATTTTTTTTTTTTTTTTTAATATTATCATTCAGTAACTTTTGACTAAATTTTGACCAAATTTTGAAAAATCGTAGGATCAATAATTCGAAAAATCCAGCCACAAAACAGAGGTCTAGTTTGTCAGGCATTGATATCACGATGTTTTAATCGTGTTGTTTTTTTTTTCGTTTGTTTGAATTCTCAAAGGTCCAATTAGTGGAAAAAGAGCTTGGAGAAATCAATTCTAAGGGAAAAAAAAACTTTTCAAACGCTTCTGGACGTTTATATCCTGAGGATATCAACTTTACAACAGCTGTCCGCTTGAGGCAGGATTTCAGGATAAGAAATGAACTTTTTTAAATCAGTGCTAAGGTAATCGGCATCCTGTAAGGCTCAAAGGTTTTTTTTTTCTCGTTCATCTCGTTCGTCTTTCTCATTGTTTTCGAAAGGTAGTTAGGTTACACTTTCTTGAATGAAAAACGAAAAATAAAAACATGAAAAAGCAATGGAGGAAAAAAAACTTTGTCAGTGCGATCAAAAAAAAGCAAAGAAATAAGCCTATGCGGCGACAAATGTTTTTCGAAAATAGTATAAACGAGATCAATAAAGCCGAATTTCAGCTATAAATAAAAAAAAAAAGGACAAAGTGAGAGGAAGTAAAAGTTGGGAAATCCAAAAAAAAAAAAAAATCCAAATTCGATGGTAATAAAAATAAAACACGCCCACACACCTTATTAATATAATCCAATTTCAGGTAAAATGCATACCAATCGGCGTGCGTTAAACTTCAATTAAAAGTCGCATGTTCGAGGCGCGTTAGTTATTATAGTAGGTCACGATTCTCGGTGTCGGCGGCGATGGCGGTGGTGCTGTTGCTGCTCGCGCGATAATTAAATCAGCCAGCTGGGTTGTTATTATTCCTGCTGGGTTTTATAGGGATGGAGAAGAAGCGGTTAGGGAAAGAAAGGAGCAACTGTAAATTGAGATCCCTTAAACCTTTGAGTCACACGTTATTCTACCGAGTAAATCTTTCTAACAGGATGGTAATCTGTGGTTTCCGGAATCGTTGTTTACGAATCTGAAATCAGATTTCCAAGATTCAACATGGCCGATGAAACAGCTCGTCTTTGTTGTATTTTCATCTTTTTTCGCACTATAATCGAGGTCAAAATTCAATTTCTCGAAACACGTGACTGTTGCTCAATTTCTTTTTCATTTTTGTTTTCCCCTCGCAATGACGATTTTTTTTCCCCTCGCCCAAGTCTCTCCCTATATAATCTAACATAGGTACCTGTATCACCCACGTAACTCTACCTATACGGTGATCATGAGTATTTCGCGTGACTCTCAATATCGAATCGACTAACTTTGCGCACGGTATTATACACGTATATATATATATGCATGTATCCACGGTACGGAAAACTTGTATATATGATAATTTTCAGTATCTATGTACACATATAAGTCATGAAGAAACGACGGAAAGAAGAAGCGATAAAGTTAATGCCGTCGTAACGTTGAAGCTTTAAAATTCCTACCTCCTTCTTTTCTTTTCCTTTCCTTTCACGTATTTTCCTATCACTTCGAACTCTTACTACCACTTTTTCCCAACGATTCGTATTTCTCGTAAGTATAATCGATGAATAGAAAAACCGAAATACTCTCATTCAACAAGAAGAAAAACAACCGCGATAAAAACTCTTTAACAAATATTTTCAATATTCAGCTTCGTCGTCGTTACAACTGTTAACCACGTATTCGTGTTACAGAGAGAAAATTCATTTGCCGGAAAAAAGTATAAAAATAAAACAACGCGATCGAAAGAGAGAGAAAAAAAATAGTATACATCTAATAAAACGAGTTTCTGTCGTTGCAACAGAGATAAAAAAAAAAAAAAAAAAAAACAGAAATGAATAAATTTTCTAAAAAAGGGAAACGCGTAAAAATACTGAAAACAAAAACATATCGAAAAAACAATAAAGAACAAACGACACGTCGAGTTCGTATTTCAACGCCGCGATGCAAAGGCGGATCAGTGGGAATTAAAGGGAGGAAAAGGGATGTAAAAAACGCGCAGGAATTCCAGAGCACGGCATCATCGGTTGGGGGTCGAGAAGCCCACGCGCTATCTTCTCTCTCTCTCTCTCTCTCTCTCTCTGCAGGTTCCCTCAGCAATTTTCATCGTAATAATTTATAACGCCGAGCACCAGGAGCAGCAGCGCAGCTTCAAAGGGAACGAACCCTCAGCTCCGAACCCTCAACCCTGAACCCTGAACCCTCCGCAACCCACGACAGTATTTATATACACAGATGCATACAATTTTCACTCAGCGTCGCAATCCTCGCGTCGGCTGTTCCTTCAACGCGTGCGTGTAAGTAGTGTGTAGCACCTACGCAGGGTTGCAGGATACGAGGGTACTCCTCCAGGGTCTACTTTGCGCGACGTGTTGTTGAATAGGTAGAATCCGGAGACTCGCCGCGAATACTTAATGCCATTTACCGCGATCCGGAAGAATGTGGGAAATGGTACGTTATGCAACTAGTGCGTAAAATTCGATTGAGTCGGTTAAATTTTTCCACCGTGATCCGAATTTGAATGAATCTTACATTTTAATAAGAAATGGATAAAAAAAACACACACGCAAACACTCCCTCGGCAAGCCAAAAAAGTCGGTGGCCAAATTGAAAATCTAAGAAATTATGCAAAAATTTTTGGGCGGTTTACTTGAAAAATTAAATAAACAAATAAATAAATAAAATGGTGCGAAAGCCACGGACCCGCGATTTTCGGGATAAAAATACCTGGTAGCGGAGTAAATATAGAAGCTTTACACGGCGACGATACCGCGAAAAGCACGCGGCGAATCGAGCGGCGGGTGTGAGGGAGGGCGAAGGGCGGAGGGCGGAAGTAGGTTTAACAAGCGATGCTATCTGTGCGAATGAATACCGTTATACCTACACGAGGTATTTCGAGCGACCCCCCCGCCACCCTTGTAGCCAGATCCTATCTGCCCCTCGCCGACCTTTCGAAATCGGCAGAGGGGGGAGAAGGTGGGAAGAGAAAAGTTGGAGGGGGTGGATAAGCAGGATCGAGGAGGCAGAGTGACAGGAATGATTTTTCACGCTGTAGATATACAAGGTACACTTTGCAGGGATGAGAGAAAGAAAAAAAGAAAAAGAAAAATATTAGAAATCTTGCAAAAGCGATGAAAAACGTTTTTGCACAGGTTCTTTTTTTTTATCGATTCACATCACACTTTCGACGATGTGAGATAAGCATTGGTTTCGGTCGAGAATCACTTTTTCGAGTTTCAACGAATCTTTAAATTTTCGAATCACTAGAGTCCGAAAAAATCTAAAACTTGCACAATATTTTACAATCGAACGATGTCGGAAAAACCTACGGACTCTTTCCTTTTCATGACGATGAAAAAACTGTTTTTCCGGGTTGTTTTGTTTTTTTCACACCATAGATTTAATTTTCTTCGTTTCCTTTCTCGATTTCGAAAATTATTTCAACAATTGTAGCGTCCAAATTCCTGCTCAGTTGAGTAATAAGAGCATAATTCTGATTAGTTTGAAAGGATTTCTGAAAAATCGTAACAAGCAAATTGCACCCTTTCGTGTTTTCGAACGAGGCTTCTGAGAATATAATGCGAGCGTATTACGTAGATGTTTCAGTGGGCCTTGGATGGTTGTTTTTTTTTTTTTTTTTCGCAAAAAAATTACCGTGCGTTTTCCAGTTCGAGTAACGTGCAAACAATTTACGCTTTTAGAGGCTCGTATAATTTACAGTTGGAATGTTTTTTCGTCCAATTTTCTTTCGAGCCTTAGGTAATTAGGGCAACAACAAGGTTTACCTTTTTCTACTTTGTTTCTAAATTTTGTTTTTTTTTATTCTCTCGGTTTTCTGCTCCCAATTTAATCTCAAGTTTCCAATGCCTTTACGGTAAATCAAATTATTCAAACGAGTTCCGATACACCAGAAACAACGATGTTACCTGGTAACCCTGTTAATTAATCAACGTCGTGAATAACAAACGAAATCGGTATTCGGACAGTTCAGCGTACCCGTAAATTTTACCTCCATTTTCAAGGTAGAAAAAAGGGTTGAAATTAACCATCCGACAAAAAACCGATTGTTTAGGAATGAAAATGAAACGAAACAACTCTATATTAATTATACTTCTTATAGCCGCAATGATTTCATTTTATCCCTCAAAAATCATGCAAATTTATTCTATTAAGATATAAGAATTACATGAGAACTGCGAACAGGTAACTAACAGTAAGTTTACCCCCTGTATAAGTTTCCATTTCATTTTTTATAGGAGAAAATGTGAAAAAAAAAAAAACAAACAACAATCCGGTGAAAGAGATGAATAAAAAAAATAAATATCTCAACAGCATGGGTAAAAAAAAAAAAAAAGAACGATTTTCAAGCCGCAGACTACATCGTTCCCCCTTGCGAGGAAAACTGCTTCCGCTCTTAATTTCAGACTTAAGGTTAAAGCCTCGACGAGGGGCGTCGAGCTGTTTCTCCCTTATGACGTCACGCGCGACGTAATCCCCGCTAGATGGCGTAGAGAAAATTGTACATGCTCAAAGTTAATTTTTGTTTCACCACCCTAATCCGGTCTAACACTCAAATCAAATCGGAAAAAAGACAAAAACGATCAATGTCAAAATAGGTATTAAAAAAATACCCATTTTTTCCTTCAACGTTGGAAATCAATTTTGTTTTAATCTTTCGTGCATGCAATAAATTTGACTCACCGTTATAAGTTCGCGATGCTTGAGGTACAGAGGTAATCGAATTTCCAACTCACCTGTAACAAAAACAAAAACAGACAATATATTAGTTAAGACGAAAATGAAACAGTTCATTTTTAATTGCCTTTTTTCTTAGACGATTATTTTTTCTTTTCTTTCAAAATTAATTCAATACCTTGTTAAAAGAAAAAAATACGCAATCGGATAAAAATCCAAACAATCAGAAACAAAAAACAAAGAAAATAGAATAGATTTTTACAAGTAAAAACTAAAGACTAGTGAACAGAAAAAAAGTAAACATTGGCATCCGATGGTTTTGTTGTGCTCAAAAATCATATTTTACATCATAGAATCAGTGTGAGTTGATTCAAATTGTTAAAAACGGACGTCTTCGAAATTGTTTCTTGCGATTTTCTTCAACAAGTTTCACCCGTGTGAAAGGAGAATTTGAAAAAATTTTGGATCGCCATTTTGGTTCGATGAAAACGTCGCGTTGAAAAAAGATCAAAATCCAAGGGGATGAAGTAAAAGGGCTGCTGATTTGACGCGGAATGCCTTGTACAGAGGTTGGATATCGATACTTCCACGCACATACGTCTCAAGTGTCTTAGCTTTGTTCGATAAATTGAAGGTAATAACTGTTATCGGAAATGATTGGGAAATGCTTGCGTGTTTGCGTGTGCATCGCGTGTACAATCGACGCGTGTATAGGTAGGTAGGTACGTGGATAATGCATAAAATAGGGGAGGTTATGACTGTCCGGCTGCGTGGATATACCGTCGACCGTTTATATTCATGAACCCAAGTGATTCGGTCGGTAGCTTTACTCTGCCCCGCGAACTTCCCGAAAACCCAACAAACAAAACCCCGTCTAACCCGACGTACGAAACCTGAAACCAACAAATTTCGTACAATCAACGTAAGCTTCAAAGACAGGCACTGAAAAATCGAGTAGAAATATGATCGAGATTGATCTTGATTTTTTCGAAGAAGCGAAAAAACAAAATGACACAAAGGTTCCCGTCCTTTACAAACAAAGGTTCTTCGAAACGGATTATTTCATTGTTATTAACGCAAGTGCAAACGAACTATTGACAAGAACGAGGTTCGTACGATTCATTTATTTATTTTTTTAACACGAGGCCTGGATTTTATGTTTCAAAAATTTACCCTTCCCGTAATTTTTCATCCGCCTTGTTTCTCTTTGATTAATTTTCTCCTATACTCGGCTGATTTACATTATATCGTACCTAGACGTGGAGCACAAACGCGATCCAACCAATCCAAGATGGACAGAGACGGAGATAAAAAGAGAGAGAGAGAGAGAGAGAGAAAGGGAAATGCGCGTTCACGGGCCGTTGATCACACGCAAAACGTAGATTAATATCACCAAAATTTATTGGGTAAATATTTATACAGTGCGACTAATTAATCGTTGTACCTTTTGATGTTTGGAGAGACGCGAGTGTAGAAGAAACGAGGAACACTATTTCCACACATATCTGCATTGAACAAGTTTTCGTGAATCGGAACACGGGCATAGAATTATCGTAATTAAATACCCGACGTGGGAGTGAAAATTGAAAACGCGATATTCAATTTAACGTCTAAAAATTTCCATAAAATCAATTAACAATGATAGATTATACACAAAGTATCATTTCAATCGAATATAATTATTCGATCGGATGGAAAGTGTGAGAAAAGAATAAGAATTATGATTGTTTTAACAAATTGCCAAAGGATGCTAAAATTGTTAACAAAAGTAAAGCGGAATTGGAAAAGATTTTGAAAAAATGACTACTGAAAAGTACTTTGCAGCAATGACGAACTAAGCTTGATTGTAAGTAAACAAAAATTATTTATTTTGTCATATAATATTCGAGTATAAATATTTATTATATAGGTTTTCTTCCTCTCATTTAGACAGCACATATTCCAAGTCCGTGCACACATCGACACAGCGATCAAACTAATAAGTTATTATTTCGTATTATCGTATTAACGTACTTCGCACTTGAGATAACTATATAAATAAATAAATAAATAAATGTCTAAAGTAAATTAAAAAAACGAAAAATAAGAGACAGGCGCTTGCGAGGGATAATAATAAGATAGGATTACAAGGCGATAAAAAAAGAAATATATTTACAGAAAAAGAAATAAAAAAAAAAAAAAAACGCAGGCATCGTACAAAGAACCGAGAAATGAATTTACAAAAATTCCTCACCGTTGCGCGAGAGACTGAAATATGCACGGGGAGTGGAATGGAGGGTCGGCTGGTAAAAATGGTGAGGGTAGAGAGTTAACGCCGGCGCGCGCCTGTTCTGCTAATTGCATGTCGGACCGAGGTGTATCACTACTACTAGCAGTAGTAAAAGTAGTAGAAACAGCCGCCCGTTGGGTAAAACGGGCGAGCTTTTCACGCCTCGAAGAACTTGGGACTTCGGGCTCGGCGATTGAACGAGATATTGAATTTTTCCCATTTTTTTCTCACCCTCTTCTCCGCTTAATATTATTATTTTTCATCCTCGAAGTCAACTTTATTCCGTCACTGTCAAAACACACCTAGCGTAATGTGGCATTGATGACGCAGGTATGCAACGAAATCATTCTTAAACAAAAACGATATTACAGATGTGAAGGTTTTAATGTGCCGAATTTGTATGATCTGCAAAACTACAATTATATACTTGTTGGTAGATTGATTTTCTAAAGTTTCTAATCTTTCAACTTTTCACCTTTACACCTTTTTTTTTATGTAAATATTATTGCTATCATTAGTGTTTCGTTATAATTTGTAATTGTAAAAATACCGTTTTTATAAAAAGTAAAAGAAAAAAGAAAAATATTACGTTGAAATTATACACGGTACATATTTTTCATTACTATATCTCGATTCATGAGCATCAAACACATTATAATTACATGTAATGATAGGAAGGAAAAAAAAACTTGTTTTTTTTCTGTTATTTTGCACACTAGTGCAATTAGGACTGTCGAAATTCGAGTATCCGTCTACATTGTTACGTACATCCGTGATATCGATATCACTTTTCAATCCTCTCACGTTTCGCAGTGGGAAATCGGTAAAATAGAGCCGAGGGTGTTTTTGGATTCGTTACAATTTAAGCTGAGAAATTCGAGCGGTTGTGTAATCTGGTAATCGCGTGGCGTTTTATTACACGAATTCGATACCGTTGGAGAGGTTTATTAATAGTCTGCAGCCCGGTATTACGTGTCAAGAGAATCGGGGATCGGTCGAAATTTGCCTAACAATAAAATGGAAACGGAAAGACGTCGGGAGGGTGAACGCGACCGGTTATTTTCAGCACGCTGAGGGTGTAAAAAATACGGTACGTCAATTTTTCCACAACAATAAAAACCCAAAAGTCAACAAACGGCAACGGGCGTGATCTTACGATTACCAATTTCGTTGATCAATTAAATTTTCGCAACTAAACTCGAGTCTTGACAAAATCACGAAATAAATAAATGATCGTGTAAATGAATCAGGGCCTGATCGGGAGACCCAAAAAAATCCCCAACAACAGATTTTCGACTAGATTTCACTGTATAAAATATTGATCCTAAATTCACTTGGAAAAATATCCTACGAATGCTCTGACACGTTTTAAACCATATACTTTTATACGCGTTCAAAATTTTCGTCGCTTTGATAAAGTGGATAAGATTAGTCAAAAGTAAAGACTACTCCAATCGATTGGATGAAAATAAATTCTCAGACGAAAGGAAAGTACGGAAAATTATTTCGTTCGATCATCGTTCCTATCAAATCCCAGGATCTCTTTTCCCCCGCTATTTATCATCTTCTTTTCTTCGTTAGTCGTATTACGATTGAATATTTAATACGTTTCCTTTTGTTTTATCGACAAGCTGGGAAATGTTACGTATTATAATAATATCGTGTGCTCTCAACTATACGCTCCGTGATGTAGGTATACCCATGTTATATACCCATCTACACACTATGTACACCCACACACGTGTTGTGCTAAGGGTTACGAGATATTCCATTTAAATCCTTCCGGGCGATTATTCCTCTGAAGGGGGATGAAATAAAGTGAGCAGAAAATGTTGAATCATACCCGACATTTACGCAATGATATACACGTATTATTGAGAAGCAAAAATTTTCTCTTCGATGAGGTGTAAATTTTTATTTTTATCTTCATCTCTGTAACGATTTTTATTTTCAAATAATCGTGGATAGTAAAATGTTGGAAGAAAAAAAAAAAAAGAAAAAAAAACACCTCCCAATTCGTGAACTTTTTAATCCTGCAATCATTTTACCGCTGATTCACGTGCGTTTGTCATTGTAAGCACAAACAACGTAATTTGTCTAAATTTTAAAAACTCGTTTTCCGATTAATTACAAAAAGCTGAAAAGAGCAGTGAAAACCATTCGACGTACGGTAATCTGAAAGCCTGCTTTGTAAAATATTTATTCTCGGGGAAAAAACGTGACTTTTATTTACGTACGTTAAGAGCAGTGCGAAAAGAGCGAGTGAAACTCGAGGTCCAGTTTCATCCGGCTTTCTAGAGTATTATACTCGAAGGTATATTTCGAGCCGTCCGAGAATCGGAAAACCCACGCATGTCGATTTTCACCTACAGCTGCCCCTTTTGCCGAAGGGACTGACTGCCTGCCTGGCATCTGGCAGCCCTCGATTCCGACGAGGATAAATTTCCCCGACTCGTTTCTACAGAATTTCACGGCCAATACTCGAGGTTTCGTCAGATTGGAGAATTGGAAGTATTCGCAAGGTAGGCACGAAACTTGTGAAAAAAACCGAAAAAAAAATCACACCGATCCTCGTACAGAATTTTGCAGAAAACAATTCCTGAGTACAAAAACAAGATAATGTCGTGTTGAAATTTATCGCAGAATTTCAGACCGTATAATTATTGTATCGACTAATCAAAAACCTTTTACAAGAAATTAAGTTTTATCGTGCAAAATAAAAATAAGTGATCAAATCGATCGACAATTCTGTTTTTCAAAATAAATATTACATAATTGTATTTAGACGTTTGTTTTTTTTTCCGCGTGTGTAATAGAATTTTATCTTCTGTCCAATTATTTTTATAAAATTAATCGTTTCGCTGCCTCAAGTTTGAAGTATAAATTAAAAGCGTTTTTCTAAAAACTTTCACAACGAGTCAAACAACTCGTTACACAATTTGCATTTTCTTTTCCTCGTCTCTCTTCACCTCCCCCGTTATTAATTCATATGCCGTCTACTCCGAACCCCCCCTCCCTCCCTTCCTCTCTCTCTCTCTTTTCTATCTACGTCACTCCGCATAAGCTTCCACGTTTACCTCTCGGTTTGCTTCCTCTTATTGCACAGCCGTTAACGTTCATTACTACTTTTCAACGTTGACCTTTCCTGCATTTTGTATACACAGCCTCCGCGGCGATTTGAATTGCTAATTTTCCTCCATACACACACAGATACACATATTATACATAAATATACTCATTTATATGCACAACTGCATGCATACACACACACAACGCGGGCAAAAATTCGTTGTACGTTACGTATAAACTAGAAAGAGAGCCAGAGGATGAAAATTGTTCGAATTAAAAAAACATGAAAAAAAAAAAAATTTGACTTCATTATCCCAACTGCATCCTACTTAACATTTTTCTTGTTCTCTTTCTGTATCTTTTTCCTTTTTTTCCACCGAATTCCGTTTCGTTTCACAAATTACTGTTACTTTTTATTCCCCCCCACCCTCGCCGCATTATTATTTTTTTTTTTGCTTCATCTGCCATTTCTAGTTACACCTCGGGCGGAAATATTCTACGTTAATTAGTACACGGTCGAGGTGGTAACCAAAGCTCAAGAAAATTAGAGTAAATATCTTGGCACGCGATTCGAGAAGTTGCAGGCTGTCGCTTCGTGGCTGGAGGGAATTAAGAAAAGGAAGAAAGAGAATGGAGGAGAGAGAGGGGGAGGGGAGGAACAGCCGGAAGGGTAAAATCGGTTGGCTACTTCCTGTGCTGAGCCGGAAGTAGGAGGGAATCCGGCACCAAAATCCCCGGCTTTTAGACGATATAATTCATTTTATGCAACTTTGGCTTTACCTTGTAAAGTGTTTAGAAAATTTTTCGGCTAATATTTCGCGTCGAACGCTGTGACGTTATTCGGTTAAAAATATCATATTCGATTATCGTAGGCTAGCTTTCCAGCTTTTTCTTTCAAAATCACAACAATTATGCGTTCGATTTCAATTTACATAGCTACGAATTCAATTAACTGCGTGTGGATAAAATATATATCGTATTATTATTGTCGTTTATCGATTTATCGAAATTTCTTATTGTCGGTCGCAACGCTGTAACGTAAAATGTATATTATAATTGGTCGGCCTTCTTCTCGGCTATTTTTCATTCCTTTTTTCACCCTCCCTTTGTATCCTTCGTACGCGTTGCGGAGTTTGGGTAAAACTTGTCGGGGGGAAAAAACGGCAGGTGAGAAGAAAAAGTTTGGCCAAAGATCGAAACTTGAAACTGGTTTGAAACTTGTTCTCTTGTAAAAACTGACGTGGCTGTGAAAGCGCCGGAGTGCAAAAATGACGCCACTATCATTGTCTACGAATCGCGAGCCGTCCGTAAAATTTAGCAAAAAGCATCGGTGGGAGAAAGACATGAGAAGAAGGTGAAACGAATCGAAGAAACGGGGAAAGAAGTTGATTCAAAGTACGCTTCGTGGTTAACCGGTGGATAGATAAAAGGCTATTTTTGTTTACTTATTTCTCCTACTCGATCTCGTTCGAATTCTTCCCCCTCTCAAATCGAGTTCGCATCACCCGCGGGATTTTCCGTCTGTAGGTGCAGCGAGACGTCAAAGCGGTTAAAACGTCGTCGACGCGACGCGAGGCTGGCAGGGAGACCGTTAATCTAACCACATCATTAATAACATTCCATTCTAGACCGTTGGCAAGAAGAAACTAGAAGAAAAAGTGGGTGGCAAAAAAAAATTACGAAAGCCCAAGTCTGCAACGGCGAAGAAAGAGACAGAGAATAACGACGAGAAAAAATAATACGGAAACTGGCTAATTGTAAGCGTTGAGGAGAAAAAATTTTAATTTATCGTTTCGTGCCAGATGAACGAATTTTCTAGTACAAAATCTAAAAGCTAAAAAAAAAGAAAAAGAATAAAAAAAAATATAAAAAATACCGTATACAGATTTAGACACAGAATTATTGAATAATTAAATAAATGCAACACTTTATCGACTTCTCCTGACTATTACTGCAATATTAATGCAAAATTATACTGATTATTGCATATTTAATCAGACCCAAGCGTATAATATTATAAATTTGTGTCAAGCCCGGAAATCTGCAGAGTGAAAATATTGTATGAAACCGGTTTCAACATCGATATGCAGAAGCGATAATGAAAAATAGCTATAAATAAAGCGACGGGTGGTGCCACGAATCGTGTTTAATTTATTACGTTTGAATAAATTGTCCGAATAGGTAACAAAAGAGATGTGAAATTTCGTCAAGAGGTAGGATCGTCGTGCGTCTGAACGATTCATTACGGTTCGAATTGTAAATCAGGCTTCCCTCTCTTTCGCTCTTGCCAACATTTATAATTCGCGATTATGCGATCCAACGTGCCTTCTTCTCTCGTTATCAACGCGTTATAACTCTCTCTCTCTTGGAAGTGTAAAGAAATGTAATTGATAGAATTAAAAATGACACAAATAACAAATTTGTTATCCAAGCACAGTGTTGGGTAGATACCAAAAACTTGGTTTGGGAAAACCAAAAACTTGGATACATTTTTTGTCCTTGTAGTTTTTACTTTGACACGCTTGAAGAAAGGCAATTTAAAAAACCGAATGTAAAAAACAATTTTCCTATTTAATATTTTCAATTTCTTACTATCCGCACTTGTGGTTGAAAGAAAAATTGAATTCTGTTTTTCTCGATCGTGTCTCTTTACTTTCGCGTTTTTTTTCTTTCTTCTTCTTCTTCTTCTCTTTTTCTCCTTTTCATTGCTTCATGAGGATTATTCGAAGCATCCCTAGCTCTCCCGGGGTTATTACCTCGGGCATGTTAAGCCAGTTACGATGTCTCCTGGAGTGCGAAGCCCTCGGCTAAGCCTCCATCGCCACGTCCCACCGCGCCCTCCTTAATTCTCAAGGCGAAGAAGAAGAAGAAGAAGAAGAAGAAAAAGAAGACCGCAGTGGAGAAGTAAAAATAAAAATAAAAATAACGGTAACGATAACGACAACGACGCGACTAATGATTACAATATAATTATATAGAGTGATTATCCAATGAGAGAATGGTTCGTCGTCCGCTATTGTTTAATGCGCATGCGCTGCAACATCCGAGAGCATCCGTTTGCCAGGGTAACCAACCATTGTGAACGTAACCTAAAAAAATGTGTCATCTTAATTGACGACGGTTGGCCACCCTGACAAGTGACCGTTCGCAAAACATTCGTTCTTTCTTTTTGCTTTGTCAGTTCAGAAATATGGAAGAAGTAATAGAATATATGCTTTTTTACGGGTAAGAAGGACAGATGAAAAGGGCTGCGATATCCAATATTATCAAAGAGGGTCAATCTACACGAATCGACGTAGATAACGAGAGAGGGAAAAAGAGAGAGAGAGAGAGAGTGCGTCGTGTTCGAGGGGCTATTTTTACCGCAACCCCGAATTCGTTCCACTCGCCATCGCCTTCCCCTTCACCTTCTACTTATCATTTTCCTTGTCCCAAAATATCCGTATCATTTCCTTCGGAACGATTCGCCAAGGGACGAAGAAGCGTAGAGAATAGGAAGCAAGTGGACAAATAAATAAGAAAGTAAAAAGAAAAAAAAGAAGAAAATGGAAGATATATAAGGTGAACTCGGGGGATAGTAGGAATAAAAATAAATATAAAATTCCAAACTCCTCCGCGAAACCTGAATCTGACGGATAAAAACACACGCATTATTTACGTAGGTATGTGTACTATATGTGTGTGTATATATATATACATATATATACCTATAAGCCTGCATATTATATTATATCGCACACAGGGTGACGAAAAAGTGTGAAGACCCGTGAAAACCTCGCGGGGTTCGGTGAAGAAGAAAAATAAATTACCAAGGTTTAATCGTAGATAATTTTTAACAACGGATTCGATCGTGAGCTTTTATTTGACATTTAACCTCGTCTTCGAAAAAAATGGAAACGTGGTCTCTGACATACGTGTTCCGTTTTTGTCAAGTCTGATTTTATTGGGAAATAAAATGCACGGTTAAAGTATGAGATGCATAAAAAAAAATATCAATCAATTTTAATTGTTTTTTTGTCTCTAATTCTTGGTCAGATTTTTATTTGGTCCATTTGATTTTTTAGTTTCGTTACGGACCGTGAAGACGAAGAGCATTCGTTGGAGGGGAGAGGAGGGGTCGTATAACTCTTCACGTCACTTATACGTAAAAAGCTAGCCGATAAACGAAGGACAGAAGCTGGTTGGTTTCTTGCGTCATACTTCAACAGCGTGATTCTACTTCTCGGCTCTATTTCTCCTCTCTTTCCTTTTTTCATTCTTTTACCTCCGCCTCTCACCCTCCGCGGGGTTATTCAAGCATAAGATACATTATTCCACGAGAGCCTGCCTAACACGCTCTCTTATACGAATTCCATTATTTACACGGTTAACAATATCGTATAAATATACACTTCTCCTCTGTATATTTACTTCTCGTGCCGAACCCTGAGTCATTTTTTACGCGGAACCTTTTCCCATCTATTATTCAACGTTTTTGTTATACTTTTATGCCAATTAAAAAACTGATTTTAATTTTTCTACACGACGCAGGAGTTGCCGAATGGCTGATTTTTATTTCATTTTTTTCTTATAATTACACTTCCGGATCATTCCTGTTTTACGGATCAAAAGACAGAAAAAGAAACGAAGGGGGGAAAAGAATAAAGAACGAGAAAAAGCTCGATTTCCGATCGCGAGAATTCGGCTCTCGTCGTCGTCGTTTTCAAGTTTTTGCCTCTAATCGTGATAGATCAGGAGGTCGGTGCCGGCCGATTAACCTGAGCCTTTGTCAAATAGTTTTTTTCCGTTTCTCCGTTTTCTTATTTTCGCATCCGTCTTCACTTTACTTTTCTCTTTCATTTTCACGCTCCTTGTCTTCGGCATTCCACCGCTGCCACCAACGATCTCGCGAGTTCCTCTTCGCGCTAAGTGGAAATAATAACCGAGGGTCTGATGGACGAAAGCTCCTCTCGCCTGGACCGACTATACCTGTAGGTCGAAGGTTACACCCGAACCTTTTTGAATTTTAGGCTCGTTCGAGTCTCAGGTTTCAGGTCAAGCTGCTGGCTTGAGTTTCAGAGCTGAGATGTTCGTCTAGAATTCTTTGTCTGGCTAGATTTTAGGCCAGCTCGTATTTAGCCTTTCACTTTGGTAAAAATTATCCAAGGGTGGTAATCGAAACGCGAAAGGATCAATATTCGGAATATCCGATGTATCGAAATTTCAAACAAGCCAAGATAAAAAAAAACAAACAAAAATTGAATTGTTCGAAATCTTGATTTTTAAAAGTGTCACCGATTAGTAGTCATTCTAATCTCTTTGAAATTTCTATATACAAGCCATTCCAAACATTGATCCTTTCAAGTTCTCACCCCCCCACCCTTTTCGACCTCGCTAATTTCGGTTACAGTTTCGAATTTCAAACTTTCTCGCATTCCGCGGAAAATTGTCGGGAATAAATTGTGCGAATTACAACCACAACAACAACAACAACAACAACAACAACAACAGCAACGCAGTTTCACGAAACTGGGAATCAAAATTCAGGTAGTGTCGGCTTAGAGCGGAAGGATGATTGTACCCCGTGCGGCTTTGCACATCTAAACCTCGTTAAGACGCCACTGCGGTAGTCATTTGATACGGATTAAAGGAAGAGATCGACGTGACGTTGAACCCCGTCTGACGTAGACGTTGTCGGTTTGACATAAATGAGTCACACAATTCCCTATCCCTCCCTATACATCTATATACATATATATATACTCTCTCTCTCCCTCCCCCTGATATCTCCACATCTCCATCATACTTTTCTACATTAATATTCAAACGCATTTACATCCCTTCGTAATTTCGCCGTCTTGCCACGTCGGGTTGTTTCACTTCATACGAAGTCGAGGAGTATAACGTTTCTTGTACTAGATGTGTACCTAACTTTTCCGTCCCCTTATCCTCGTCCGGGGAATAAAATTGAGTAATAACGTCAATTGCGAGACTGACGCGAAGCGAAATAAGAATCTGACAATAAGGGGTAAATGAAATCGAATAGTGAAAATTTCATGTCTATCCGACAAATATTCTCGAATATAACCACACGTTTGAAATGAGGCCTCGGAGCATTTCAAAGTACCGGTGAAACTTTGAATGCATTTTTCTCAAAACTACGTTTTCAAGATTTCTTCGGAAACGGGTCGTTATTTTTACAAGCAAAAAATATCAGAATCAAGTTCAATTTTACCCCAATATGTGTATAAATTTTTATCTCAATAAACTGAAATGTTTTCTCGTGAAAAATCTTTGAAAAATCCCTTTTTTTCGACCTCCTGACTACGCATAACCTCTCAAGGAGTCAGTCGAAGCTTGAAATAGACGTAACCTCGAGTTTTTTAGATTCGCCAGTGACGTTAGTTTGATTATTATTTCGCGGTCCTTGATTTTCGATTCGACTGTCGTTCGTCTATTGTGATGTTCGAATGGTGAAGAAAAAGGACCCACAAAACGATTCGCATTGTCGTCAGATGCAGGGTAGAAATTCAGAAATGGTGGATTGGTGGGCGTGCATTCAAGGGGGAAGATAGAAGATGGGTTAGCCTCTGAGAAATCTCGAGGTTCCAACCCTTGGTTGAGGGGAGAAGATTCGTCGATATCGGAACGTTCGCTTGTTCCCAAAAACAAAAAACAGGGTATCGCGTCTAAGTAACACAAGTAAATTACATCGTTCGCAAAATAAACAGAAAATGTCAACATTACAAATTTCAACACGCGTTATCTTCAACGTTAAAAACTTCAACACGCCGTAATATCGACCCTAGTGTTGAGTCGAAAAAATTACAATTTCTACAGTGTACGATTTAAATTCTATACACAGTTCTGAACAAAATCATTCCAGTACATTTTCATTTAGCACAGAAATAAAGAAGTGGCACGGATTTTACAAAATCGCAATAGTAAATTTGTAGAGTTCATGCCGTTACTTTGCTTCAGCGTCAAATGAAAATTGATTGGAGTGTGTGTGTGCGTTTTTTTTTTATTCAGAATTGCGTATAGAATTGGGGATGTTAAAGTCTTTTTCGCGTTCGAGATAAATTGTGGGACAAATTATGTCGAATGTATGAGTGTTAAATCGACGTGTGTAATTTCTTACGTGTTATATAGACACGTAACCAACAAACAGCAACGAAGAAATCGAGGAAAAGGGAATACCAGAACGGAATAAGGGCGCAAAGCCGATGTCAACTGGAAGTTGCGGGGACCCAAGCCAATCAGGGGTCACGTTGAAATCAATCGTTTAGCGGTCAATCGTGTTTCGGCGGTTGTTGCGGGGCGGAATCCAGCAATCACGGGAAGCCTCTTGCAGTACGTGGGCGGACATCCAGTGTCGATGAAATCGCGCAGCACCGTCAGCAGCGCGGAAGTTAACGGGTAAAGGTAATGGGACGGTGACTGTGGCTTCGCCTACCTACTAGCACCGGATTTATTTCAACAACCATGACACTGCGCACCGCGCACCAAACCCGAGCACTCGCCACTTTCTATACACGTGTATACAATGGTCCTAGTTTGCGCTTCGAAAAGGACCGATATCCGTAGGGTGCGTTCCATGTGAGATACTGGAAATCCTGATCCGGACTCTTCCGAAAGTGATCGCTCAACGTCGAGGACTCTGTTGGGTATGGGTTTTGGTTCAACGTTGATTAAAGTACTTGAAATAGCACCTCAAGATAACGATTAGCACCTAGGGGATAAATTTGTTGGAGAAGAAAGGTTTTCATCGTAAGGTGCAACTTAAGGTCAACGACTCGGCTGATTTCATGATCGAAATTCGATCGGTCGCGAGTTGAATGATCGAACCAAATTCGTTGGATATAAAATTCTCACTTCAGCTAATGACTTGGAAACAGCTCGATCGATTTTGGTAAGAATTTGATCAGTTCTGGATTCGAAAGAACGTTTTCGACTGTGACGAAGATCTTGTAAATCTATCGAATCCTTCTCGAGATGCCATTACCTGAAAATGAGGTTACTAACGACTCTCCGTGTGTCGAAACGTGGATACGAATTGAAAATTTGGTTTCCACGTTCGGGCCGAGTATAAGAACGTTCCAGGTATATAAGATAGAGGTAAGGAGGAGTAATCTCCTAATCTAACCTCTGCCCTCCATAGTTCCAGGTTAGGAGAGCGAGAATCAGAACAGGGTTCAAACAGTTGTGTTTTGCCGTCTTGAGTCGTTTCACGGCGATGAAATTTTACTTGGAACGCCCCATGCGCTTCAGGAAAATACCGCAGCGGTGTTTTCAACCCACCCCCAATTCCCGTCGTTCCCCGATTGAGCTGGAAGCCGGGAGTGGTGGGTGGGTGAAAGCGTCGCATCGTGTCGGCAGCATGCATATTAATAGCTCGCAAGTACCCTCCGTGTCTGACCAGTGTAGTGTACGAGAGCCATCCCCTTCGCCTCCCCTCCTCTACTGCCGCCACGTGCATACACCAGTGTACAAATAGTGGAAGTGTAGACACAGATGCAGCATGCATTGTATTCATGCGTCATGTGTGTGCAGCCGCATATGTATAACCATGGCAAGTCTGTTTGACCACTGAATATTCTGATCCAACCCGATAAATCGTGTGTGCCCCGCACAAACAAGAGGTTTGAGTCCCGTTCGCTGTACCACGGATTTAAACGAGTCCGGGTAACACTCGGGAAAGTAATCGGAAGATCTATAAGAAGCGGTACAAAAAAACCTGTCAAGTTTTGTTGGTCACCGACCTGTGTTATCGAACGTATGCTTCGATCGTAGTAGCGATGATATAAAAGAATGAAATTCATCCAGCCATTATTTGAAACTGCAGGCCACCTAACGAGCTTGTAAAATATTCTCCGCAGTACGGAAACGCTCAACGGTTAGTCTTAGTTATAGAGCAAACTTGACTACGTGATAAGAATGGTGCACGTAGGTCGGTAGGCTGGTTGGCTGGGCGGTTCATCCGATATCAATCACTGTATTTACCGGGGATTATACCTATGCAGTAGTACCAAGGGTACAAGAGAGGCACGAGCTGGAGTCAGTGAACCAGCCACCCGTCGGACGACCGTTGTTTAATTACCGATAAGCCCTGACGAGGTCCTCGTAACAGTAAAATGATTGCGAACAATATCTGATGAGACCCGGACAATCTACTGCTAAATCAGCTGTCGTAAAATGACGATAAAAAGTCAGGGTCAATTGTTAGGGGATGTAAAAAATTTATCGAGAGTAAAATATAGCTACCAATCCCTAGTCACTTTGATCTGAGGTAGGTTGAAGAACCAGTTGGTGGAAGAATCGATTCAACCACCGAGAGTGTTTCAGATCTGTGCGTGGGTGTAAAATTGGTGTTTTTATGGTTCGCGATATCAGCATAAAAGGCACTGGCGTGATTGCGCGGAACGTCAGGAATCCTCATTCCTGGTCTCTCTTTCGCTCGCGGTCTTTTCATTTCGTGCACTAACTACAGACTTTGATCGGAACACTGATAAAGAAAAAGCGCGGTGAACCAACCGGATTTCCGATGATAATCTAACCACCATAAAACCCCGACTGCAGAGATCCTCTAGAATCGTTCTCTCGTCAAACGACACTTTTCATTCAGTGCGATACACTCCCTGTGATAATTCCTCATCGTCGTATCATCTGCAAATGGGATTAGAGAACGAGGATCAGTGATGACAGTAGGTACAGGTAACCGGATAGCGACACAACTCTCTGTTGCGAGGTCAAAGCATGTGCACGTTTGCGGATAAAGTGTCCCGTCGGCGGAGAGCAGTGGTGTAATAACTTATAGATCATAGCAACTGAAACTGGAAGGGAAGGATAACGGTGTGTTCTCTGACTGAGGACAGTGTGACAAGGGAAACGTGACGGTGGTTATAACTTGTACAGCGTGCAGCAGCAGTAGCAGCAGCACCAGCAGCAGCTTCCTCTATCCGCCCCAATTAACTTTTCACCTCTAATTTATGCGAAGCGGTACCAGCAGCCGGTGTCGTCAATTTTCAGACCACAGGATATCCAGCTATCTCGGAAACAAACACAGCACCAATGCTACTCTGAAGATTTATTCTCGTCTCGTTAAGGGATGAAGGTTGCAGCTTGAATGGTCTAAAATAATACCTATTTTTAGGAGTTTTTCTTTTTTTTTCTAACGAAATGAAAGCACTTCGAGCAATTCGACCGTCCAAGCTGTACCAAGCCCCTTACCCCCTTAAGGTACCCCATGTGCCAAGTTACGCGTAACCATGAGAGATTAGGTTGAGGGGGGCGAGCACAATGCGTGGGACAGAGGGTTGTTATGGCCGCCGGCAAGGCGAGCCTGCAGGACAAGAAGAGATACGGTTTACGACTGACCGTGAACGCCTATCGCCCACCGTTTATGCCTCAGCCAGAGGCGAGGCGAGTCGAGGCGGCCTCGGCTGACGTTGGAAAGTAGTAGAGATAAACGTGACTGCCGCCTATACCGCCTAACGCCATTAACGCCGTGAATTTCCCAAAAAAAAAAAGAGAAACGAAAAACGAGGAAGAAGAGATTTTCAAACACCTCCAGCTTCTTTTCCTTCTTCTACCTCTTCTTCTTGGGATACTTCAACCCTCCAGTTGTCACGCTGGATAGAATCTACCGCCGATCATCCTTCGGCCTAAATATCTAACGGAAGAGTCGAAAACGCGAAAAAACCCAGCTTTACGAGTGAAATTGATCAAAGAATCGACACTTTACTTCTCGATTCTTCGCCTCCTTGCAGCAGTTTAGCTTATTCAACCGCCTCGAAGCCGAAAAGTCTAAACAAAAAAATTTCTCTGCCATTTCCAATCCTTAAACGCCAACGAAAACCTCGAATGTAGAGTTTTTAACCGTAACGGATAAGGAACGGTAAAAGCACACGACGTCAACCTTGCTTACTTATCTCTCAATCTCTCCTAACGGTTGTGCGTATTGCACCGATGCCGATCAGTGCAAAAGGTGCGATTCGTCTGGATACGAACGAGTATAATAAAAATAACAAAAAGGAAGTGAAAAACATACCGCGTCGTCAAAAGCCTCTACAGATAAGGGGGTGAGGGGGGTGGCGGGAGTTCCCTCTTTTCGGGACCCCTTGGGGTAAAGTCCCCGGGAAGCATTTCTGAAAGGGGAGAGAGACTTCAATGCCTCGAGTATTCACGTACACAGGTGTAAGGTATACGGTGTACGGTGTACGCGCATTTGTTTATGTCCCTGGCATGTGTGCCGGGGAACAAAAGAGCTTTTTAACGTCGGGGGTTGAACGTTGCCTCCAGAGATAGGGGCAGGTGTAGCCGTATCGCAAAGTCTGTGCAGCACGCAGTTTCGCGATGAGATAGCGCTAGTCAAGGGCCGACTTTTTCACCCCCTCCGCGTTTCTTTTCACTTCTGCACTTCAGCCCTCCCCCTTTCATATCGCGTCCCCATATTCCTTTTCCTCAATCACGACCTTCTCGCAACTAAGCGTAATGATATGATTTTATTTGATCAGAATACTTTATGTAGAAACGCAAATAAGGAATGATGATGATTGAAGTAAAAAAAAAAAGTATGTATTTACATGTTATTCTCGGCCCTAGTGACGACGATCATGATTATGGTGGTTTGAAAACGACGGGGTCAAATGCATGTGGTGCAATTTTGTGCATCGCGTGATTTACGTACTGCATGCTGATGCGGCTATAACCAGACCAGACCAGACCGAACCAAACCAAGCCAAGTTACTACGAAACGGAATGGTTTCTGTAACCACACCAGAGCTGTTTCCTCTATACCTATGCATACACACACACGTATACCTGTATGTGCATACTGCATATAAATAAGCCGCAAGCACATCGAGTAACGGGGAAGTAGAGATGGAGGGAAACAAAACGAAGGTGGTGAAGGAGGAGGAGGAGGAGGAGGAGCAGCAGCAGCAGTAGTAGTACCAGAAAAAGAGGAGTAAACGAATTGAGGTACGTGGCCGAGTTGCCGGGTACCTATCGGGATTACCCTCGTCACGTGACCCGTGTCGTTACCATTAAAATATAATAACGGCTGCGGTGAAATTTTCCCCCGTTACGAGCCGGGTTCATACTAGTTTCGTTATTTTTCCTTTTTTCACGCTTTGCCGTTACTTTCCTTGAATTCCGTATTCAATGTTCGTATCGAATATTCATTCGAATCACGCGTGAAAAAACAAAAATTAATCCGCCTCTGATCAAGATAAAGACAAAAATTTAATAAAATGAAAAGGTAACAGTAAATACTGTACGTTCTTTCCTAATGGATCGTATATTTTTCGATCCTCGTTGGTCAGTTTCACGTCTTACTTGTCACTTTCTTTCTCTCTTTTTCACTTAAGGTAACGATGTACCGGTTATTGATTTTTTTGTCATCAAAAATTATAAATTTACGGCACAAATTATGAATTTCTCAATGACCAAGACTACTTGTTAAAAGGTTATACGCTACAAATTTATTTTTCGTTAGTTTTAAAGCTAAGGATCAAATAGATACAACCAAAAAAATTAAATCATTTGGTCAGGGTTTCAATAACCGGTACGCTTGCCTTAAATAAGAGTAAATCAATAGACAGAAATTGTACTCAGGGACTGGCGAAAGGGGATAAGGTGACCAACCGAGGTGTCCATTAACAGTTCCAAGTCCAGCGGTGAGTTTATCACTCCCTTAAACCCGTTCGGTATTCCAGAGAAACAGATTTTGCGGTTAAAGCGTGTGTGTGTGTTTATAAACACAGGTTAGTCTGCGAACAAGGGTGTATCACGGAGGCCAAGACTCTTAGCGCGATCCCCGCGCTGCTTAAAACACCGCCCCCGCGTGAAAGTGAGAGAGGGAGAGAGGGAGAGTCAGATATACTCAAAACTCGGTTGAAGCCGAGGAAAGAATGGATAAGAGGCGGGGAATAAAGGACGACATGCGCGACGTCTAAGGGTTGAAAGTGGTTTCCTCTCCCACTGCAAAGTCGCGCACGGATTGTAAAAAGTAATTTTCGATCAACGCTGCGTTGTAAAAAATGATCGGAGATGGTAAAAAAAATATGTCTGAAGGAAATTTCATTGTTCTCTCGCACGATGACGATTAAATGATTTAAACTTGGATGTTTTTGATAAAAGGTTGCATTTTCACATCAAAAAAGGAAAAGAGCAAAAAAACAAACGTTATTTTGACTATCTTACTTAGGTCGACCTTTTAAAAATCAAGCATCGATATAATCGAATAATCGAGATGCGCCAATTGATGGCAAAAACGTCACCAACCACTCGAAACTTCGCGACCGGTTATTTAAAAAATAAAACTTTCTAGTTCGCTGTCGTAGATAAAAACTTGATATAAGCTCAAGGTAAAAAAATGTAAGTTAAGCAGTCTGCACGAAATATTCCGTGGCTAAAATAACCGCGTGATAATTCGGCAAATGCGATCAGCTGATAGCCGAGCGCGACGCCATGCTGAATAACGCCCACCGACGGGATGAAAAATTCAAAACTATTAAAGAACGACAAAAAAAAAAAAAAAATATGTATAATTATGCATACATTAGGTAAACAGGAATTGAGAGCGGCTGGTGAAAGTGGCTCGATTCGATACGATGATGCGACTGTATCGTCTGCTTTTGTTGGCCGAGGAAGAACCTCCGAGCGTCAAAGAAAATGATTGATGACCCGACTAACGGCGGCTATATTATTCCTCAACTGTATGCGTAGGTACGCGTATAATGTCACGTGTATACTGTACACACACACATATATATATACAATATATATATATATATATATATATATACTCATAATAAAACCTTTGTGCGCATTGCAAAGGCGCACACATTATTAGTCTAAAAATTACTTTATTTTTATTATTATTGTTATTATAACCAGCTTGTCCGTGTGCAATATATTCCTGTATATGGGGCATTCCACGCCAACTTAGTAAACTGTTGACCGTGACATTTTTTAATTTCAACAAGGTTTTTTTCTACGATGATTTTTAAAAAAAGTTTTCGACTAAAGCGATAGATGGAAAAGAGGGGTAGAGAATTGAATTATTCAATTTGTAAAAAAGTAGAAAAAACAAATAAAGAAACATTGGGGGGGGGGGGGGGGGGGGATTATTTTACAATTTTACCTAATTAATAAAATTGCGAAACAGCGATATCTGCGATACTTTAATTATTCGAATAACGTTACTAGCTTTAGCCGCGTGATAATTTAATTTAACGAATAATCAAGAGAAGTAAAAGAAGATATTCCTCAAGCTTATCCAACGTCTGACTAATTTGAAACGAGATCACGGATAAACGCGAGTCTCTCTCGCATGTTCTGGGAAAATTTGGGACCCCCATAAGATACAGAAGTTGAGTACAGACAGGCCCACGTGACGCTATCTGGTTCGTCCCGAATCTGACTACAGTTACCAGCAGAGCTGAATTATTAGAGACATGTTTCACCCGCCGTGAAAGCTGCGACGTTCAAGCTAAACCGTAAGACGGATAAGAAACAAAGCTGCTCGTTTTTCCCAACTTTACAACTTTGCAGAGAATTTTCCGGTGTGGAATTTGTCGGGAGGGCGTCGAAAGTCGGGTTTCCGTTCTATACAAAAATTTAACCCAGATATTCAAACTCGGATACTCGGGTTCTGTTTTTTTTTTTTTTTTTTTTTTTCAAGTAGTTTTGAATTCAATTCTTTCTACATTCGAGGTATTCGAATTTTGTATCCAGCTCGTAGGATTTTTTTCCTTAACGACGTAATACGGATACTCGAAGCTTTGCATCGTCGTAACAGTTTGGAATAAAAAAAAAAAAAAATTACTTCAATAATATTTCTTCTGCGATAAAAAAAATGACGCAAAAAAAAAAAAACATAACCCGTTGTGAAAGAAATGAATTAAACAGATGCTGGGAGTGAAAGAAGAGGAAACCAGTGAAAGAAGGCTTTCGGAAGTGAGAAAAAAAAAAAAAGAAAAAGAAAAAGACATTCCGCAACAAACTCGGATCGTCAAGATTGCGAATGTATATTTCTTCTATTCAAAGCGCCAGCGTGAACACGGAAGAGGAAAATCTCGCCCCGTTAACGTTGCGTTCGCAGGATGCGATGGACAGCAATTTTTATCGTGGCAGCTGTTTTATTCCTTCCGTGATAAAGGAGAAGAAAAAAAAAAACAAAGCGAGAAGGAAGAATGGGGCAAAGTAGGACGAAGCGTGTACGGAAATTTAAACGCAAAAATTATTTTCCAACAGACACAGAGGCTCGGCGAGTCTTTTTTCATTCGCATTCGGTATTTTTTTATTTCTTTATTCTTCTATCTTGCTTTCAACGGAAGAATTTCGCGAACGGGAGAAGATAAACTAGCCATAAAGTGGAAGGAGCGATCCTACACGGTCGAAAAGTTCGATTATAGGACTCGCGCCGGCGAATTTGGTAGGTACAGGATGTAGGGTGGGAAAGACTTTTGAATTTATCACCGATTGTCATCTCTGTTTTCCGATCCATGAAATCCCTCGCTCGATTGAAGGCTGAACCCGGCGAGAGATAAAGCACGTAAAATGAAAAGAGAGAGGAAGGAGAGAAGATAAAAACCTCATTCGCGGATTCCCAAAAATTTCAACACAGGGTTGTCAGACATTTTTTCGGAAAAAAATTTCATCACATATTCAGATTTCCCAGGACCCAAAACCTGGTTTCCCTCACATTTTCCCAGCTTTAGTAAGTTACTAAAAGCTGAATCGTTCAGCTCGTCAACTCTATATTCGGTTGAAATTTAATTCGAATTGAAGCAAAATATGATGTAAAAAAAAAGTCGGTGTAAGCCAATTTGTTTTCTCGACGAAAAACAAAGTGAACTTGTTACTTCAATCATTCATTTCCAATTCCCATGATAGAAAACCAATATTTTCAGTTTTGTCCATTACCAAATTAAATATTCCCCGACACTTCCAGGTTTGCAAAATTTTCCACTTATTCGATCCGTATCCGGAAAATATTTTACACGTCGTGAGAGAAAATCCGTTGCTAGTGTCCAGCGACGACTGTTTTTTGTATGATTTTATTAAGGTTTTTTTCTTTTCATCGTTTTCATGTTTATGTAACTGTCGATGTTGATGGAAAAGTAATAATTGCAAGCGTGAGGAAAAAGTGAAAAGCACAGCGGAGGATGATCCGGGAGGATATGGAAACAGTCTTGAGGTTCACCCACGTCTCTCGTCCTGATCCTGATCCTGACCCTGATCCGCATGCCCCCATTGCCAGATCCATCTATCCATCCATCCATCCATCCATCCATCCGTTCATCCATCCAGCACAACAGACCGAACTGGAACTCGAAGCGAAAGGCGCGTCAATCAACGGCGGAAACTCTTCATCGTTGGTAGTAAAAACATCCCTCATCCTCCGTCGCGTCGTCATCGTCTTTTTGAGAGACGATGTGTCGGTATGCATGAGAAGTAGCGGCAGAGACGGGGTTCCCGGATTATCGGAAACATAACGAGAGTGGAAGAAAGGAAGAAGGAAAGAAAGAAAGAAAGAAAGAAAGAAAGAAAAAAAATAAATAAAATAAAATAAAACAGAACAGCGTGAATACGGAACAAGGAGGACAGGAGGAGGGACGAAACCGAAGCTCATCTCCTTACGTTACACTTTTCAAAACTCTAACCAAGTCCGTATTCAATATTGCTTTGAGAATCGGGCGCGTATCTTACATGTGCGTATGTAGATAACATTCATATTAATGTATTCGGCAGGTATATAATTCAGACTGCGAAATCTGCGAAATGGATTTTGTCGACGACCCCCACGCGTTTCACGATTTTTTTATCTCGTTTTGTTTAACTCCTTACACTGTTTCTTTATGAAAGACTTTTTCAACCCAAAAATTCATCTGGAAATATATCTAGCACGTGCCTGAAGGAGTAAAAAAAAAGAGTAACTTCAAAAGAATCTGAAAGTCGTAATCAAAGGTTTATCTGTACATGAATAACTTCGAAGAGAGATCAAAATGGGACAAAGGTATGAAATCTGAATCTTTTGAAAAAATTTAAGATTGTGATAAGAGATTGGATTTGAATGCTCTATCGAGTTGCGGAAGAACGAATTGAGCTCGATTTTGAAAAAATTCTCTACAACTCGGATCTTCTCTATTTCTTTTTTTTTCCACTGCTGAAGGTTGAAGCTAAACCGAGAATTAGGATCAGGCTGAAGTTTGTAACGTTCTCGTAATAATGCATCTTTAGAAAAACTCGTTGTTTTGCAATGTTACAGAATCACCTGAAGTTTAGGTAACCGTTAAATTAAATCATGAACAAACTCAGATTTTGCTACCGAAACTTCTTGTCACTTATTCCAAGGGTGAAAAATATAAATTTTTGTTTCAAAGTTTCGATACGTTAACGTTACTAACTTCAGCCTCGTGATTTATGTGGGATAAAACACGGTGAAATAAAAGAGAAGAGCACGAAGATGACGACCTTTATACACGCTCGCAAGATTTGCCGTTTTCATTTGTACCGAGTGAGCCGTTTGGCGAGGGAATTGCGAGGGGCGATGGGGGGAGATTCGTATTCGGATGAGGACAAGGAAGCAATTTTAACGAGCGTTTACTTATCGCTTTACGACCTTTCGTCGACTGCGGGAGAACCGCGAAAGAAACCGGAACGTCTTTCAAACAGAAACGGCGTCCAATATCGGAGTTAAGAATTTCGGCCACGTACATCGCCGGCTGTGATGTCTTCCTCTGCTTGTGGGTAACTTTATTAGCCGTTGTGTGACAGCCGCTGTTCGTACCGCGGGCGGTTTGGTTCCCCTGTTGATATAGGAGAGACCACCCCCAGCTTACTTAGGAAATCGGGGGAAAAAAGAGGAAGAAAAACAGACCGGAAGTTACCGGGGGGAGAGTAAAGAGGCGATGAACGGAGGTAAGAAAAATCGTATAAAGCCCTTAATTGCTTCGGCGATAAGGGTAAGTTAAGCTTCTCTTATCTCAAGTTAGATTCCACCTCTTAATTTCATCCCGTATTTATTACTTATGCCTCGAAATTGGCCGCCTTCTTTTATCGACCAAAAATTAGATTTACCACTTAAATACATCACGTACATCGGCCGCGGAGAGGAACAAGATGAGAAAATATGTCAATTACTTAGAGAAGTTTGAAATTTGTTCCGAAAGACGAAAACAATCGTTCAATTTCATTCTTCAGGAATTTTTCAGGATTAACGATCAGGGCCTGGTGGGGCCTTCCATAAAAGCCCCTGAGACCCAGAAAAGCCTCCTGATTAGGGCCTGATTACTCGAATTCATCGAAACACGACATTTCGAAGCTCGCGAGAATGAGATTTGAAATTCGATACTTGAACCAGAACCGATAAAGCATTATGGGTAAAGTAGCTGAGAAACTCTTCGAGTAAATTTCTCAAAGAAATGGAATATCAAATGAAGTACAAAAGTGTCGGAAGGACCGTTTATCAAGACTGACTGTCAGCTCAACAAGTAGTAGAGAAAATTGTGCAAGAATACCGTGCTTTTCGATTCGGGTTTATTCTCAGCCCAACTCCGGGGTTTGATTGTACAAAGGCTTGTCAAAATTGATGGAACGTGACACCGCATGCGTGCTCATTGTACCACAAATTCTTCCGTTCCTGCTAACGCTGACCATTTTGTACCATTCGCTCGCTAATGTCGATGTTCGAAGGATCAAGTTTGCGCTTTCATCGATGCGCGTTCACGTGGTCAAATCTACATTTGCAATGTGCTACTTTCGACTGGCAAGAATTAGAATTGAAAAGGGTAGATAAATTTCCGTCCACCGAGACGATTTCTTTTCTCATAGAAAGAAGAAAATAAAAATAATAATAATAATAATAATAAATAAAAGTGACACCTTTGTCATGACACTTCCCTACGAAAAATGTCTCTTCTCGGCCATTCACCCTGCAGGCATAAGTCACGAGGGACCCTAATTTTACCCTGACGGTCGTATAACACAAGGGTTACGAAACAGCTAACGCTGCCTAGAGAATAAAAAAAAATAAAAGTTCGCACTATGGAAGGGGAAGTTGGCAGCTACGAATACCCGTCGGTTATACGTGAACTTAAATGGAACGATAAAAAGAGAGAGGAATGGAAATTATCCGAGTGTACCTAGCAGAAAAACCAGAGTGCAGTTATTCACCTTAACAGCCCTAATAAATAAATAAACCGCAAAGTATAAATTAGCTTCATCCCCCCTTGAGAAATACTCTTCGGAACATACGGACAAAGTTCCAAATGAAACAAGCGTATATATGGAATGAAGGTGTTTCCAATCGGGGTGGGTAAATAAGAGGCAACGAATTTCTATCTTCGTCCCAAGTTTTTCTTCCATCTCACCCTCCATCCAATTTTCCGAACAAACTAAAATAGAAAATCTACATATTAATCGGCGGCGTTAATTCCGGGCTGAAACCGAGGCTCGAATTTAGCTCGAGGATGAGAACAACAGATCCTAGATTTGCGATCGGTGTAATAAAACGCGTTGACGGATGAAAGGGAGCGGCAGGTGTCGGCCGCCCCTAAATCCCCAGCTGTACGAGGCGATGAGTAATTACCAAGGCTTACGCTCGACGAATGCCTAGATCCAAAAGCTCCGGGAAAATCTCCGTGATGCACCGGCTTGAGTAGTCCGCAGATTTGCGCGATGCCCGGAAGAAGGTAGAGGCGAATATGACGGAGTGCCGGAAGAAAGAGGAGCTTGGAAAGCTTGGAAGATGAGAGAACAGAGCCGGTTACCGATTAAAATGGAAATACCCGCGTCCCTGTGCCGAGTGAGAAAAGGGGATGATGAGAAGAAGCCGAGGGTGAGGATCGTCGACTCGTATCGGCCCGATATGCCTTTCGCGAAACGTTCGTACATTTTTCACAGCTCGGAAAAAGACCAAGATCATGTGCGTAGGTACCCAAGTTGGTAATAAGTATGCGGGTCTTTCCACCCTCCAACCGCCGTCCCGCTGTGTTGAACCCTTTCAAATATACCCAACCACATGTGGGTACTCCAGACGTCTATGCTTCGTTCCACGATCGTGCAGTTTCCCTTTTATACGGACCGATGTATACGAATTCAAATTCACTACTGCCTCGGAGCACGTAGCTTTCCTATGATTAAAAAAGAACACCGGGGAAGCAGAAGAGAGGGAGATTGGAATGGGGGTGATATTGGGCCGTGGAAGTTGGGAGAATGGAACGTTGGAGGTCAAGTGTGGTGTGAAGAAAAGGATGAAGAAGGGAAGGGGTATTCAAGAACCTGCAAAGGATGAAGATGACGAAGAACGTTAACCATACGGATGAACGGTATTGAAGATGCAATTTTATCGAATGAAGGGAATGACGGTATGGACCAAGATGAAGTATGCGAAGGTGATGGAGTACATTGAGGCGATTGGTATGAAAAGTATGAACGACAAAATTTTGTCGAACGTGGAAAGTGCTGGAGATGAAGAAGAAAAAGACCATCGAGAAAAAATGAAAATTATGAGACTTGGGCCGAAGAAGCTAATGAAGGTATGAAATAGAATGAGGAATACGAAGATGATGAAATACATCCGATGATCATTACACAACTTTATCGAACATGGAAAGTGCCGAAGATGAAGAAGATGCGGACCGTAAAGAAAATGAAAAAGATGAGAGTCAGACTGGAGAAGCTAAGCTAACCGCATTCGTAGAGGAAAACAAAAAGAATGAGTATAGAGCCAAATAGTGGTTCAACAAATTGCTAGTAACTAACAACAGGATTCCCGTATCCTGGACGAATCTATTAATCAACACTCCGAAAGCGTTTCAAAAGCTTTCCAAAAACCGCCCGTCATAAACGAAACTAGATGTACACAGTCGAGTCCAAGAACTTTCCTCTCGAACAACGTGGACACGATGAATTCCCATCCGATAGTTGGGAATTTGCATCGAATTCGCACTGAATAAATATGGCCGATGTGTACATAAACTCCTGTATTGAAACAGATGATGTAGGTGAGCGAAGGG
The DNA here is from genome assembly GCF_021155785.1 of Neodiprion fabricii. Taxonomy (NCBI): domain Eukaryota; kingdom Metazoa; phylum Arthropoda; class Insecta; order Hymenoptera; family Diprionidae; genus Neodiprion; species Neodiprion fabricii. Next base: position 1,702,460 of record NC_060245.1, on the reverse strand, counting down.
GTTCGGGAGACTGTTTCCAGTAGCCGAGCAGTGATACGTTGCATAATTCACAGGCTTCGCTGCAGGACACGCGCTTCAGCGCGCACCCCTGATACTATAACTGGCATCTGTGTAACTTCCCGTCACCGCCCGTACCTCGTCAAACGTTAACCCTTTCGTGCGTACATTTTTTTCTTACGTGCGATTCGCTTGAAATTTTGCACACATGTGCTTGTGGGGTCGCTGATTACGAAACTGAACTTGAAATCCGGGAATTGAAAATGGCGGATCCAATATGGCGGACGAAAATACGCGGTTTTTAGGGCCACTGATTGGTGGACAACCGAGAACAACGAGAAGAAAAATTTTTCGGTGTGCATTAAGTCTGCGAGAAAATTGGCATTCGAATTTTCACGATGGATCAGCAGAATCCACTAACCTAACCAAACGATCATTTTCTTGATCACCTTAACAAAGAATACATCACATTTGTACATAAAATTTATAAAACTCTGCAAAAATGGATAAGAAAAAATCTACGCGAATGTAAATTTTCTCAATCCGATTTTTTATTTTCATTCCTATTTGTATTAACCTTTTTTTTTTTTCTTTTGTCCTTCTTCGAGCTGATACTTCCAGCGTTACTTTTTCGGCGACAATAGTTGATCACCCTTGTTAATACAGACAAATCGATGACTATTCCCGTTGTTATTATTATTATTACTATCATCATTGTTATTATTATAAAGTATGAAATATGACTGTGAGGTATACCTACACAAGGGCGGACAGGTGTGCATGAGAGATTTATAAAAAATTCATTCCAGGTTCGTACACGGGGTGTAAGTATCAATTCCGGATTCCCAGTGCTGATATTTTATTGATGTTATGGGGGTGAAGGGGGGTGAATGGGGGATCGGGCTTAATGCGGTGCGTTAGAGTGGCTAGAGAAAGGTGCAGGCAGGTTTATGTGACGCACACATATACCGTATATGTATGTATAACGTGTATCTATATAGAGAGAATAGACGTCGAGTCCCTCCTTCACGCTCCTATTTCTTTTTACATATTCTACGTACCTACGTCGATATATATTTTTATTTTTTTTTTTTTTAGAGGACGATTCAAACTCGATTTGAAGTTATTCAGGAACGCGACAAAAGTGTTTTTCTTTTCTTTCGTCGTCGATCAAAAGTCTGGCTTTTCTATCCTTCGATATTTGTTATCTTGTTTGGTTGATCGTTTTTCTTTTTCTTTATTTCTTTATTGCTATTCGTATTGTTTATTTTTTTATTTTTTAAGGCAATAAATAACTGCGATCCGTTTAGTTTTCCCTCGAATTGTTACAGCTCTTGTCAGAAATAGATGAAAATGGTGTTACGTACAAACGAAGTTTGAATTTCGGTAAACGTAGGCTGGCAAGGTAAATACGTGGATAGACTGAACGATAAATCGAAATGTTACGCATATGTATATATATACATAGATGGTTATCCTGCGAGGCGCGCGTTTACTCATCGTGGTCAGCCCTCCTCGAAAAAAGGAAGCTAATTCCGGCCCAACTCTCAATTTACGCTAACGCCGAAATTGATAGTACCCGAAAGAGCGATGATTCATGTTTATACGCACGCGTTTACGCCTATACAGAAAGAGAGAGAGAGCGAGAGAGAAAAGAAGAGGCTTAAACCCCCTAATCGAATAATATATACATCGTAAAATATGCGTGCGTGTAATAAGTCAAGACATGAATTACCTGCAGTGTGTTAATAAATTTCGTAACGATTAACTATCAAGAAGGTTCGACCTTCAGGGTTCGACGGAAGGTTCAGACGTCGATTAAATTCGCATGGAATCCCCCAATTATATCATGCATAAACGCATGTGAAATTATTACGTATCCCGCAGTCGTGCAAACCACACATTCGATTTCATACCGCAGCTACTGCGACAGGGCGAAGTGCATGCGGCGAATAAAGCTCGAAGGTTGGCGAAGGAGGGAGAGGGAGAAAAACTGCAGCAAAGCTTCGACTCGGCTAACTGCTGCGGTTAAAGATACACACGTGCATGGATTTTCCGTTTCGTGCCATTGGAGTAAATGACCGTTATTTGTTCAACCGTTTCTCCCTTCCTTTTTTCATAACCTTCGTGCGCGTTTTTTCTCATTGTCACCCGACCTGGATTGCCGTTACGTACGTATATGCGGAAGGTGATGTCTGGGATTGCTGAACAGATTTTAAAAATTCTTTCACTAATTTAGAGCCAAACTGTCCCTGAGCAACACAGGCTGTAATTTACTTTTATTAAAAAATACGTTGTCAATAATTGTTAATTAATTGGGAAGAATCTGCGTTTTCGAACCTCTGGAATCCGAAAAACAGAATTTTTGAAAAATTTCCGCCTGTCGGTCTATCCAAAAAACTACAGGATTTTACAATCAAATGATGGGCATGAGAAATTTCCTTGTCCCGTTTAATTTGAGCTTCCGATTCTACCGGAAGTAAATCGATCCTCCATGTTTTACCGACAAACGTATAATTTTTCTCTCAAACCTTTTTCATTTGTCTGCCAAATCCTATCAATTTCAGATTTTTTACTCGGCCATTTTTGAGATGATCACGAAAGTACGTCAAACAAACCGACAGACTCTTACTTTTTCACGACGGTAAAAAGTATGGCGACAAAGTTATTTTCCCGGTTTGTTTTTCTTACAGCCGGTAAAAATGAGGGGAAGAAAAGACAGTTTTAACATTCGGAAAACTACAATATGAAGAAAAGTGCAAAGTAATAATGAAATTTGTGTTATTTCAGCGAAGGAAAAGGAGGGAAAAGGCGGACTGGGAAGTTTGCAATTTTTTTTCATTCAATAGGAGGCTAATCGTGGATGGGGAAGAAACCGAAAGGTAAACCTGGCGTTTTCTTAGGGGCTCCTGGGGGGTTGACGCCAACTTTCAGATTCAATTTTGCGACAAAGTAAATAACCGAAAAGTACCCAAAGACGCCCTGTTTCTTCTCCTCTCCTACTTTTACGTACGTGGAGTGCGCGTGTGTGGATATCATTTGCATTTTCCGCAACTGAAATAAAAGCTGCGAATTTTGTATTTAAGAAAAGACTTGATTTCGCAACCGTAGGTATTAAAAACATTAAAAAAAAAAATGAGAGAAAAAAAATAGTGTGTACGAAAACGAAATTCTCGAATGCTTGCTGACAATGCAAACCATATACGTACATATTCCAGAATCGGGGAAATTCAATTTCGCGCGTGTCAATCCTCACAATTGGTCGTCTAGGTGACGAAAATTGTATACTCGAATTGGGTAAAATTTCGGCGACATTTGATCGCGGTAAAAATTTGAAAAGTCGCAAAAGTTTCAGCATGGAGAAAAAATTCGACGATTTCTCGAATTTGATATCAAAAAAATTACTGTATTGAAGTGGTTGAGTGTTGAACATTTGAATTACCGCTTTGACTTGTTATAAATTAAATAACAGGCGGAATAACGATTCTTAAGAAACGTAAATCATTACAATAACGTTAAGTGATAACGGTGATAACTTCGGCCTGGCTCGTAGAAAAATTAGTTGGAGTAAAATCGATGACGAAGACTCGTTACTCAATTTTGAAAAACCAAACAAAAAACGGCAAAAATGTTGAAGCGAGGTTTTATGCGTCATAATCGACCGATATGGCGTTGCGTTTATTAATGAGGGATGCCCTGAATTCAGGGTTGAAAGTTGTCGCGGTTTGAGGTGCGCAAAAGTTTGCCGAGGAAGAAGGGAGGAATAAATTTGATCGAGAAAAACGAGCAAAAGAAATTCGGGGATAAGAATTTTTAATAGCAAAAAACTGAAACGGGGAAATATGACGACGAGAGGGTGAGTTTTGAATTTAAAAATTAATAACGAAAAATGTGTGAATTTGAATTCTGTATGATGTTGGTTGTTATGTCGTAGATTTTTTTCAATGCAAATTTCAACTCGACGAGGATATCCTCACTGCATTTGCTTACATAAACAAAGATATAACTGATTTGTTTCATTTGTAAAAAGTTTATTAGCAGATTTAGTGAAACTAACATTGATAAATCTATGAACATGTATTTTTGTTACACATCTGCAATTATGTCAATATTGATTAATTAACCTTTACTGGGAAATTATTCGTTCTGCACTCAATAAATAAATAAATAAATAAGCTATGATTTATTTGCCTAATTAATATTATTTCGCGTGTACCAACTGGATAAATTCGAGCAATAATATCCATTAATGATTAACGTATGTTAATGTTATTGCTGAGATTATTGTTGATACTGTAATATATTCAATTCGTTGTGTTCGGATAAAATTTCTTTCATCTTCAACGATAATTATGAGGTCAAAGTGAAGGAATCGGAATTCAACTGCTATTCGAATAGAATGAAAAAAGGGTTGAAAAAATGAAGGAGTGAAGAAAGCTCGAACAAGCTCTACTTCAAGAAAGGCAAGAAAGAAGGATTTAAGTGTATCACCGCGGTTGAAACGTAGCAAACATTCGCCGAAAGTATTAATTACGTATCAATAAGCTCACCAAGTTTTTGAGGAGAGCTCCCCGTGACTCGAGCAGCGAATACAACAGCGTCGATGGCCGTTAGTCCAAGGAGCGGTATAATAATCACCCACCACATGATTTTATTTGTAAATTTTCCGAATAAGTATTTTAAAAAACTCAACGAAACACACACGCGCGCACATTCACAAAATACCGCACTCCCGACTACTAATTTCACAACACGAACCTTCAAATTATACACCCCGAAGCGAAAAGTGCTTTCTCTTATCTTCAAAACGTATTATCGTACCTACGATTGAAATTGAATATTCTTTTTCTCTGTTACAAATAATTTCATTTGCTAATCACTAAATTTACAGTTGATTTATTCTTCTCCGCGACAAATTTCTTTCATCGTTTCCTTTACTCGTAGAATATGAATATTTTAATTTTTTTTTTTTTGCATACTTTACCGTTACTCAACTATCTACTGAAATTTCTCTGTACAAAACAACGATTTTCCCACGAAACGAAACGAGTAAAAACATTTTAAACACACCTTGTACGAAGTAACAGAAAATTCGTTTTTATTTGTTAATTTATTTACTTTCCAAGAGTAATTTGCGACATTCACAAAAGCGCACAAATACCAAGAGTGAGAGAGAACACAACCGATAAAACTCGCCCTCTGTTGCACCGATCTTATTTCAACAATCGTCCGGATTTTTCCAAGGGCTAATAAAATTGGCGCGCGCGGGATTTCGCGCCTTCGTTGTTTACCGGCGGGAAAAAGAGGGGCGTTTCAATCGCAGCCCCGCGACTCGATTCCGATCGCGCAGTTATTCGGCCGGCGGCGGACGGCGCACTGAGAGACAGATAAGGCGGCAACGGCGCTTCGCGTCCCGACGCTACGCGGCGCCAAGGGTGCCAACCCCCGAGGGAGGGGGAGAGAGAGAGAGAGAGAGAGAGACAGAGTAGAATTCCGCGGTGAAAATATTCTGCCGGATCGAACTGTGCGTTAGGTTTGTCGTTATTTAGAGTGTTGACGAATTTCTCCGGCCCACCCTCTGAATCAATTTCAAATAATTAAAAAACGATTTTCTCAATTTTTTCGCATTTTCACCTAAGCTCTAGCTAACAAACGTATGGAAAACTATTAAGCGCATTGTACTGAAAAATGTTTCCGAATGAGCATCCCAGTTTTTAGATCCGGGGACTTTGCTGGGCTCCATTGAGGCTCAACTTTTATATTTTTCTTCGTACATTGAATTATCCGGACTTTCGATTATCAGAATGCCTAACGACAACAAATTTGTCCGGTTAATCGAGTTTCCGCTGTATTGATTCGAACCACGTTTTAATAAAAATAAAACATAGTATGAGTGTGTCTTCGTTGAATTGATTAAATTTTTTTCCTTCACACTTTATCGGAGAAAACAGGAGTCATATTCGTATAAAAATAAACAATCCATCCCATTGTTCAATTCAGGTCAGAGAACGTCGAAGTTTGATAACAGAAAGGTGTGTAATTACAGTTGAACAGTTTTCTACACGTTGTATACAAAAGCGAATAATCACCTCTATCAGATTCGTTTCGAAAGGATTTTCGGAATCATTCGAAGCAACGAAATTCGGCATCTCGACTCGAAGTTCAACGAACATCCCGTGCGATTCACTTGCGCAGACTTTACAACGGAGACGAATCTTCCGTCACAACAAAACAAACGCTTCACGCTACGCACGAAGAATAGACAACACATCGCGATGTGTTTCGACCCGTGGTTCGAAGCTTGCGAGTTCAGACGCGACTGAATCTACGTCGTAATATTCAGTGTTTACCTGTCCGGTCGTAAAATCAAATTGAGGATTGCTTCGTTTCGCGTGTGTTTCGAGCATTGAGTGAAGTTCCAGAGTTTGAGGGATGTGAAAAAAATTCCTATATATTATATATTGTAATAAATAAATAAACGAAAGTGTGTACAGGGTGAGGCGTTTGAATCGATAAACTCGAATAACTCGAGAATGAAATATTTTCGAGAAACATGTTTCAAACCAAAGTTTCATCGTCTCCGAATCGGAATCTAATAGCTATAATTTTTTTTTCAAATCAGTGGAAAAGTTCACGACACACGAAGATCAACTTCGCGATTGATGTTTTTTTTTTTAGTAAATTTTAACTGTACATCGAACGATGAAATAATTTTTACCTGATGCAAATTTCACGTGAGAATTTTTCTGCACACCTTATATATATAATATATAATTAATCGACTATAACATTTGTTAGTTTTCAGTTTGCTGGTCGGTGAGTAAACTTGAATAATCAGACACGTGACTCGACAGTTCCGGAGCTTTACGTTGACGGCGCCACTTGTCGATGTTCAAGCATCATCCGTACGAACCTGCCTTACTAGCCAGCGAAAAATTATCGACTTTCGTTTGAAAGCGGGATAAGTTTTTTACTTCGTACCTACACGCAATAAATTATCCGCAAAATTGTCTCAGCTGATTCAGCGAGTAAATTAATTGTTTATAACTATTTTTACCCTTTTTTTCTCACTTTCGCGTTGACTTGTCGTCAAATAGTCATTTTCACATATGTAGGGAAAAAGCAAACAAAAAACTTTACGCTTATCGTAAAAATCGTATAGAATCAAAAATAAATTTGCTGCACTTCGGAAGTAAATTTATGTGCAGCTTTTTGGTGAAAAAATCTTTACAGTTTCCAAGGGGGTGAATTGTCGAACGGTTCATGTGCCGAGAGCTTAAACGCAGAGTTCGATATCAACCTTAAAACGTTGACAACTTTTTATACCGAGGGCAATCGGGTGCACTTGCACCGAAGAGTTCAAAGAGCGTCCAAAAAATTATCCGAGCCGCAAATTTCTTTGCGCTTCTTTAAACTCACGATTTCATACATTTCGATTCATTCCAGATATCGGAGTCCGGAAAATCTAACAATTGGATAATTTTTTGATCAAATTTTTTTTACTAAGCCTGACTAATTTACCGACGTATCTCACTTGGCTTTCGATCTATCTCGATCCAGCGATGGTAAAGCAGATCGTGAAAAAAAAATGATACAAACTTATAGGCGAATGAATTTTTTCAACTAAAATTTCACTAACGTTGCATTCGATCTATAAGTATCCAATTTTATCTACGATCAATCAATTATCGACTGAAATGTTAAGCTGTAATGGGCTTGGGTGAAAATTTTACAAATTTTTATTCCACTTTCCTTACACATCTATAACATTTTATAATTGTATTACACGTAGGTATGTAATAAAAATTACTGATACTTACGTACAGATCTGTGATGGTGAGATTGAAAAAAAAAAAAAAAAAAATAAATAAAGGAAAAGAAAATTCATGATGGAATTTCATGGGATCTTTTTTTCCCCCTCTGTCCCTTGTTTCAAATTTTTTTTACCCATTATCCAATATTAAAATACACAAAAAAAAATGAAAAAATTAACAAAAAAAACGTTGCAAGAATATCATTTCGTATAAATGGAGAAAAAATGTAATGGTAATGTTAAAAACGCCAACAACTGTGTGACAATTATTACCGGTGAATGCAGTGCGGACGATTGCTACATTTGTGAATTTGGCATTACGTTATTTGCGCCGGCACTTCGAAGCATGCGATGGTTTCCTGGCCCTCGGTCAAAGCCCAGTGAACCTTCAGGACGAGCTGTAATGAAACGAAGAAGGTAGAAATTAAATAAAAAATCAGCTCAAGATGTGATAAATTTAACGTTCAAGTTCAAATTGGACTAAAACGTTAAAAAACAAAACCTTGTCGAATAGGCGAGACGCTTGAATATAAAAAAATCCATCAACTCGTTAATCGAGTCTTACGTACATGACGATTATAATTTTTTTTTTTTTTTTTACATCTATTCTAATTACCATGTTTGCATTACATAACAAGATTGAAATATAAAAATTTTGAGATGAAAAATGAAACGACCGCCTCGGAGATAATAAGCAGCGAAAATTTACATAATGGATACACGTGCGCGCGCAGCTGAATTTGCTTTTCACGTATTTTTTAATTAATTCATCTATTCGTTTCTTTCTACTTCGTTACGAGACCGGATTTTTAACCCGGACATAGTTTATCTCTCAAACGTACAAGCCTAAAGCTGAAACGTGATCGTTTGAACCGTGAAACCGACAATTTATTGGTACAAGAAAAAAAAATAAGAAACACGAAATTACGAGCGAACGAAAAAACAAGACGCATTAAAAACTAGGAAAAACAAAAAAAATTATAAAAACGGACGGCATGGTTATGTAAGGACTAAAAACCGGTTTCGTTGTACGCCTCGCTGCACGGTCCATGAACGACTCTGTAACGTAATAAATTGTATTCACATTTGCCTCTGCGTCTGCGTGTATGTGTAATTCCGAAGGTAGTTCGTAATAACGCAAAGAGTGAAAGTCGGTGACGGTGAATTTTGCAGAAGTAAAAAACAATAAAACACGATTGGTTAGCGAATTGGTGAAAAGCAATCGGTAAATAAATTTGGCAAGGTCGCGTGATTTTATTACGCTGTGAACGTTTATATTTTTGAAGAATTGAAATATCATGTCGGTTACAATTTAACGAGAGATTCGCGGCCCAGAAAAAAAAAAAAAATAAATAAATTAACAAACAAAAGAAAAACGAGACAGTGTTTTAGCATTATCACGTCGAAACCGTGGAAAACGAGTAATTTGAAAACCGCGCGTAACGTGCATACTTGGGACTTTTATTTTTTTTTTTTTTCAAATTGTTCATTGCTTCGGAAGATTGTTGAATAATTGCAGTAAAAAGAGAAAAAAAAAGAGAAAAATAAAACAGAACAAACATTGAGGGCAGATTTTTTTTTTCAAGTCACTTGTAATTTTCTAAAGTCTTTTTTCCATATCAATTTCCTCAAATCAGGGAAAAAATTTATCATTTTGTACAAGTAATACGATACCTCGAGTAATTTTTCATCGAGTCTATGAAAATAGATCGTCAAATTTAACGCTTTCGATTTTGCAGTGTACAATCGTTTTTTTTTTTTTTTTCTTTCTACCATTTTCTCAAGATACACCGAATATCAAATAAATTGTCAATTGTATGGAATTGGGGTAACAGCTTGTGACAAATCGATCGCCACTATTTACTGTGTACAATTATTAACAAAAAAAAAAACACGACTCGATTTCCGAAACATTTCAAAATCGTTCGAAAAAAGTGTTTCTTCGCTCGAATAAAAGATACTATCGTTTGGTATTAAACGAGGTAAAGAAAAAAAATCAAATAAAACCAACGAAAAAAAAAAAAAAAACCAATCTCTTCGCATGGGATTCTTAATGATGTATTAATTGCCCACCCGTGGATAAATTTGGAGAACTGGGAAGCTGTTTTTATACACGTATTCCTTGCCCTTGGCCAGCGGACAGCTCGCCTTCGATCCGTCGGTGTTGTAGATCAGATTGCAGGCGTTGGATCCGTCGACGCCGACGAAGGGCAACGGAATTCCAAGGACGTTCGCGTTGACGCTCGTCGTCAAGGAACGGACGTCTCTGTTCGGCACGAAATGCTGCTCGACGTCAATCGTCGTCTTTCGTTTCAGCAAACATGGCGGCTGGACGCACTTCGATATCGAAACTGCCCTGCCACTCTTGTCAAGCTCGCCTGAAAGCAAAAAATCAGGAACACTTTGGTTATTTATTTATTTATTTATTTATTTATTTTCATTTATTGTAAACCAGAGACGGTTGTAAAATGACCGATTGTAAGCCACCAACCTTCCACAGAGGTGATCGTGTCAGACATGTAAAAGATACTAAATTAACCCTTTAACGGCCAAGCTGTTACGTTCGAAATATGAGACTTTTTTTAAAATAGAGTTTTTCAATTTTCATACCCGATTGAAAATTTTTTATTTTTTTTCAAATGAAATTATTCAGTGGAAAACTTTTTGGAACGCGTTGGTTATTTTTCAAATTATTTTGGGATTTTTAAATTGAAATTGAAGATGTTTAAAAAAAAAAAATAACAGCTGTTTTGTCATTGTAGCAAATACGATAAAACGGCAGCCAAAGGGTTGATGAAAAATGTGTAAAATAGTAAAGAAACGATGCACAAAATTACGTAATTATGGGTAAATAAGAATGAAAAGATTTGGAATCGCTAAATAACATTACGCAGTATGACAATTTTAACGATATACTAACAATTTCTGAACACTTGAGAGTTTAAAAACATAGAATTTTCAAATATAATTGATGTCAGTCGGTTGTATTTATAATTGTTCTGGTTTTTAATTCCATATTAGGTACGCCGTGGAAATTGTTTCGACGAAGAAGTGAAAGGACGTGACATCAAACCGCTGACATACGTACAGGTATATTAAATATAGGTCGACCGATTAGTTGAAATGTCACAAAGGGCTACAAGGGAGCTTAATAACAAAAGCATAAGCAATCAGTTGCACGATGAATTTTCTTGTAATTTGTGGAATGCTTAAAAACGATCATATCATCGAACTTTCTCGTTTCTTGGTCATTGAGTATAATGTGTATTATATAATAACTGTGTAAAATATTATACGGACCGGTAGCACAATCGAGAACTTCGGTTGCGGCGACGAAATCGGCGGTGAAACACGCAACGAAAATTAGCACAAATATTTCCCTTGTCATGATGTTAGCGTGAAAGCACAATCGGCAGTTTAAATCGGTATAGTCGCAAGAACGACTTGCTCCACGAATTAAGAGGTGGAAGATGAACGATCGGCTGTTGAAATTCGAGAGAAACCGAACCGATCGCGACTGCGGCTCGAGTCTCTCGGTGTCGACTAACGGCTCTCAGGCTTGACCAAAGACTGACAGGCGACCTGGACAGTCCACGGCTAAATGAAACCCCGTCTAGGTAGGATGAAAAAGTGGTAGTAAACACACACCGATCCGTCACACCGGTAAACGAGACACGATTCTCTTCTTCCGCTTGGTGGGAAATCGGTTCGCTGAGAATTACAGATACGTCGCTAAGTGGAGCGAGGATTACTCGTCGTGTTTACAGCGAAACTATTTTCATCTATCGATTACCGATCGATTCTTCTCGGCTATATAAAAATCGGCTAAGATCGGTCGATTGTTTTCTCTGCTCGTCATCTTCTCTTTATCTTATTCCGTCCTTGTTCTAGACTAGAAGCAATTATTCGGTTATGATGAAAATTTTTCAAGATCGGCGTATCGGCAGCAACAGATCCAGAAAAAAAAGCAAACCGTATCGTTCGAACGCTTGTCTCAGCTTTCGTCTTCCCATCCTATTCGCTTTTCGATCGTAACAACGCAACTATCATGTACATTCGATCATCCATACCGATCAACTTCAATTCGATTCGAGGTCAAGCGACAACTTGAAGGGAATCTCTTCACTCTTCCTTTTCGACAGTCTTCCCCACGTCTTCTTATTTGTCAGAGATCGTTAATCGATGACGCGGCATTCCAGGTGTTTAGCGATACACGCGTTGAAATCGGCGTAATAAAGAACTCAACATCGCACTCGCCACGAAAATACATTACGGCTTGAACTCGTTAAAATATCTTTATAATATTTTTCCTCTCTTTCTTTCTTTTCATTTGCCGTATAATCGTGCGCCGCACACTAATCGGACACTCGAGGAACGAGTAGAGCGGAAAAACCTGAAAATAAAGGAGTGAAAAACCTGCTACCGTAACGTGTTGACCAGTCGGTGAGACCGTGATCTCGAATATCAAGTATACCGAAAGAGGTCACCGTGTGTCTGATAATTCTCCTGCCGATCGTTGTTTTCCGTTCTGGGTACAGAAAATTATTCGATTGCCTGCGCTAAAGAGCAAAGTTCACGTTACTGGACCCTGATACGAATGCTCTTCACGAGTCTTGTGAAACCTTCTTAAATTATTTCTGAAACTCGATCCGGAAATTTCTGGACGATAATTGTTACGTAAATAATCGTTGTAAAGAAAACTTTCAAGGAATCCCAACTTCTTTTGAATAAATTTCACATACCATTTGAGAATCTGACATAAATTTCTGGAAAACAAGAGAAAACACGGTCTTCCGGTGCCGATTTAGCATCTGTACTAAATTTTGTAGCAAACAAAACATTCGCACCGACTTATACAGGAATCATTTTCATCTATCGATTACCGATCGATTGTTCTCGACACGAAAAATCGACAAAGATCGGTCGATTCATTCGCATCATTTCTTCTCTTTCTTTCTCCATTTTTTATACCTGTCGACCAGAAGCAATTATTATGTGGGTAATGAAAAAAAAATTGCCAAGATCAACAGCGACTGAAAGTAAACTACTCACGTGAACCGATTTGTAAAATTCCAATGGGGAAATGACTAACGGTGACGAGGGAGAAAAATGAGAAAGAAGAACAACACGTGTCCTGCAGGTGCTGCAACGAAAACAATTCTCAAAAGCGAAACTTTCCACTGCACCAGCAACAACGGTAGCAGCGATCGGCATGAAAATGCAAAAACTATAAAACCTACTCGCCCATCGTCACGCCGGTCAAACCGTTTAATAATCGTTTACGAGCAGATCGTTTATCCTGTTGTTATTTTATGTCTTTTTTTTTCTCTCTCGTCCATTACGATTTTTATTCTGTAACAACTCTAACAGCGTCTCATATATGAGATACCTTATTTGAATCGTTTATTCAAGATTTACGTCGAAATTTGAAAATTCAAAACAGCGGATCCGATACAACGGACTGAAAATATAAAAATTCATCCTATTCGCTCAAACTAGATCCGCTATTTCAAATTTTGACAATTTCTCAGATCCGACCCCATTTTTCAAACCAGCGACTTCGAGACCCCCTTTGCACCCAAAAGTTTCAAGATATCTGACTGCGAGGAAAACTGTACGCATTAAAAGAATTAATTTCCCCTCTTCGTCTTATTTTTCTTATTCCACCGACCATCGTCACCAGGCATCAGCCGAGTTACGCAAGTCTTCGGCACCGTTTTCGCTGTCCGGTGTTAACTCAGCATTCGTCAAATCCATCCCCTCTCAATCCGAATTGGAGACAATTGTCCTAATGCCACATCTTGTTTCGTACGTAACGTATCGTTAGGCATTCTGGCGAATAAATCCAACGATCGGAATCCGTATATTTCATTTAAACTGCACGCCATAGACTCTGGGAATCGTTTTATTCGTCAGAGCGCTCTGTGCACGAGCATCGACGCGAATTTAATTTGCCGTACTGTGTAATTGCCAAGCGCTTACGTCACGCGTATCATGTACATTGCACATGTGTGTACACCTACGTATTCGCGCATACATTATCGTAGGCGTACGTGCGGTACAAGCCTCTCAGACCTTTGTCAATATCGTTAAAAACCATGCTGACAGTTTTATTCCGAACTCGACCTTGCCGCCAGAATCTGCAGGTGTGTATTACGATATTACTGCAAATAGACTGACTTGCAGATTTGTTCATTATTTTTATTCAACTATACGCATATTGCAAAATGACCGCACGCGGTGCGGAGCAGAAATATTGCAAAGTCGTTTCGGTCAATGATAACGAAAGTACGACGAAAAATAGAAAAAAAATAAAATAAAGAAACGTCAAGGAAGAAAAAACGTGAGCACAAATGTTAAAACTTCACCGGCAAACAAATCAACCTTGACTTTGTTTATTTCTTTCGTTTTTTTACTTTTTCTTTGAACTTTCAACAATTATTCGTCATTTTTAATCGTGATTTTTAAATCGTCGTTGTCCTTTCTTCATCTTAATACTATTAAAAAACAACCGTTACCCGTGTAAATTTTTTAAGCGAACAGACCAGTTAAAAATTCCGTACGATCGGTAATGGAGGAAATTTTTTTTAAATTTTTACCATTTTTCACCGGCACTTTTGACAATCGTTTATTCCCTGCGTCAAATGTCTTGGGTTCTTCGGGTCCGTTTTTCAGCCCATTCGAAATTCCTCGATACCGCGTTGTACGGCGGAAAAAACAAAAGCTGTCACGTCTTCGCGTTACGCTTGTCGGAAGACCGGAAGAGGAACGAATAACGTGTAATATAGCTGAAAGACGAGGACAGCCGGAGGGAACGTGACTTGCGGTGCGTCGTTAGTCGTGATGTGAATTCTAAATAATTTCCCCCTGGAGTTTTTTTCATCTCGCATCACCTTGACTGCTCCGGTGCACCGGGTGTACCTAATAAGCTGCCATCTAAACGTACGACACGTTCGACATGCACACGTGCGTCGGTTAGATGGCTGCGAATGAGCGGCCGCGTATCTCCTCGACCGGAAGTTGTTGCTACTGCCTACGGAAATACGATTTTCATTTCCGTATGATGAATAGATTTTCACGCGATACCTGCTGGTGTTTTGATCCGTTGGACTGAACTGATGTATGTTGGTATATTTCGAATGTATTTTGCCACTTTCGTCGATAAAATATATCGATCCTAAGTCATTAGATCGGTAAGAAATCGATCAAACAATTTAACAATATATATAACGTAAATCTGTGAATCGAAAAACCGGCATCAACGATACTTGTCGTTATAATATCTTTGTCGTGAGTCGGTTGATCGGTAATAAATCGACCGAAAAATTGATCAGTGTAATATAACGTAGATCCGTGAATCAAAAAACCAGGATCGACGATACCTGTCGATAAAATATCTCGATCGTAAGTCATTAGATCGGTAAGAAATCGATCAAAAAATTTAACAGTATATACATGTAACGTAAGTCTGCGAATTAAAAAACGGTCTTATATCCACATCGGCACTTTAATCGATATAATAAATTGTCCACAAGTTTGAATTTCGCGATTCTTCTCCTTTCTTTTCTTTTCTTTTCCACACTTATACCACGCCATTGTGTCTTCTGCAAAAGCAGCATTATCAGTAACTGCACCGCTCCTATTTCATCATTCGTTACTTGGCCAGGCATGAAAAAGAAAAGAAAGAAAACAACGTGACGGTGAAAAAAGATAATAAGCCCTGGGAATCCGACCGGTGTTCAATTTGCTCAAGTTACGTATTTACGTAACACCCGTGACATCGTGGCGATAGCAACTTTTGCATATTACCTTTACATTTATACTAGGTATAATACATACGTACACGCGTATAATATGCGTTTCGCAAAAACTTTCGGCTTCGCGATTTACGAAAAAAGCAAAAGGAGCATGAGGTAAGGAAAACAGCCAATCGCCATCGATAAACGAGTTACGATATTTTTGATAGCAAAAGTATCGCCGGCACAATTCGAGAGACGAAGTGGCAATCAGAGTCGCAGATTGAGTAGCAGACTAGATCGTGTTAGCCGATTAATAAATTCCGATCGTTTCAACGTCTGGCAATGCATCAGCGTGATTTAATTTTTCTATAGCAATAATCACGGCGTCATTTCAACAGATACGTGTATATATATATATTATTATAGAGATATAACATAAGTAGAGGGAAATGCCTATCGCTTCGGAATATGAATGACACTTTTGCCAAATCGATCGATCAATCAGAGACGTCGAAATAATATTATTGTATTTGACGCATGCGTATCGCAATTTTCTAATATCATAATATGATTATACGGGTAAATCTTGTAGTCATTTTATTTCAAAATATCGAAATTTATCACAAAAATTTCGCGAATCTGTGGAAGAAAAGAAAAAAAAAAAAAACTTCAATTATTCTCCGATATTCATCCGCGATATTTATTCAATCGAATTCATCGCAGCGATCGTTAGAATTTTGTTCGATCGAAAATTCTGTGTACGCGGATAAAGAGGAAATGACACATCATCGAGAAATTGAAAGTTAAAAAAAAACAAGAAGAATATAAACGTATATTTAACATTTTTCGTAATCGAAGGTGGGAAGAATTTGAGAAAAAACACAAAAGCGAGATAAACCGACAACCAAAACATGTAATATTATGTAATTCGACGCAGAGTTGAGAGGAAAAAAAAAAAAACTTTACCCCGTGTATAAAGAAATTGCGAATGGCGGGATGAAAAATATATTCAAATCGCTTGTTACGATTTAGGGAAATAAAAGAGCGGAACAAAGGATGCCGGCATTGTTCTGTCAGTGATCGCTGGACGGTCGGGTTGAGAACCGTCGCATCGAAAGACGATATAAGGGTGAAGAAATTTGATAAATCTGGTATTCGATCGGCGGTATTCGATCCGGGTGAAATAATTTATTCGACACACACACACAGACACAAACAAGCAATCGCACATAAATATATTTAGACACAGGCATAGACAGAGTGCAAATTGGTGATACCGGTCAACTTGATTATACGACGAAGTCAATCCCCGTTTATATATTTTCCCGAAATCGATTCAATCATATGTATATATAAATGCGTCCCGATGGCCGAGCTAATTATCAAGTGTATATTTTTCCTTTCGGTTGTCCCATTTTTAACGACAAATGCCATTTCCGTAGCAGCTAGCGTCGTGCCGTTTGAGGATTGTGGTAAGTAAATTGTTAAAGATTAAATTTTATTTCGGATGGGAAACAGTGAATATATCATTATTATTATTACACGGTAAATTAATTAAGATGTGAGTGAATTCGCGAAACATTTACTCTTCGTTCGGTTAACGAACACAACAAGCTTACTGCGCAATTTAATAAATTCAAATTAACCTTTTTTCTTTTTTTTGTGTGTGTATTTTTTCTATAAATTGCAATAGAGTAAAAAATTTACGTTGACTGAAAATGTAAAAGAAAAATCAGAGAAGGAAACGATTCTGGATAATTTCAATCGAAAATAATGCATGAATCAATCCTTCGATACGTTGTTATAATTATATTAACGCATTTGCAAGAATCGTCACGATTTTTCATACCCTCCGTTTTCGTTAACCGTGAAACCCGGCAAAGTAGGATGTAAAAGATTTTTCACAACGATCTGAACAACGGAATCGAATTTTAACGTTCAAATTTTCATTCCCACGGATAATTGCTTCGAAATTTGAAAAATTCTCTTTTACTCTTCCGGTTTCATGTTTATTCCATCCACTCGTTTCGTTTTCGCGAAAACAGACGTTGGTGATAATCAACATTAATTTCCATCACGTTTTCGCTCGCGGCCGAAATTCCGATCAATTATCGCGTACAATTTATACTCAATACACATTGACAAATTATACGTATAATTATTCGCAACGTCGTGAAGGTTGAGAGGCAATCAACCGCTTTTATTCTCTCCGTCAAGTTTCTCACACATTTTATTTATATACACCTACATTGTGGTATATATAATACCTCGTCACGCCGCGTGTCAAAAAATAAAAAGTGACAATTAATGCGATCCGATCGGCTATGTATAATCGATAGGCGATCGCGTTGGATAGAATATAGCGCGGATAGCTTATTGCTCGATGAGGAATTTTCGATGAAATCGCTTACACGCGAAATCACTGTCCGAAACGATAATTGATATATGTCACGTCTCAAGGCGGATTGAAATCGCTACATTATGATTAAAACCGCAATCGCTTGCATCGACAAATTCTTTACACGTACATATTTATATGTAAAAAAGATTAATAACACAATGTATTCACCGCGCGATTGGAAATGCTTAAAAACGTCTGTCGAATTAATTTCGTTCTTCGTTAATAATTTTTTTCGCACGTTTGTTTTTAATCTATCGTTGGAAATCGGTTCGATGATCAAAAGTTTCAGTCGTTTGGAAATGTTTGAAACATTTTTTTACATCGATGACAGATACTGCAATTCCAATCTTTTCGTTAATACTACTTCTCACCTTCTCGCGGTAATTTAAATCAATACCGACTGTTCGATATCCCTGTTCATTTATCGTAGCGTGGAGAGATTAATTAATACGAATTGGATAAACTGAAGGATAGAGGATGAAAGAAAATAAGAAAAGAAAGAGAAAAGAATAAAAAAACATAAAAGAAAACTCCAAGCGAACGCTAAGCCCCGTTATTGCGTCACGATAGTAGTTATCTCGTATAATTATAATAATTGAGACCACGCGTGCCGATATAATCGCTCAAGATAATGCATAGAGAAATACGAGTATATTATCTATGTAGAATATACCGAAGTATCGATAATTAAAATCATTGATTTGCATCGCGATTCGTTAAAATAAGCCTCAATTCCGATCAGAGGACTAGATGAGAAAATATATAACAATGAATAAATACAAGTCAGTAATAACAGTTTCTTTAAATATTTTCGCAAATTTCTCAAACAAGTTGGATTTGAAAATACGTATGTATGGAAAAAAAATAAAATAAATGTTTTTTAATTGAGAAGAGGAAGAAAAAAAGAAAAAAAAAAACGCTACGTAGTTCGAATAATTTTATTGGATAATTCAATCCGATCAACAGGTTCGATTTACTATCTGGAGAGCATCGAGGTGTCGGACTGCTCCAGCTATCCTTGCCGAATCGTAATTGGATCGACGGTCAACGTCACGACCAATTTTTTGGTCCAAGGGACAGGTATTGAACAATCCACCCCTTACTAGGAATCACGAAAAATAATCGATTATTTTTAAAACTCGATTATTTTTAGCTTAGCAGCCGCTTGTACTTATTACTCGAAATTGAAATTGGCGTAAATGTTGTTCACTTTTTGTTTTTTAATTTCCGGATTTTGACAATACGGTTTGTCAATATTCCGCAGCCTTTTTTTTTTCGTTTTATTAAGAAACAATCGCGAGTTAAGTGTTCGTCAAATCACTGTTATTATTAATCTGCGAAAATATCTTCAAAACAATGCCAACGCATAATGATAAGAAATTGTTCCACTGAATTTTTAGATAATAATCTTTCGAATAAAATGAATCATCGTAAAGTGAAACCTAGCGAATCTATGAGTAGGTTTTTAACCGTTTGGAAGTGATTCGAAATTAACAAATCTTCTATTCGTAATTTTTTTTTTTTACGACTATCTCCAGGGTGGCCAAAATTTTTTTGAAAAAAAAAAAAAGAAAAAATTCCATGACATTTCCAGATTATCCAGTACCCAAAAAAAAAAAATTCACTTTCAAGCCAATTTGTTTTCACGACGAAAAAGAATTAAACTTGTTACATGAAAAAATCATTTCTAATTCCCAAGATAAAAAACTAATACTTTCAATCCATTCCACGAGCAAATTAAAAATCCCCCGTTGCCACCCTGGATTATCTCGCGATAAAATCATTCGAAAATGTCAAGCTTCGAAGAAACTCCTCTAACAAGCCAAATTGAATATTGTGGATAATTTTCCCTAAATTGCAGCTTACGATTCTGAGGAACTCGTTCAGAATGTCTATTTCGTGGTAAGTTCGATCCAACTGCAGGCTCAGGTGAGTCCAGACCCTTGCACGGCGGTCCAAGGATCGAACGCTTGTCGGTTGGAAAATGGGAGACGAGTGAAATACCAAGCTGCCGTCAGAGTCGACAACGTGCCGCCGGTGAGCTTGAGCTTTGCCGAATTTCACCGAAGCTTCGACCCTTTCAGTAACGCAGTTCGGTATTTTTTTTTCATTCTTTTGGTTCTTAGCACGGAAGTGCAATTATACGTTCCCTGTGTACATTTCGACGCTGAATGCGAATCCGATGTCAAAAGTTTGAGAAAACTAAAAACCACCCTTAAAATAGGGTTAAAACGGGGTGAGTTATCAACATTGTTTTGGACAGTCTTCTCGAATGAGATCTATGCGAATATTTACTTTGAGACAGTACGATTTTAGGACGAGAACAGATTGGACTCCCAACACTATCTATACGCACCCCTAAGGAGGATGAAAACTACCCCTTTGCATTGAATCTTGTAAATCTAATCGCCGTTCCGAGATTTCTGTTTGACGACCAATAAATTCCAAGCATTTTTAGTATACGTTGATCGTTAAATCTCCCCGCCAACGAAATACATTCACGAAAAATCCTAATCGTTCCAAAGTTTGTGTCTTTCTTTGCCTGAGAGCGCAAAAAATTTCAGGATTTCGCAAGGAACGTTAAAAAGAAAATGTGACTGAAAGGGTTGACCCAGTTGATTTATTTTCTACTATTTTTCCCCCCTTTCATCGGCGTCTTATTTATTTCCTTTTCTTCTTTCCAATTTCATTTCAGTTACGTGGGTCGCTCTGGTGGACGATGACAAATTCGGCCCATGAGCTGCTCGTGTGTTACAAATTGACGGTCATCTTCACGCTCGCTTGATCTCGAGTTTGAATCAAATCAACTTTTCAATTTTTCTGTTCTACTATTTTTGCAATTTTTTAGCTGTTTTCTGTCGCCTTTCCTCGATGCTTTTCTCCCTGTTCATTCCTATTTTCAAAATGTCTGTAAAATTGGTAAATAAACGTGTTCGAAAATGAATTTCACGCTTCGTTTTTTTTTTTCCCTAAAAATTTCATCAAAATTTGGACCTCTTCTAATTTCAACGACGCTTTAATATTTTTCTAATTTTACTAAAATTCTCTCACATGCCGGTGCTTTGCCCTGCTGTTCAAGTATATCGAGAACTGACGATAAATAGAAAGCAACTTTGTGTTACTTACAGCAGCAGGTAAGGCTCGCTGTTTTACCAACATTCGCAGTGAGTCGCCGACAATGCAGATTGTTTAAACAATGATCTTGAGTCGGCATTGCGTAAGTAACCGTCTATAGGCAAGTATTTATCGTCTACTTCCTCCAAAGATGACAAAATTAATATTGTTCAAATTTTCACTACCACTTACCGACTGTTTGTTTAATTAATAATTCAAAACAATGGCAAAGGCAAAATCAAAGGCCTGCATGCGGTAAAATTTCCGACAATTCTAACGAAACGATGCTGATTTTAATCTAGTACGATTAAATTTCGTCACAGAAACGGAAGAGAAAAAGATTTGAAAAAATACTCAGACAACGATCGAAATTTATCTAGCGTTTTTAATATTCTTAAATTTATTTTTTAATTCCTTGGCGCCACCTTTTTCCAACGCTTTGCGTTAAGGTTGAAAAATGATTTCCATTTTCATCAATTATTACAATACGATAGTTTCAACGGATTTTCAAACTGTAAATGCAATTCGTCGAGCAATCATTGTTATCGTCGTCCTATCGGTTTAATTTAACCAAAAAAGATAAGAAATCGAAACAAAAAGAGAAAAAAAAAACAATCGTGGATGTAGAATTTTTACAATCCAAATTGCAGGTGTTCGCTTCTCCTGCGTTTTTGTTTTTTTAAGGTGCAGGTGCAGGCAGATATGCAGATTTGACAAACTCGTCTCTGTATCGCAGTACGTTAATTTCACGTACATAAATTACTCATCGTTTGTCAAACTTAACCGCATGCATCGTGCCGCAGCGTTTATCAGTAACCCAGATAAATAACAGAAATCATACAGATTAAAATCAGCGCAGGTGGGCGAACGCTATCGATCATCAAGATTTTCCGATCAGTTACGGATATCGCGCAAACTCCTCTCCCCCCCTCTCTCTCTATCTTGCTCTCTCTAGAAAGTCTCACTACTTTTCCGTTACTACAAAAATTTGCCATCGTTTTTCACATACCTACCTATAATTTATTCGTCTCTTTATTCATTTTCAGTCTAATCGTTTGTAAGTAAAATAACCATATTTAATAGCAAGAGTTGAAAATGAAGGTGAAATTTGACAAGTTGCGTCTGGGAATTCGGAGCGATATTTTATATAAATATTACTATGATTTTATTGAAAATGCTGGATGTTAAAAATTGGAAAGAATTAAAGAAAAATGGACAAATAATTTCCAGGAATGAAATTCCAACTCCTCGCATTGACTATAAAAATGTCAAATACGTTTTAGCGAGAAAAGAAAATGACAGAAGAAATATAAGATCTATCGATGACTGGAAGATTTTTCCAGTTCAATGTTGGATTTTTCTTGCACAAATCAGAGTGGCCACAAATTTTATGAAAAAAAAAAAAAAAATATTCCACAACTTTTCCAGGCTTTTAAGGATCTAGAACCTAGTTTTCCCTGAGATTTTCCCCAGTTCCAATAAGTTACTAAAACCTTGTTAACTCTATACGCCTATATCTCGCCAATGAAACGATCGGGATGTAGAAAAACGGAAATAGGCAAAATTAAAATCTTCGAAAGATAGAAAGAACCGATGATAAACCATCGAAGATCAACGACACGTCGCGTTTAAAATACTCCAAGCCTGTGTAAGCCTCTGAAGATGATGAAGTGTGAAGATGATCGATAACCGCTCGAGCGATACAATGTGACTGATTTATCGTACGCGAACGATTCGAAGGTGTGTAATAAAAAAAAATGTGCCATTTTTTTTTTTTCTACCATTCCAACTTGCAGGTGTCCAGAAACCTACACCAACGAAAAAACGTCGATTCGTAAACGTTTATTAGAAATACAAACACATCGTACGAGACAGTCCGACATTTCTTATCTTGCCACTCTACTACTCCTCTCTACTCCATCGGTGTTTCCCTTTTTCTATCTCTCTCTCTCTCTCTTACCTTTCTTTCTAATTAATAAATAAATCCATTGAACAGGTGTTCGACGATTAGATATTGCCGGCATACGAGTTGCCCGTCTTTGGTATAAATACCGGGCTACCCGCCTACTCAAATTCACACTGCATCTGTAGCGATCGTCTAACGATTTCGTGAAACAAGACCTGACCATGGCATCGACAACTTTTGGTAATTAGTTTATCACGATTATCGTATAACGTTTAAGGAGAAGGAAAAAATTCGTTCCGGAAAAATAAATTCACGTCAAAGGAAAAATAATTCACGCGAATGAATATTGAAAATTCTTTCGCCGATTCGACAGAATTCAAGTCAACGATCAGTAATCGCAGTTCGCATCGGAACAGAAAGTTGTATTTAAAAGTTGAAAATTTTTACTAACAAATCTCTATTTATTTTACTCTATTACTATTAATTTTTTCGCTAATTCGACAGATTTTTATGTCAACGATCAATAATCATTCGCACGAAAAGTTGGAAATTACTCTAAAATTATTAATCCATTTATTTTTCCGCGTTTTCGATCATTTTTTTTTTCCCCCCCTATCTTCTCTTTCCTTCTCGTTTCGAAAACGGCACGAACCTGATTCCCCTGATTTCGTTATTCTGTTTCCTTCTTTTCCAGCTCTCGTTCTCTTCACCCTCTGCCTTGCCACCGGCATTCAGGGTGACTCAACCCCCTACACATCCTGCTCAACGGTCGCAGACCCGATTGACTTCCGCATGGACGGATGTACCGAAACCCCCTGCGCTCTTTACCGAGGAGAAACAGCATCCGCCGAATGGGACTGGGAAGTCAGTGAGTACAAAAAAACGACAAGCAACGCGATAACGGACGATAAATTAAACCCGTCGCTCTTCCCTTCTTCACTAAACAATTGCATAGATTGCTCGAATAAAATACGAGACAATGAATCGTTTTCGTACATTTTCTTCAACTTTATTTTTTACTTATTCGTCAAACATTCGTCGTATCTTTATATTATCCTTCTCATTACTTCGCACCTTACTTCCTTATCTTGAAATTACATTGTATAAAAATATATATAATACTATATATATTGTGTATAAAAAGTCGCGAAAATCCGTTATTTTTATCACATTTAATTTGATTTCGTTCTCCCACAGCCGCCGACACGACGACCCTTACGCCCCGCGTAAAGGCGATAGTTCTCGGACTGAGCATCAACTACGACATCGGTCAGGAAGACGCCTGCGATACTCTGACTAACGCCGAATGTCCGTTGGACGCCGGAGAAGAGGTCACTTACGGCTTGTCGATGCCGGTCCTGGCGTCCTACCCGAAGCTCAGTTTGACCATCGAATTCGCACTTTTGGACGACAACGGCGACGCCCAGGTCTGCTTCAGGGTACCCGTAAAGGTCCAGGACAGATCGTAGTTACGTAAAAGCCGCGATTGTAATCGATAAATTTAAGAAAGAATATATAAGGTTGTACAAATTTTTGACTCGGATGTCTGGACGTTTCCTTTTAATTCTATTTCTCCCAACGACATTTTCATTCGCACGGAAATATTAAAACAAGGATGAAAAGCTCCCCGAGTGACATCTTTTTCAAGATTTTCATCGCGTTCCTTGACTTTTTGTCAATAAGTATCGTTCGTTTCCGTATACTTGTATCTTTTGAAAATCAAGATACTTTATTTTTTTTTTATACCGAACGAACAATTTGCCGCAAGCATATCAACAACGAGTCTCTAATTAAGTACCCACCGCTAATTAATCCCTGAAACGTTTGTGAGCTGATATAAAAGAGATTCTTTGAAATACCTACGACTCTTTACACAATTAACAAAGAACGCTTCGGAGGATTTCAATACCTCGAAAACTGTCGTGAAGGTTTGAATTAACGCACAAATAGGAATAAGAAAAAAAACATGCGTTTGAGAAAAGACGTAGAGTGTTGCTAATCGACGCGATTCGTGAACTTGGAATGGTTTAGGTCAGATCGAAAAATAGATAATTTTATCACAGCGTCGAGTCAAGACACTGCGATATATTGATAATTCGTTCCGCAGTAGATGGACATGCACGAAGCAAGTCTGTATGACATAACGAGCCACGGTAACGACTGTGCAGACAATTGATCCCACTGGGCCTTGAAAAGTGGCAAAACATACTAAGATATACATGCGAAGACTTCTCAACGTCAGAATAGAATAGCAATATTTTTGGAAAAGAGCGAGAAATTTAATCAGAAAAAAAAAGATGTGAGACAAAATCGACGATTTTCAACAAACTTTTAGGAAAAGTAGGACATTTCATACAAATTTGTGAGTATGAATAGTTTCTCATAAAAACTTGTAGATTTTCACTTTTATGGAGAATTTGTTCAGTTCTAAGACTCAAAATTCCGAAAGGTTCGTATGCCCGAGCAATCGAAACTTGCAGTTGTTGAAAATTTGAAGAAATTTCAATTCTCCGAAGCTGCTGAGGCGAGCTTTAAAATATTTTACTATTAAGCTCGTCGTTTCGACCATTCGCAATTCGAGTCTTGAACATTTTGACCGATGAATTCGACGCAATGATCGATCAACTTTTATATATTATTTAGAATTTTGAATTAACTTTCAAGGCACATCGTGTTCAGAAAAAAATACGTCACAAATTCAAGGATATTTCCAGGACCACTGTAAATCACACCATGAAGGTTCCGCTGTCGCCGTAAGGCGAGGTGAGAAAGACGATAACCAGGCCGAAGCTCGGTAGGCTCGAGTAAATGAATCGGTCAGAGGCATAGGACGGGGTCGTCGGGGCGACGGAAGCCGGTTTATAAAATTAGGCACGTTACACCATCGCCGAGGGAGTTGCAAGGTCATCGCAACGTACTTTAACCCGGTAGTGCTGAGATCGATGGTCTCGCGGGTATAATTCTCGCCTCGTCCTCCCCTTCTTTCGCCCCTTGGTGAAGGCAGTGAACGGGTGGAAGGGGAAATATCGTTGAGTGAATATGATGATATAACAGAGGCAGAAGCGCAAAGTTATTCCGACACATTTCGGAAAGCGAGATAAATATCTTGGGCAAATTGGGCGGAAAATTTGCAGTTATATATATATATATGTATATATATACCTATGTGAAGACAGTCCAGTCGATAGCAAGTAAAAAAGTCCTTCACCCTACAAAAGGTGGTGTGGTAAGGATTTTGATATATATGTTTTTCAGTTCGGGGTCCCGATAAAAAATCCAAGGAGGTACGTCAGGTGCGCCATCTTGGATTAAAGGTACAAAACAAGTAATGGTTTTTTTAAAATAATTGTTCCTACGACAAAAATGTCGAATACAAATTTGAAGAAAACTAAATTCCCTACATTTTTTGCTTCGACACTTTTTTTCTAAGTCTGACGTGTAACGAATTATATTCGTAGGACGGAGAAACGGAAGAAAAGAGAAGGAATAGAGGAAACGTCGGGAAATACGCAGTCAAACCATTTTCGATTAAATAATCCACAGTTTTGCAATTCTTGAATGAATTTGAAGGAGTAGAGTGTGTGGAAAATATATGACCATGTTCTCTTTCGTATTATGGTTCACGATTGTAGGCTTGCGAAGTATCTATTGTTCCTGAAATTGCGTCTTCACAATAAAAATTGTTAACAAATTGTACACGGAGAGAAGAAAACGAGCAAAGAGATTTCACTCGAAACTGCAGGAAAAGGGTTTTTGCTGGAAAAAAGACGATGTCAACTATATTTATTACTACAAATGTAGCAGATTTAACTCTGCACACATTCATGATTTTCACCGATTCCAAAGTAAATTCTACATTTTACAACGTATATTTTACCAAATAAACCTGAAATTTCCCTCTTTTCCTGCAGTTTTGAGTAAAATTTCGTCTTTTATTCTCTCCGTGATTACTTCGTATATCAAAAGAACATGGAGCAAAAAAAGGACATTCCGTGCAAATGAAACCCTCACGATTGATTCTCGTGACAAATAAAAAGTGATTAATTACCCTTTGAAGCGTTACCGAATCGTACTGATTTTCGTAAAAAAAAAAGAAGGGAGGCACCTCGATGCCCAAATAAGGCCCAATACTTTTTGCACCCTGGAAGTATCAATTTTGCACTCGAAGGGCGCGGCCTTCCGCATCGGCCGGATCGTACTACCTGTCCGCGGGGATAATGGCCCTTGGGGCATAGGGCCCATTTGGTCGCAGTGGGAGTAGGAGTAGCAGTAGTATTAAGGAAAACCAGGGCCTCGTCGAGCGGTGGGGACCGCCGATCGATCCGGCGAGGCAAGGTGACGAGGAAGAATAAACGGTAATGTTTACAGCGGTTGGTAGTAGCAGCCGGGCGAGTAGCGAGCGAGTAGCGAGTGAGAGAGTGGAAGAAGGCATCGCAGGTGACGCGGCGTATTGCTCATCGAGCCAAAGCCCGGTCGAAAGCACAGCAAAGCGAAGCGAAGCGTCGCGTAGAGCGGATCGAATTAACGTAGGTAGAAAGAAAAGTGGTCAGGGAGAAGCGGCAGCATAGACTCTGACTTCGGGTCTATGACTTGTCGTTGGGTGTTAGGCGAGGCCGTCATTTCGGCCGGCAGTTGTTGTTGTTCGCGCGAGTGAAATTTGTGATCAGTGAATGAATATTTCGACTCTCCGTGGCCGTTGAAAAGGAAAAGACGCGACTCGATTGTACCGAGGAGCAAAAAGAGTTATTCGCATTTGGCACAATAAGCGTGCCGAGCGCGTGTTGGTTCATCTGAATACCGGACCGACAACACACGCTTCCAACTGTTGACAAGATGGCGTCCAAGGGGCGATTGGCGGTCGAGGAGGTGAGTGACGAAAAAACACAACAGCAACGCAGCGCGAGTTCCGAAATGTTGCGTCGGCAGGTTCAGGGAAATCGGGATGCTCCCCTTTTCAGACCTCGTTGCATGACCCCCGATTAGGCGGAGGACAAGAGTCGTCGTTGACGGCTAGAAAGGGGTCAACAACTTCTTAACCTCGTAGAATCGGGACAGCGTCGGGCCCTTCGGAGGCAACCACGCCCTTGGAACTGCGCGTCAGGGTGGTGGTGCTTTCGCGTTCTTTCGATTAAAAGACCGTGAGCGCAGATTTGAACCCATCTGCTCGACCTGCTCAATTGCTGCATCAAACGAATGACCAATCGATGTTCGATCGGCGAACAGCGGGAATGTTCAGAGGCGCGCCTAACGTCACCGAGAAGCCTAAATAGAATCGACTCGAATCGAACGCTCAACGGTCGCTGACGTACGACGAGCGGGTTTGAATCACCGAGCGGTATGAAGTTGCCAGTTATCGCTGGTGTTTCAGTTAACGGCTCATGATATATGAGAGCTGAGGAGTGTTGAAATTCAATGCACCGAAGCGCACACTTACGCCACTACTGCTACTACCACTACCGTCAGGCCCAATTTCATTGTCAGTGGGTGAAATTCACGCAGCGTGTAACGTGTAACTGTCAATTACGCGCCGTCCAAGTGTGCGTGACGTAGGGTAACGATTGCACCTACACCATTCGACCGATGTTTGCACTTCGTATTTAAGAACGCTGGGTGCAGCGGGGGTTATGGCTGTGATGTAAACGAGTAGCTTGCCATTGTGCCACACGTGTGTGAAAATTCTTTTGTCATAGATCCTATAGCGCTACGATCATCGTGCAGTATAACATGTGAATACGACCCGATGCGTAACAAACGACTTAATAAATCACGAAGCATAAATTATTGGATAAAGTACGTGAAAAATCGTATACCGGTTTTTCTTTGTATAGAAAAAACAAATGGCTGTTTTGCTACCTTGAGGTTACCTGAAATTCAGTAAAACGTTGTACAGCATTAACATAGTCACATTTTGTAAATTCAACTTCTTCGTTTGTTCTCCGAAGCTGTAGAATAGCAAGTTTTGGTACATACAGGCAACGTTTCGTTACGACAACGTTACTGACTTCAGCCTCATGCGAGATTCGCCTCGACCCTGGAGTTTTGATTGTTGAGGACACACGGTTCGATGGATGAATTGATAGAACAAGATACATTGGGGAATTGAGATTGATTGGGTAGAATTTCATTGGGTGAATGCAGCCCCGAGGTGAGAGTAGAAGTTGAAGAAGAAACGAAAATTCAAATGGGAAACTTGTAAAGAAATTAACAAAACATTGTCATTTCGATAAACATAAATGAATTTGTATTATGCTGATCCTGGAATAAGCCAAATTCCACGACATGTGTTTAATTTTAACGAGTATGCAAATTTTATTGGAAGTAATTTATTCTCCTGGCAAAACTTACGTCAATTGGTTTTTTTTTGCTGTGAAAATCGACTAATAACGACTCGATTTGTCGCGGCAAACTGAAGGCAGTAATTTTTGGAGAACCTTATCACTAGAGCCCGGATGAAAATGTACACTTAAAAAATATAGACTTAAAAAACTATGATACCTAGTAAAAAGTGAAAACTATCGTCGAGTAGAACTCGTTTTACTTTGGCATAAATGATACTAATAACAGTTGTTATTTTTTACTCCATAAATTATGTCAAAATAAAGTGTGTTCTACTAAAAAACTTCTTCCAAACACCTTGATGCTTATTCCTGAGAGAACGTTTAAAAAAAAATCTCAACTCCCAGCGAATGAACAAATCCTACTGTTATTCTTAAAAAAAGTTAGACGCGTTATTACACGAGGTTCCCTCGCCCCACGATACGAGCCTGATTCGCGATGGCGGTTCGCGCGTTTTCCGCCAGATGTCGTCGCATGCGAGCCTCGAGCCTTGCCCAACTCCTTCCTCCACGCTCTTCGCTCCTCCCCCACCATTTCTCTCGTTGCTGGCTTTGATCTTCCGGCCGCTTCGACGCCGGTTTCATCGTAGCTCATTAGGAGCCCGCGGTTCGCGTCGGAATCCGTGCCGCGTGGCGAAAACCGTAGAGTGCGTAGCTCTCGTAGATGGGAGAATCAGCGAGGATTACGGTACCCGACGCGGCGTGGCGCTGCGATCGCCAGTTACTCACCTCACCTTCGATGCTAATTTGAACGATACCGTTCGCGCTTATTATCGCTAAATTAGCTATTATGTCGTTATTTTAACGAGTCAATGTGTGTCAGGGGGCCGAGTGGTCGTCGTCTAGCTCTATGCCCAAGCCTGGCTCTGAGCCATCGCCTCCAAATAGTCAAAAGCCGCGTGTCCCTTCGCTTCCGAAGCTCTGAAATCCCTTCCATGCACCCGATATCATCGATCAGTTTCTGGTTTTTAGGCTTCCGTACCTCAAAAAGTATAACGGAACCCTGATAGAATCGCACTTTGTTGTCCGTTCGTCCGTTCGTCGAGACCCTTTTTCTCCGGAACGGGTAGAGGTAGCGAGTTGAAATTGATATCAAATACCAAGGTCTACGATACCTTGAAGGTGGAAAAAATTCAAGCTTCTAAGTAAACGCGATCAAAAGATACGATCGTCTACATCACATATTTTTATACTCGCAAACTTACAAAGCAAAATCTATAGGATATTTCCCGTTGACCTGGAATCGTGAAATTTTGAGATAAGCAAGATCTCACGGCACAAGTAAAGAAAAAAATTCGAAAATAGTTAATTTGTAGTTATATCACAAAAAAAAAAATTATCACAACTTGACCGGTCTCTTTCCCTGAATTTTTGCTGCGTTTTCACAGTTCATTTGAAATTAAAATTCGATGATTACAAAACGTTCCGATCATTACATGCGTATTCTAATTTGCGGTTATTATTCTTCATGCAGGAATTCGCACTTGGGAATTATTTTCTTCGCCCGTTCTCGTCCCCAGAGAATTCTCCAGAACGAATTCTCCGTCTGTATAATTCAAAAGTTCATTTCGTACGGTGGATAAATTCTTCTTCTTATTCTTCTTCTTCCAATCGATGAGAACCGAACGGGCACTGATCAATACCGACTAATAGTACTGGAACCTTGTTCGAAGACGGGGGCGCCCGTGTAACAAACATGTCAAAAATTGATGTATCGGGACAATCTTCCGATTGGGTACACTTTATGTACCCTTATGTATGTACCATGCAGCCAGGGGTCGCGAATGAAAGTGGGTCAAGAATTGGCCATGCTGTTATTCTACCTAGATACTGGGTATGACAATATAGCGATGTTACGAATAATTAAGTAATTGTAATCGATATTGTAAAATTCAAATATACACATTTTTGAATCTGGCGCCATTTCTCTTTGGCTAAAAGTTGACGATTGATTGACCGATGAATGGTAGACTATGCAAGTCGCACGGATATATAAGCGCCCTTTTGCATCTTATTCCGAAAATTGTCGAACTGATCCGAACCCAGGCGATTGTCTGTTTCATTATTTAACGACAAATTGATAACGGAAACAAATTAATTTATAGATTAGAGTGTCATTCCAACGTGAAGATAAACTTTTTGTAATAAAATTGCATCATCAAACTTACGGTTTTTTTTTCATCTTATTTAATATTATTTTCACAATTTTTACCAGCAAAATGAGAATTATTAACGACAGCCACGTTGAAAAAATATTCTTACGATACAAATTTTTTATAATGTATTATGAAATGACAATATTCTAATTCGTATCGTCGTAAATCGTACCTACTCGAGCTTTGTAAAATCGATCCGTAACGCAACGATGAAAATTCTTTACGTATAATCCGTGTTCAAGTATCGCGTTCAGTGTATGGGATACGTAAAAATGATACCGTCATTAATACACCGGAGGTGGACGATGACATAATTCCTCTCGCCGTCTTACTTACACTGTCGGTTTATTAGGCATATAGTGTGACACGTATTATAATATGCAAGGAAGTTCCGCAATTTTGATATTCGTCCAATTTATATGCGATCTTAGCGTGCCGAGAGATGGAGCGGAGAAAAAACCTTCCGCAAGAAACGCGAGGAAAAAATCTTGGCGGTAAACACGACGATGAAACGTTAAAGTATTCCACAAAATTACGAGGTCGAAGTTAATTTATCGAAATCTTGAATGAAAATTACTATTTTTTACACCGTTAGTTGTAAGTTTCTATCGAGATAAGTAAATTTCGATTCTATGCATCGAGTAATAACCAAAAGCTTTATTTGTTACTTATAAAGTTTGCCTTTGTCTTTTTTACGTTGACATATAAGTCGTGAAATTTTTGATTGCTAGCTAATACGGGTGCTTCTATTCAGAAGAAAAAAGAGAACGTTTTCACCAACATGTGATGGACTTTATCGTTATTAACGTTATCAGGGTCAACGTTAACAAATTGACGTCTGTTTCATTGACTTTCATATCCAAGAAAAAAATATTTATTCCTTATCAGGGTCAGTATAATAGCACGATGGAAAATTACGTTTGGGGCTTGATGCGAGAAAGCCCGTACGAAAATAGAAGAATTATCAAAAATATTCATTTTCAAACATTGTACCGTTTATCAATTATTTTACATTTCTAGGCTATTATTGATTACTATTTTCGAACAAAAGTGATTCAAATGCGAAAACGAAGTTTGTTTCTATTCTTATTCGCAAGAAAGTGTTTGAAAAAAACGTGTCACTTTTCTCTTAAAATCCGAAACATCGTTCTTGGTTTGAACGAAAACAAAAAACTATTCTTTAATTTATTATTAACCCAGAACAAATCAAAACTTGACATCCAGAATCCAGACTAAAAATTCGTGTTAACCGGTGATAATTAAACACGTTTATGAATCACGCGCGCAGTTGACGCAGACGAAGAAAAAAGAAGAATGCATGGTATAAATGTCAGCATAATTTGGTAAACTTTTTGCTCTCCCCCGTCGGTCTTTCGTTGACATCCTCACTGTTCGCACAGCATGAACTCTCCTCATCTCCGCGTCTATCTCAAAGCAAATTGTCTTGGCCTTTGCTCGCGTTTATCTAATCGCGGACTTCCGCGCGACCTCGACACGGAGGGGGAGGAGGAGGGGATACGTCGACGCATCTCTGCCTCCGGGGTAGAAGACAAGAGCCCGATCGTTGTCGTCTTCGCGTCCCACACCCACCGCATCCTCGACTCGTCCGTCGTTCGTCACAACTAGTCGCTCTCGCTCGGTTATCAGCAACGAGCAACGAAACCAACTAACGCCGGACTAAACTGACCGAATCCAAGACCCCCGCCGTCTTTCTCTCCATCTTTATCCATCTATCTTTCGATCTGTCTGCAATCTCTTGTATTCCATACCGCTTTACCGCTGCCGCCGCGGTGTGGTTAGAAACGAAGGGGTGAGTTGTTCCGAAAAGGTTGCCAGAGGACAGCCATCTGCACCGAATTTGAAGATTTTTGTTTCCCTCCCAGAGAATGGTTGGAAAATTTGCAACAGATTGTCGGAGGCCGTTTCTTAAGAAGAAAGATTTTATTTTTCTTAACCTCGACCCAGTTTTCGAAAAAAACAAACACAATGGCAATTTAAATTAACCCTGAAATAAAATTGATGCAGATAGCTATCCTCTAACCATCTTTAAAACAACTCAACGCGTTCTTGGACCAATGCGATGTCGATCGGTAATACCACGACGCATCTTTCGAACAGGGATATACACTCGCAATCATTTCGCGTTAGATAATCATTTTTTTGTCCCAACCTGTTTGGTTTTAGTTTTTCTCCCGTTTGTTTGACGTCGAGATTCTTGTCGAAGATAAAGAGACGGCTTGATTGCTTTCCGATATCCGTGACCCAGTGTGATGCACGTGGATTAAGAGATAGAGATAAAAAGAGAGCGAGGGAGAGAGAGAGCGAGAGGAATGAATATATGCGCTCACACATGCGGAGGAGAAGAAGAGCGTCAGTAATGACGTCAGGAGTACCACCGTTTCACTCGAGCATTACGTCGATAGTCGGACCGAGAGTCTGGGTCGAACAGAAGGGCGAACGGGGCGAGAGACGGAGGCGGGGGTTGGGGAGGCTGGGGAGAATAAAATAGAGAAAGAGAGAAAAATTTAAGGAGGGGAAGAAGGATGCAAAAGGAGGGAAGGAGGAGACGCGGTCTTGCCTCTCGAAGGGTTGTTCTCCCTCCCTCCCTTCCTTAAAATATATTTCAACCCCTCTTTGGAGAAAATGACTGGGAAGCACTTGTTGGTTATTAATTTTTTTTTCTCTCTCATCTTCCGCTTCTGCTTATTCTCTCAAAGCATTGTATGAAATACATCGTACCAACTTCACGTTGAACTGCGTGCAATTTTTTGGACGAGTGTGTGTGTATAGGGGAAGATAAAAAATGGGGTAGCAACCTTGCCGATGGATTATAGATAGCATGGATACATAGCGGGATGGATTTCAAAGGAGGAAAAAAAATTGAGGGAGGGTCGCAGCTTTTTACAAGCCACGTTCAAGAGGTCAAACTTCCCTTCTCTCAACGTTTTTCTATACCTGTAATGATAGCACCTCTTTAAAAATGAACCTTTTAACACCGTCAAGGCTACTCTTCGAGCTCGTGGTGAAGATACCGCACATCTGCTTGAACAGACGTATTCAGTCATCGATTACACAAATCTGGCAAAAAAATATTACACTTCAACTACATGGAACGTGTTTGGTGAATATTATGTTTTCGAGTTTGCTGAATCGAGAATACGATACGAGATTTGGAATTAAACGTGATATTCATTCTATATAAAACTCAAAATACGAGTTCAAGAAAAAACCTGAAGTGATGGAATTTTTTTAGTATGTGTACATTTTTCCCGGTTTCAGTGAGTGAAAATCTATAAGAAAAACAATATCAAAAAACAACCTGTGCAGTTTTTTGGCATCAGACCTGTGTTACGTGCCGCATTATTACAACCGTGAGGATAATCACGACGATGACGATGATTGAGAGGTACGAAGCTGCGCGTATCGTGTGTTATTGATTGTACACAATATACCATCTCCTCGTATACTCCGACTGTACAACTCGGTACCCGCATAGATATGGTGAAAACCTCCGCGTACAGGGTTATGAAAGGATAGATTGTGAAGCGGACGAAAGCCTCAACCCTAATAGGTCACCCGGGGTGGATATCACCCCAAACATTTTTCAAACGCACTCCTCCGAGAGTCCCTGAGTCGTGTAAATGGGCCTCTTGGCGCCATACTTCGTGCGAAATGAAGACCTTTTATGTTCGACCCATTTCGCACTATCTTCAACTCTACCGATGTTTTACAATATTCAAACAGTCAATTTTGAATGAGAAAACTGAGCGAGCTTTTTCTGCGATTCTTAAACAACACCTAGACATTTTTTGTAACAAGCAAAATGTCACGTTTGGGGTCAATTTCACCCAGTGTGACAGTTATGCGATTCTACTAAGGTGTGTCTCACTGGGGTTAAGGGATGGTGTCCTAACTAGTCTATTGAAACACCGATCACCCTGATTTATGAACCGAACTCGACGAACATCCCACCGTGAAAACCGTCTCTAATTATTCCGTGCAACGTAGTCCTGACATCCACTGGATAGCATTGTTACCGTTGACTGCAGTAACTGATCGACCGAGACACGACACCATGAAAAGGAACACTAACCAGTCAACTGCCAACACTGCTCTGCCCGGAAAGTACAAAGTCTTCTCAGGGCTTTAATGCAATACTTTGTCGAGAGTCTGTTTACCGGTGCTTTTGTGCCCCTTCGTATACCTCTAAAAGCGCGAGGTATTCTTTGTCCATCAAAGTCAGGTGACAACAATGAGACAACGAAGTTAGTAACCAAGAGGTGTACGATGCATGGAGGAACTCGAGCAGTGGTGTAATCAGAAAATGGTCTAAGGGTGGTCGGAATGTCCAGAAAACACCTTTCGCGCTCGTCTCGCGTTGTCGAATCAAAAACGGCTCGTTTGCTTTAACGGGGGTGGAACGGGGGGTGAAAATCGGAGAAACAAATAAAGAAACCAACCCCAAGAGATTGTTCGAAAATCCTTCAGATGCGGGGCTATGGAGCAGTGATAGGCTCCGGTGTCCCGGCGATGCGGCGGGTGGAGAGGAGGAGGTCTGGCTGCTGACCGAGAAGAGGGGATGAAGCCCCGCAGTGCGGCGCGGTCGATACGCACCCCGTGGATCCCCGCGCCTCTCGACACCCTCGGCGCCTCACTGATCTGCACCTCGAGTCCTGGTACCCCGGTCTGCGGGCATAAACTCGCGGCGAATAATCGGGCGTTGTGTGAAACTTGGATGAATCTGCACGCGCCTCGAGCTGCGTTCGCCAGAATAAGACGCGGCAGTCATTTAAGAGGGGGTGCACAGCTTGGACGGTCTTAAATTCGTACATAATTTTAAGAGTTTCTATCTTTTTTTTTTTTTGGAAGGAAATGAAAACACTCGGAGTAATTTTCATTTTCTTTAAAAAAAAAAAAAAAACTCCTAAAAATAATATGACTGAAACGCCCCCTTAAACCTCTTCGCCGCCAATTCGTAGGACGACCTTCGAGCCTTCTTCCCCCTCTCGTCAGGGAATTCTCTCTTCTAATGCCCCGGCAGATAGTTGTACACTTCGGTTATTGCATCTCGAGGGGACTTGTTAACTTTGAGAGATATGAGTGGGAACAGGGTCCACACCCAGTGTCAAATTGTTCAAGCCATTTCATGGGTCTGGGGATCATTTTGGCGGAGTTTTTCCACCCTTTCAATCATCAATTTGTTGCACAGAAATATGCAATTCACCATTGTCCAAATCCAATTTCAAACAGTTTTTCAATTCCATGTTGTCCTAGGCTGTGGTCTGAACGGAACAAGAATTAAATCCTGTTAAAAGGAGTCGCCGAAGATTCATTTACAGCGTTAACTTATTTTCTTATTTCTCACGCTGTCAACATTTGGCAATGGTTAATTAACCACATTGAGACATATAATTACACATTAATGTAGCATCAGTATTTCCGGTAATTCTCCCCGAATGTAGCATATAAGCACTGTAACCCAACGTAATGGCATCCGCACAGAGAGAAAGATAGAGATAGATAGAGAGAGAGAGAGAGAGATAGAGAGAGGAAGATCGATAAAATGGCAAACGCGCGGTAGAGAACCGTCGAATTTTCCCTCCCTTCAGAGGGTTTGGTGAAAAACAAAAAAAAAACAAGTTACACCCAGGCCGAATTTAGTCCCGGAAAAAATTGGTGCAAAACAGCGTAAACTTGTCGAAAAATTGGAACTCGTAAGCAACGAAAGTTACGAAGTCAACAAGGGAATAAAACTGATATTTTCAAATTCCACCCTTGACTCGGAACTTTTTCCGGCTGCAGGCTGAAACAATCGTTCGAATCCTTTTACGGATTCCTCGTGTTTTGCGGTAATGGAGAGTGATAAAAACAACTCTGCAAGGAGGCGGAGGCGGAAAAAAAAAATTTACCAAATCCCTACCGATCGATTGTTCGTCAATCAGTGACTAGACAAAAAACAAACCGTTCCCTCGAACGGAGCAAACTGCCACCGTGGCACGGAATTGACTCCCAATCAAACGATAAATCGTCATCAATCCCAGTGAAGCAGTGCCGAAGTAGTGCTGAACAAGCGAGATGAAGGGGCGCCGCTTTTATCACCCCCTGCTGCATGGGAGCCATCAATTCAGGTTCTACTTCTGGACGATTATTGTTTTCTCTGCGGGTGCTGGCTGCATCTATTTGTAATTTTTCTACGGGTTAAGAGGAATTCCAGAGGATTTCCCGTACAAAGGATTCCGTGGAATCCTTATGGAAATTGGCTGGGTTCTCAGTATGTTATAGTACATATACTCCCGAAGAAAAGTTCTCATGGAAACAAGTCAGAAAAATCCGTAGTTTCCGAGATCCAGACTTCGGAAGGCGGGCGGATGGATTTTTTGACATCTATGGATTACGCGATTTTTGGGACTTGTGCCGATGAGAACTTTCGATCGGGAGGACATGTGCTGTACCACATACTGAAAATCCATCCAATTCAACCGGGAGCCGATTTCCATCAGCATTTTCCGGGATCCTTTCTCATAGATCATGTATCGATGCTAAGAAATGTCGGAAAGGGTCATTTTCTATCTTATATTCTCAGTATTCGCTATTCCGTTTGTTTCCTCCTGCGACAGGACTTCACCGTTTCGTACCATAGCCAACACCAGTCGCTGATTGTTAAAGTTGTCCATCCTCACTCCAGGAAGTACGCGTTTGAAGATACCAAGCGGTTGGAACCAGATCATTGATCACGCGTGTCAGGAGCTCGTAATTTTTACGTTGCTTATGGATCGAGGGAATACCAAGCAATTTCACCACCGCAGGATTCGATCGTCTGCAAAACGAAAGGCAGAGGCGAAGATCGACCCTCTTATTTTCGTCGGTGTCGTTTACCGCCAGTTTCCACGAGAGAGTGTACCACGTACATACCTGTGCAGAAATCAATAGACCTGACGGTCGACTTTGGCGAAGGATACGCCGGAATTTCGTCCCGGGTTTTGTAAAGTGCCGCGGTGCCTCCATGGAAGTATTATTGAAGGCTCCTCTTCAACGACGTGCCGTACAATCGACGTGTGCAGAAAGGTGACGACGACGCGAATTACGCGTCTACAACGTTGTCTATTCTAATAATAGAAATGCAGAGATACCGACGCGTTCCTTACACAGCGTTGTAACCGTCCCCGTTACCCAACCAAAGATTAAATTCCACTTTGTCTTCGCAACTCTCGAGGCACGAGACGAGGTGCAACTCTGTGTTCAGGTACATTGGTGGTGTACGTTGGTCTGACTTTTGTAGCAGCGCGAGCTTACCAGGCAAAAGCTCGATGTGCAGCCACTACCAAAGCCAGAGAGGTTGGACAATGAGGCTGAGAATTTTCCTCAATAATTTTCCCGAGTTCATCCTTTGTTGGTGAAACTTTTGT
Source organism: Neodiprion fabricii (assembly GCF_021155785.1). Taxonomy (NCBI): domain Eukaryota; kingdom Metazoa; phylum Arthropoda; class Insecta; order Hymenoptera; family Diprionidae; genus Neodiprion; species Neodiprion fabricii. The sequence continues at coordinate 1,663,593 of NC_060245.1, read as the reverse complement.
CAAATGGCACCTACTTGAACCAAGTGTTGAAAAATTTCACAGTAGGCTTTTTTTTACGCACGGGCAATTATGCGAACGTTTTTGCCAAACCATCAATTTAACAGACGCTGAAATTTTGCGGATAAGTGCAATCGTGACTTGCGTGCAAAACTTTTCGAAATACATGCCGATCCTCCGGTATACCGGTTGTGTAATTTTCCACTGTCGAAACCAGCACTTATCTCGTTCTCCGTGTGCTTCTGCGTATATGTATGATATTTGTACGAACGTTTTATATCTTCTGGTTCGTGCCTCTGACCGCGTGATCCATTCGTGATTTTTATTACGTCTCGTTGTTTGTTGTGTTTCACGTACAACACCTGCTTGCGATAAAGTTGATGCATGTTAATTCCTATCTTTCGCTCTCCGACTGCGAAATATTTTTCGGTATTTTCATTGTTCGATCAATTATTTCTCCCCAAATTCACAACAAAAATGAAGATACAAACGAACAGCTCCAAAATTGTGAAATTGGCCGAAATTGACAGACTCTTTTTATCACTGCGCGTACAAGTTAAGTAACATCCGCAGAATCGGAGATCGCGTTGTTGGTCCAGTCGGTCGGGAATAGACGGTCTCTGCCACGCCGTAGTGGTTAAAAGATTCCGCGTGCAGAGAGCCGTGCCTATTGTTACGTGACTCACTGCTCCAGTCAGTCTCTCTCTCATTCTCTCTCTCTCTCCGTCCTTTTTGCCAACTCAAAGCTTGATACAAGCTCAGAGCAATAGAGCTGCAAGCTGAGCAGCAGCGTCGTCAGCGTAGGTATACAGAGTGACGAAGAGACAGAGATAGAAGGAAGAAGAGAGCCTGCCGGTGCAGGGTAGATTGAACGTAATATGGCTCTTCCTCCGCTCACTGTGTGTGTGTATACATGCGTTATAATATTATATATCGCATACGTATACGGACTTGGTATGGGAACTATTCACGAGTATCATGGTAGTCACGGTCAGTCGCAGCGACACGCGCCCCAGCCGAAATCCGCCTTAGAGTTGGTACCGAGCAGCCGGCAGAAGGTCGGGAGCAGTAAGGGATTTGATTGGAATTAGCCAGGGCTTCCCGTGTTAAGAAGTCCCGATCAGGCCCCGATCGGACTTAAACCGGGTTTCCCCGAAGAATGCGTTTCTTCTGTAAAAGGTTGGAAGCGGTTGGGGATTCGATAGGAATTCCCCTATTAGGGAGTCCCGATCAGGCCCCGATCGGGCTTAAACCGGGTTTCCCCGAAGAATGCGCTATCGCCTGGAAATCATGATCACGATGAAATATAAGCGTTTCTCACCGACCTACAAAGCTGTATTATAACAGCAATCTATTAGTCGACACTTGAGCGAGATTGACATTGAGATCTACGTTATTAAACGAAATCGCGTGCGTGTCGAGCTCACAATTACTGAAATCTGCTACGTCGTACATCGTGTACAATATTTACAGCCATAATTCTTAGTCTCGCGTTCAAAACTTTCAACTTTGATCCCTGGCGATAACGATAAATTGAAGTTCATAAAATTATGTACCACAGCCTTACTTTTGTTCGGCAGAGAAAATTATCGGGATTTATTCTAGCTCCCCGATCAAGGCCCGGCTGGTTTTGCATAAAAATTGAAAATTCGTCAAAAAGATCAAACTCCACCCGGTTCAAATCCTGTAATTCATCCTCATTCCATCAGTTCCCGGATTTAAGAGATCCCCTTCGCTTTCCTACTTCCAGAAATTAAACCACAACTGCAGTTGCGGGGCGTCGTCAGCGGCAAGCTCGAATCCTGTCGAGTATTGGGTGTCGGGTAAAACTCGACGAAGTTACCTGCCGTGGGCACGTTCAGGTTCCTTCCGGTCTGACCATTCATTCGTTCGGTGATCGCGCTCCACCCGCTCATTCATACCGCACAGTGCGTTCATTCGCTGATTAGTCATCGTGGATTTCGCGGAGGTGAGGCTCAGACTAGTGTTCCTTGTCCGGATAGAACCGGAGAATCCGGGCGACTCGCTGTCTGCAATTTCGTCCGATGAACCCGCCTTTCTTGACTATAGGTACCTATCGCCACGATCTCTGTCTGCGTATTCGGACTGCATCTAGGTTTAATAATTGTCCGTTGGACGAGGATAAGCGATGCCTACCAAAGTTTACAAGATCGCTGCATCGATGGACTGTATAAAACCCTTTATGGCACAGTGTCTCGTATATGAGACACCTCATTAGCATCGGTTATTCAAAATTTATATTCAGGAGTTTTCGGCGTTGCTGAAAACGAATTCGACGTCAGGATTTCAAAATTGAAGATGCTGGATCAAATATGGCTGACTAAAAATATAAAAATTGATATTCAAAGGGTCAAGGCCAGTCTTGCCAATGCCGTCCAAAATGATTGAGCAGACGAGAATTCGGCCGATTTGGCAAAATGTTCACGTCATTCGAAGGGTAAAATCGCGTCAGAAGTAGGATACATGAAATTATGTCGCGTCATGTGAAGACTTTTGATATTACTTTTGACTTATTTATTACTAAGGTGTAAATAAGAAACAGCAGCCAGGTGTATTTGTTCAGGGATCGCAGAACAACATTTTTTTTTTTATACCGTCTTACGGACGTCGATGATAATATGTGTACTGTGAGAGATAAGGGGATAAAAAAAAAAAAAAAAAATCGAATTGTACAAATACAATATAACGCCGGGGGGATTTGGTGAGGCGTGAGATAACCAGTTGGATCCAGTATTTCATCATCGTAACGCCGGTTCTCGTATAAGGTATATTATTATACCACTTGACGTATATAGATTTACCTTGTCTCTTTTCGGTCATCCCTCAGCACACAATGGGCACAAAAGCGACTCGGAGATCAGAGATAACGGATACTGTGTTTACATATATACATATATGTATATATATTTATGTGTATATATACGCATAACTGTATAAGAACGACAAAAAACTTGTCGGAAATAAAACTCTATGAGGATTTTAAAAAAGGAATTAATAACAATTTTATAGACAACTTTAAGAGAGCCGTGAAGGAAATATTGGCCCAAGACCAACAGTTGCATAACTCGGGGCTTGGCTTGGCCTGAAAATGCGATGTTGATGCTGTTATAAGGAAGAGGAATAGAAAACAACGAAAAAAAGAAGAACAGGTAGTTGCCAAAAAATATCACGATACGAAAACTGGGATAATTCGGTTTCGCGAAGAGAAACTACAACTAAACGTACGATGATTGAAAAGGAAATTTTCAAACGTATTACACCTATCAACAGAAATTTATTTACTCTGTGTAATGTGAAAACTTTTGAACTATTATGTTAGGCGCAAGATTTAGTATAATAAAATTATCGTTATAATACATTAGATACGAATAGTTTTACTGTAATACGATGTTTTTTAGTTCTTCCAAAAATACAGTTTTCATTATCTAAAATTCACGGTGTTTCGTCGTTCATTGTAACCAACTACCTGGTATCTGTTGTAAGTAACAAAACACCCTGAATCAAAAAAAAAGACAAGTCGAAACGATAAACATTAAATTTTACTGCTAATAGCTGTAACGCAAAAACTAGACATCATCGAGTAAAAATAAATAAAGTTTCATAATGAGGCTGGATAGGTATTTAAAAATTACCGAGCCCCTTCCTTGTTACAAAATTATACGCATCATGGTCGCACGGATTCGGAAAGTTAAAACTATTTATCGATTTCCCAGTAGTGTCGAGTTCCCGTTCTATGGTATACATATACGCACAGTCTGTTATACAGGATCACCTACAGACATATATGTCTGCTCCACCTCTGGGTGTACATAACGTGTACACCGTGTATAGTACAGGCCTATTTACCTTATACCTACTCCCCCGATTCCGCCGTCCTCGGTTTCCGCGGAGTCTAGACTGCGGAGGAACGAAAATATTCAGCATTTCTACGTGAATTTTGAATATTTTCTATCCAGATAACCAATAATTATTCGTGTCTCGTTATATTCTCGAGGAGAAAATTAACAATTTTCCTAGGAATAATAATAACAAGGCACGGTCTATAAACCCGAGTGGCTAAACTCTGCGGCTAGTTTACACGCCTCGATTTAAATTTGCATTAACGTGACGGACACACTCGCCTTTGCGTTTGCGTTTGCGTCGCGTGTTCCTGACTTCGATGGAGTAACGACGACGACGACGACGATGGTTGTGGTCCTTCGCTTCGCACGTCTGCACTCAGCGCGGGATGAATCTTAATCGGGGCATAAGTGACGATGCCTTAGACTCCCTAAAGTGCGAAACATATCCGCGAAAGCTCCCGGAATACCGGGAAACTAAAACTATGGTTCAATCCTCTCAAGTAACAATAACAACAACAACAGCAGCAACAATAATAATAATAATAATAATGATTGTTGTTGTTGTTGTTATTAACCAAAATATACATCAAATTGATGCATTCCTCAGATGTCTATATTTCACACAAAATTTACGATGCATTGCTTAAAAAATATTATATTCGGTGTATTTCTACATATTTACTTTTTTTTTTTTTTCGGTAATTAAATTTCAACACGCTTGATACTTGATATTATTTTTTCAAATTCAAGCGCGAACTTGAATTCTTGATAATCGAAATCTACGGGGAGCGGATTTTTCTTTCGTTTTTTTCTTCTGTTTATTAATTTTCAAAAATTCGAAACGCAATTAGAGTAGGTAGATATAACGTAATATGGATCATACGACACGTCGCGTCGGTTTGTGACTCGTGTCTTAGGAGTTGTCCAGCCTTGGAACGAGGTGTTGAGTTGCAGTTCTCTGATATATTTACTTTATCGTTCAACTATTTTCTGGTTTTTTATTTTTTTCACAACTTCTATCGGGCGTAGTTTCTATCAGAAATCGCGTATACGGCGAAGTCTTCGATTTCCAATGCACGTCAACTAGACTGCGATGCATGTTAGTTAGGTTAAATTTTTCTAACAGTGTAAGTAATAACGTTAAGTACTAACTTCAACATCCTTCTATATATCTCAAATTTTGAACCCTTTAAATTTTGATTTTCAAAATACACCAAAGGCGTGTCAAAGCCCTTCTCTATTCCCGAATATTGCACCGATTTAACAATCTCGAAGGAATTTGTATTGATTCCCGCTGGACGTCGAATTCGATCGCTACGTACAGTACCAGATTTAGTACTTCAAACGAAAAAAAGCTCGTAGTAAGAAAAAAAAAAGTAACCGAGATCTAAAATCCTTGTCACCCCTGGTCAGCGGCCATCTTGTATGGTACCCATCGGTAGGACCCCCGAGACCCGCCGATCAACGTCGGAATAAAAATAATCCGCGTAGAAAAACGTGGTTCGAAAAAAGAAATGAAAAAAAAAGAGACCGCGCGAAAAACCGTAAAAAGAAGAAGAACAGTGCAGCATCCATCTTACAGGAAATACCGGTGCAGGGCAAACCGAGGGTAGACGAACGATAACTTGAACGGGGCGTCGCAAGCTTGCCGGAGAACGTGTGCGAAAAGACGGAAGATAACGAAGAAGAAGAAGAAGAAGAAGAAGATGAAGATGAAGATGAATAAGAAGAAGATGACGATGATGAAAGCGAAGAAGAAGAAGAAGAAGAAGAAGAAAACAAAAAGAAGAAGAGGACGAAGCACAAGCACACGTACACCGTGCCGCGTAGATACGCGCTGTTGAGCTTGCGCGCTTCGTCGGGGTGGGGCGCTCGTATCTAGGGCCTTGGAGGGGGCTGGGGGTTGGGGCGTGGGGCGTGGGGGGCGCCGGGGGGGATAAGCGGCAACCCGCGGTGCACGGTAGCCGGGCGGTTGAGGAAGAGCGGCGGTGATGGCGTTGGGGGGTGGGGAGGAGGCAGCGGAGGCGTCGCGCGGGTCGATGCTGCCGTCGGCGGTGGCGGTGGGGGCGGCGGGGGCGGCGTAAGCTGCTGGCGGAGGAGCGACGGTTAGTCAGTCTTTGGTGCTCCCGAAGCCGCGCTGCACGCTACTCCTACATCGAAACACCGTCGCCGCAGCCATGGGTGATAAGGTATTTGTGCTAAGAGAGAAAGAGGAAGGAGAGCAGCTAAATCACGATCCAGGATCGATATCTCAGGGGATCGTTCTTACCGACGACGGAATTAATTAAACTACAGACTTTTAACGACGCTCTTGACCATTTGCTCGTTGTTGTTGTTATTATTCTTCTAAATTTAATACACGCGCGTTTTCAACTGCAGACGATACTTGTAGAAAATTCGATTTTTTTTCATTGATTTTTTTTTCTAAAGAAGAAAAAGTAATAATAATAATAATACATTAGACGATTTAACGACGATATTTTTTATACGCGCAGCGGTTAGACAGCGGGAACGGAAAATTATCCACGAAGATTCCCCTGCCAATCACATTTTCCTTCGGGAAGTCCCTTTAAATACCATTCCTCAAACACGTTAACGGCTATCCCCTTGTATGTACTCGCGGTTCAGTCGAGAAAACTTGATAAAATAAACTATACGGTGGCAAAATATTATAGACAAAAACGATAATGGTGATGGAATTTGGGAAGAATTTTTTTTTGACGGAGGGGGTGAAGTTTCCGGGCGGACGAGGAGGAAGAAGAAAAGGAGATGGTGAAGGGTGAGGAGGAAGAGGAGGAGGAGGCGAGGCGGTGGCTTTGAGAAAGAGGAACACCAATTTCCTCTTTTCTTTACCTCGCTTCCGTCTCTCCTCTGATCTGATCCTTGATAGCTATTCGTTTCGTTTCGTTTCTTTTTTATATCTGCTTCGTCCTAAAAGAAACAAAAATCCGAGATCCACGCATACACGGAGTGATTATTATTATGTCTATTGTCCACTTGCACAGAAGCTTGAAATCCGAAAGCTTTCCGTAGGCTTATAAATTAATTAGTAGTGCACAAATGGAATAAAAGATTGCCGCAAAGGAGAACAAAAAAAAAAAAGAACTTTGTTTAGAAAAAAAGGGATTCGATGATACAAAGAAAAAAAAAAGATTCAATGAAAATTCACCGCAGGTACGTTGAAAACTTGGAAGAAAAAACGATCGAAACGAAATCGACTACGAGCGAAAATCGAATCAGATTCTTCCTCCAACCTTCCTCACGTAAAACCTAGATAATTAACGCTTTCAGTTACGAAATTCGGTTACCTGTGAATGCAAAGAAAAAAAAATCGGAATTTTGCATGGCATAAAAAAAAGGGTCCCACTGGGGTGACTGCTGTGACTGAAAGGGTTAATCGGTGCGTGTCGGCACCTCCTCTAAATTCAACCGACTAAACGTGACCTTCTCTTCGATCCTATTTCTCCTCTCCTTCTCCTCCTGCTCACCACGCCCCACTATCGCCATCGTTACAAGCACCTAGTCGTACACACACACATGTTTAAGGGTGAGACGCGCAAAATGGGCCGTCTTGCACAGTCAAACGGCTTTCAAAAGAAAAAGAAAAATTTCGATAACGCTTGAAACGTGTTTTTAGGCAACAAAAAACCAGAAAAATGCTTCGTTAAAATTGATTGATCTAACGTTATTCTTCCCTTAAGGGGGCCCATTTTGATACATAGATACAGTGCCTTGAGTGTCCGCCATGAAACGAAACGGAATTAAAATTCAATCCGAATATCGCTGTTTTCGACACCCTTGTTTTATAGTATCCTGTAAATTAGTTCATCGCGTTACTGGTTCGTTATCTCCTCGTTTCTTCATTTCGTCAAAAAAAAAATTCTCCCCTCAGCATCAGTTCCTTCCTTCGTTTACACCTCTGCATGCGCGAGTACCTTCCGAGTTGTTCCCGACGCCACCGCATCCGGAACAGCGGCAGCACCGTCGTCCGCAAACCGAGTTTACACCGGTCGATCAGACTCAACGTCACCTGGCGCCGGAACGGCGGCGACGCACAAAAGATATACTTCAAACCTTGAAAAAGAAAAAATGCTTCCCCGTTTCTGAAACGCTCCCAAAATCCGTAGATAGTCGAGGAAAACAAGCTAAAATTACAACCACGGTGAATATTGGCGATAAAATCGTTTCCACCATCTCGGGTTCAATCTCAAGTTAAATTGTTCCATTTTTGTCGGTTAGTTTACGCGTTTTTTTTTTTGGGATTCTAAATGAATCACATCTTAAATCATTTATAATTAAACTTCGACATTGGAAGAAGAATTCATTTCTTAAACCCTCACCCCGCTTTGCACATAGATATAGATGGCGTTTATTCTTTTCGCTATGTTGCGTCTGCGCGGCTATCTAGATATGTTACATCGCGTGTAACCGGGTGGTTACCAAAGTATGCAATATTATCGGACGTAGATAGGTAAACACATCGTACGAAATAATCATAATGATAATAATAACGATACGCCCAACCCTTGGCAGACATGACAAAAAATTCTATATCTAACGATTTATCAAATTTTTAAAATAAATTTCAGTCATTTTTGGTCCTAAGCAACGAAAAAAAAAAAAAATTGCCCCGATAAATGTACTTTGCCTTTGGCTCTGCCTGTGCGGCCTGTTCAGCATCAGATCGAGAGAGGTTCGCGGATCTATACGGTCGGTTTTAGCCGGATAGTAACTACTTCCGGCGACTGCGCAAACTTGCTTCTCTCCGCATGCATATATGTACGTACGTATATATGCGTACCTACACCTACGTACGTACGTATTATACATACGTAAAACGCGGTTTGCGCCAAGGACGTAGCGTCGATTGAAAAGGTCGATCCTTTTAACGCAAAACCTCGATAGGATGGATTATGTAGACGTAGGCCGTGCCTCGAACACCGTCTCCATTTATAACGACAATCGAAACGTTCCGTGATCAATTTTCGAGAAAATAAGAAATGCGGTAACCCATGTAAAAGTAGAAGTAAAGAAAGTAACGAACGGTTTTCTAAAAACGATCGATTCTGAAGGTAAAAGAAACGGTTGAAAATAACGATCTAGGGTTGAACAATTTTTAAGTCGAATTGCAAAAGAAGACGAATAATAATTGAAAATCGTATTTTTTATTCCCTTTTTATACAATCATAGTATAAAGTTTGATAGAAAATATGAATAGCACGTAGTTCTTTGAATAGAGAAACAGAAAGACTGTTTTTTTTCTTCCTTTTTTCTCACGCCTCGTGTAAATTGACGAATCAGAAACTATATCATGTAGAAAATGGTAAACAATTTGAAGAGTCGGATGCGCGCGCAAAGAGACATAATTATTATCTGAGGCTTTTGCGCTCGAGTCAAGTTTTCGCTTCTTTCCCCTCTTTATTCAGCCCTACGTTCCCGCATTCTTAATTTCTGTTCAGGGGCAATTTCCGTTCGAGAATTCACACATTTCATCTAATTCTTGATCTTCCCCTTGATCACTTTTGCATGGTTCAAAAGTAGCCAATTTTTTTCTCGCCTTGCAAATTTTCGCTTCTTCAATGCGCTTCGAAAAATGACTGTAGAAACTTTGGGAGGCGGCGACGGGGAAGAGGATAGATAGACGAAGAGGAAGTTTCCCCCTCTCTAAATTGGAGAAAGAGACGCAGACCAGATGGCGCCATGGGAGTCGAGTTGCGATAGGTTAGGTTAGGTTAGGTCAGAGGGCGCGCATCGATCGGTGGAAAAGACCTCCTTATAAATTCATGGGACAATTTGATTCTCCCGCCTTTTTCTTTTTTCTGCTACCCCGCATAGCGATGGATTTAGCGCCAGGAATAGAAGCGTAATAATAGAAACATTAGCAGCAAAAATCGAGTCTTTTCTTTTTTGTTGCAACTTTATTTTCAACTCTACTCTTCCTCACTCTCCTTCTCTCCCTCTTTGGAATCACTTTTCTCCTTCTCCGTTACCTCCGTGTCCGGTTTTACCCACAATCCGAATTCGCCAATCATCGTGTGGACCGTATTACAGACTTACAGAGAAGCCGATCAATATGATTTCACTTTACCACCACCACCCCCATACTTCCGCCCCTCAAACCAATCGCGTTGCGATATCTCGAATCGAGGAAATTTTCCCCACCGACTTTTTTTTGTTCGCCACACAACTTTCCCACTCACAATATGCCCAAAACTTTCGTGTAGATTCGAAAGTTTATCCAAATTGTACAATTAATTCTAATCTACACCGTTGGAACGTTCGTTAATTTTCGAAATATATTCCCTGCCTACGGAACGTTCCAATTTCAAACTAACCACGGAGTACAAAAGTCGAAAGAAATGCAATATCCAGGAAAGTTCAGTTCGTCGGAAATTCGTTGCGCGATGGATAACTTGAACCCCATTTAGGTGTGTGTGTGTTACACTTTTATCTTTGTAGTAATTTTCACATTCGATACAACGCGGTAATAGACGATTTATCGCATCGAGTCCTGGCATAGGTACACGAACGGCTCAAATACCACCCTTAAGATACCCCAGCGATTTTCCCATCCTCTTCTTCTCCCCGACTTTTGCAAGGCTTCTGTTGAGCCTCTATTTCTCCTTATATCTCCCTCTCTCCGTCCAAAGTGTACAATCCATGTCTCGTTGATAGTATATCAGTTGTGCATTTGAAATCATCCGAACTAATGACGCATAAAAACATATCTCTTTGTAAATAAAAACTCGTCCAAATCAAATGAGAAAAAAAAGAAAACAAATCTCGTTACATCATCTGGTACCGTAATTATTATTATCTTTAAACTTATTAATACATCAACGAGATTTTACGACACTTGGAACGAACTCGAATGAACAAATATTAGTAAACTTCTAAAATGAAGTCAGTAACGTTACCGTAACGACAAGTGTTTAAGAAAAATCGCTACTTCGCATCCTTAGACATGTCCAAAATTTGATTTACTATTGAAAAGTCAGCTCGTCGAAAGTCATTTTTAAATTGTCCGCTAACGATTATTTTTAACCTCAGGTTTCGTCGCGTTAACGTTACTAAAACTTTAGCCTGCGATCTCGAATTATGTAATGTATAGTACACCCACACCTAGGCTCCGGAAGCGATTAAAACTAGAGGGGCTCCGTAAGCCAGCCGTTCTCTGAGGTTGAAACACGGTCGCCTATCTATTATTCGTCATTCTCTTGGGTTTCGAGGCTTTCGTCAATTTGAAAAAGGGATTCAAACGAACCAAAGAACGATTGGCTCCTTAATTTTTTCTTTTCCTCGTTTTCTTTGTTCGCTTAAGCTATTATTGTTATTATTATTATTATTATTATTACTACACACACGCGCACGCGCGATAGAATATTACGCATTGGGTTATAATTAATAAAATAGTGATAATTACAAAATACGAGCAATGCCCATGCAGGCGTCATTATCGACTCGTATCGTTAACGAACCTCTGCTCTAATTCGACGTAGGCACGCCTTCGCGCGTTTTTATAAACGGTACGTCGATGCAAAAATTATTACCCTAGTTAATTTTTGAAAGAGAAAAACATGAAATCCAAATCGATAACGTCAATTAAAATAAAATATCGTTAATAATAACAACGTAAGGGTTTTTACCAAAGTTTTTATCAAACCTCGCGGTTGTTAATTAACGCAATGCCTTAGGTTAGATTAAGTTAGGCAAGGTTATGTTTCACGCAGAGACAACGACCAGATTTTAGTCGTTGAACTCGTGACAGACCTGAATAACCCTAACTCAACCTGACCCGACAACTTGCGCGATAAATTAATATGCAGAACTTGCTACCCTCGCCTTCCCGCCACCCTTGTACCCAACTTCGCAAACTCTAACCTAACCCTTGCCAACCCTCGATTCTAACCTCTCGTGCAGAGTTCAACATATTACACTCACGTTCCCGATATAACGTTAAGTAGTTACGGTACGTGATAAACGTACGAATAGTAGTAGTAACCATTAGTTTACGGCATCGGTAACAGGCACGAGCTTATCGTCTCTTGGTACTGTAGGTAGGAAAAATAGGAAAAATACGACATGCACGCGTTACGACGACGAAACTACTTTACCTCTAATTATTAGCGCTGTGCGATTATTCGATTGATCGGTTTATCAATTAATCGATTGATCCACGGTCTCGATCATTGATCGGCAACTTCGATCAATTGAAAATACGACTAACCGAAATGATCGATTAATCGACAGATCATTCAGCTCTACTAATTATCGTTCAAGTGTTGATATATTTGTTTTTTTTTTTCTCCCTTGCTTTTTTCTCGAATTTTGCCGCCAGACGTGAAAAGTGAACTACACAATATCCTTAGCGAAGTAACAATATAATTCGAATGTCCGTTTACCCGATATTCGAGCAAATAAATCGAGTCTAGTTTTCGTCTAGGTATCGTCTTGTTCTGTTCAGCGACGCGTAATCCTCGTCGATCGGTAGGGTCGTCGACTCGACGACGCGTTGACATCGTCTATTTTTTTTCCCCCGAACGTCTAAATCCCAGGCAAGGGAAGCCAAGTTGTCGGTTTTTCCTTCCCTATTTTTTTCCCCGCACCCTCTTCTTCGATTTTCCCACCCGCGAAGAGGTTTCCCGTTAAAAAAAGAAAAACGCTTGCAAAATGAACGGTTTTCTCTCGTCACAATTTCGAGAAAGTTTTTCTCCATCGGCTACCTTATTACACGTAAACTCTTGCATGAAACCAAAAGTACGACGCCGATTCAAGCGTTTTCCTCGGTACGTTTTCAACGGTGTATCCATATTCGAAAATCAACCTCTGTTTGGTTTAGATACTCGAATCTATCCGTATTTCGCAGGCATAACATTATACATCTAGGCTGTCCGATCGGGTGTGGGTAAATGGTACAATGCACGACGGTTCATGGCCTGGATTCGTATTGATCTTCCTCGTGGTTTCGTTCGTTCGTTCGTTCGTTCTCCGCGTCTGCGCCTCCCCGTTATATACGTACATACACAACCAGAGAGAGAGAGAGAGAGAGAGAGCCAAAGAGGACTGGCCCATCGACCCGACAACCTATACGTATACCCGCCATCCAACCGCACCCCCGCCAAATTTTTTGCACCCCCAAGACAGGTTATCAAAATTTTGTAACAAGAAAGGTGCTTAGTAATTTTTAAACGCCTATCTAGCCTCATTATAGAACCATGTTTATTTTTATTCGACCAGGTCTAGTTTTTTGCGTTACAGTTACTGACAGCAAAATTTAATGTTTATCGTTTTGACTTACCTTTTTTTTATTCAGGGTGTTTTGTTACTTACAATAAATGCCAAGCTAGTTGGTTACAATAAATGACGAAACACCGTGAATCAACGAAGGTTAGTCAAAACGATAAACATTCAATTTTACTGGTATAGTAGCTGTAACGCAAAATTTAGACATGATCGAATCGAATAAATAAATAAAGTAGATAAGAACTGCATTTTTGTAAAAACCAAAACAACATCGTATTACAATAAAATTAGATAATTAGAAACTCTTTGCTCCCTTTCCCATGACAAAACTTCTAACTCTTCAAACATTTTCCACCGTCGCTCACTTGCTTCTACGATAAATTTTCCTAATTGATATATTTATCGTCTCGTTTATACCTATCGTATTTCCCGAGATCCCGAGTTTTATACAACCTTATTCACCGCACGTAAACTCGGGACGTAACGCACAGCACTATCGGCTAATTAAATACACGGGTATCCAACTTCCGGGGGCGGTTCGCACGGCACGTGGAGGCCTGGGGGTGGTGGGAGGGCGCCTAGTAAATCGGTATAATAGGAACATGCCGGAAGACGTGTAGTGGTAAAAAAAAAAAAAAAAAAATTAAAGAACGATAAATTTGGATCGTCGAAAAGTCCCTTGGATACAAAAAATAAATTTTTCTTCCACTGCATTTTATTTGTTTTCTTTGTTTTCTAAAATCAGTATTCGTCGTGAATCGGATTATTTCGTCAACTCTTTCTTGGGACGGAGGGGAAATTTGTAAATCGTTTGATTCTTGACACCGAGTGATCTTAAAATTAAAATCATCACCAAAATCAACGGCTAACAATACAATAATAACAATAATCCCGTTACTCAGAGTTTCGTTTCAACGAAAACTCTCGCTGTATATATAATATTATATATATTTTATTTGGTTTTTTGTATTTTTGATTTTGTTTTCGTTGTTCTTTTCTAACACCAAGATGACAAATAATCAATCCTTGGTGATTTTTGTTCCGTTTTCTTGGATTTTTAGCTTCGCCTACGGCGTTGCAAGCCGTGTTATTTATATCCAAGCGAACCAACAACAGCCACCGTACTCTGGTTGTAGGTACAACGACACAGGGTGGGCGGGATACCTGAGGGTAGGTTATATCTGCGTACCTGAAACGTGCTGACTGCAGAGCTCGGCTGAACTCGGCCAAAATCAATACTACGACGGTACCCGCTGTTGTCATCCTCTTCCCTCCCCCTCAACCTCCCTCCCTCTCTCTCTCTCTCTCTCTCTCTCTCTGTCTCTACCTTCCGTTTCCACGGAGTTTAAAAATTCAAAGTCAACATTACATCCTACGAATACAATGACGGTTTAATAATAATAATAACATCCACGGGTAAACAAATAAGTTTAGTATTATTCGAGTCGATAAAAAATACTCACATCATATTTTTCCCCCTCTTACGTAACCTTCGATAACTTATTTTTTTATCCTTTTAAACTTATTAAAATTCTAAAAGGTGACTCGCGAGGTTTGAATGTTTTTTTTTTTTTTTTTAAACGGCCTAATGTACAGTATATGATAATTGGCGAACGACGGCAAAAAACCGTACCTTATTTAGAAAATCAAGTACCTGTTTAAATTGGAATGATTCTTTGGAAAGATTTTTTTTTTTATTTCTCAAGTATAATAAAAACGACGATTAACGATGGTTGTTGGTTGAAAAATACGAGGCTGTTGAAATAGATTCAACCACTTTGGAAACACCGTATACTTGAATTACATACGTATTTACATACCTATAGGTATCGCACATGTAATAGACGTATATACGTATGTATAAATGATCTTGCGCAATAACCGCAACGACAGCCTGAACAAATCAAGTGCAATATAACGACGTAACAGCTGCATGAGGTCGTACATAACGTATACCTATAATACATACGTACGTGTATATGTATATATGCATTATACGTAACGTATATTACATACGTACAATAATTAGAAATAGAATGAAAAAAAAACAATGTCAATCAATTAGCCGGTCCGGAATTTTCTCCCTCTGTCACGTTTTTTTTTTTTTTTTTTGTTGCACAAAATTCATACTTCAAATTGTAAAATACTGTGTGGAACAAAACAACGAAGTCGGATGATTGCGAATGATAATAATGATGATAAGCATAAGGAGGGAAAAAGTGAATATCATTCCAATTCCCTGAAGTCTTTGAACTTGATTCGTTCGATTGTCGGCCGTAGGATCAGCAGCGGCGTCGACGAACCGGTGTTAAATTCAATTAATTAATTAAATCCCATGAGATCGTGACTATACAAGAGAAATCCTAAAGTGTGTCGCGCTCGTGGTATTGTTAGGTAGAAGCGCCAGGATACGTTACTTTACTGGTTTTCTATATCATTCGACAACTTGTACGGATATTTTTTGAAACGTGAATTAACTATTTTTTTCCTTCACGTATTTATAGGGGATCAATTCCAATATCTTTTTCTTTGACAATAAGCTCTAAGAAATTTGTTCATCTAATCAATTGCGATGGAACGGTTTAACCCTTTGAAGCGTACATTTTTTCTTTCGGTAAAATTCTTTGAAACTGAATATAGAAACTTCCGAAATTCAAAATGGTGTATATAATACGAGCGATCGTATCGTAAAAAGCAGATCTCTGCAGAACTACTTAAGACTCCGTTCAGCCGTTCAGACAGTCGACGACGAAGTTAATTAGTGACGTTGCCGGCAGGGTTCGTCGGATGGCGAATTACGTCATTCCCTACGTATGGGACGTTCCGCGCCAATTCGACGCTCGCTTAACCCTGACCAACATTTCCGCGAATATGATGCGTGTTTTGCGTTCTCTGTCCAATGTTGTTCAACAACTCGGTATTCGATCGATATTCGATATTCATTCGTGAATCTGTTGGAACGGCAGATTTTGAATCGGTAGCGACCTCTAAATATTTTTTCAGTATTTTGTCATAAAATTGTCGAGCAGCACCTTGAAAGAAAAACAAAACCAACACCAAAGTTGAAAAATAATCCATCCTAATAATGTCGCGTAAACCGAAACTCTAAACCACCGATCCCATTTTTCTCCCACACGCCTCGCACGACAATTATATACCTTATACGTTATTATACTTTATTCGCAGAATGTATACATAGTAGTACTTCTTGTAGTACTATTGTGTCAGCGTTTGTTGCAAGCAGGCAAGCGTGTATACGTATACGTTTTTTAAATTGCAGGAAATCGCCATTCACGAAGAGTTTCATTTTAAATTACACCAAGTTATAATCAACTCTCGTGCTCCGGCCGTTAGCTGCTGCTGCTGCTGCTGCTGCTGTTGCTACGTTTTGTTCTCTTCTCTTCTGTAACGCCGTTGTTAGGTCGTTGTTACAAAAGTTTTCAGCATGACTTGACTAGTTGTATGATCGGCTTGTTCAAGAATTCGCACGGACGAATAACAACGCGGAAAATAGATTAGAGTGTTGCAAAATAAATTATACAAATCTGACTCTTCGTTGCGTCTGTTGAAATGATCCAACAACAAAATTAGCATAATCAAAAAAACCACAAGCAGAGTAATTCAGTGTTCTTTTGTTGCTAATTAGTTTTTTTTTTTTTATTGCGTAGCTGTATATTTTTTTTTTTTTTTGAAAATCAATGCAGCTTTGCCTACCTGATATACTTAAACGGCAATTAAAAAAAAAACATTCATTCACTTTACTTGGTTCTTTTTTTCATTATGTTGAAAGTTAATGAATTCGCAATATTAACGCTTCGACGACGTGTCTTCGAAGGACCCAAAACTCCAAATTTTCATAGACACCCACAATATTATTATCATCATTAACAGTAGTAGTGGTGGTTGGCGGTTTAAGTGGCAACTGTTTCACCGCTAGCTGGCTACATGCCTATATATTACTACCTGACAGATACAAACGACGCTAATTAGTCCGTGCATTCTTTTAATTTTAATAACAAGACCCTCGCGTTACGCAGTCACCAACTCGTACCAGAGCTGACTGCTCTTATTAGGCACGAATTTTCCCACCGATGAGGTTCGTTCATTATTTTTCCACGCGGAGGGCAAGATTCAAACTGGAAATCGCCTCGTCTTCGGCTTCGCTCTGATATATTTTCAAAATACTACCCCCCATTATCGTCATAATTTTTAAAATGAAGCTAAAGCTAGCGGTCAGAGTTAGCATCCAAACGTGTCAAAGTTTTTGGAAATAGAAAAATGCAGTCTAGTTTTATCCCCATAATTTTGTAAAAGTATCGGGGGTTCGATGTGTTTCACGAAATTTTCATTTTCGCACTTCGCTACCTTGTTCGAATGAACGTTAGAACGTTTCGCCGATGATTCTGGCTGCTAGCTTTCAGCCTCGTATTTTCGAAATACTACCCCTCGTCATCGTCAAAATTTTCAAAATACTACCCCTCGTCATCGTCGTCATTATCATCGTTATTATTTTTTTCCTACCATTTATTTTCCAGCATGGCCGTTCAGACTCTTACAGAGTCGCCACTCTGCCAAATGTTCGGGACGACAACAAAACCGCTGACGGAATGTACAAGGTATATTATTTCGTGGCGGAAAAACGAATTCCAGCCGCGATTGGAAATCCGTTTTTATATTATTTTTCCTTTTTTCAACTGTTTTCTCTGTCTTTGGGACTACGGCACAAAAAAATTTCTACAACTTTCTACGCTGCTTGTATACAAAAGTGGCGCCAGCTTTTTCGCCGATACTCGTGGCGTGGCTTGGATTGTCGTGAGAATTTAAATATTTCGCGAGGTTGAATTCGACAACGTCACAGTGTTTGTATCCCAGCAATATCGTCTTCCATCCCGAAAGTGTGGACGTATATTCACAACCAAAAGTGAATCTCGTTGAGAATATTGAACACTTGGCGATGAGATAAAAATCTGAAAAAATCACATCCGAATTGATAGTAAAATTCTTTTTCAATAATAATAAAGTCAAAAAATTTTTAATAAACTGCTTAGACAAAATTGTGTGACAAATTTCTAGTGAATTTTTTTTTTATCTCATATAAAATGAATAAAATGAATTCATTGATTTTTCTGAATACCTATGAAGTTTTTTTATATAATTATATAATATTTTTTTAAATAAATACAAAATTTCACTAGAGATTTGTCATACAAAGTTTTTTTTCAACAATTTATCAACAACTTTTTGGCATTATTATTATTCAAAACGAACCCTCGACTCACTTTGGATTGGGAATACACGTCCTGTAACACATCAAGTCATGCTTTTAAATCAATGCTCGTGAAGACTCAAAAGTGACAATCCTAGTTACGTCTTATCTGAGATGGCGCTCTAACAGCAACTGGTGTATTCTGGGTAATCTGTTCAAATTTTCGCAACATCCTTTCTCTCTATCTTTCTCAATAATCTAACTCTGAGCTTACGGTGATGGTCGACGTCAACTTGTGTGCGAATGGGTTTCTCTAGGATTGATTGGTGTCGCTAGTCACAAGATCTTCGTTCATTTCCTGTGAAATGATCTTCGAATTATGGGTTCACAAATCACACTTTTCACTCTACACGCTCAGCACGCTAAAAACAAATTCCCGATCGCCAACCTCGACTCTCTCAACCTCCACGTCTTTTTACCTGTACCACAAGCCTTCGTAATCCTCTAATAATAACTCGTGATAAATTTTTTGTCAATTTTCTAATGACAAATACCACGGTCACTGCACAGCTACGATAAAATTAACAATTTCTTCCTTTCTTACACCAATTATTCTTTGATTCAATGTAAATAATTGATGGATATCGTTGCCACTCTTTCTTTTTGTCCGAATTTATGTTCTCTATATGGGCACAATTTCTATACTATTCTGTATTTACGTATCTTTTATTTTTTTATTTTTCTTAAATATTGCTGCTTAAATATTCCGCATCATTGTTATTACTAAGATAATTATTATTACCGATACCATTTTGTAAATAAATCTATCACACAGTTTTAATTTGTTTCTTTTTTTTCTTTTTGTCGAATTATTTAAAAAATGAATCTAAAAAATTATTCGAAATAATTCGACTGAAACGAAACGGACGGAACAAATCGGTAATTCAGTCGTGAGAAAATCAGCTGCACTGCTTCGACAAACGTGAAAAATGTTTGACGCGTGAATGACAAAAGGAAAAAACAAGAAAAACGATTCTGCTAACGGTTCGAAATAAACTGATGTCAAGTAATAGACGGAAACGTGTATCACGGTCATACGGACTTATCGTTAACGATCGACACAGACTGACGTAGAATGACGTAAAACGATCTACAAGGTGGGTCGAATGAGCGCAATGATCTAAAAACGAACCTGTGGTTCTTTCTTTTTTTTTTAACAATCAACAGTCGCGGCGGAAGAACCCAAAGCGGAAGGGGGACAATTTGGATGATCTGAAACAAGAGTTGGACATTGATTTTCATAAAATCACACCGGAGGAATTATACCAGAGATTTAGCACGCACCCCGAAAACGTGAGTATACGTCTTGAACGTAGAAAATTCTCTAAAAAATTTCGGCAGGTAAGCTATCGAAAATTAACATTCTAGCGTCGTCTATCAATAATTCCTAACACCGATTAACAATATTACGAAGTAGATAATACGGGGAAAGGTTAAACATGGTTTTTTTTTAATCGCGATCAGGGCCTCAGCCACGCGAAGGCGAAGGAGAACCTGGAAAGAGATGGACCGAACGCATTGACGCCGCCGAAGCAGACGCCGGAATGGGTGAAATTCTGCAAAAACTTGTTCGGCGGTTTTGCGCTGCTTTTGTGGATCGGAGCGTTCCTCTGCTTCATCGCGTACTCGATCCAAGCGTCGACGGTGGAGGACCCGAACGACGACAACCTGTACCTAGGAATAGTCCTTGCGGCGGTGGTTATAGTGACCGGAATATTCTCGTACTACCAGGAGAGCAAGTCGAGCAAGATCATGGAGTCGTTCAAGAACATGGTGCCCCAATTCGCGACCGTCCTCAGAGAGGGTGAGAAGCTGACGCTTCGGGCGGAGGACCTGGTGCTCGGTGACGTGGTCGAAGTGAAGTTCGGAGACCGGATCCCGGCCGACATCCGCATCATAGAATCACGGGGATTCAAGGTCGACAACAGCTCCCTGACGGGTGAGTCCGAGCCCCAATCCCGGTCCCCGGAGTTCACGAATGAGAATCCACTCGAGACGAAGAACCTGGCATTCTTCTCGACGAACGCCGTCGAGGGCACGGCAAAGGGAGTCGTGATCTGTTGCGGGGACCAGACGGTGATGGGACGCATAGCTGGACTCGCGTCCGGACTCGATACCGGAGAAACGCCGATCGCCAAGGAGATCCATCACTTTATTCATCTGATTACCGGAGTGGCCGTGTTCCTGGGGGTTACCTTCTTCGTCATCGCCTTCATCCTCGGCTATCATTGGCTGGACGCCGTCATCTTCCTGATCGGTATCATCGTCGCCAACGTCCCCGAGGGCCTGCTGGCCACGGTTACCGTCTGCCTGACGCTCACGGCGAAACGAATGGCCTCGAAGAACTGCCTGGTAAAGAACCTCGAGGCTGTCGAGACCCTGGGATCGACTTCGACCATCTGCTCGGACAAGACCGGGACCCTGACGCAGAACCGGATGACCGTGGCTCACATGTGGTTCGACAACCAGATCATCGAGGCCGACACGACCGAGGACCAGTCCGGTGTTCAGTACGACAGAACTAGCCCGGGATTCAAGGCGCTCGCCAAGATCGCGGCGCTTTGTAATCGTGCCGAGTTCAAAGGTGGTCAGGACAACTTGTCGATACTGAAGAAGGAGGTGAACGGCGACGCGTCCGAAGCCGCGCTTCTCAAGTGCATGGAACTCGCGCTCGGCGATGTGATGGGCGTCAGGAAGCGCAACAAGAAGGTCTGCGAGATACCGTTCAACTCCACCAACAAGTACCAGGTCTCCATTCACGAGTCCGACGATCCCAACGACCCCCGACATCTCCTTGTGATGAAGGGCGCGCCAGAGAGGATCCTCGACCGATGTAGCACCATATTCATTGGCGGAAAGGAGAAGGTACTGGACGAGGAGATGAAGGAGGCGTTCAACAACGCGTATCTCGAACTCGGTGGACTCGGCGAGCGTGTTCTTGGTTTCTGCGACTTTGTTCTACCCTCTGACAAGTTTCCACTTGGTTACAAATTCAACTGCGATGACCCCAACTTCCCGGTCGAGGGACTCCGCTTTGTGGGACTCATGTCCATGATCGATCCGCCCAGGGCTGCGGTGCCGGACGCTGTTGCCAAGTGCCGGTCAGCCGGTATCAAGGTCATCATGGTCACTGGTGACCATCCTATCACTGCCAAAGCCATTGCCAAATCCGTTGGTATTATTTCTGAAGGTAAGGCGATTTCTCGGCGTAGACACAGAGGTTACGGAAACCGTGTAGTACCGCGGTTCAAAGTCTCTTCGATTAATTTCAAGCCTCGCGAAATCATTCGAAGGCTTCTTCGTTCGCGAGGTACTTTCAAGTTCCGCTTGGTTCTTCGATTTGAAAGAATACCCGATAGTCCTCATTGTTAACGTGGCAATCGTTGCGTCGAAATTCCTCCACACTTTGTGCTGAATTCATGGTTAATCAAATCTCAACCACCACGTCGCAATTTCTTTATATTTAAAATTACTTTAAAATTTTTCTCCTCACCCAACAAACCAGGAAACGAGACGATCGAGGATATCGCGCAGCGTTTGAACATACCGGTAGCCGAAGTTAATCCGCGGGAGGCTAAAGCGGCTGTAATCCACGGTTCGGAACTGAGGGAATTGGACTCCGATCACCTGGACGAAATATTGCGATACCACACAGAAATTGTATTCGCACGTACTTCGCCGCAACAGAAGCTGATCATCGTTGAGGGTTGTCAGCGAATGGGAGCCATTGTGGCCGTCACAGGTGAGAATATCGCTTAAAGCAACACGGTGACTCCGTATTTACAAATAAAACTCCTCCCTCCGCGCACATTTTACCCACCGCCGAGGGGTTAATCACTCGTGAAATCTGATGAAATCTTCTAAAATATTTGTAACCCTGAGGTCAGGTGTACATCAAATCGATGAGATTGATTAACCCCTCGCCCTCCACCAACCGATTGCTACAAAATAGGAGGCTGACAGCCTTCCGAGCCTCGTTATTGGCAAAATTCGCCCAAGTCTATCAGCTGTTCGCCCGGCCAGCCGCCATCTTGCCCCAGTGATGCTGCAACTTGATACACGTAAAGTTTTTCTGGCGCACAGGCGACGGTGTTAACGACTCTCCGGCGCTGAAGAAGGCCGACATCGGAGTCGCGATGGGCATCGCGGGTTCCGACGTATCGAAGCAAGCCGCCGACATGATTCTGCTCGACGACAACTTCGCCTCGATCGTCACGGGGGTCGAGGAGGGTCGGCTGATTTTCGACAATTTGAAAAAATCAATCGCCTACACGCTCACCTCGAACATTCCCGAGATCTCACCCTTCCTCGCCTTCATTCTCTGCGATATTCCGCTGCCCCTTGGAACCGTAACCATCCTCTGCATCGACTTGGGAACCGACATGGTAAGTCAACCATTTTCAAAAACTCTACTATGTCACACACCCCCCCTTTCCAGTTTTTTACACCCAGCAACTCATTTACGCACTAATATTTAACGGAAACCTCGTCGCAATGAAGTCGACAGTGTAAACTCGTTCGTACATGCATGTGTCGATTACGGTCATCCCACCTGATACAACTTTGACGAATTTAAAAAATAAAAATAAAAACTACAAGTATACAAGAAAGAATTTTATAACGATGGTTAAACATTGGTGCTAGCTATTGATAATATAATCAACTTTTAAACAAATACCGTTTTTCAGCAATATGTATATTCTGTGTCCACGTAAATCTTTTATAGGTGCAAAAAAATTCATTCAACAGCATATATTCGGAGACAGGAACAGAGCAGAATTTTTTGTCTTTCAATGTTGGTCTTTCTTGAATCTTGTGATCTTTTTTTCTCCTCTTCTAGTTTGTTTTTTTTTTTTTTTTTCTCTCTCTAGCGTTACTTCTTCCTTATAGATTTTAGCAAACCGAACTTCGGAATGAGCTTACATGTATTGAACGATTGATAGATACCGGCAATCTCATTGGCGTACGAGCATTCGGAGTCTGATATAATGAAGAGGAGGCCCCGAAACCCGTTGTGCGACAATCTCGTTAACGAAAGGTTTTTGAAAAAACAACAAACAAATCAATTCAAAGCCAAAATTACTTGTCTAATTTTTTTTAATCATTTTTTTTTTTTTGTTTTTCTTATCCAATAGTAGAAATTCCGTCGCTTTACCGTTGATGAAATATTTATAATCTTGAAATATAAATATTTTGTGTATGTGTGAGTAGATAAATTATCTAGACGTATAGAACGCTCGGCGAAGCTCCCCAATTACGTATTTTTATACAGCACATGTATATTGTATATATTTAATCAAATTAGCAGTACATACACGTAACGTATATAATTAACCCTTTCGGTTACAGAAGCCACTATAGTGGTACCCTTTTTTCTTTCCTTATTTTTGTCATTTTTTTGTTTCCTTCATATTCCAGGCAAAATCCTGAATTTTTTTACATTATCAGGTAAAAAAAAAATACCTAAACTTTGGAATGATTACGATTATTTGTGAATCCGTAATCGTGTATAATTGTTATAAATGAACATATGCAAAAAGGAAAACGTATTTTCGTGAATGTGATTCGTTAGCGGAGAAATTTGATATTAAACGTAAACTAAAAACGCTTGGAATTCGTTGGTTGACAAACAGAGATGTCAGAATCACCATTTGATTTACAAAATTCAATGCAAATTCATTTCCACCCTCCTTGGGGGTTGTTTTTTGGTTTGTTAAATTTTTGACATCAGATTCGTATTCAACGTATCGCAAAATATAAGGAAACGTACAATTGAACTTCTGTGTCAATACGAAAAAAAAAAAAACGAATCGCGTGACTGAAAGGGTTAATTGCTAAATCTAATTGCCGTAAAAAGTAAAACTACTTTTCAAACGTAAAAACTTTACACCAACTTTGCTCTCTCGTGAATTTAGACGAATGAAAATAAATCATTCACACGATATACACACACGTACACAATTTGCGAAAGTATGATGATATTACAATATAGGTATACATTACATTGGCGAATATAGGAAAACGAGACGCAAAACGAAGAACCTGTATAAATATTTTTCACATCTTAGGTATAACGATCATTTCACGTAATTATTGTTGTGTCAAAAGGAGGTTAAGATAAATACAGGTGCCTGGAACATGGACATCGTGAAGCTACAGCCACGCAACCCGTTCAGCGACAACTTGCTGAAACAACGGTTTAATTTTGGCGAACCGATTTTGTTTTTTATACTTTTTGTTTCAAAATTTTCACCGATCTCAATCACTGGTTATCCTAATTTAGAACTTTCTTTTATTTTATTCTCTTCTTCTTGGAAACAAAAAGCTGCTTTCGGTCCCGACGTAAACTAAATCCCGTAACAACACTCCTGAAAAATTTCCACCATACAGCATTTGGTCAAATTGTTCACGTCTTGCTGTACGATTAATACAATTTTTAACAGGAAACATAACCGAGTTTGCTGCTGTGCCAGTTTGGAGTCCCGTTGACGTTTATCAACAGCACATTTCGCCTTGTTGTTGTTGTTGTTGTTATTATTATTATTATTAATGATACTATTATAATGATTGAATGAATATCCTGAGACCAGTTGTAATAACTAACATCTGTAACGTTCCCCAGCGCCTTTCAAAACCCTAATCACGTCCCATGTATCGACACACCTTTCCCACCCTTTTCCACCACCATAAATAGCAATGCCTTCCCGCCCCATGAGAATCGCATTTATTCATCAAATTGACCAATCTTTTGTCAACCCGAACCCCCCATTTTTTCACACATGTATTACACATATATATAATTTTCGATTTGTTTTTTGTTTTCTTTTTTTGCCTCCTCATCTTTGAATTATTACCGTAATTCAGTTCGTGTTTCGTTTTATTCATTTACTCCGAGATTCGAAGTAGTTACATAATACGTGAATATTTTCAACCCCAGCGCGAGAAAACCGCGCCAAATGATTCATTTATTTCCAATTTTTACACGCGCTGGAAAACTGACAAAAGGCAATCGTCACGAATCTCATGAAGAAACTACAAAAATTTAAAGCAAAATATTAATTTCCCTATTTATTTTACCTCACAATCGTCTCATTCGATCACATAGTTTTTCCGTCTTTTTATTTTTCATACCGCCGCATCGATAACCAAAATACATTCGTACATACTAGGCCGGTCCTTGAAAAAATCATTTTTGAATTTCGACCAGTTCATCCGCCCAAATTAATTTATTAATTTATTGACCGGTAAAAGTAAAAGTACAGGTAGTCATCCATGGGATGAACTACCGCCTATAGAAGTACATAGAAGAATTGGCTTTAAATAATTTCAAAATAATTCCCAATTTTTTTTCAAATTTCATCTCAACTCTAAACCGTAAGAGGATAAATTTCCACATTTTAACCCCTTCAAGGGCAAAATTAAATCCACCGAACAGATTTCGATAAAATTTTCTATACGAGGGTTTCTCTTACGGGCTAGAAATGATCCAAGAATCTTTTAAAAAAATAGGGAATTATTTTTTAATTACTCGGAACCAATTCGGGGGACGAGCTGGTCGAAATTCGAAATGACCGTTTCAAGGACCACTCTAATATTTTACTTATTTATTATCGTTTTCTTTTTCAGATTAACGTTACCGTCGTTATTATTTTTTATCGTTGTTATTATTGTTATTATTATTATTATTGTTGTTGTTAATGGAGAGGTATAAAATTGGTATTTTTTTTTTTTCGTATACACTGATGGCTTATATTATATATTGGTATAATGTGAAATATCAGGTACCTGCAATCTCGCTAGCCTACGAGGAGGCTGAGAGTGATATTATGAAGCGACAACCACGAAACCCGTTCACTGACAAGCTAGTTAACGAAAGGTAACACCCCCATATCATCACCCTACGAACAACTATCGACCGTACCGGTTCAAGGTTTTAAACTCGAATCCTTAAATACGCAGGATTTTTCTTTCATATTTTATTGGAAGGAAATTTTCACGACAAATAACACGAGGAGTCCTTTGACGTTCTCCGTTTCTATGGAAAAGAAATTGTCACAACGTTTGTTACAATATTACATACATATTCGCATTTGTTATTTTTGTATTCTTCCCTTTTTTTTTTTCTTTGTTCTACTTTATATTTCATTAATACCAAAAAGTTGAAACAGTTTTTCCTTCGATTATTCGTTTCTTATTTTTTTTTTATTTTTACATTCGTGATTACAATAACCGGCATTAATAAAACTCATCCGAAAACGTTCCAACTTGTCAATACTTTACCTTTTTCTTAATTCTCTAGATTCTCTTTTTTTCATCTTTCATTACGTTTTTCTTAAAAAAAATTCTTTATACAAATCGATTTGTAATCCAAGAGCAATATAACATAAATTCCAAATCCGAAACGAAAGTGAAATATTTTCCATTTTTATTCGTTTTCTATTCTCATTCGGAAAGATAACAAAGTGACAACTTCTTTTTAAGGGGAAAAAAAAACCTTGACTGTACACGATTTTATATTGATACACTGTGATTCTTATTCTTATTATTATTATTATTATTGTTATTGTTATTATTATTATTATTATTATTATCGCTATCATCATTACGACCACATACACGATATGATATATATTTATAACTCATCACTTTCGCATTTATCTTGGCTTGTGCAAGATTATGAAATTTCTTCTTCTTCTAATCACCGCCTCTTTATCAAATACATTTGACGTATAAAACTGAAGCTATTTTATACTTCCACTACTACTACTACTACTACTACTACTATTACTACTATTTTCTTATACCATTCTTACACATCGTATTATTCCCAATTCGTGCATATTATGCATCTTAATTACGCTTTTGCAATTCTTTCGTTATCAGTTCACTTATCTTAGCCACGAAATTAACAAAATTCACGCACTTGAAACGTATATAATTGAACTCTATACGTAATAGCGAAAGGAGGAGAATTGAAACGAAAAAACAAAAAACAAAAAAGAAACGAAAAACATCGCCTCGTCAATTTTCAAATTTCACGAAATTCATAAACATTTTTGATAAATACGCTTGCCCAGATAATTGACGAAAGGAAAGGGGTTGAAGAATTGACAAAGAAAATTTCAAAACCGATGCTAAATTATTCGCTGTCTCATATTTATTATTACATTGTACTAGTTATGGTTTACCACTCACAAAACGTTATTAATTCTTCTTTTTTTTTCCATCAATTTTTTTTTTTACCTACACATATCTATATATAAAACATATACAAGTATGTGTATGTATATATATACTTTTTCTTACCCTCGCATATCGCAATCTCTCTGTCTCTCTCTCTCGCCCCCCCCCCCCTCTCTCTCTCTCTCTCTCTCTCTCTCTCTCTCTCTCTCTTTCGGAATGATCTCTCTTCCTCCGCTGGCCCATTTTGCAAAATGAAGAAATTCCGATTTCTTTCTTTTTTTTTTTATCGCGTCGTTGCTTCTTTTCCTTGCCCAATTTTCGCAATAAATATAATCTAATAATCAAAGAGAGACGAGCGACTGCGCGAAGCGAGAAAAAAAACACACAGAATATAATATAATAAAAAAACTCAAACCGTCAGGGACGCAGGGATGATTAGGATTAGGATTATGATTATGATTATGATTAGGTACGTTATATTATATCGTCATCATCATCGTCATGGTCATTATCATCATCGTTATTATCGTATTACACCGTTGGGTATAATATAGAGAAAAAAAAGAAATCGTGGAGCAATCAAAATGAATAGACACGAAATAAATACGTGCGATAAAATCGAAAATTTCGTTCGTTTGTCAAGGTAAGATTACTTTGCTATTTTATATTTTTATTTATCAATTACACATACTTTATTAATCCATTTTTCAAATCCTTCACTTTCTTCTTTTTATTCCTGACGTTTATCTCGTATCCTGCATCATACTATTCTATCACCTACGTATATATTAACCATTATGTCATAGCGTTTCTCAAACTTTCTTAAAGTTCCACAAGTATACCTATAATAAGAGTATGACCGAATATATTGATTGATTGATTGAGTGATTATTTACATTATACATATGTATGTATATGTGTGTACGCATAACTCAAGTTTGTCACGCCAATATTTGTTCGTTTCTCATTCTCGCTTCTAATCTCCAACCGAATTTGTTCCGAGCAAAAGAGATTAAAATTTTGGAATTCTGTTGAATTCATTTTTTCACCATCGTATCGGAATTTTACCAAAAGTGAGAATACCTCGTTCATTATTTACAATCTATAATATACATGTGTACATATTATATATAAATATATATATATATATGGGGAATTGCGTGTTAAATCCATCTTTCGCCAATTTTTTTAACCAGATTCGTTTTTCAATCGTCCATTTATTTATTTATTTATTTTATTTTCTCGTCCAACTCCCGACCAGAAGAACAAAAAAAAAAAAACATAACGCACCGATCGTCGGAATTTTCTTTCGACAAGAACGCGCGATTTATTGGAGAGGGAGAAACAAAAAACCAACGTAGCGTCAAATTAAATGCATTAAAGAGACAAAATAGTCTACTCGGGAGAACGGCGTGGAAAAATGGAAGGAAAGAAAGAAAAAAAAAAGAAAAAAAAAAACCACCCCACGGATCACACGAAAAGTCCCCACCCTGTATATTATACCCCTGTGCATATTATACATATCCATGTATACCTGCGCGCGTGCGTGTGTGTGTGTGTGCGTGGGTTCAATACTCGATGTTATGTATTACATACTCATGTGATAGCCGGTATATATAATATTATTATATTGTGTGTCGATGTGCAGTGTTTCACATTACGTACGATTTATGATCGACCAAAAATTTTAGATATCGTTACCTCGTTTCC
This sequence comes from Neodiprion fabricii, assembly GCF_021155785.1. Taxonomy (NCBI): domain Eukaryota; kingdom Metazoa; phylum Arthropoda; class Insecta; order Hymenoptera; family Diprionidae; genus Neodiprion; species Neodiprion fabricii. The sequence continues at coordinate 1,634,331 of NC_060245.1, read as the reverse complement.
GATAGATTATCAACACATACCTATCCCTAACACGATTCTTTTCATTTTTTTTTTTTTTTTTTCGTTAGAACTCCCAGTCATTTCTTAGCCACTTTTTCTACAGTTTTTATCATCATTACTATTATCATCATCAGCATCGTTATTATGTATGTATAAAAATCTGTCTCAACTGTCTTCTAATTCTATGGCTCTCCTTTGATCATTTTCCCGTGTCGATTGTCACACGTACCAATTAATTCTCTCGACTGTTGTTCCCTCCTCCTCCTCCTCCTCCTCGACCCCCCCACGCCTCCCTCCGACCCATTTTTAGATCGCAGAAATATTTCAGCTCTATGTCACATTGCGAGAAAAATAGAGATTCGTCCATCTGTTGTTATGAAATTTCAAACCCATCCGTCGTTGTTTCGTCCCCTGCATATATTTCCGTCTCTTTTAATAATAGCTGATATTGTTATTATTGTTATTATTATTATTATCAGTACGGAGACGAAAGCCCAGCTCTTTTATTATTAACCACACCCACCTTATTAATTATACCAATGCCATGTATTTATATCGTTATTTATACTTATATATATGTATATATACATGAAACTTACATCATCAGGGTATAATATGTAGTAAAATTTGACGGATGCGTATTATTATTGTTATTATCATTATTACACCCTTAAAATTGTTGCAACGATACATCTCGCATGAAACTACCACCACCGCTACTACCACGACGACGACAGAGACGAGAAAGACGACGACTAAATGTAGATGAATCGTAAAATTTTTCTAACTATTGGTGTTGGAACAATGGCACAGGTACCGGCGATTTCGCTCGCCTACGAGGCGCCGGAGTCGGACATTATGAAACGGCAGCCGCGCGATCCTTACAGGGACAATCTTGTCAACCGAAGGTGGGTGTTCCCCGTCTGACCGAACCTAGCACCCTGCACCCCACCACCCCCACTGCCACTAGAACGAAACGATCGAAAAAGTACAGAGAAAGAAAGAAAAACAAGTCGGAAAAGCAAAAAAAAAAAAAAACAAAGAGAGAAAATTTCATGTAAAAGGAAAACCGACAGGGAAGGAAAAATTTCACAGGGTGGCCAACCCCCTTCTCTACGTTTGTTTTACCCATGTTTCTTTTTTTTTTTCTATTCTCTTCAATATAATTTCCCTATCAATGTAAAACTTCTTCTCGTTCTTCTTATCGTTATTCTTCTCATTCTCAATTTTTCTCAAACAAAAATGGAAAACAATTAATAGCGAATAATCGGAAAGGGAGAAAAGTATGTAGCGGTATTTCATAATGTAGAAAAAAAAAAGAAAAACTCCCTTCACACGCGCGTGAAATTTCTATCATTTTTTAGTTATTAACGCGAGTGTGTTGAGATATTGTTATTTAAGAAAAAACAAAAAAAAAATTGTATACATACATATATTGCTCGGACAAATTATCAACTTTTAGGAATATTTTTTTTTTTTCACATTCTACACAGATTTACGTACAACGAAGTTTTGTTTTATCAAACGAGACGGAAGGGAGATCGTTTTCAATATTAAAAATTATAGAAAATCGCGCTTGACGCATCAAAGAATTAACGCCTATATGCAGTGGATGAGTTTGCGCTTAAGTACGGACGCGTATTTGTTGTGATATGCAAAATAGGTATAGTTTAGAATTGCATTTCACACCTATAATGTATTGCGTACATACACACGCATATATATATATATATATCTGTGTGTGTGTGCGTGTGTATAATAAGTTTAAAATAATGCATTTTCAACTGCATTGTTAAAGTGACTCACTCGTAGGGAAAAGACAAATCAGTTTACGCTGTTCGATATAAATTTTTTCATATGTGACGTAATAATTTTCAGACGTCACTTTTCTTCTTTATCATCAAGCGTAGGCATACCACCAATGCAATCTTGACGCGTCGTGTTTGAAAAGTTTGAATTCTTATACGTTAGAAAAATTTGCAGTGAAATTTTTTTTTTTTTATGAAAATTCTCTCTCAATTCATCGTAATCTGATTTGTACGATCTTATAGATTTTTTAGTACACACAGATGCCTTATTGTACAAAAAAAAAAAAAAAAAAATATAATAGAATTTCAAATAGACTAGAATAGAATAGAATAGAATAGGTATTTTAGATGCGAGTTTTCGTTGCAGAGACGAAACGGAATGGAAAAAAAACGGCAATCAGTCAGAAATAAGCTTGTCTGATTTATTTTTTTTATTCGTTATTTTGTTATTTCTATCCTTTAATTATCTGAAACTTTTTTTTCTTCTTCCGATTCGAGACCACAATTAAGACGCACTGATAATAATGTTTGGCCACTCTAAAGTAATATAAATAACACGATAATAACACGAATAATAATAATAATAATAATAATCTCTATAATTATTACTACAATTATTATTGTTGTTGTTGTCGTAATTCAAAAGAATATGTAGCGTGTACAGTTGATGTAGGAACACCGATTTTTTTTTACACTGAGTTTATTGATAATTGAGCGGATTCATTTGTCAAATTTTATACACGCTTAACACTAAATATTGGGAATGCCGAATGCCTGATGATCGTCTGTTTCTCTATTTTTCGTTTTATGATTTTTATTTAAAAAAAAAAAACCACAACAGATTTTTCTCTCACGCAATACTTTCGTCTTTCTGCGTCTCAGTTTTTTCCTGTTTGCCTAATCATACTTTTTTGATTTTCTTATTGATGCCTTCCCCATGTTTTTTATCGTGACCGATAGTACTTCGTTTCTTCTTCCATTTAATTTTTATAATGTTTATAATATATATATATATATACACGTTAAAAAAAAAAAAAGTTACAGCTTTAATATATGTAAAGGACGTTGTTATATGTATTGCGTGAAAATCTTTACATATTATAGATTCGGTTGAGTATGCAAATATTTAGCGAATTAGATAATCGTACATGCACATTTTTGTACATAGACTTGACCAGCAACGCCACAATTATTATTACTACACTGTTGGGAAAAAAAAAAATCAACTACAGACAATGTCCCGGCAGGTCAACTTTATATATGCGTTTATTGTTAAATTTCTTTAAGTAAATATGACAGAAATTTTTGTAATTTTAACATTCGAATTGGTCGTATAAACTGTTGAAAAATTGTCAAATCAACTAGAAAATTTTAGTCAACCTGCTGGAACATTTTATTTTAACCATATACGCATCGATCTCGTTAGGCGGTTGACTCTCCGTAACTTCCCGCTCCTCGGGTTCTGACACTCGGCCGACATTCCTGGTTTGATTATAGCGGAAATTTAACGCGAAACAAGTTAACGAGAGTCAGCTGTGCAACAAATTTCAGCATTCGCATAACCGACGTCGATTTTTTTATTTATGTTTTTGTTTTTCGTCCGTGATTTAGTCGTTTTTTTCACAAATTCATCAGACCGTCGCCTATATTCCGTGCACTTGTATAATATCTATTATTCTCGTTATAGTTGGACGTATGTTTTTTCCAATTTTTTTTTTTTTTTTCTTTTTTTTTTACCTTCTCACTATATTAGCGCAGTAACAGTATTATAAATATCCTTCCAAATTCGTATAATTTAAATTGCTACAACGATTTTTCTTCTCCATCCATTTCAGATCTGTTTCACACCCAAAAAACTATTATCTCTTTCTCGCATACATTTATCGCAGCTGTCTTATCTATATCTTCGCTTCTAATCTCTTCTATCTCTCTTATTCCCAATTCACAAATCGCGCAACATCCGTATATACATATAATGAAGAAAATGATAAGAATAATACAATTCCACCCTCGTTTTATGAAAAATTAAACGATATCACTCTTGCATCGGTGCACATTCACGTCATAATATCGCCATTAAAATCATCATCGTCATCGTCATCGTCGTATATTACGAATAGAAATTGATTTCGCAATACGATTTTGTCGAATATCAACGTTCACTGTTTATACAAAAATTATTACAAGCCAAATTGAATCGGCACCAATGAAAAAGCGAAATTTATCTCGTAGGTTAAGAAATAATCCCTTGCGAAATCAATAAAAAAAAAATTAAATATTCTCGCCTCGTACCGCTCAAGACAAAATAACATTACATATACTATATATATATATATATAACATTATTCTATAATTTATTACCTGTTCAACCCTGTGTACGTGTACGTGTGCGAAACTAACGTCTGCTTATTATCTATAATTTGTTTATAAATAAGTAACCGGAGATTATCGTGAAACTGTACAATCCACGGGGATTTCTAGTGAATTAAGTTGGCTGCCGTGCTAGTGTTGAGCCGTAGGCTCATTGCTGCCAACTCAAATCACCGCACAGTTACTTGAAAATCTCCCTATACCGCCAGCCGCAATGCATCGATCAAAATCTCACGGTGCAGTTTAAATTGTTGGAAAAAAAAAAAAAAAAAATTAACAAAAGCGGCAAGACGTCGAAACCGATTTTGAAAGATTTTAATCACAGTGAGATATTGACGTCATGCTTAAGCCTGCATCGTCATCGTCATCGTATGTATACAACATATATGTCTGGCATGCAAGAAAATGACACGAAGAAACAAAAAAAAAAAAAACATTAAGCGTTCGAAAGAACATTGCTCTCACTTGCTCGCTTTCGCTCTCTCTCTCTCTCTCTTTCTCTCTCTCTCTCTCTCTCTCTCGCTCGCTACATTGTCATCGATTAATACCGGTGAGTAATGCATTTTGTCCATAATATATATCTATCGACACATTTATTTATACAAAGCATCACACTAATTATAAAGGCAAGGCTTATGTAATGAATCACACCTTAGCTCGCAGCTGTTTTATCGTATAATGTATTATACATACACACGTATAACACAACGGTAATATACAATTTTCGCAACGGCTTAGTATGTGATCCGTACACCAGAGAACGAAAAAAAAAAAAAAAAAAAAACTGAAAAATTAAACTCGAAGAATGCACGTACCGAGAGATTATCGTCAAACTGCACGATTCCTAGGGAATTTTTGAGAATTTAGTTGGCTGCCCGGACAATTCAATTCCGCCAATTACGCAAGTCACCCGATAATCTCTCGATATTATTTTATACGCGTGTACAAAGACGATTTTGTGGCTGATTGAATTAACGGGATATGAATAAATAATTTTGAAGAAACACAACACACGAAAACGCAACAACAATTTCATAAACACCCAGCGTAGTTTGAAAAATTCCTTTTTTGCAAATTACAATTTTTCAATCGGACTCTTTATCGCTTATGTACTCGTACGGTACGCTATTATACACATAGAATGTAGGCATTCGACGAAATATATAGACAGCGCATTGGTATCGAGGAAGATAATTTTTTTTTAATTTTATTTTTGCTACTTTAGTTTAGTTTTTTTTTCATATTTTTTTTTATCTCACGCTCCAACTATCAGCAATTTAACGACCCCAAAAACAGCCCTTAAATTGTTGTTCTTCTTTACGATGCCCCGCTCAGGCTGATCTCAATGGCTTACGGACAGATCGGTATGATCCAAGCTGCCGCCGGTTTCTTCGTCTACTTCGTAATTATGGCTGAGAACGGTTTCCTACCAACGAAACTGTTCGGTATCAGGAAACAGTGGGACTCTAAGGCTATCAACGATCTCACGGACAGCTACGGCCAAGAATGGGTGAGAAATTTTATCTTTTTATGCCTGGTCGCGTCGCTGCGCCATTTTTATAAAAAATCTAAAAAATTCAGGGAGCTAGATGCTAACGCCAAAGAGTCACGTACCAAATTTCGTCAAAATTCATGATGAAATGTGATAATTATCGATATTTGAAAACTTCAAGTGAGCGGAACAGTGTGACCGGAAGTAACGGAAGGTTAGGTTTCGCAAAGTAAAATCCACGGCGTATTCGACGTGAATATATTCATCTTTTCGCGATACTTGTCCCGATGGATGACCCAAAGCGATATAATTAAAAATCAACGCTAATCAACGTGAGCTGACGAACGAATGATACTTTATTTGCAGACATTCCGAGACCGAAAGACGTTGGAATTCACGTGCCACACGGCGTTCTTCGTATCGATCGTGATTGTGCAGTGGGCCGATCTGATCGTCTGCAAGACACGCAGGAACTCGATAATACATCAGGGCATGAGAAATTGGGCCTTGAATTTCGGCCTGGTATTCGAAACAGCCCTGGCTGCTTTCCTCAGCTACACACCGGGAATGGACAAGGGACTGCGCATGTTCCCGCTCAAGTAATTATTCACACATAAATTTATCCTGATTCTTCGTCGTAAGGATTGTTTGAAAGAAGAAAAAAAAAAGAACAGTATATCGCGTTTTGGGATCCAAAGCTAACGCGTGACTAGAAGCAACATGGCGTCGCTCCGGGCTATCAGCTGATTGTTTTCGGTGATTTATACACGAGTATCAAAGCCCAGAGAATCCCTTGCAAGCTATCCGACTTTCACTATATCGCATTAAGTTGATTCAGAGTACGAAATATACGACAAGGAACTATTTTTAATATTAAATATGACCCAGTTGGATGAAATATAATTGTTTGCCACCAAGTGGCGTTTTTTGAAACTTCGGATTCCTTGTTCGTCAATCGAATATCCGTGGAAAGAAAAAGAAAGAAATCTCAAAATTTCCAATATTTTCATGTCGCATTTTTTGCTTCGGATAGAATCTCGTTTCGTCTTATTCGTTTTCTTAAATTTTTCCTTACGCATCTCTTGAATTACAGATTCGTGTGGTGGTTACCGGCGATACCGTTCATGATTTCGATTTTCGTATACGACGAGGTGAGACGATTCTACCTCCGCCGGAACCCTGGCGGCTGGCTCGAACAAGAAACTTATTACTAAACGATCTATATACATATAAATTATATACATATATATATATATATATATATATATACATATGTATATATACATGTATGTATATATAGTCAACAGTAACAATGCTAATTTCATTACACACGCGTTAGCATTTGCAGAAAAAGAGAAGGAAGATTAATAATGAGAATGAAAAATAAGAATAATAAGGAATAAAGTACACCGCGAAAATTGAAAAAAAAAAAATATATATTTAAGAAAACAATACAAAAAAAAAACCAACAAGAAAAAACAAAAAAAAAAAAAACATCAACAACAATCGCATCAACAACAATCGCATCAATCACACGTTCATATATATAAAAACACAAGGCAGACACTCACTCATACACACACACACACACACACAAACTCGCGCACGCATACATACACGCATACTTAGAAACACACGCGCGCGCATTCACGACACGCATACATATATTAATACACATTTTTACACGGGGCGTGCTTATTACCTCTTATATAATAATATATAATATCTGTTATACATAGTATGCGCATCGGCTGTATTTCAAGTGCTGCGACATGTGGTGAAATACTAACGAAAAAATGGAAAGTGAAAGGAGAAAAGATAGCCAAAAAAAAAAAAAAAAGAAAAGAAAACGAAATTTTAAACAGCGACAGAGAAGTGTTTAAAAATTAATGAAAAAATACAATAAAAGGAAGAAAAAAAAACATGAATGCTTCTGCAATGGACGTTGTTATTGATACCATGTTTGTCATCGTTGTCATCGTTCTCGCATTATTATATTTACACATCAGTCAACTATTGTCCCATTTTACGTATAGCCGGAGAGACAAAGAGAGAGAGAGAGTGAGAGAGAGAGAGAGAGAGAGAGAATGAAAGACAAGAAAGTTCACACATCCTGACGCTATAACAATTTTCATTGTTATTGTTATTCTCGCAAGGTATGAAAATGTTTGATCAATTTCAAATTCGTTTTTTTACCTCCTCTTTTTACGGTCAATCCCGCATAGTTTACATCCTTTACTTTCTCACGTCATTCGTCAAGTTTCATTATTCTTTGTGTGCTTTTTCTATATATATATATATATATATATATATATATATATATTTTTTTTTTCTCTTTTTTTATTCACAGCATACGCGTGTTTTCTTCGTTTTTTTCTTTCTATCTCTTCCACCTGCGAGGGGTAGGAGAAAAAGAGAAGAAGAAAAAAAAACGACCACAAAAATACCATCCAGTATGCTAGATAATTGGCACGCCCTATATATACATTATATAGGCATACGTAGAAATCGAAGCGCGAGTTATTACACGCACACACTCACACATACACAAAGACAAGAACACGCAAACACGCGCGCGTTATTCTTATTATTATGCATATACCATATAAAATATGAAGGTAAAGAAAAGAAAAAAAAAAAGAATAAAAAATTATACATATAAATAATAATTTAATTTACGAGATTATATATTATGTAGGCAATATGCATACGCGCGTATATATATTATATGATAATATATACGTTGTAATATGTGTTATATATATTCCGTGTTACTTGACGAGGGAGGAGAGAAGAAGCAGATGTGAAAAAAAAAGTTAAGAAAAATTCTGGTAATATATATACGAACATATGCGTATAAAACGTGTGCAAAAAATTTCAAGGGAAATAAAACGAGAGTAAAGAGAAAAAAAAAATAAATAAATCTTGAAGGAAAAACAAAAAATAGAAAAAAAAAATAAAAAAACAAGAAAACAAAAAAAAAAAAATCATTAGAAAGAACCACACAACGCGCGTTTGCAGTATTCACTACTATTATGTTATTCGTATATATATATTCATATATATTTATATGATCATAAATATATATACACACATATATATATATATATATATAAATATATATGAATATATATACATGACGAGAAAAATAGTAGATTATTACTACTAACTACTACAAAACGAAATAAAGAGCGAGAGAGAGAGAGAGAGAAAGAGAGAAAGAGAGAGAGAGGGAGAGAGAGAGAGAGAGAGAGAGAGAGAGTGAGAGAGAGAGAGAGAGGAAACGAGAATAGAGAAAAATTAACAATTATTGTAATGATTGAAACGACAAGAAAATAATAATATTAGTAATAATAATAAAAAATAATAATAACAATAGCAGTAGTGGTAACAATAACAATAACAATAATAATAATAATAATAACGATAATAATGGTAATGATAATGAATTAACAATAATAATGAATAATGAATAAGTAGAAGAAAAAGAAGAAACGCGGAAGAGGAATGAATCTGTAAATTAGACTTATATTATGTATATTGTGCAGTATCACGCTAAAATTAATCAAGTTTCGCTAGTTTCCGCATTTTTTCCAATTTAACAAATCGCGACGACGATCGTATATATCATATTATAATTGTGTGAATAATTTTTGCGGCATATACAGTCTGTATGATATTATAATTTTAAGGCGTTCTGTATATACATATACAGATATATATATATACAGGTATATGAATATTCATATATATATTTATATATATATATATGTATATATATATTGAATGAGTATTATACGTATTTACAATTTTTGTATTCGTCCAGCTGCAGCTTTAAAATGAAATCTTGTGGAAATTCTTTACGTTTTTTTATTATTATCGATTTTTTTTTCTTTTTTTTTTCATCGTTTGTCTTCTTGTTCCATTGAATTGTCTTTCGTGTTTTTCTTCTCGTTTTTCGTTGTTGTTTGTTATTAAAATACATTTTTACTGACAAAATCGACGCGTTTTATCATTCCACCGTCATTATACCTATACTATATTATATTTATATTACATATACATATATCAATCTGAAGACAAAAAATAGAATATAAAAAAAAAAAAAAAGAAAACATGATTTTCTCTCTTCGAAAATATATATGTAATATAATATATTCGGTTTAGATAATAAACTGAAAGGAGGGGCAAACAACTTTATGCGTTTACTTTTTTCATATTCTTTGATCTTCTCTCGTTCTAATACGCTCTCAAAAGGTTTACACAATGTTATAAATGCGATTGCCTCGCGTCGTGAATTGCATACAAGGAAACGCCCTGTTGCTGCTCTTCGTCGATAATTATTATTATTATTGTTGTTGTTGTTGTTGTTGTTGTTGTTGTATTAATAACCATTATTATTATTATCATTAACGACGTTATCGCTATTGAGGATAATTAAAATCATCGTAACCGTCGTCGTTGCGGAAACAAAGTTTATCTAACGTTTTCTGTCTCTCTCTCTCTCTCTCTCACTCTCTTTCAATTCGGCTAATTTTTCGTCAACTGCTCGGAAGGTGAAAAAACGCGAAAAATTGACGATGCGAAATGGGAGGAGTATGAAAAATGGGATTAAAAGTCAACGTGCACATATACATATATATATATATATATATACATATACTATAGCTTATAGTTGTAACCGGTTTTAATATTTACCCAAAGTGTTCAAACGTTTTAACATCATTCGTCGCGTCACATTGCGAGTCTGAAAAATCGGAACCGAAGGGAGAACGATATTTTTCTTTTTTTGTTCGCCTTTTTCCGTCTCCTCTCTTCTCTCTCTCTCTCTCTTTATCTATCTATCTCTCTTCTCCTCTCTTTCTCTCTCTTTCTACATCTACCTCTCTATTTCTCGCTCTCTAATTCGCTCTCGCGACGTGAAAGTGAAAAAAAGAAAAAAAAAACAACAACAAAAGTTCGAGTCAACGAAGCGAAATAACGCATTGCGGAGGGACAGAGAAAAGAAAAAAAAAACAAAATAAAATAACCGAAAACGACGAGGAAACAGAATGTGAAGGAAAAAGTGAGGAAGCACGCACGTGCTGTCGTTGATTTAACAGGGCGTTTCCGCAGGACACGCGGTCTTATTGAGTGAATATTATACATACACACACTCGCATCCACTCGACACATTCATTCGTACAGAAAAACACACACATATATATATATACACACACACACACACGGATCTAATATCTATCTATATATCTATCTAATTGCGTAGAAGAGAAGAAGCTCCCGTGCAGCCGCGCGTATGAGGGGAACAGAGAAAAGATGATGGAAAAAAATTAATAATTAGAGATTAACAATAATAATAATAATAATAATAATAATAATAATTCGCTTTGCCGTCGTGCGCCGCGCCTCACACTTTAGGCTAATATACATAATTATTTACGTATCGATATTTAAATTTTATGTAACGATAATATATATAAATATATATATATATATATATATATGATGATAATAACAATAACAATAACAATAATAATAACGATATAAATTATAAGAAGATGAAAATGAAGAATAAGAAGAAGAAGAAGAAGAAGAATAAAAAGAAGAAGTCGAAGGATACTAACGATTGAAAAAAGAAAAGAAAAAACATTATTATTATTATAATAACAATAATGATAAATATGATAATACATATTACCATAAGATATTATTAGATGCAATTATTATTATTATTGTTACTATTATTATTGTTATTATTATTGTTGTTGTTGTTGTTTTTGTCGTTGTTGTTGTTGTTGTTGTTGTTGTTGTTGTTGCTCTATATGTACACACATGTTTTAGTCTAGATCGTGTTGTTGAAGGGGGAAAAAAAATATTAACAGAGGAAAAAAAAAAAAAAACAAACAAACAAACAAACAAAAAACTGCGTATATGTATAAATATATGTGTATATTTGAGAAAAAAAAGAATATATGTATATACATACAGATATATGCATATATATATACGCATATAGAAGGAAGAGGAAAAAAAAAAGAATAGGGGGAAAAAAGAGAGAAGTAAATAAATAAAATAGAAAGTGTCACAAAATTTTGGTCCAAGACCTGCGAAGGCGGAGCGGGGCTGAATTATATAGAGCGGAGAAAATGTGTAATATCGCGTCTATGGCATACAAGTGTGTGTGTATATGTACATGTATATATATAATATATATATATTATACGCGTATTTATTAATTAACCGAGCATAAGCGAAGGGAATAGGATCCAACGCAAAAGGATAACAGTTACCTTTCTTTCACCGCGAAAGAAAGATTTGAAAAATATGCGTTTCTCTTTTATCAAGCGACTTATTTTTTACTCAAAAACACACACGCGCGTTGTGATGATTGTTATGACTATAATCGTTGTTTTGGATTAAAAAGAAAATAAATAAATAAATAAAAAACAAAACGGTTGGAAGAAAGAAAAAAATGATCGTATAAAATTGTACAATGTTATATTAGGTATAACGTGTTTAATTAATATTGCAAGAAAGTTGTGCTCAAATTCCGGGACTTTCTTATTCTCGTTATTATATAATATTGAGAAGGAAAAAATTCTGTCACCACGACGATAAAAATATTAGAACTCCGTTTTCTCTCTTTTTTTTTAAATTCTTTTTCTTCTTCTTCTTCTTCTTCTTATTCTCTTGCATATAAATAATTGTACGTACATCTTTCTCCGCTGATAATGATTATCGACAGAGATTTTTGCAACGCCGCCGCTGTTTTCAATTAACTCTGTGACAATGGATGTATAGTTAAGGTTATTATTTTTACTCCGTTTCTTCTTGTTTTTTTTTTTTTTTTTCTTCCTTCTTTGCATACGCGATAAATTTCTACGAATATCAACGAATCAAACCTCTGTTCCGTGCATACAATGCGAACGATACGTATTTAAAAGTCGCGAAAGAACGTGATTGATTATTTTTATTCGTATATTTGTATAATTATTATGTGTATTATAAAATGTATTTAGACAAGCGATATTACATATTATCCGATATAACGTCGTACCCAGCCTACCGCAATCATTATATGTATACACACGTACATGCGTTTACGTATAATATAATTTTAACGACGAAATATAATCATTGAATGATTAAAGTATGTAATAATTAAAAAGAAGGAAAATAAAAAACGAAACAAGACATGAACAACCGGAGGCAACAAAAAAAAAAAAAAATCAAGAAACGACAACAAGAAAATAAAAAGTAACAAAAACTTTAGTAATGTTTTACTAGCATTGTAAATATTTTAAATAATCGAAAGATTATACGTTTAAATAACAATAATAATAATAATAACGATAATAATAATAATAATTATATCACTCGGACATAGACAGATCGTTTGCGGGACCGGGGATCCGATTGCGAAAGAAAGCGGCAAAAAAAAAAATTCAGCCGAAAGGAACTTGATGGAAAAAAAAAAAAAAATAATTACAGAAGCAAAAAAATATAATGATGCGCAAATTAGCGACAGGGCGTGTGATATATTTTCTTTTTTATATATTTGTTTTTCAGTCAGCGGGTCCCCGGTAAAAAAAAAAAATCGAGAACATTACGAAAAAGGAAAAACAGCAAAAATAATATCGAAGCGACAAAGAATGCTATTTTAGTTTTCATTGTGCATTAACCATTAATTAAAACAACGCGTATGTTATACATATACATATATGTATGTAATAGTATATGGTATACATAAAAAAAAACACACGCGCACACACACAAGCATACACACACCCATTCACAAAAACATCATACACGCAGCTTTTGTCCCTACGATACTAATTATGTATTAAAGAAAACCGCGTCTCTTGTACGTCTGCAATTAGTTGCGTCGACTATAGATAATTTCTTCTTTCGCATGACGGTTGATTGATTAATTGATTGGCTGATTGATTGATTGATTGATTGATTGATTGATTGATTATTACTCATTACCTCTCTACGTTTCATTTTCACACGTATAAAAGTAATCGAAAAATGACAAAAAATAATTAAATAAATAAGTAAACATGATAACGAGATAAGGTAAGAAAAGAGGACGAAGAAGACGAAGACGAGGACACGAAGATTAATGACGGAGGATGATGATGATTATGATTATGAGAAAAAAGAAGAGATATAACGCGATAGAAAGACGAAAGAAAACACATTTAGTAAACAAAATAAGAAGAGGAAGAGAAAATGCAAAATAACCCTTGGAAAAAAAAAAAAAAAACGGAAAAAAAATTATGAAAAACAAAAAGCGAACGACATTGTCCAACCCAAGTGTCATTACTTTTGATGTTAAATAAAAAATACATAATTAATAGACATGTTTTCTATATTATTCGTGCGATACGTTAATTAACACGTAACGCAAAGCGATCGTTACATAAACCCGAACCCAATTTCCCAATTTTCCGAAATAAAATTCACAAGTAAAATAATGTACGTGGAGATTATTTTTTTTATTCAAAAATGTGAACAACAGTGATATATCAATAATAATAATAATAATAACAGTAGTATTAATAATAACCGTATATATTCATCGTTCCGTATCCTGTATAGAGAGTTTCTTTCTGTCTTTGCTGGCGTTCTTTTTGCGCAAACGTTCGATGTGCTTTTTCAATTTTCCAGATTTCTTCAATTCCTCGTATTGACTCACCAATTCGAGCACTCGTTTCTCGGCTGAAAGAATATCGGATCTAAGTTAATCAGGTCACTACAAATATGAATATAAACATGAGCACGAAACGCTCCGTCTACCGTTCTAATAACAGTAAAACGATGTGGGCGATATTAGAAATCGATAGTCTGATTTAAAATTAAGGAAAAGAATCCAATGAGGACATATTAATCAGCTAGAAAACTTGCAAGCGTACATTTCTTTTTGAAAACTGGCTTCTCGCCGCGTTTAAGAGTCTCGATTTTCTCCTGTTTCTCTTCAGCTACTCTGAGCTCCTTCATTTCTCGTCTCTTTTCTTCTCTCTGTCGGTTCTCCAGCCTTTGAATTAGGTATTTTATCTTTTTGATCATCTTGGGATCCTCGGTTTCGTCAAGTTCCTTTTTCAGCGCTTTGATGTCATTCTCCACGATACCGTTGAGAAATTTATACGAATTTTTAAACGCCTTCTCGTTGAACGTTCCGCACAGACTGTCGTACCGTGGGTCTCTGACAATTTTTTTCTTTACGGGTACGATTTCCTTGAACCTCGGCACCTGGAGCTTCGACGTCGTCTCGCGAGGCCTGTTCTTGTTTTCTCTTTTGAAGTCGGTCTTCTTCCTGCGACTCGCTCCGAACATTGCCTCGTTGTAAACCTTCGTGCCAAGCTTTTGCTTCAATTTTTGCAAGTCCTCGAAGCTCATTGTTGATAATTCCTCGCGGATTTTCACCTGATAATGGGAAAATTCAGTTATAATTCGATTGCTAACGTACTTTAAGGCATTAAAGCCTGCTGCGATATACATAATGTCGAATAAAATTCTAAAACAACGATAGAATTTTTACCCGGTCAGCGTCTTCCTCGACGATGACGTTTTCTTCGTTCGATGCCATTTTTCTTATTTCTCCTCGAAAACTTGCTGACAAATTTTTTCAACTCTGTAGAAACACTGGAAATAACTTAAAGTAACCCGACGACTAGGTTATGTAGCATAACCTATTTACTGTTTACTTCACTCTTCAGTTTCTGATCTTTACGGTCTGTTTCATCACAGCGTCATTGGCTAAAAACTGCAGAACCCTTTGCCGTATCGCATCGCGTTTCATTTAGCCAATAAGAAGTCCGTATTTGCGCGTTAAATGATTATGTCGCTGAACGGAAGTGCTGACTTAAGATTTCGCAATATCGTTTCAGAAAAGGGCCTGATTTGAGGCCGAACGGATAAAACTTAAAAACTAGTAGGGACGGCGGGGTTATTTCAAAACTGATATTTTAAGGTGGGAGAAGATCAACTGTTGATAGTTGAGTTAGGATTAAGTGACCCTTAGAAAC